>NC_137679.1:36146453-36248953 GCF_963989245.1 Nansenia antarctica | reverse complement strand
GAGTTTGATGTAATGTCTGCAGAAATGATTTACCGGTTCTGCAAAAGTGATGGTAGAAACTACTACAGTTTGTAGAGAACTTGACGAAGAGATTTGAGCGAAGAAATGCCTTAGACTTTCCTACTAACTTCTTACTAATTACTCATCTTAATTTAATTTAATAAAACATTTTGTAATGTAATCTTAATCTTGAACCAAATAAGTGTAATGACGCTGTTGTGCAATGATTAGTGCATGTCAAACCTTTTAGAAATGTATCATATCTCATGTTTTGAATTGGACATTGAATATGATTTGTTTTCAAATAATTTATAAGCTTGGTATTTAATGAGAAAGTTTTAATACTGTCTCAGATTACCTGCTCTGCAGGTTTTCAGTGAAATAGCAGTGGTGGTCATCAAAGAAGGAAGTTTCATTGCAGATGAAACAGTCTTTAGCTGTGTTGTTATCACGTAGCTTAGCGATTAGCCTGGCAGGGACAGTTGGAGTTTGTAATGCCACTGTTCTCCCATGGGACAGACAGGGCCTCTACTGAACCTGAGAAGTCCTTCATTCCACACTTCACATGCCGACTGACTCCAGCTTTACTGGGCTGGCCTGTTGTAAATGGGACTGCATATCTTTTTACTAAGATGTAG
Organism: Nansenia antarctica; assembly: GCF_963989245.1. Classification (NCBI taxonomy): domain Eukaryota; kingdom Metazoa; phylum Chordata; class Actinopteri; order Argentiniformes; family Microstomatidae; genus Nansenia; species Nansenia antarctica. Next base: position 36,248,315 of record NC_137679.1, on the reverse strand, counting down.
CCTTGGGGCTAGCAGACTAAACACAGGCTGTAAGGGTGACCTTACCTGGTGAAAACACACTTAATAATGTGTAAAACGCGTAAACGACGGCAGGCCTTGATGGGCCTCCAGCCGAATCAGGGTTCCCACAGCTAAATTAATGTCACTGAATTCATACTCTACACTTGACTGGGTGTGTGAGGAATGGGGTCAAGCGCCATTGATCCACAGGAGTCAGCGAAGGTGTTTGTGAAAAGCCTTCAAGAAACAAATTGACCCTGTAGTTAAATAATGCATAGTCATGACCCTGCTAGTTCCTATCACGCTCCCAGCAGGTGCCTCTCCTCACTGACGTAATATAGACAGATATGACACTGTTATTTGTCATTTAGATGCAAGCTTGTTCTCCTTGGTACACACACACTTGCTGCTACACACACACACACACACACACACACACACACACACACACACACATACACACTTCAACATGGCCAATCCCGTTACACATAGCAAAGAAGCTACAAACAACAAACCGGTAGCCATTTAAAACAAAACAAGTCAAATCCAGATTTAGTTGAATCAACTGACACATGCATAAAGGATCGCTCATATGCCCCACCATGTGTCCATCTTGAACAGATCCAACATCCATCATCTGTGAAGCCGACGTGTGCCACAGGTCCACTGCCCTGCTCTTTTGAAGTGGGCTGCACCGGGCAATCATTTATAACCCGTTGGCCGGGCGGGCGGGCCAGGCTTATTCACTAGGCTGCGCTGGGAGCCACACTGCTGTGACGCTGTTACCTGTGCAGGCCAGGTGAGACCTGCACAGCCAGCCAGCCAGCCAGCCAGGGAGGGAGGGGGTGCTAACAGGCTGGGAACATGGAGAGGCACAAGCACATTAACATCTTGTATTATGGCAGAAATACAGGGTATTGATTGAGTAGTACCAATTGGATTTTCTTTTTTTTTAATTACTATTTTTTTTATTTTTTTTATAAGCATTCTTCGTGAAATGAAAGAGACTGAACACTTTAAAACGGAAGATCAAATTATCACAAAGTAAAACAAATAGTTTAATAAAAAATATATAATAATAAATAAATAAATAATAAAATAATTATTCTTTTTTTTACTTTACTTTAAGCTTTGTGGTGTTATGCAGTATGGTATGAAGGCGCACACAAAGCTTTTATTCCCTGTTTTCTTGGACGAGGTTAGGGTTTTTGTTTCCCTCCTACTTCAGACAGTCCCTCTCTTTAGCTGCCCTGTCTGTCACTACCTGCCTCACCAGGGACACAATGATTTATCGACACGGTAAACACCTTATGAATGAGGCCTAAGCTTTAGTTATACAGTTTACAGCATTTGAGTAACCACCGGAGGTTTGAATACACACACTTCCTACCAGCTACCGTTGGGAGATCACAAGGTCACACTGCCTCATCTCACGTCAAGGGAAATTCCTCAATGTCTTAATTGTAAGCCCGTAAAATTAATCCTGCGTGTGCACTGCCTGTGTAAACGTTTCAGGGTGACGTAGACACTTTTTTAAAACAAGTTAACAGCAGCGTGTCGAGTGGAGAGGATTGTTTACTTGAGTACCTGTGTCTTTTCAGCAATGCGGTCTTGTATTTATTGTATTTTTGGCCCTTTTCTTTGGCTAAGGTATTAATCATTTACATTTTTCTTTTTTTGCATGACTATGAATGAGCTTTTTTTAGTTAATGTTCCTCAATAAATGCGAGGCTGTATTCTAGCTTTCGTCATTCTTGACTGCTCAACCAAGAATGGTTTTTATCCCTGTACCTTTCCCAAATAAATTAAATTCAGTGTGTGTTGTGGGTTCTTTTTTCTTTTTCCTTCCCAGGGCCCGCTGTGCATAGTGTGGAGCAAATCCACTAGACAACCAGTATGTGTTTACCAGCCCTGGGCCAGGCATTGGCAGCTATTGGCTAATGATTGACCAGTTAGTGCTCCCCTTCAATGTCTACCCGTAGGAAGCCAGGCTCCCTGGCTCCAATGTGAGAGAGGACAACAGAGATGGAAGAGAGAGAGAGATGGAATACAGCTGGGAAAGCAGTTTTACGATTATTGAATGTTAATTTCAATGTACACAGTACAGCATGACAATTGCATACAGTGAAATTAGTGTGTGAGAGGACAAGGGAGATGGGAGGATGCTGTACTGTCGGGGGAAAGAATGATTTTTGTCTTTTTTGTTCATTATAATTAGGCCTGCGTGAAAAACTGACAGACAGTGAAATAAATTCATGACTGATTGTTGTCTAATGATCACCTTCCGATTACTTCTACCTACGTGATGATTTAATGTCATCATAGAAGTCAAATAAAACAGATTATTTCATTTTGTCGGTAACACTTGTCATATAAGGTAGTAAAAGTACAATTCTACAGTGGTTTATCTAAAAGTAAAGGAAATGTGAAGATCAGTATTTTGGGTCTGTGGATAAAAAGTTGATAAATGTTTTCATTGGCATCTGTGAACGTGTAAATGGGGTGTTGTTTTTTGCCGATGCAAGGGTGCTTTTCACAGTGTATTTATCTGCATACAGGCGTCACTGAATTCTTGCACATATTTAAGTACAGCTATTGTAAAATGGCTCTCTTCCTGTTGTTGTTTTGGGAAGACTGATTTTATTCAAGCCTGAGGAAGTGGAATAATTTAAATGCAGATGTTTTTCACTGTAAACAGCCGTACGAGATCTGGGGGAGTCTGAGGGAAGAGGGAGCTCGGCGACAGGGAGAGTGGTTGTGTTCAAGCCCTGAGTACCGCACATGGAACAGGTCAGATGTGTGTGTGTGTGTGTATATATATATATATATATATATATATATATATATATATATATAAAAAACAGTTTGTTTGCTGATGTAAAGACAATTGTTGAAGATTAATTTGAGATCCAAGGACATTTTCCGGCGTCTGTATGAAGATCAACAAGCATAAACAAATAACTGCCATCTCTATGCAAACACAGCAGGGGAGCTAGTTTGATGAATGGGCTGTGCTGGTGTGGCCTTTGGGAGAGGAAGGTTAGAGTACCTGCTGGTTTCCTCTGTCGTTCATGTGGAGAGAGAAGCTGTCAGAAACTTGCAACATTACGGTGTGTTATTGTATTGACATGCCTGAGGATATGTAGTACAGTTGTCCTTATAGGAGAACCCTACCCGTTTTGGCTCAAAGTAGAACCTTTTCTTTAAAGGGACACTTCACAGATTTTTTTGACCTTGAACATCACTGTCCAGACAAACGTATTGTTTACATCCATAAGCCCCATGCTGGTGCATACATACAGTATATAACTTGTGTTTACTAACCTAACCTGTTCTGGGTATTGTAGGATTTCATAATTTGGACATTACTTCCTGGTCCGATAAAAGGTAGAAAGATATATTCTTGCTTATTTGAGTAAAGGTTTTTATATTTACAAGCTATTTTAGACAACCAATACCACTTATTGTAACTTTCTTGTTACATTAATAACATTTTACATGAAATGTTCCTTTAAGATTATACAAGGAATTCTCTGAGACCTATTGACACTGAGATTGGAGACGGTCATAAATCTACAGCTAGAATATGATTCCATGTGATCTATAGAGAGTTCAAGTCAGTACTAATCGTGTTGCCTCTTGTCAATGAAAATTAATGAATGACAATTTCTTTCGACCGAGCAATGTCGTCAACAGATATCAGGCCCCCCAGGTTTTCTTTCTAATGACGCATGCTAGTTTTTCTCAATGTAAGAATAGGAGTAGTGAAAGGACAGGAGATGTGTTTGTACCTTTGCCCTCGGCATGCTATATATATATATATATATGTCAAGATGCATTGTGTATCCCTCAGCGACTAATATTGCCCTCCCCTTTTATTGCTTTCCTTTTGTCTTTGTCCACCCCTCCATTTTGTAAAGTGGTCATCAAAAGGTCACGGAGGTGCACGTGAAGTTGTAAAATGGCCACAGCAGTCGTGACCTATGGCTGCTTGAGCATACCTAATGCAGCAACCGGGCCTGCGGGCCCAGAGCTGCCAATACCGGGCTGATTATAACGAATCAGGTCCCTCTTAACGCAATAATGTGATCAATTTCTCATTCCGCTGAATAAATAACAGGGTAGATGGGGAGCTGTCGGTGACCTGCCGTTAACCCCCCCTGCCTCATTATTCATATCGGCCACCTGAAAAGGGAGAGGAATGTGGGTAAAGGAAGAAGCGGGTCAATTTGAGCTAATTATTTTTCAGAAGTCGTTGCCTCTGTTAAATGTTACTGGTTGGATGAACGTCATGGGACTTTATGACATCTGCTGAGAAGAAGCCCGTAGAAGCCCATAGAAGCCCATAGTAGCCCATAGTAGCCCATAGTAGCCCATAGTAGCCCATAGAAGGTAACCGGGGGGCTGCTATTCCTTCCTCGTCCTCCGGGCCCTGATAGGAGTGGCAGATGCTTTGGTCACCATCGGATCAGCAGCAGCAGCAGCCCAGACACACAGCCGCACCAGAACCACCCAGCCTAGACATCGTAACACAATAACCCAGTCTCAGACCCCGGTCTCCCCCCACATGAGGGGCTGCGTGGGCAATGCCAGGGTGCCTGTGGTTCTTTCACCACTGGTAACCATGTGAACACAGAGCCATAACCCCATCCACCTGCGGGTTCACGGGGTTCGCGTGGTAACAGCAACACTGTTAACGTGGGCACGGTCAGCCCTGTAGGTCCTGCGCACCATACACAAGGGCTCTGTTTCAGAGTCGGGAGTGCCATAAATCTGGATCGACTGCATTTATTGCTGGCGCGTCACACCTCAATCTTTGTTCCGGACTCCGAAATGGAGCCGGCGGAGCTAAGCGGCGGCTGGATTTCTCCTCCCCGTAACACGAGGCAGCGGTATCTGTGGTGAGGCCCAACATGCGAGTATATGACACTAAGGGCAGCTCTCTGAGCCTTACACGATACCCAGCCGAGCTCGACCGGGAGGATGTGACACGGCCTTCGCTCTTCATTTATTTACCTGTGGCTTTTTGTTTTTTTCCCCCTGCTCCGCTGTGTGTGCCTCACCTGACACCCAATATCGGGGGACCTATTGCTTTCATCTGTAGAAGTATTGGTCTTAGCTTACCTCACTCTCATCATGTGACTTTAATCAAGCAAATGGGATGGATTTAAGTGCTGCTAATTTCACCTTGGTAATTGCCCCGCCTTTAATTAAATTTGATCAAAAGAGGGCATTTTAAGTAATTGAAAGGCTCCCCAAGTCACAGTGTACCTCCGCAATCTAGGATAATATCTTTTTTATCAGCTCCCAGCTCTCGATTAGATCTATGAGATTTCTTTTCCTTGTTTTTTAAGCTTTATAAGTTAAAAAAATAAGTACACGAAGAAAGAGAGCGTAACACGAAACTCTTCCATTGTAGTGTATGTTCTGTACAGTGAGTAATTCCTGGCTTCCTCTCCACTCTAAGCCCAAAGACCTGATGGCCTAAGCATCTGGTCACATCACTGAGATGGAGTGTTCTCTCCTCTCCCTCCCTCTCTCTCTCTCTGCCTGCGTGTTTCTGGGGAGGTAAAGGGGGCCAGGATGACGTCTCTGAGGCCACGTACAATTTTATTTAAACCATTACAGTTCCGCCGCAGCGAGGAGAGGAGAGGGCTCAGTTCCACATGAGAGGACCGCCTTCTCGCCGGCGTTTTAAAGAAGAGCAACAGGTGGCTGCTGGCAGACTGGACCTGGGGGCTAAGTGGATGTCGGAGTGGGATTGCGCATGAATCACGGCTATTTATTTGACTCTCTTCACATCTGTACTTTTCCCCCCTCAAGGAGGAGGTGGGGGGGGAGAAAAGAGGAGGTGGGGGAGAGAGGAGGGATGAGAGGGAGGGGGGGACCCTTGTTCTGCTCCTCGCTAGTCGAATGCGCTCACGGTTTGGGATAAGGATGGGAAATGTTCTTAATTACAGTACTGCGCTCACGCCAGGCCACACGGGCCGGCCCTCGGTGTGTTTGTGTATGGGGAGGAGAGGTCGGTGTGATGGAGGTGTTTTTCCACATGGCTCCTCGTCGGCTACGTGTTTCACGTGTCCATATCTCATTAATTTATTACCTCATTCTATTGACCTTGATGAGACAACATGTGTGCCGTGTACCTTACTAGCTCAAGTAGGAAAAATACTGGTTTCTTTTCTTTTTGTAAAACCTAACTGAATAACATGTTGTAACACATACAAAGGTGTTATATATATGTGCGTTTGATTTCATTCCATGCATTACAATGAGCCCATCGTCCGATTTCTACCTCCACCAGCCTCCCCTGGTGTTATGAGAAAGGTCCCTTCCCCCTACAAAGACAGAATACAGTTTTTTTAAAATGCTGAACATCTGCATGGATTTCACATCGCTCGCTGGTTACACGAGAGTCCTGTTGATCCTACAACTGAGAGCACCTCTCTTCACATCTAACATGGCAGCCTGGGCGAACTATTACCCTGATGGAGGCAATACCTTCAAAACAGGTTGTTTTTGCTTGTGTCATCCAAGACTAGCTCCAGCATGTTCCCCAGGTCATGCACCTAGACTGTGAAGGAGAGACAGCATCCTGCGGGAACTGCAGGGAGTGCAGCCCTACCAAGTAGGTTTGAGAGTAGATTGGCACCGGCGGTTGAGGTGGCTTGGATGTCTAACATGCGGGTCTTTCCTGTGGGCCTCAGTCTTTCCATTAACATTATCGCGGGGCTGATAGCGCTGGGGCCGGAGCCGCTGTTCTCAGGACCTCCACCGCGGCACCACACATTCTGATGGCGTGACGGACCCGCATCACAGAGCCCACTCTGTCTGACGGCACGCGTTTGTCCGCACGCCCACAGCTGGACGGCATATTGCAGCTGGTGTTCTGCGAGTCTTCCCGGTGGTTGCTGATACCATTGTGCTCAAGTCGCTGTTTCTGCCTGTGGATATGCTCAACGTTACAGTAATGCATGTTGACTATTGTACACAGGAATTACAGTACACAGTGTGCATGTAATTCAGTTTCTGTGGAAATTCAACACTGTTTTGACAACAACAACGTTTTAGTAATCATGTCTTGTGTGACGTTATCCATTGAGTGAGTGGCAAGTATGATATAATGAGTACAGTAGATTACATTTACATTTTTGTCATTTAGCAGACGCCTTATTCCAAAGCGACTTACAACAAATACATGACTAAGTAAGTGAATCATCTATCCACCAGTCATAGCAGGAAAAAGTCATCTATGCTCAGGCCAGGGGCCATTGGCAGTTGTCGTGCTAGATTAGAAGAACGAAGAATTATAATTATTTCTTTTTTTATGACACAGGAGAAACAGTACAGGTGGGTAGTAGATGTCCCAGGAGACACGGTAGAGGGGCATGGTAGATGTCTCAGGAGAAACAGTACAGGGGGGGTAGTAGATGACTCAGGAGAAACAGTACAGGGGGGTAGTAGATACTCTGGGCCACATAACTAGTTAGCATGCTAGTTAGATGCTAGTTAAATGCTGGTCCTTTCCCCTGAGCCAGAAGAAACTCCCATAGTTCCCGGGGCAGGACCGGCACTGTCTAGCCCACTGCAGCAGCCGAGCAGAAACAGCCAGAGCAGAGACTGTCTCTCACTCACACACACACACACCCACCCACACACACACACACACCCACACACAAGCGTAGTGGGAGGTGGTCCCCAGACAGAGCCGCACGTAGTAAAGTTTATTAAACACATGAGCTGGGTTGCACTAGACTGAAGCAGCGAGCGCTATATACCAGCAGCGATAGATCAACAAATAGGTCTGGGAAATAACAACCGAGGGACTTTGGTCTTTTAAACCGGAGAGGGTATTATGCAAACATTGGTTGAGGAATTTATTAAATCTGTTACGACAACCAAGCGGGGTCTATATTTAACTATGCAATAGCACGCTCGCAACACGTATTGGTTGTGGTTCAGATTGGCTGGGAGTGTAGTGTGCCTGTGCCGAGACCAACCTCTGGAGTCCCTCGCGTCGCTAAAACAAAACAGCTGCACGCTGTGTGACACAGAGCTGGGAGAGGGGAGGAGAGGGGAGGAGGAGTTTTCATGAATGAAAAGAAAGAGGGAAGGGGCGAGAGGAGGAGAGGGAGGCAGAACCGTATGTAGGTGTAGGATTAGTATTACCCAAAAAAAGTTTAAAAGAAAAAAAAGAAGAGTGTGTTATACTGTAGCTATGGGTGTGGACTTATGACGCACAGTTTATGAGGCAGTCATACAAGTTCACTTTGATTGAGAGTCAGGAGAGACTTGCTTGTTGTTTACTCTGGGTTTAAAAGCACACCAACCCGCTGTGTAATTAGTAGTGTGTGCCGACCTGCCCCCTGGGTGCAGCGAGGGGCTGTCGCAGACCACCAGACCCCGCCGCCCTCCACCGCGCCACCAGATCCCCGCAAGTCCCCTTAACAGTCGAGACAAAACAGAGCCCCAGCTTGGCCATATTAAAAGTGAAACTCTGAAATTAAAAACTTCAGAGGTTGACTTTAGGTAGAACTTCCAAAGCTATTGAGCAGCAGTCCCCTCTGTGGAGCTCTCTTAGCCAAAACAATATCTGCTCCGTTCGTATCCAAGGAAAGGAGAAGAAAGAGAAGAAGCCAAGCGGAGCCATGTGCATGCAGCGGAGCACATTGTTTAGATTGGTGAAGCAAAAAAAAAAAAAAGAAGCACAATAAAACATTTTCTGCTGAATCTGTGGAAAATCTTGCGGGAGAGAAGTAACACGCCTTTTTTGTGCGTCTACCTGTCCAATCAGAGAGGAGGGAAGCGGAGCGCAGAATGCTATCCAGCTTTTGCCTGGCGAGCATGAGTCATGCACTACGACGCGGTCTGGTGTGTGTGGCAAGCGAGAGAATCGAGTGTTTTTACTCACTCTTATACGGTGATGAGGACATGTATGCTCTACTCCATAACCTGCAGCCCGCTTCTCCACCTTTCTCCTGAAGTAGCCTATACACTTGTGCCCTTTCACACGTACACTTAAAAGCATTTGATTGGTCCCTAAGCACATTGGCACTTACTTAAAACCAATCCATTCCTGTATGAATCCGTGCTGGATGTTGCATAAAAGGGTGTAGAAGTGGGGACATGGTACACACACTCGTATGCACTCGCACTCTATGAGGAGGACGTGCTCTAGTCGTAGGCCGCAGAGTTGGGTAGGGCCCTAAAGTACCGCAGACTCGGGGAGCCTTGAGGCTGTGTTCTTTAGAGACTCTTCAGTTCAGTTGGAGATTCGCCTCACCTCAAAACTGTGAGGTTCCACAGCTGGAGGATGTTTTTTCTCCGTGAAGAGTTTGTGTGTGTGTGTGTGTGTGTGTGTGTGTGTGTGTGGCCGTGGACTCCCCTCCTCTACTCCCCTCCCTCCCTGTGGCCTCCATGATCAATATGGCAAGCGAGTGGTCATCATCGCTCACTTGGTGCTGAGCCGAGACACACACGCACACACGCGCGCACACACACACACACACACACACACACACACACACCATGGCCTTTTTAGTGCCCCAGTGTCTCCCAGAGCTAGCTAGCGATAGCTGCGCAAGCCTCCCATCTGGCTTTGATGAATGGATTTGCCGTCCATTTTCAGACCCCATACAATGCCCCTGTATGAATTTTATCAGTGTACAGTGACAAATGGTTCATTCTCTCCGTGCTAAGAGCCTTCATTGTTTCCTGTCCACAGCACTCACGCAGACGTCACCGCCTTGCCAGCGCAGCTCAGAATCAGTTGTTGTGGAAAAATATAAATGTGGCTAGCTGTTGGGTGACATCATTGTTTCTAACACTACACTATACATGTTTATTTTTTGCCAGTGAATAATGGGTATACATGTATAGCTGGTTACCATTTCCATTGCAGCGTCATCTTTATAAATGTGTGTTGTGTGTTCTCGTGTGAAATGGCGTTTTAGGATCATAAACAGAACTGTTATTATAATCTTATTCAATGACTGGACTGATAACGTGTGTATTTCCTGCAGGGGGGTTTATGCATTGATAACTCATATCATATCACGTTCCTTGGAGATGTATTGTACAGTACATGTATTCTCACAGAGAGAGAGAGAGAGAGAGAGAGAAAGAGAGGGAGTGAGAGGAGGAGAGATGTGCAATACTTCTCAGACAGTGACCATACTGTATAGCCAACAATGTACAGTAATTGTCTTCTCCTATTTTTGCTGACCTGAGAGCATACACACTAGGCTGTGTGTGTGTGTGTGTGTGTGTGTGTGTGTGTGTGTGTGTGTGTGTGTGTCTGTGTGTCTGTGTGAGTGAGAAAGAGAGAGAGAGAGAGAGAGAGAGAGAGAGAGTGACATCCTCTGTGATCTTATTCGATGTGTGTCAGAGCAAAGAGCAAAGTATGGGTTTTGAGTATCATTGTGAGGCTTCTTTGCAGTCTGCCAGAGTATCCAGGGCAGGCTGAGTGATGTAATATCAGTCGGGTGTATGAGGCCCAGATCTGGGTGGCACGGCCTGGGTGGATCCTGGTGTCCTCTCCTTGTGAATAATGCAGCTTTTTCCTCCATGGCCTGTACTCTTTGTGCCCTGTCACTAAAGATGCCCTCCACACACACACACACACACACACACACACACACGCGCACGCACAGCGAGGACGCATCGCCTGGACACACTCCATGTGTATACGTATACTTTAGCGACTAGTTTGAGAGAGTCCATCCGGACAATGAGTAGATATTTTATGACGGTGAAATGTTTGATTCTAAGTAGTGTGTGTCTCCCCTGTTGAAGTGAGTCTTCCCACTGTCCCTTCTGATAATGACAGGGAGAATATGCGCCCAGCACCATTTATGGGCAGTAAAGCCAGTCATCTCATCAGCACACGGACACGACTGTGGAGAGCGTCATAAAAGCCCAGTCCATATGCATTTACAGCTCAGCAGACGGGGGCGGTAAACTAGCTGTCATACACTTCAAGTCATCACGCACACACACACACACACACACACACACACACACACACACACACCAACCCACCAGGGCGCCTCTCTCTCTCTCTCACACTCGCTCACACACACACACACACGCACACACACACACACAGGCATACTGAACATGAAATAAAGCAGCAGTCATGCTCCCGCTGTACTGTGGAGGTCTGACATGAACTAGCAGCCCCTCACATAGGAAGTGACACAAACAAGCAGGCCCCAGAGAGGAAGGGCCATCAGCGGCAATGATGAGCGGCTCTCTGGATGCTCCTTGACATGTGTGGCGGCGGCACGGAAGGGGGGATGGGGGGGGGGGCGGGCAGGCAGGCAGGCAGGCAGGCAGGGAGGGAGGGCACACCGTAGCAACGCACCGCACGCGACTGCATTATCCGGCTGATTGAGTTATGACAGCTGGTGCCCAAGAGGGAAGCAGAGGCGGGATAGGATCGCCCGGGCTGCAGACAAATGATGATAAAGAGATCACTTTAAAGAACAATCTCCATAATATTTCATGCTCGCTCAGCGGCTCCCCGGGCCAGCGCGGCGCGTCGGGGCTAACTGCTCTATCAATTGATTTGATTCACTGCCGGAGCTACTCCCGCACATAGTATTTCAAATAAATGACACGGCCGATAGAAATGATATCTGCATCAATATTAACCCTGAAAAGAACTAATGGACACTGGGCGTCATTTGCTGTACATCCCCGAGTAATGCATCGGAGGCAGGTGATGGAGGAGTTATAACGATAGGATTTGTTCAAGCCCCCCCCATCCCCCCCCCATCCCCCCCCCTGCCCCCACATCCTCCCCCCCCCCCCCCTCAGGCGCAAGAAGATGCACACCACACACACACACACACACACACACACACACACACACACACCCCTCCCCAGGCAGCAATTTACTTTTGTATTTATAAAGTGCATTTTAGAAGACTAAACCAACCCATCTCTCAGGCCCGTGGAACACTAAGCAGTTTCTCAGATAAATCAACCTTGACCGGTTAGCTATTAGAGCGCCCAGCAAACGGAGGCCAGGCACGTAAGGTGCTCATAAGGATAACATTGCAGGGCTTTTATTAATGCACAGGCATGGTGTGCTTTCCTTCACACACACACCGGTTTAAACATGGCCCAATGCTCTTAAGGCACCAATTCCCATCACTAACCTGGCCACTGTATGATGCCCCGATTGCATGTTGAATTTAGATCAGGAAGTCAGGTGGGTGTTTTAGGTCATTCATGAATTAGATAAGGAAATTGCTCCTCGCCAGGTTGTGTTTCTCTCTCGTGTTCTCTGCTTAACCATTAGGTTCTCTTGTTTAGCTCAGGGCTACGCGGGCGTGTTCGATACTCCTTTAGCTGGTTATAGTCTCGTGTGTGTTAAGTCTGAACCCAGAGCATTCATTATAGGAGATGATGCCCAGGAAAGGAGCACTGATCACCGCTGGCCCCGAGTGCTGCCTTATGAGCCCATATCTGACCCTCTGATACTGTAGAAGACAGAGAGACACACACACACACACACCTCCCCGATTAATCACACAGCTGACAGAGTGTAGTAGATGTCCATCAGTGAGGCCTGAGGGCTGATCTATACCTTCCACGTCCACATTGGTCAGTGCGGAACATGTTACGTAATAACAGACGTCTAAGGACCAATGCGTGTAGATTTCTATTGTTTTGGCCAGAGTCGCGTCATGCCGTGGATGTCCCGCGGATGTCCGCAGGAGGTATAGATGCAAAACCGCAATGCGGGTTCAAACCTTCAAACCCGCATCCGCTATGAAAAGCCGCGCTATGAAAGGCCCTCCATGCAGAAGGTATAAATCAGCCCTAATGAATGTCATAATAACAGTAGCATCCCCGACTGCTCAGGTCAGTGGAGGGGGTGGATGGAGGGGGGGAGGGGGGGGGGCTGGGCTCCCCACTGCTGAACAGTCCACTAATGAGTCCACCAGAGACCGGGCCAATACCTTTGATTGTGATGCACAGGAAGGGAAAGGAGCGGCCCAATCTTTAGCTGGATTAAGTATCTCTTAAGGAGATCTACTTTCAGCCACAATGTTATCAACCGTTGAGTGTGTATTAATTAAGCCAATTGCAGAGGCGGTCCGAGGAATTTGCACAGTATTCCCTCTACTCCCCTATAAACACACACACACACGTGAACATGCACACATGCATGCACACACGCACGCACGCACACACACAAACCACCACACAGGCCAAGAATTCTCTTACACACACACACATGCACACACGCCAAGCTAGAATTCTCACACGCACACAGACCACCACACACATACAACCACACACACACCAAGCTTGAATTCACTTACGGTACTCACACATATACACACACACACACACGCACACACACAAATTACGGTTCTGCATACTAGACTTGTATGTGGGTGTTACATACGTACACATGGCATGCTGTTGTAATTAGCAGGACTTTTGATATGAAGTAATGCATTATCTGCACACAGAGCATACAGTACGGTTGATTGCCTCTCAGCCGGTAATACACTTTAGCCCCTCTCATGGAAGTCTGGCTTTGATGTCAGAACATATTTCCTGGCAAGGGGGTTGTTATAATTTTAAACATTCGTCGACTCATCATACGGAGCTTGGTAATAGCCGTGGTTCAGTTGCGTTTTATATCTTTCGCATGTGTGGGATGGATATGAACTCCGCAGGCCGCAGGCCACCAAGGCAACCCTCTTCCTCTCCTTGGTCACAGGTACTTTGTTTTCGCTTACCTGTTTTCCTTTATGTTTAAACCCCATGGTTAGCATTAGCTATTGCACACGGCATCGATATTCAATCCTGTCGTCCAATCCCCCCACCCGCCCCATCATAACCCGGATGTTTAGTGAGCTTGTCCAGCTGGTATGTTTTGACTCGGTTCTAAGTGGTGTTTAATGACAATGGACTGGCTGTTCTGTTCCGGAGCTGTGTAAAGAGTTCTAATCAAGCGTTCTGCTCCATCAATAATGCAAACGCCTTGGCTCCCATGGAGGCCTTAATTGTGGGTGTAGGGCTGATATGTAGAGCTTCGTCTGGGGGTGTCTGGTTGCACAGCTTTAATTAGGGACCCCCGTCATGCGAAAGAGGAGGAGTCATGGGTGTTGGACACCCAGCGACGTGCCCAGTGGCTCCCTTTGGCAAGATCTCGGCTGAAACGCTGCCATCTCCATCCCTTTACTCTGACGAGAGGGAGGGAGAGGGAGGGGGGGGGGGAATTGACTCCATTTGTGATTGATGCAGATGGGACGTACAGTCAACATGGTACAAATGCATAACTTTTCCCGTGTAAGGCAGAGTTATATTGATTGGTTTATGATATTCTTATGAATAAACACTAATTATTTCCACCAGGTAAAGCACTTGGACGGAATATACAAAAGGCTAAACGAGATGTGTTTTTGGAGTGCTGTCTATTCCCGTTGTTGTTCTCTGAACTTGGGAGTTTTTCTTGATTGTATGAATCAGTGTTTATTGTATACCAAATGCCTTATTAACCCCTCCCCCCACAACCCCCAATGGTCTGTCATTGATGGTTGAAAGACCAGGCGTGTTTTTCTCTGTCATGGTCATAATTGCCATTATTGATAACAGGCGAACATTTCTCTTGTGGAGTTTTAGCTTTGTCAATATCAATATGACGCCTCTGGCCCTTATCTCCCCTCCCCCTCCCTTTCCCCCTTCCCTCCCTCCCTCCCTCCCTCCCTGTAAATGACTGACCCAAAGAAAGATGACAGTAACAAGTTAAAGAATGATGGATGTTTGTGTTTTCGTGTTGTTGGAGCTATGATAAGGACATGAGAGGACTTCCCGTTCAGACAGGGAGATATATGATACGGATTTACTTACAGCCTGTTATGAAAGCATAGAAGCCCTGCCACATTACTGTTCACGTTCAAGCATCACTATAAAGACAGGAAGAGAAGTAGCATTGAATGCGAATGCTCCTGGTTAGCCAGTTAGTTGTGTGGTGGTCAGTTTGATGTTAAGGTCTTAAGGAGATGTGTCTCAATGGTAGCTGGCAGCTGATTGGTCAAGATAGAGTGTCGGAGATGAAGATATCATTCAGCGTCCAATCATCCGATTAGAGTATGACACGGCCTGTATTTGTGGGGTGTCGTAGACGGGGCCCCAGCGAAACATCAGGTGCCAATGAATGGACAATGGCTATCCATCAATCTTACATGCCATCTTGTCTCTGAGCTCTTGACCAAGCTACAATGTGTATCTACAAGCAATTTGATCCCCTCACTCGACTCATTCATCCAGTCTGACCTCATTTGCAACCGGGGCCGTTTTCCTAAAGAGCGAGAGTTAGGCTTCGGTGGCCTGCTAAAATATTGAGTTCCAAGAGAGAGCCAATGGCCAGTGGTACTAAATATGGCCGTAATCATCCAAGTAGCTCGAGAGCAGAGTCAGGTGAGCGATGGTCTTTATCTCAATAACCATGGTGAAGACTCATTTATTTCGTTGATGGGTTGTTTATCATTCAGCTGGAAGAGACCTGGGTTTGGAGTAGCTCGAGGGCAGGAGTTTTTTTTTTTTTGGGGGGGGGCAGGGGTCTCTCTAATCCAGACTGGCCGTGACTCTCCTCCCTCCCAAAGCCAAGCCCACCACATCCCCTCCAACCAGCTGACCCCAACGGCTCATCAGAGCTTAAGTAAGAGTGAAAGTCACTTTAAATGGGGAATTGCATGGAAGGGGGCCCCCAGCCCCAGCCTTGGCCCTGAGCAGCTGCCTCTGGTCTGTGACTATTACTTTTCCGCGGGGCTGACTTTGATGTTTTAACAATCCATACATATTGATTCAGACTGATAATAAACAATTTGATTAGCCTCTTTCTATAGGCTGTCATTTCAATCACTTTCAGAGCTCCGATGGAGTGGAAGTGAGGACCTGCGGAGGGAGGGAGGGAGGGAGGGAGGATGAGGGAGAAGGGAGATGGAGAGAAGGCTGGGGCGGAGGGTTGGGGCAGCCCCCTCCTCAGACAGAAAAAGGAATCCAGCTCTGATTAGGCCTCTGCCTTTGGTGAATTGGACAAGACAGCTGAGCTGCCAGGTTATTAACTCCCTCAGAAAATTCTCAGCCCTCTCCCAGGCCCGGCCCTGAATACTGCCATCTGGATCGATAAGCAATCTCCGGTGTGTACCAAATGCCTGCTGGATTCATTTGTCTCCCAGCACCCTCTCCCCCTCCACTGGACAATGCACCTGCACAACAGAGCCCCCCCTCCCCCCTCTCTTCTCTCTCATTCTCTCTCTCTCCTTCTCCTTCTCTCTGTCTCTTCTTCTCCCTCTCTCTCTCTCCCCACACCTCCTTCACTCCCATAGCTCCCTCCCTCCCTCCCTCTCTCTTCACCTCCCTCACGTTCACTGGAGTCTCTGTCACTTTTTAAATAATGACCCTGGGGGGCTGAAGGAACAACTGCCTGCCTCTATTCCATCACGGTGAGTCTCCCCCCCCCCTCTCCCTCTGGGAAGACTGGGCTGGGTGACGATGCTGTCTGTGGGAGAGTGATGGCGGGAGGGGGGTTGCCCGCGGCGATGGGGAGGGAGAGGGGGGGGGGGCAGAGGGACAGAGGGACAGAGCAGCATCATGACTGACAGAAGCACGAAGCACAGATGCCACTGTGAGAGTTCCATCTCGGTGTGGAAATGACCAGCCATTGGCAACCTTCTAGTGAACATAAAATAATTCTGAGGAGAAAGCACTTCAGCATAGCAGCCGTTGGCAGATTTGTAATAAACATTGAATAAGCCGTTAAAGGCATGGCAGTTACTGACAGTCTGTACATACACACACATGCAAATACACACACACGCACACACACACAGAAGACATAGAATTACCTATAGGCAGGCAAAGTTACTACTTTGCAGTGTTTGAGGGTTGTGATTCTGAGTTGTGATTCTGCTCACGCCATTTATTATGGCGAAAAAATGTGGTTCCCTTGGAAATTAGCACTCAGTTGAAAAGTATGGTTCTGTTCCATATACTTTAATGTTCTGTGGTTCGAGATCCAGCCCCGTCCTTGCCAGTATTGTACGTTTATATTAAAGTGTAGGCTGCCTGAGAGAAAGCAGCTTGTTAATGCCCCTCTCTGTAACAACAGAAGCTGTCTTTGTCTGGTGCGAGCTGAAGATGGATTTACATAGTGATTGTGTTTGCAGATTCGTCAGGGGCTTCAGCTGATAACTTTTAGTGATTCGGTGAGGCATCGATCCTCGGGATGGATTTATTGACATGGTTGGACGTCTGAGGCCGGGGTCTGAGGAGGAGGAGGAGAGGGTGAGGGGGGTGGGGGGTGGGGGGGTGGCGGCGGCAGCAATATGTGCAGAGAGGATGAAGAGCGTCACTCAACTAAGGCTTTGACGGTGTATAAGCTTGATCTTATCTACTGAGTTGCTGGTTGGAGAGTAGTCGTCCACCCCAGGAGATGATGCGTTTCACAAGGCTTGTTTCTGCAGGTTGTCATTTTCTAGTCCTAGCAAGCAATCCCATGTAGCACTCTCTGTGGGTTAGACCGCGGTAACCCATGTTAGGGTACTGAACCCCTGAGGAAGGCAATAGCTAAAATACGTTGGCTTTAACAATAAAGACACTTTTTCTTTTCTTTTCTTGTCCTCCTATCTAATCTTCTCCTCCATTCATGCACCCTGGTAGCTCTGTGAAGAAACGTCATCATCCGTTTGTGCCTGGGTGCTGTCTGTCTGGCATCGTTATGTTACTGAAGGCCTGTGTTCTAGGATTCCATTTCTCAGGCCTTAACATCAAAAACACATTTTATTAGCAGAAAGGATGAACCTGGCAGGATGTTTACATTTCCAATCACCGCAATCTCCCATCTAACGAAATCAGGCCAGAGTTGTTGCATAGTTGGATATGAATAGGAAAACTTGTGTGTGACGGAAATGCAGTTATTAAAGGAGCACAGTAAATATTTGAGAGCGGCGGTAATGTAGCGCACACACACACAAAACCCTCCCAGCGCGTAACAGTCAGGGATATGAGGCAGACATAACAGGAAATCCATCATAACTATGCAGAAGTTTTTAATCAGCAAAAGATGGTGTGCTCGTCAGTGGCTGATTGTGACTGAGGTGTTTTTGTTCATAACGTTGTTGCCTGTGGGAGACTACAGCTGTGGGTGTGTTCAACAGTGTTCTGTCTGTACAGTACATGCAGCATGTACATCAAACAATCTCCTAATATCAATGTGTCTTTTGTATGAAAACCAAAATATTTAACCCTAAAGATTATACGAATATTATTCTTTTTCATTGAAAGTATTATGGTCGAGACGTGCATACAGAATGTATTTAGTCGTGCGAACGGAGAGGTCTGCGGCGTTGTGTCCTTTGTTGAATAGAACACTAGTGTTTCCAGTTAGTGAGTGGCATTTCTAAAGAGTACTGGGCCATGGGGCCCACTGATGCTGTGGAACCAAGCTTTCCACTTCTCCGACTTCATATCAAACATTTAAACCGTTTTAACCTCCCCTGTAATTCTATATCCCTGTCAAGTAGTTTTTCATTACAGTCTCTTTGTCTCTCTCTCTCTCTCTTTTTTTTTTCTTTTCAAGGTCATTTGTAACGTGGAATCTATAAAAATCGCAATGGAGAAAGTTATATGAATTCTTACTTTTTAATGGCTAAGTTAAAAAATGTCCATCTCAGACCTGGAGTTTTAAAATGATCCCACAATCTGTATGTCAGTGGATGAAATTACTGGATGGTAATTACCTCCTCCGCCCCACCTCTCTCTCTCTCTCTCTCTCTCTCTCTCTCTCTCTCTCTCTCTCTCTCTCTCTCTCTCTCTCTCTCTCTCTCTCTCTCTCTCTCTCTCGCTCATTCTTAGGACAGGCCTGGTGGTGGAAATTACTTGAATGATTCAGAAGGACTCTGGGTAATGTAAATGCTGTAAACAAATGAACGGAGACCTAGACAAAGGATAATGTCATCCCTAATGCAGAAACTGAAACCTCACCAGGTGCTAAGGGCCTTGTGCCATTTTGACACCTGGCTCTCAAAATGAAACGAGAGCTCTCTCTCTCTCTCTCTCTCTCTGGCTGACAGTGACGCTAATGTGTGAATAGGTGAGCTGCCCTCAGGGTTCCTCACTTCCATGTCCACCGTAATAAAAATCAGCACTTGTCATCATAGCCTCATATCACAAACACTGATCCCATGCCCCCTCCGCAAACACAGGTTGTTGTTGTTGTTGTTGTTGTTGTTGTTGTTGTTGTTGTTGTGTACTATCTGAGGTGCCAATGGCCAGAACGTTCTCTAAGCTTGTCCTGCCCAACGCCTCAGCGCTATCTCTCTGTCGGTTTGTTTCCCTCTGGTAGACCTGTGTAGGTTTTCCTGGATACTGAGTTTAAACAGATCTGACTGCATTTCATTTAGCCTGAGCCGCGGCGCACCTCTGCCCCCCCCCCCCCACCCCGAATGTATTCTATAATTATCCGCAGCACCTCGTGTCAGAAAGTCGGCCCGTGTCAAAAGTGCAAGTGAAAGCTGGGGTCACTGTCAGGAAAATGAGTCAAATACTGACAGGAAGAAAGTAGCCACAGAGGTGTGAAATAAGACTCCTAACTGTTACTGAGGAGATTCTGTTGGACCGCACAGAATGCTGATCCTGTGTCTCATCACTTGTCTCATCAATCAGCTGTGAATCAATCAATAAAATATAATAAAAACCCATTCTCGATATTACATATTCAAACTCAATTGTAAGAGGTAGGTGATCATGTCGCAATGTCTGGTGGCACACCGACCCCCAAAAAATACACACAGTAAACAGTAAAAATACACACAGTGAATAATGCTTATCGTGTGGGATTTATTGTGAGCGCAAATAACAGATAACATAACAGTTCAAAACAGCAACACAACTGAAAACAATCCACATTCTACACGATGGTGTTAAAACCGCATACGGAGGCTATTATCATACAAAACTAGAATTCATTTGATGGTGTGGAGATTTTAAAAATCTGCCACGAATTTGACTGAGGAGGAGCTGCTAGCATGGACCGGATCCCTCCAGCCACTCTCTCCTCGTGGCTCCTGATTGATTTTTAAGTTAGGAGGGGGGAGGCAATCGGTAAGTACCACCCAATCAAGACCTGAGAACATACAGCAGATTAGACAATTTGTGGTAATCAATGAAAATATTCCATGATTTGCAGGCGCTCAATTCCTGCCATAAATCAAGAGCCCTACTAGCGAGTTAGTTAGCAATAAAACAAGGGCCAGCGACAGGGCAAACTATAAGAGATGAATGAAGGCTCCGGCAGAGGAAGTGCGGACCGGCGCGAGGTAATGAGACAGAATAACAGGCCTCAGAATCCGGCCCTGCTTCCCTCGCGCGGAGCTGTCAACAACTAATGGGCCGCCCCAAGTGCCGGCATTTGTCATCCTGTTTCCGTCCACATATTTATCCATTTATTTATCGCCCCCTGATGAAATATCATCATTTTTAATGTTAAATGCCCCACCTCCTGGACAACATACACTGACTCCTGCCGCGCCTGTCCTCCCGTGGGCAGGAAATGGAGCTTGAAAAAACCAACACCGGTGACAAATGGGAGAGTAAATCATACATGGATGAAAAACAACAAAGCCCATTAAAGGCAGTGGGGTGGGTGGGGGTGGGGGTGGGGGTGGGGGATTGGGGTGTTGCAGAGGCTGACTCTGGTTTTCTGTTACATCTCCGAGATTCCAGATTGCAATTGATTGATCACCCCGAAGTTCAATGTCACTATTTGACCAATCCTTTCAAATGAAGTTGCTATAATGAAATGGATGATGTAAAGATAGATGCACGGATAAATGAATGATAACGATAGATAATGCGATGCGAGTGGGGTTCTCTCACTTTCTGCGTCTTACTTTGGGAAATCCATACTAAGCCTAACTAAGGCTAACCTGTACCCTAACGTACAGAAGGGGTCTCATGTACAGTACGTGTCTCCTCGAGCTCTACCACTGAGACTGTAGCAGTGAGGTGTTCCCACCTGGTCCTGTGGTGCTGTTGTCTTGACAGGAGTCTGTGCCCTGCCCCTACCCTGCCTTGCGCTCTAATGGAGTGGCTAGACGGATGATCCTGACAGCGACCCACACAAGTGCTTTTGATTCTATCATCCTCGCTCCGCCATGGGGTCGGACTGCTTTATCAGAGGAATTACTTAAAGTGCCTCTTATTTCATCATCCGGGATGTCACACGGCGCCATTCTTATAATTTATACACCCCCCCAAAACAAGTGTGGGCTTCATATATCACACGACCCCTTCTTCTGAAAAATCATTGCACGGAGCCGAGGCCAGGTGTGGAATCATTAACCCGCGCCGTGGTGTGAGAGCAAGGTCATTATACCGTGCCGGAGCATCCGTTTGAGTGAGAGCGTCTTTTGTTACTTGACCCTCTCCCTTTTATTAGACTATCTACACAGACACAGGCACGCATCAATAAACTCATTTCCCCCTCCCCTGGGCAGCTGCTGGCGGGTTAAGGAATGTATATTCAACTGTAACCTTCTTTGAGTCCAATTTCATCTCTCACTGTTCGGTTGGTTAGTCATTTGAGTGCCTTGAATTTTGATATCTTACTGTGCGGTAGATATGTTGGGGCCTTTTGGGGGGGCGTTTCTGCAAGCGCCTCTTGTGTAAGTGTAAGTCATTGGGAACAATTCTCCAGTCATCCCTGATATGGTTGGTTATTGTCATACAGTGTCCGTTGATACTCTTTCAGTGAAGTAACCTTTTTAAAATCAAGACTGTGTCAGCCATGCTGTGCCGTGCTGATGGGGAGACACGGTCATAGGGCTATAAAACGGCATAAAACATTACTTAGATGTTTGCCGAGGCAACTCTCTGTCTTAACTGCCCTTACAGATGTTGTTGAAAGCCGATATGGATGGCTCCATCTCCTTTGGGCTACATATTTCGTAAACAGATGGTAGACTCGGTAGAAGGAATACATAGGGAATGATGTGATCGGACTGTTTCGGGGGGCTACATCTGTTCAGGTGAGAGTTCTCATGAGGTGAGGCCTACAGGAGGAGGACAGCCTCTGTAGGACATTACGCCAGTCTGTCGAGGCTTCTTCGCCGACACGTTCATAATGTGGACGGCGGAGGCATGTACAGTACTGGCGTTTTTCTCTGACTTTGCTTACCCTTGGAAAGCTTTGCGCGCCCCATGATCCAACATCTGAAGAGCTGATAAAAACCCTTTAGTTGCCTCAAAGCAGCTGCAAGGCTTAACATTGTCAAAAAGGTTTTTTTATTTCCCTCCTGTTTCGACCTCCTGTGTATCTTTTATTGAGCTGTTCTCATCCCACAGCAGTGCGAGGCAGCCATAATCTACGCTCAAAATGTATTTCGGAGCTCATTAACACGGAGAGAGTGCACGCCTGGAACATACAATGTCCTTCTCAGAGACGCGGCGGAGGGAAGCGCGCCGAGCGGCTCAGAATCTTTTGTTTTTGATATTCAGTATGTGTGCTTTTCATCTTCTTCTCTACCAACACCACATGAGGGGGGGCGGGGGGGGGGATTAGGGAAGTTAATGAATTATCCTCTGAGGTCCACAGTGTGTGCAAGCACTATCCCACGTCTCATAACACGAGGGGTCTTTGAAATGTAGTGAACTGCGGCTTTCTCACACTTGATCTGACCCGGTTCATGATCATACGCCCAAACCCTTGATCTGCGATCAGAAAGGGTGATCCGTTTCTTAAATATACAAACGAAAAAACTGAGCTTTTTTCTTCCACCCAAAAAATCGGGAAGAAGACAGGGTTTTTACTTGCGTGTGTGTGTGTGTGTGTGTGTGTGTGTGTGGGGTGGGCACATTGTCCTTGTGTGAAAGTTAGTCTGAGATACTATGCATTCCACAGTGGTGCATTTGGAGACCTCTTATATATCACTGTGGTCAGACAAAGACCCAAAGGCCTGTTTAGCCTCTTACCATCAGTGTCTGTTTGCTCAAACCCCAGAGGCAGGCCTGTGTAAAATGCACACCACCTCCAGACCTCTTTATGGTTCCAAATTAGGCTGAACTTCAAGAGAGCACTCTCTAGGGTAGCAAAAACTGCCGAATACCCTCTAGATTTTTTACCCTTACATTTTCGATCATATAAAGCAAATATCAAAAATGTGATTTGAATCCCAGGAAAAATTATCCCTGAAGGACGTGGCGAGGACGACCAAGGTGGCGCAACAAGGAGCCATCCCTGCCGCTCCTCCTCTTTTACAGGCATCGATTGAGTCTCTTTAGCTCACTCTCAGCCCAGTGCTCTGCAATGCAAGCTCCTGAGAGAGTGTGCCCGGAGTCTCTGAGCTGCAGACCAAACTGCCCTGAAGGTTAATTGAAGTCCCCCGACCGACTTTAGTGGCCTCTCTTTAACAGGGTGACCCATAAATGTTGGATTTTTTGAACAGCAATCGGAAAGAATGTGTTATCTAATGGGTATTTTTTATTATTATTAGGCTACTAGTGTCCGCAGAGAGTGGAATTTGGTTGTGACTCACAGATAAACTTATTCAACTTCAAAAGAAAATATTCACATTTCAAATTTTCCAATGAAATAAGCTTAAGTGAGGACAGGCACTTCCGCAAAGTAACCTGGGAAAAAGCAAGCTGGTCACTTCCATAAGGAACCGTAATTCTGCTGTGTTAGAATATACCACAGACAGCTACAATGCTTTAAAGATACATTTTACGGAAGCACATCCATCAGTTTCAATCAACAGTGATTCCCAAGCCACATACAATCAGAGGTATCTGCAAATTAAATCTTTAAACATCTTAAATCTTTAAAAACTAATTTAGTTAATGTCTTACCGTTGCCGATTAAAAGCTCTGTCTGCAATTATATTGGGCCAGTGATTACGGCGTTCCATGATTTACTCTGCTGTGTGCGTGTGTGTGCGTGTGTGTGCGTGTGTGCGTGTGTGTGCGTGTGTGTGCGTGTGTGTGTGTGTGTGTGTGAGAGTGTGTGTGTGTGTGTGTGTGCGCGTGTGTGTGTGTGTGTGTGCGTGTGTGCGTGTGTGTGCGTGTGCATGTGTGTGCGTGTGCGTGCGTGTGCGTGCATGTGTGTGTGAGTGTGTGTGTGCGCGTGTGTGTGTGTGTGTGTGTGTGAAAAAGATAGGGGGGAGAGAGAGAGAGAGAGAGAGAGAGAAGGAGATGATGGCCGCAGTTCAGACTTCAGACTCCCTTGCTTGCATCTCTGTCATTTGGAAGATAATCTCACCATCGATTTGTAAAAATGCTTGAAAATGAAATGAGTGTCCCTCATCCCACTTAATCAAGAAAGAGTATTGATCAGGTTCCTAATGAAGGATCATTTAGATACGGCTGAGAAGAATGGACTGGCGTATCATCATGTTGTGGAGTAATAGGATGTCTTTATCTACAGATTCCCGGATATCAGTAAGAGCAAATCTGTTTGATCTTCAAAATGGAAACCCACTCTTTGATTTCATCATCATCGCGCATCCTTAGATCCAGTGAGCCGTGATGGGACGTGATGCTAGTCCTCATCTCGGTCTCTGTCTGTGTCTGTTGTCGTTTGGGTGAACTATCCCTTTAAAAAGCAGGAATTCATCAGGAGTGGGCCAGGCTAGCTAGCAGACTGTCTCACCCCCCCTCAAAAAACCTCTCTGGCCGAAAAAACAGAAACTCAGCAATCCAAGGAGAATTGTTCAAAGTCTAAAGCAAATTTGACCATTAGCTCTGCCTGCCAATAATTAAAGCCATTAGCCAACCGGCCAATAGTCAGTTTAGGAAAATTCTAAATCAATACATGTTTGACAATATATCGCTTGTCTGTTTTGCCTAATCATTGTATAGCATTAATGTGCCAATCGCTTGAATAATATCTAACTAGTAGACAGATTAATGGAGACTTCAATATGAGAATGATGGGGGTGAGAAGGTCAGTCGTTTGGACACTCTCGGTGAACCCTGAGGAGTTGGTCAGATGCAGTCGACTACTTAGGGAAACCTTGAGACCACATTTAGTGCGTTTTGAGAGCTGTTATTGCTTACAGCATGGCTAGCTTCTGGACAGCAGCTCCTTTCGGGTGCTCTGTGTTTCCATAAAGGGTTGTTATAACAAGATCCCTCGATCTGACCAGCAAATCACCACCACACAGGCCGACAATGATTCTGCTTTCCGGTTCTTTCATACTCTAAATCCAGACATCAGTCCATCCTCATACCGTGTATACCGTAGAAGCCTTCCTTGGTACAGTACCGACAGGACCAGCGGGGAGAGGGAAAGCATTGCGGAGACCTTGGCACCAGACAGACCCATTACAGGGAGTAAACTAGCTAAAGCTCCTCTAAAAAGAGAAGGTTATGGACTCTCCTCTTTCTCGTCGGTTTCACAACGCCTCTCGGATGTCCTTGTATGCCGACACCAGTTTGACTCCGATGCTCTGAGTTTACACGTATAATGCATTTCCCATAAACGCAGAAAGTGCCCAATCACACCTAATGGCATTGTGTTAAAACACAGAGAGTGCTGCCTCAGGGGGTTCATATACTGCCGCTACCCACCACCAGAATGCATTGACCACATTGGCCGTATGCATTATGCGAGGGGGGTTGGGGGGGGGCGGGGGGGGCCTTGCATTGTGATCAAAAGGTAACGGCGGGGGCCACAGTGGAGGAGATACCAAGAGGAGCTCTCATTACGGCACAGAGACATCCATTTGGGCATTTTTAATATGTGTATCCTATTAAGCTCTTTAAGTGCTTTTTGATAATTGTGCCTTTGTACTTTTACAGCACTTCAGTCTATTCCCAGTTCAATTTCCTCTTTTATCGGACGTTTGAAATATTGATCTCTGACAGATAAAAGCAAACACCATAATCTTACCGCGGGCTCGCTCAGAGTGAGTGAGTGAGTGAGTGAGTGAGTGAGTGAGCGAGCGAGCGGGTGTGAGAGAGGAGAAATGCACTGGGGAGCAGTCGCGCCTCATACCCTCTTTGTTTTATTGCTCTTTTCGTCAACAGAATTTGCTTACTGCTCTCTGGGATGTTTATGTAAAACACCTGCCCGCTGATGGGTCGTTGATATGACCATCTCCCCCCACCCCTCCAGTGTCCCCCACCTCCCACCCCCACCCCCCCCAGTGTCCACCGCCTATCCACCCACCACCCCTCTCCCCCCCCCCCCCTTGTGTCCACCGCCTCCCACCCACCACCCCTCTCCCCCCTCAGTGTCCCCCGCATCCCACCAACCACCCCTCTCCCCCCCTCAGTGTCCCCCGCATCCCACCAACCACCCCTCTCCCCCCCTCAGTGTCCCCCGCATCCCACCAACCACCCCTCTCCCCCCCTCAGTGTCCCCCGCCTCCCACCAGGCACCCCTCTCCCCCCCTCTTGACATTTTGCAGAGCGCAGCGTCGCTGCTCCTGAGGTGCTTTCCATGATTGCCGCTGCTTAAACTGCTGTCAGAGACGCCAGAATAACAGTGATTTATCTCCATAGCCGGTTTATGGAAGTTAGTGTTTTCTGTTAACCTGCAGCACTCAAATGCAGCTTGGTGCAGCCTCGCCGTCACATTAACCTGAATCAATCACATCTTGATTTTTCCATAAAAGAAAAGGAGTCTGCTGTAAATAACACTCGGATATTGCCGGCGCTATACGCACACAAAGCCCTATAGCGTCGTCTGTCTGATCTGCAGATATTATTGTTGTCTCTTTCAAATGGCCCCAGACTAATACTGGGGCACACTATTTGATACCTGAGTTACTGAGTAGTAGTAGTGTAGTGTTAGGTCCCATGCAGCCAGTATACCAACAATATCCGGTGAAATATAATATAACATATGCCATTTGCTAAACCCTACTAAATACAGTTTTTTGTATATGGTCCCAGCGGGCATTGAACCCCCAACCTTAGCGTTGTTAGCGCCATGTTCTAGCAAGAGCCACACAGGACCAAACAAGATGAACTTAGTCTTTTTTTGAGACAAATACTACATTTTGCCCTAGTGTAACTCAAAATAAAAGTTAGATTCTCAGTCATAGAATCCAAATGTAACTACATAGCATTATGTTATATAATAATGCACACCATCCCTTTATTAAAAAGCATTTCCCTGTCTCTGTTGTATCTTCTGGTATTCTTGTATTTTGCTGGAAGATTGGAAGTCCCCCTAGAGATAATAGAAGCAGGCGTTTTGATGTTGAAAGTGTTGCTAATCTCCTAAACCCTCGGCCTACTCAGCCCACAGCATATTTGCAGTCGTGTCAGGGTAGAGGAGATGCAAGAGGATGCTCCTTCATTGCAACCAAAAGTGGGAGCATATTTCTTTTCTTGTTGTTTTCCTTCTTCTTCTTCTTCTTTTTTTTTTTTT
Source organism: Nansenia antarctica (assembly GCF_963989245.1). Classification (NCBI taxonomy): domain Eukaryota; kingdom Metazoa; phylum Chordata; class Actinopteri; order Argentiniformes; family Microstomatidae; genus Nansenia; species Nansenia antarctica. The sequence goes on along the minus strand of NC_137679.1, from coordinate 36,220,909 downwards.
GCTTTGCAGACACTATTCAAAGATTTACTGCAAACATTTGACCAACCAGCCCAGCGTATTGACTGCGTTTGACAAGCGTAATCCTTTTCTTCTTCCCAGTCACTTCCATTCAGCGATCAATCAGGGCATCAATGCCTGCAGACTGCTATGAAGTGCAGGCGCAGTGTTCGATCATCAGCTCCGGCACCTCACGGGCCTCTCTCTCTCTCTCTCTCTCTCTCTCTCTCTCTCTCTCTCTCTCTCTCTCTCTCTCTCTCTCTCTCTTTCTCTCTATAATATAGTGATTGATTCATCTTCAAAAGATATCTTAAGTGGTTGGCTGGATGCAGTAGCTATAATGTGTTTTTGTTGACTGCGGCTCTTTTTCTAACCCAAACCTCAACCCTTTAACACGACACCGACACGACACCAAAACTTTTTCCTTTTTGATGTCAGTCTCTCCTTTTACCTCAGTGTGAGGCGCCTCTGTGGCGTTCAACGTTTCATTACATTAATAACCATGAATTTCAAATATATATAAAGGGAAGATAGCCTTTGAATCACTTTTAAGGTTGCGTACATTGTACTTTTTGTGAATCACTATTAAGACTCATTCTTCTTGCACCATTTTGCTGAAATATTGCTATCTATATTTAGACCCACAGCAGCCTAATCATTTTGACCAAGGATGGAAAAGTCAAATAACTCTGCCAAGGCTGTAGAGATCGCCATGATGGCTCTCTAATGGTTTGTGTGTCTATGCAGGTATAATGATGGCTCTGGGAATCACTTTATAGCATTGTGTGATCCACCTAAATGCCCCAGCCCCAGTAATGGGGTTAGAGTCAAAACCAGAGGGGAGGGTTGGTGTCATTACCCGTTTCAATCAGCTATTGACAACCACTGAAGTGAAACGAAAGTAGATGGAATACGTTTTTCCAACAGGATTCAGTAGACAGACTAAAGGGTCACACACCTGCCCTGTATGGCAGAAAGCCCTGATCCCCCCCCACAGAATGAAGTCAGACTCAAACTCTCACAATACCGCCATCGCACCGAACACTTGTTCTTACTAATACATCGATGTTAGCCGGGAGGGCGGAGGGGGGGGGGGGGTGGGGGCTTGGATGCCCTGGAGAAGTATTAAAGGAAGTGTAGTAATTATAGACAGAGACGATGTCAGTGACCTCTAGATTGCAGTATCTTGTCTCCTTTGTCCTGGCCCCCTGCAACCCCGCTTCATTGGGTGAAATTGTATCTTTTCACTTTGGCTCTCTTACATTTTTTTATTTCACAAAAAAAAAAAATGTGCATGGTATTGTGAGTCGGTGAGGCGTGACGTTTTGCCTTTTCTCCCTCCTCCTCCTCCCACCCCTCCATCCCCCCTCTTTCTTACTGGGAGGTATTTCATGAACAGCTGGGTCCCGTGAGAGGAGAGGTTAGTGAAAGAGGCGCTCTGTGTATAATTCGATGATTATCAGGTGCGTGGTGTGTGTCCCCCCACGCCCACCCCCACTCCCCCTCCTCCCTTCCCCCCGCCCCCCTCTCCCTGCTATTGGCAGGTGTCAGATGACAGGCAGGCCAAGTCAGAGGCTGTCAGCTGGCCCCCCTCTCTGTGTATTGCGGCAGCAGTCACACCAGTGAGAGCATTAGCATACTGTGATGAGGAGCATCACGGCTCGTCTCTGATCAGTCGACAGTGAGGGAGTCTGATCTGTGGAGGGGCAGGGCCACGCCAACTCATAAAGCAGCACAGGCCGTCTCTGTGTTTCAGTGTCATAGCTCATTCTAATGTAAACCGGGCTCCCCTGAAAAAGACACTGGTTTCAGTGGGACACTGTACAAATGGGAATAATAATCATAATAATAATCATAATAATAATAATAATCTAAACGTGTCAGATGACGATTAGTTTGATGACGAGACTAAAGAAAAGACCAACTAGTTACAGGTTCTCACCAGATGTGCTCCTCCTCTCCGGTGTGTCAGTTGGACACAAGATGCAGACGGCCAGTGGAGTGTACAGTACACATCACCCAGCGTTTTTGTTGTCACACCCAACAACTTAATATGATTTGAGCTTAACTCAGTTAGCGTTTAACATCTCGTTCATATGGACACAAAAATAAACCTAAAAATAAACGGAAAAAAAGGGCCACTAAACTGCATTTCTTTTTTTGCCCGTGGAGCCTAAGTCAAAACACACGGCCGGTTAGCATTACAAACATACTCTCTCTGGTCTAATCTCACTGTGGCTGATCCTCCCAAACAGGCTGGGCTCGGTAATGGCCAGATCACTTCAGAAAGAAAAAAAAAAGGGGGGGGGGGGGTTCAAAGATGGTCTCGCATTAGCGCTACCTTTAGCATGCTAATTGGTATTCTCCAGCTCAGTGGGGAGGCTGTTTGAGATGGAGGGGACATGCGGCCTCCGCTCGATCACTATCAGAGCAGACATGCTGTTTCTGGCTGTGCTGTCACTGTGCAGGGCCACAGGGAGGGGAGAGGACCTGACACCCACACCGGCTGGGAATCCTTAAACCTGCCTCTCAAAACCCACTTCATTATCTTCACTTTCTCTGTTTGTTTCTCTGTTGGGTCTCTTCTGGCACGTGGCGGAGATAGTCTGCTTGGTGTTTGTGGCTATCTACAGTAGATATAGGGTTGAATCAAAAATAGGCACGGGGAGGCAATGAGGCTTAGACCATTTATTAGTCAGAGGATGTTAATTTAACATGCGGTTGTCTAAATCACCAGACCAGTTCAGACCGTCCAAACTAATGACATTCAAAATGGAACTCAGGTTCACACCATTCTCTATCTAACTTGTCTTACGGTGTCTAATAGTTTGTATTCTTATTCATTATCATGAATGGAAGAATCGATTCAGTTAAGTGGCCAAACTTAACAAAAACTGTACAATAATATAAATAAGGGATACCAAATAAATGACCATACATTCAAGTCACAATGACTTTGCCTCAAGGGTGACTGACAGCTTTTTAAAGCTATCAAACGCTTTTGAGACTAAAAAAAGAGCGTTAATAATTTGTTTGCTTTTTAACGGGGACGTGATGTACGACGGTTCAAATCGATAGCATTAGCTGTGACAAAATACATAAAAAGAGAATCAATGCTAATAAAGTGAGATCAGCCTCGCAAGAATGCCTCCACTGGTTCCCTTCACCCACAGATCTCCTGTTGGCCCGTCCACTTGTATTCTACGGCAGCCATGTTTTCCTCTCATCACATGCTAGTCTGTGGCAATCATCCTCCCTATTGCCAGTTGCCAAACCATCTCCTCCCAGCAAACACCTGCAATTAACACTCACAAAGAAGACACTGTTTATTTACATCCTCTTGTTCTAGCGGTTGATAGTATGTGGTCTTTGTGCGGTTTGAAACAGTCTTTATTATTCACTGTCTAAAGCCTAAAAGACAAACAAACATGATGGCGAGGAGTTGTTGTGGTTGCTGTGATTCTAAACAAAACATTTCCCAAGATATAATTGTAGAATTTTACTTGAAAATGGCAATGCCAGCAGGAATGGTGGAAAGGTAAACGTTTTGTGTGTGTGTGTGTGTGTGTGTGTGTGTGTGTGTGTGTGTGTGTGTGTGTGTGTGTGTGTGTGTGTGTGGTGTGTGTGTGGAGGTTTGAGCCTTGTGAGTGTGTGTAGAGGGTCCTTATACCTGTGTGAACTCATGAGCTCATGCTTTTCTCCCCTCACTTGAGTCTTAAGCATCTGTTAAGCGCCGCTGGGCCCTGAGAGAATGTGTCTTTTGTAAAAATCATCTTTAAATGCATGTCCTCGGAGAGACGTGTTGAAAAGTAGCTATCAAAATATTCCCAGAATGCTTCTTCCTTCTGACGTTTGACAGTTATATTCGTTTAATTGGTGGTTATACTTTATTGCTCAACCCACTATTTACCAGGTAACTCCTTTTAAAATAAAATGACAAAATTGATGATAATTACACATCCGCGTTACATTTTGGTTTCTCTAGGATTGGTACTAGTTAGTTTCAAGTTTTAAGTTGTGTTGCTACGTTACCTTAAGTGTAAGAGAGTAAAATTCGTAGGCTTCGTTTCCTGACATTGCAGCACAAGACAATAAGACAATAGGCATAATTCCAGATAAAAAAGTGACAATAGTACAGGATATAAGTGACAAATAAGACAGGATACAATTAGCAGTACAACTAGTAATAAAATAGATAGTTTAAGTAGTAGTTACTAATTGTGTCAAGTTATTTGAAGTAGCCTAAGTACTAAAAAGTATCCACTGTAAAAAATAAAAGATATAACAAATATATAACAAATACCATGTTAAACTAAAACTTTAAAGTAAGGAATGACTGAATATATCTTTCTGATGTTCAAATACATGTTTATAACCTAATCAAAGTTTAGGTATATACAAAGATTTGTATGTGAATTGGAACTATACAATTATTAATTATTTGGCATATAGCTGCATTATAGACTGTGGAAGGATAAGGAGTACAACTTGCAGGACTGTCTACAAGACCAAAACATGCTCTGCACTCAGAGCTAACAGCAAGCACACACTAGTCCCTACAGTTTAACCTATGATTTAATCAGAATTTCTAGAATACACTGTGCTGTATGTTTCAAAGTACTTGAATCAATCTAACTATGTTGGTGGTATGGAACCTTGTGACCATGTTTAAGAAGACGAGAAGATGAAATCAGCATGGCAACTCAATCCATGTTACAGAAAACAAACTATCACTCCCTTTCCTTGTTTTCATGGAACGATATGGCATAATAGTACAAATGTAGATGCCAGTTCACAAAACGTATAACAATAATAGACTAGTTTTGTGTAACTTCTTCTTTTTTCATCTTTCAAACTACTGGCAGAATCATTACATTTGTACTAATTTTGCTATCCACAATTGCAACTTATAGACTATCTTTGCTCTGGTTGATTAAAAAAAATAAAAAGAGTCCATAGTGTTAAAGTTTTTCATAGTTACATTATATTGTTTTAATTGTTTTCATAGAAAAGTGTGTGAGGGTCGGATGTTTCTAGAACGTTTCTAAATAAGCGTTTTCCCCATATCCCTATGACAATTTACAGTATAAATGTTGTAGAGCAAAAATACAAAAACAACAATATGATCACTTAATTCCTTTAAAACATGAATAGTCATATTCATATAATCATAGTCAAGCACCAGGCTAACACATGTATCAGAAAGTTAGCCCATGGACCTGTCTTTCCTCTTGTGGCAGTCTCTCTCTCTCTCTCTCTCTCTCTCTCTCTCTCTCTCTCTCTCTCTCTCTCTCTCTCTCTCTCTTTCTCTCTGTCTCTCTCTCTCTCTCTCTCTCTCTCTCTCTCTCTCTCTGACATTGCGTGCCACCATCTTCACATAAGAGAAGGGCTGTAAGAGGTTGTTGAACATTAAGACCCCTTGAGCTAGTCCCTCCGTCTATACATCTCGTTCACAAACATGGTTTTGTTTTCTGGTTATTCGATTTTTGGTAGTTGGGCATTTTCTAGGTCAGGGACTGACTGCATGCATGAGATTAAATCACGTTAGCTCACGCCATTCAGTATGGCGTTCACTTTGCAATGTTAATGTACCTTAAAGAGCTGCTGGGTCATCTCACCTCTGTTTTCCTCTATTGTCAAATAAAGCACAGCACTACAACTGTGTGTGTGCGTGTGTGTGTGTGTGTGTGTGTGTGTGTGTGTGTGTGTGTGTGTGTGTGTGTGTGTGTGTGTGTGTGTGTGTGTGTGTGTGTGTGTGTGTGGCAGAATACAGAGGTCTGTGATCTGGAGCATAGCGCCCCACAGTGGTGTAGAGGAGGAGTAACGTTCCCAACGCAGCCCCTCCACCTCCCCCCTCCACCTCCCCCCTCCACCTCCCCCAGTGCCTCCGAGGTGAACAGCACATTTACATAAAGGTGCAACCGCTTGGGCCCGTGCTCATCGACACTGTTTATCGTTTGATCTGCTATGATTGATGCTCTGTTAATACAAATCTAACTTAGCGTATTTTCACTGCCAAGGGACCCATGAAGAGGTTCAATTACAGAGCAATCTCATTAATTCGAGAGGTTGTTACAGGGAAAGGACAGCGGCCTTTTATTTTTTTTTATTCTGGAATGCAGATGTGTGAGGAACATAATTAGTAGATAACAGTCCTAATTGGAACCTGCTGTGTGGCTGCAGAGGGTGTAGCCCTCGCTATGTTTTACAAGTTCCACAGTGTGGAAGTACACTTTTTTTTATAACCCGCTCACACACACGCACCATCCGTCACACACCAAGAGGTAGGGGGGTGGGCACGGGGGGGGGTGATCACCGGTCTGTGATATTGTTGGTGAAAGTGTGTGTGATGAGGAAAATGCACTACACTCCCTCTGGAAGTTCTGTATTCGTGGTGGGGGTAAGGAGTAAGGAGAGTTGTGAAAATGTCTTGTCAGGGTTATAGTCTTTCATGATCGTTTGGTTTTCAAAGTAATATTGTTGTATTGTGTCATTTCAGGGTCAAAACTCACTGCTTATTTCAAAAGGTTCACAACTCTCACCGATTTCATACTGTACAGTTTTAGGCCCTTCGATGGGGATTATAAAACCAACGAACTGTATAGAAGCAACCAAATGGCAGTTAGCATTTGAATCATGATCATTGAGTCCATCGAGATAATCTATTCATCCATAATCGCAGCATCAGAATGACTCGGTTATTGATTTTGGACTTTTCAGCGTCGAAACGAGTGACCTCAGCCACTATAAGTATGAACAAACTTCTCCCATGCGGCTGGGGTTGTGACATGACATGCACCAGAGAGTAAAGCAGCCGTGGCCTCCAGTACAGTACCGCCCAGGACACAGCGGACCGGACATCTTCTTCTGGTTGCTGAAGAATGCAGGGAGAGGAAACATCAAACACTCCTGTATGTTTTTTAGTTTTTTTTTTAACAGCACCTTTATGGCATTTTTATGGCACAACCCAGGTTCTTTTTCCTTCCCTGGCCCTGTCTCCCTGGCCATGTAAAATGTCAGGGAGGTGGAGGGCTGCTTTGAGCCCACAGGGGTTGCTCAACGGAGGCATATCAAAGGGCCGGCCACCCCACTGGTCCAAGCACACACAGCCAGCTTCATTGGACCTCGTTAGGCTGCAGAGTTATTTAAGCATGCCTGTCTTCTCCGCCTCTGTGGGGGTGCTGCTGTACATAAACGGGCCAGCTCCAGTAGGACTCCTTCCCACACACGCACGCAGTCACACACAGACACACACACACCCCTCCGGGGCCCCTCTCCCCACCGCCCTCCCAGGGCACATATGAGGCTGACTGTACTGTACTCACCGCGGTGGTCCACGCTCGTCTGGAACATTAGTTTGGGGGCAGGACCCCCCCCCCCCCTTGGCCAGGGGTGTTAGCAGAGCTCTTCAGGTGTGGGAGGGAGGGAGGGCGGGAGGGCGGGTGGGAGTCCCAGGGCCATTCCTCAGTCCCACTGGTATAAGGACCTAGGGGGGTGGGAGGGGGGGTGAGACCCCGGCACTGGGTGGCGGATCTCTCCCAGCTGTGCCCATCTGAGGGGAAAAGCGAGTCAGAGGGAAGCTCCATTAGTTCCAGGGGCAGGACAGGCACTGTGTGGCCCACTGCAGCAGCCCAGCGCAAACACCCAGAGCAGAGACTCGGCCAATTCATGAACATCCAACAAACCTGTCTTATCTGGAGCACCTACATGCTCTCCACATCTCCTAATCCACTCCAAAAAGCTCTAGATTTCCTCCACAGTCTCTCTCTCTCTCTGTCTCCCTCTCTCTCTCTGTCTCTCTCTCTCTCTCTCTCTCTCTGCCACAATTACAACCTGACGACAAAGGTCTCAGGACAATGAGCAACTAACAGAATAACTGGCACATATGTAGTTCTCTTTTATGATCTACCGCACACATCATTGTGGCCAACGAGGGTATAGATACCCTGCTTGGATATGTACACCACTCACTGTAGGTCATTTTTGTTTATTCAAGTCAAAGAAATAAAGATACAAAAACCAGCCATTAGGAATGCAGTGTTGTCTGGAATGTGCTTAAGTAGATTTCTGTCTAATAAACCAAGTTAACTCTGGGAATTCACAGGGACCGGTGGTAGCAGTGTATAATGTTTTAAGCAACCCCGCTAATAATGTTTTGTCTGAGGAGACCTAGAAGTGTCCCGCCGGGGGGAGAGAGATTTGGGGGAGGCAGGAACACGTGTAGACATCAAAGTCGGGCCGTGTCCTGGGATGCTCCTCCCTAGGCGCCTCGCCAGTGGTTGATGAATTCACCCACAGTGTTACTTTAGATCAACAGAGAGCCTCAAAATTAGAGAGCAGGGCCTCTTCTGTACTTGGTCAAGAAGGAGGTGATCTTTTGCAGGCTTTTCTCTCTCTCTCTCCTTCTCTCTCTCCCTCTCCCTCCCTCTCTCTCTCTCCCTCTCTCTCTCTCTCTCTCTCTCCCTCTCTCTCTCCCTCTCTCTCTCTCTCTCTCCCTCTCCCTCTCCCTCTCCCTCTCCCTCTCCTTCTCCCTCTCCCTCTCTCTCTCTCCCTCTCCCTCTCTCCCTCTCTCTCTCTCTCCCTCTCTCTCCCTCTCTCCATCTAGAATGTCAAAGGAGAGGAGGAACAACAAGAGCGCCGAGCACTTTGCACGCTTGGCCTCTGTTGTCCACTGACCCGTGTCTCTATTAATGACATACGTGGTTTATCTTTCATACACCCTCCCTGCGGCGAGACTGCTTCCGCTGCGAAAACACTTCAAATGAGGGTAGATCCGTGTCAGATGTATGGCCCTTTCCTGCAAAAGAAAGGACTCTCAATGTCCTGAAGATTACCACTCTTATCTCGAATCTCATGACCCGTGTGTGCATTGGTTGACTTATGGACACTGTAGTGACTTGCTAAATAGTGTATGGATATTGAATATACACGTTTTTTACTGTCTGGAATAAGGCTTTGTTTTCAGGAGCATACTTTGGTCTCAAGGGTTAGTTTTGAGCCCTTTTTGATTATTTGTTTTACAGTGTATGGTTAAATAATGGATGTTCTGCTCACTCGTACTTGTTCCAAGGTTTTGTTTTTTCTTTATTCTGTCCCCATTTCAGTTTATGTTAACTGTTTGTTTACATGTTCGTCTGTGTCTGCTTGTGTGTGTTTTCTGTCTTGTCTGTCTGCTGTGTCGGATATCAAGCAGGCTGTTTCAAGATGGCCGCCGTGCTGCCTGTCATTTCCTCTTCCATTGACATTCTGATGGGGCCACTGTGCCTCTCCACGTTTTTCAATTAGATGTCACTCCGCCACACAATCCTGTTTGGAAATGAAAGGGCGTTACTCTATTGTTTGCATGGGCAACAAGCTTTTCTAAGAATATGAAAATGATATAGCTCCAAAAATTGGCCTATCACTGTGATCCTGTTGAACGAACATACACACAGACTGATTTATGATGGCAAATGTGCTCTTTATTTTTTACATAGTCTTACTTTGCCCTCACGGCCATGCTACAATACATGTGCTTTGATATGACCGTTGTTACCATAGTTACATCATTATTATAATAATTCAAGATTGATTGCCAAATAGGTATTTCTTCATTAGTGACATTTCAAGGAATATTAAAACAAGCATCAATCCTCTACGTTCATATTAGTAACATTGAGGCTAATGTCAAAGGTATGATGTTTCACCAAAGAATGGTGTGTCAAAGTTGCCAAGCCTATCCACTAGTTTTCCCCTTTAGGGCTTCACACAGTGTGAGTTAACTCAGAGGTAGGGGGGGGGGGGGGGGTGTACAGTACAGTACAGCAGGTGAGAATGCCAGAGGCGGCTTTGGGTTGCCCGATGTCACCGACAGTTCCTTCAACAGGTGTTCCCGTGTCCCGCAGAGAGGCCGGGGCGCGCTGAGCTGAGCCCAGCGAGCGCCCGGGGGTGGGGGAGTCTGAGTAAATAACCCAAAAGGCCTGCCATCTCCCAATCACAACAGAGGTGTCATTTACGCCCCCCCCCCCCCCCCCCCCATCACCGGGCACGACCGGGGCCCAGACTGAGCCCAGAGGAGACGCGCTATTGATCCGCTCCGCCAAGAAAGCCAGCTGCCATTAAAGCCATGACAGTGGAACTGTACCGCATTGATCTGCGCCACGGCCCCTCAGTATTATTTATAGGGGGGGGAGGGGGGGGGGGGGGCTCCATACACCACTCTCCCATGGTTGGTAATTGATGGCAAGTGGGGCCTTGCTTCCTTCCCTGACCCCGGCACACTGAAAGTCAGATGGATTACATCTAACACAATTATGATTGATATTATCAGATTACGCCACGCACGACATGGCAGACTGCGCCTCGGCTGCGGCCACGCTGAGGTATTCACTCTGGCTGTCTGAGGCCTGTCTTACTCCTCCCTGGTGACAGGGGAGTGTGTGTGTGTGTGTGTGTGTGTGTGTGTGGGTGTGTGTGTGTGTGTGTTCGTGTTCCTGTGTATGTGTGTGCGCCCACACACAATGATACAATCAGTTGTACAACCTAACCAGCTTTATAGCTCAGGGCCACTGGATTACCGGCCAATTCATGAACATCCAACAAACCTGTCTTATCTGGAGCACTTACATGCTCTCCACATCTCCACATCCACTCCAAAAAGCTCTAGATTTCCTCCACAGTCTCTCTCCCTCTCCCTCCCTCTCTCTTTCTCTCTCTCTCCCTCCCTCTCTCTCTCTCTGTCTTTCTCTCTCTCCCTCTCTCTCTCTGTCTTTCTCTCCCTCTCTCTCTCTGTCTTTCTCTCCCTCTCTCTCTCTCTCTCTTTCTCTCCCTCTCTCTCTCTCTCTCTTTCTCTCTCTCTCTCTCTCCCTCTCTCCCTCTCTCTCTGCTCACCTGCTGTGGAGTAACACATCAGAGTCCCCCCCCCCTCGTCATTGAGGGCTCTAGCCCAGCTGCTGCCACACCGTGCGATGTTGTATACTTGAATATGTGTAAAAGTTCAAGTTATCAGCACCAATCTAAATCACCCTCTGCTCAAGAGGTGTAAAAATGTATTGGCAGCTGCCATTGCTTGACTTAATATCCAGCTAAGTAATTTAATCGCTTCTGTTGAAATCTCCCTTCGCTGTGTTTTCCTCTATTGATTTATTTCACCATGATTTGGATAACTCTTCGGGTGTGATGATCGGATTGAGCAATTCATATTTCCAGCTCAGAAAATCCACACAGATGTGTTATGGTTTGGCAGCTTTTTAATTTGTTTGGCATCCGTGTCAGGTCAAAAGAAAAAATGTGTTGTTTCTTCTTTTGAACTTTTCTACAAGATATACATTTGTCTGTCCTCAGAGTTCAAATAGCCGCTTCTTTCATCTGTAATAACAGCTCAAATGCAGCCTTCAAAGGACCAGAAATGATTATTTCTTTACTAAATTATGTGTACAAAATGTTTTCTTGCCTTTTATCTTGGCCCAGAAAATGTGTGGGTATCTTAATGTGTGCATGCAAAGCTTATTTGTATGTATGGCTGTGGTTGTGCTAATGCTCTTCATTTGAGGGAGTGTGTGTGTGTGTGTGTGTGTGTGTGTGTGTGTGTGTGTGCGCGTGCGCGTGTGAGTGTCATGACCTCTATTGTGTGTTAAGCAGTCAAAGTGGCACAGACACAAAGTTGCGCTACATCTCAACACAGCTCTTCCTGTCCACTCTCAATGACCAGCATACGGCTCTCAATACATTTCTTTATGTGTTATTATGATGTTGCTTGCGTTTTTCCCCGTAATCCAATTATACTGGATAACCATAATGCAATTTAGGCATTGTTTATTATACTCTCTCAGTATATAACTCTCCTTGTCAAACATGGGAGGTTAAAATGCCATGCTGGCCTTAAAAGGATCTCTTTATGTTTCACAAGTAAAGTTGCCGTGTTCTCCCGGGATCATGTCCTATAGGGAATTGAATTAACGTGGCAGTCGAAATGGCTCCCTATAAGCTTTAAATTGTAACGACAGGCCCTTTTAAAATCCATTTTCCACTCTTTGATTAGATTTAGCGTTATCATCACTGCGGTACAGATATGTCTGTTCTTCATTCATATTTCAGAGAAAAAACATAAATCCCACAAATTGGTTCCTGTCTCTTCTTGTTAAACTAGATCTAGATTTATGGCTCGGGGGAACCACAAGGCCCCGGCCCCGCGTCGCCTCCTCAGTTCCTCAGCTTCCTAAATAAACCTTTGTGGATACAATCTTCTTTCTTTTTCTTTCTTTTTTTGTTGTTGCAGTTTTCACAGCAATTATGTTCCAGTAAACCACAGTCTATCCTCTGTTAGTGCAGACGGCTCAGTTGATTGTTAAACAAATAGTCTTTCGTTATTCTGATTATGAAGTTATCTTATATATAGTTTTTAGTTACAGTTATTTAGTTAACGGTGGGTAAACGTGTCGCGTACGTGTAGCATTCTTTCCAACGTCCAAGTCGTTGGACAAACTTAAAAACAAGGTTTAGATTAGAACAAGCCCTTTGACTAAGCTGTGGCCCCTCAGTCACAGAGAGGTAAGATGCCAGGTTTTTTGCTGTGTAGTGAGCTGGCAGTGTTCATGGTGGGGGGCAGACCTGGGCTCTCTCTCAGACAGGGGCCAGGGTGGGAGGGCCGGGAGAGGGGAGGGAGGGGAGGGAGGGGGGAGGGCTAGCTGGCCGGCCTGGTCCTCGTCCCCCGTCCCCTCCTGCCAAGTGCATTTTAACACCTGGAGTTCTGGCTGAGTGCGGCAACGTAATGACTTGTTAAAGGGGGCTCAAAAGGGGCAATTCACCTGGTGGGGGGGCGGGAAAAAAAAGGGGGGGGGGTGAAAAAAAAACAACCTGAGAGATTGAGTGTCGGTGAACACAGAAATGGCCCATTCAGAGGAGGACCTGGTCGGGTTACTGACTGAGCATTCAAACCTTATACCGTGTTATTAACATAATAGCATAACCTCGCGTATGTTTTATGCTTAGCATATGGTATATCAGGTTACTCAGGCCCTATATTGTTTTGTGTGGATCCCCTTTCTCATATAGGACATTCAACATATGCTCGCCAATTTCTTATCTCAAAATGTTATTGAACTCGTGTGAGGTATTTGACCGCAAACGGTCGCTTGCAGACAGGGGGGATAAGCACTCTGGGACAGTGAGTACTCTCACTGTGTTTGCTTAATAATAAGGCCCTTTGTGTGTGTGTGTGTGTGTGTGTGTGTGTGTGTGTGTGTGTGTGTGTGTCTGTGCAGTCTTTCAGGGTCTTGCACCCTGCTGTTTGCTGCAGTGAAAGGGGATATAACAGCGTTTGAGAATACAGGGGACACCAGACTGCTGAAGGAAAGGGAAGTGACGACAACACACACTCCTCGCGCAACACCCCTATGGTCTCTATTGGAGAGGCTCGGGCTGCTACTGGGTCGTCTCCTGGGCTTTCTACTGCTGTCTGAGCACGACTACACTGTGACAATCTCCCTCAACAGTGGCCTTCGTTGTGACCATGTGACCATGGTGTTGAGGTGACTCTCTGCACTCTACACATCAACCATATATATACACACACACACACACACACACACACACACACACGCTTGCTTGTTCTCTCCTATCACCCTCTCACACACACACGCACACACACACACACACACACACACACACACACACACACACACACACACACCAGTTGTCATATTTTGTACCACCCCTCAGGACTAGGATGACCATGGTGTTGAGGTGGTCAAGGTGTAACACCAGAGAAATAAAGGAATCTTTCATTCGTCTGTGAATTTAGGTAAAATAATACAGAATATTGTACACACTTGATGTAGTTTTGTCAAGTTACGCCAAATATAAGTGAAAATGAGTCTGGTTACAATTGTACAATTGTAGCCAAAGACAGCTGAAATATCACAAACTAACATAAGCCCTAGATTCAACAGTAGACCTACTGTACACGTGTCCAATGGACATACATTTTTTAAATGGTATTTTTTATTGTTAGAATTGTATGGATTCTGCGTGCGTCTTATTATATATTTTTTATCCCTCTGAAGGTTTGTAATGAATGACATGGTCAAAATTATTAAGCGTTTGCTCTGAGGCATTTCCTTTCATAAGTAACACCTCTCTTGTATCATGGTAGGTGTATCATCAATTTGACCATGTCTTCCCTGGCCCTCCCTTCTTAATTGTGTTATACAGTCAAAATGTGGTACAATACATCTTCTACGCTGCTATTGTGCGAATAATTGAACATATCAGTTCACAGAAGTTAATAAGGTCTAGTTTTGTAATGTAGGAAGCTTACATTGACAAACGGATTGCATTTGCTCCTCCCTGCCACGCTTATTATCAGTAACTTGTAATATAAATATGCAAATCTCCCGCTTGAACTTTACAATCTTCAGTTGAGGCTATTCATCTCTTTTAAAGTGTTCATTTGCATCTGGAGAGCGGCCATGCATCATGGCGTGTCATTTTGAAAGCAAATATTAATCAATTTTTGCGCCGCGAATTGCCCTCAAGCTGTGCTTATGTGTGATATTGTGCTGTTCCTCTGTCTGGATGGATCTCCACGTACTTCCTCTCTCGGTTGAAACCTGGAATGATAATTCAGGAGAGGCTTCCTGACATTCATCAGGGACGGGTGTGTGTGTGTGAGTCTTATCACGTGAGTGCACAGTGGCCCTGGTCTGCTCCCAGGCCCAGGCGTGGGACACACTACTCTGCCTCTCCCACCCATCCCTCACAGTCGGTGTTGCCAGATGGGATTGTTTTCCAGCCTAACCACAGTCTAAATGCTGCCCAGTGTGATCATAAGTAGCCCAATTGGGCGGGAATACGCCCGATCTGGCAACACTGCTCACAGGAGGTGTACTGCCTTGGTCCTCCTGGCTGCTCCTCATGGGGGAGTACATGGGAGTACTCCAAGAGAGGCTGGTGGAGGTAGAAATCTGAGGACAGGCTCTGTGTACTGTACAGAGTGTTTGATACCATTCCTCATTCCGTCCCATGCATTACAATGAGGCCTGTCCTCCGATTTCTACCTCCACCAGCCTCCACAGGAATACTAGTGCGTAGCAGAAACGTAGAGCATCTGAAATGGTAAATGTAACCTTTTCACATAGAAATACTGTATGAACTCACAAAATGATCTGAAATGCCAGCTGGCAATATGGCAGTTTACAGGCAGGGTGCTCGCTAACGATGACTCATCTATCTATATACCGTAGCCATGTCTTCTCAGACCCTGTACGAGTCATATATCAGATCCTATTAGCCTACAACAGATTGAAACTAGTTTGAGTCATAAACCGAACGTGATTCAGGTCCGTTAGAGTTAATACGCAACCCCTAGTCAGAACTCATTATCCTTGTTCCACCTTACTGCATCACGACTATTCAGTTACACGGGGAAGTTCCGATCAGTGGATTTTCAAAGTCGAATGAAATACGACTATGGTGTACGTACAGTAATACAACTTCCTCTATATAATGAATCCGTGTAGGCCCTACCCTAATGCCCATATGCTCGCCAACATGGCATCATAACAGTACCACTAATGAGCTTCAACGTCGGGTCATGTTTGCTTACAGAGTTTACAGCAAACAGCATCAGGTAGAACGATTCATCAGGGACTCTCTCCTCAGCCTCATTAAGGAACGCCGTGAGTAGGAGGATGGATTTAATCCATATGTGTCCGTCTGTGTGTGTGTCTGTTCTCCAGGGAGATCCCACCCGCTCAGGCACGGCGCGCCACAGAAGGCTGCCTTGTATTCGCCGCGCTCGCTTACATGACAGCCCGTCATGCTGTGTCATACCCCATCAGTCCAGGCAGACGTTTTTTGATGAGCCTCTAATTTTCCCACACGGAATGACGATTGGCAGGCTGGAGCCGGAATCCTGATTAAGCGACCAAATAAAAAAAGGGGGTACACAGCAAATCCAGAAGCCACCCACCCCCCCCACCACCACCCCCATTTCCCTAAGGGCGCACGCCCACACTGCAGCGGTCCGACCCACACAGACAAACGATGATAAAGTGATCCCCTCATGACTTTGACAGGCACGAAAGACAGCTACGGGCCAACCCACGCAATAACGCCGGCCTGCCTCTCACTCGCCCACAATAGCCCCAGACACACACACTCACACACACACACACACACACACACACACACACACACAAGTTTCACTGTGACAGCGCAATCAAAGCAAACACCTCTGGTAATGCCCCCAATTACCAGATAAACATTGTTTTTCATAAAAAACAGTACATATTCTGCAGAAGGGGTAGTCTTTTCAGAGGTCAAAAAAGCCACTTCCAGAAGCAATACACTGAAAATTATGGCATACCCACACGTAACATGTTTGTTTTGTTTTTCCGATGTACTGAAACACCAAATGATTTTTTAAAACGTTAGTCTAAGAATGCACATATTCAGCAGCTTCAAAATTGGTTCTGTTGGACTTTTAGGGTCCAAACACTCCCAACTGATTTTCCGTCTTTCTGATTCTATAGACTAATTCATAGTTGTCCTCGAGAAAAAAGGTACATTTGAGGTGAGCTGTCCCTTTTTAAGTAAATGAAAACAACTGTTTTTTTTAACTCGTCTTCGGAATCCAATCAGAGCCTAGCCCTGCGGGTGATTCTTAAGCACAGGAAAGGACAGTGTTTGATTTTGAAGAAGCAGCAGAAATGTGACAAGCCGGCAAGGAGAGTGGGAGACCAGAAAGGTCAAGCATGTAATATCAGGGAAACATCACACTTGCCACCGGCGAATAATAGCACCTCAGAGCAGAAAGCATCCACTCCTTTCAATGTCAGCCAGCCAGTCCTTTTGTTAATTATAGTCATATCGCTGTATTGAAGTCTGGTGTCCCTTAACATATTCCTCTTTATTTTGAGCCCTTTTTTCTCGGGTAATGGAATGTCAGCTCTCGGCGGCTCCCGCGAGTCACTGAGTGTTGATCAAAGTGACCTTTGCACCCCCCCCTCGCTGCTCTTGCAAATCAATACACACAGTCAACAACATTTTGACAGGAGAAGGCACAACATATAATAAATGACAATTCACCATCACAATGGAGAGAGCATATCTGACAAGCACGGTTGCTCATAGCAGTCATTTTCACACAATGCCAACCTGTTATGTTTCAAAGTGGGATTCATTTACTGGGTCTGGCTGTCTCACACAGGTGGTGATATTACAGGGCCCCGACTTTGTTAGAGACAAACGCTTCATCTCCCACCAGTCATACATTCCTGGCCAAGCCTTGTCCTGGCCAAGTGCTGACAGGGGGAATGGTATTACAGTTGTATTTTTATTTTTTTATTTTTTTTATTGTTGTTGTCTTTCAGAGAGAGGTTATATGGAAAGCAATTTTCCTCTTAAGGGAGCAAATTGTTCGCAGAAAATTGTAACTGCCGTCACTCACGGGGGTGATTGGCAGCGTGTTCTATGTTGGCAGCCAGGAATGAAAGGATTTCATACATCGAGGAAGGGGGAAAAAAAGCGCACGGTGCATATTAAAAGATGTGTTTTGCGAAAAAGAAAGAAAAGAAGTGAGAGTGTGAAATTTCACACGCACTGGATGAAAAATGGCTGCTGTTTTTCCAGGTGGAGAGAGAGAGAGTTGGAAATCTGATGCATTTTAGACACAGGTTAAGAGAGAGGGAGAGAGGGAGAGAGAGAGAGTTGGAAATCTGATGCATTTTAGACACAGGTTAAGAGAGAGGGAGAGAGGGAGAGAGAGAGAGTTGGAAATCTGATGCATTTTAGACACAGGTTAAGAGAGAGGGAGAGAGAGAGAGTCAGTGCAGAGGCAGGGCAAGTCTAGTCCAGAGCTGAGAGAGAGGAGAGTAGTCTGTCTCCAGATGCCAGGCTCATTGTGGAGACTCCACAGTGGGCCATCAGGGTGACGGAGACGGGCATTCCTCCTCTGTGTTCCAGCTTTGGAAGGATCAAGAGGATTTGTTTCTGCTGGCAACCTTCCAGTCACCTGAAACAAAGCGGGAGTAACGGGAGGGAAAAGGGACCTTTAGGTTCAGAAATAGACTCACACTAACTGTCCCCCCCAACCCCCCCGCCCGCCCATGAGAAACCCACCCTCAGACATGTATCTTGTAATCACTTGAAGAGTGTATGAGAGTGAAGACACTAGCCGTGCACTGTAGAGTGGGCCTAACTGTTTTGGCTAGCACTACAGTATGTTTCAAAATGAGATTATACTTTAGCATCTGGGCTTCATCGTTCTTGTTGTTTTTCTAGATATTATAAACATAGAATTGTTTATTTCCTATTTAGGTATATTGTTAAGTCCCATTAAGATCTGAAACTCTTTTACGAGGGCCAAGTCGTAGCAGAGTGTAAGGGATTATTTTCTCTTAAAGCACAAATCTTGGAAATGTTGGGAAATTGTCTTTCCCACTTTTGAACCTTTAATAAGTAGTGTTAGTTTGTGTTTCTTTTTTTTCTTTTACTTTTCCGTTTTCCCCTTTTTGTCCATTCACAGTTCAGTCCCCAGTGAAAGGCGGGGATCCTGTCTGCTCGCCACCCTGTCATCCTGTCTGTCTCTGGCACACAACAGGCCTTCCCCACCTCCCCCCGGCCCTCCCAGCCAACAGGTCCCTGCTTCAGCTAATTACCCACATCCTGACATTTGTCTTATTATATGGACATAATGAATTATGAAAGTGTCTGAGCAGACACCCCCCCTCCCCCTCTCCCTCCCAGCAACCCCCAATAAACATGTTTGTTTTGGGTCAGCTCTCCCTCATCCATTAGCCGTTATTGTTTTCCGCAAACGTGACATTGATTCAATTTAACACCAATCAATTTCAAATGGTTCTGACATTCAGATATGACCTTAAGGCCGGGCGATTCAAGAACTATGATAAGGATTAAACTTTTGCTAATGAGGTGATTTCTCTTCTGCAGGGGAGGGGGGGGTCAGACAAGGCCTAGCAGGAATGGTCAGTAAAAATTAGATCAATTATTGCAAACCAAACAGGGTTTAACCTGATTACGCCTGCACCCACTAATTTGGGTAATTAATAACCCGCCCCTCGGTCGGAGGGAGCAGTTTATTAATAACAATCTATAACTGTGCTCCTTAATGAAATGGCACAGGCAGGTCATCAGTTAGTCAGGTAATGCCATAATCAATGGTGCCAAACACGCGTGTTAATTAATGCCGTTATTAATTGTTACAGTTATATTTGAATGCTACACGCTGTCAGCTCCTTTGTCCTATTATGTATGGCAATCAGCGGATTGAAAATGGCAAATCTAATTAGCCATTCAGCAGGCAGGCTGCGAATCCAAATGAGACGGTATCAGCTCTGACAGCTGGCAGCCGAAGCGCCGCAGCACACTGGGCACCGAACAAAACCGGCATTATCCCACTGCCCCGGGAACAACAGGAAAAGGGATGTATCACAAACTAATAAATACATTCACAGTACCGGCCTGCCATATCACACAATGGGGCTGATGAAATGGTCTGCTTGATGCCATTGTGAGAGTACAAGCAGTGTTTATGCATGTATCTGTGCATTTGTGGGGTGTACTTAGTCTGCCCCCCCCCCCCACCGCCCGCGTGCCCCCACCCCTCCTCTCATACAGAACAGGAGTGCTTTCTGATGCTGAGACTCATCACACAGTCACTTCTCACACCTCTCTCTCTCAGTGTTAAAAGCTCTCCTGGGTTCTCTGTGTTCTCTACAGGATCTTTGGTATTGGTAAACATCTCTAGTCAGTGTTTTTCTCGGTATTCATTGAGGCTCTGAGGGGGAGATGTTCATAAGGGACTGTCGAACAGGATAACAAGCCAAGCCAAGCCAACCCTCCCCCTAACCCTAACCCACATGTACTCATTAGATGTCATGTGTATATTCAGAGGACTTCTTAACTTTGAGTTCTTTTGTCTTCATATTGCTTCAAGGCCAAAGGCCAATCACTAAGCATCCTTATGAGTGGTGTCTTGACTCTTGGTATTTGCAGGGGGTCATTAGTAAATTAATTCCTATTTGAAGCATGTCAGTATGTTTTCGGAAACCTCCAGTCATGGGTTTCATAGCTCTAATGTTATTTAGCTGGATTGAACATTTGAAGATGGTTCCAATTCCAAACAGTCTGGTCATTGTTTGAAGTTCAATGTTTAACCGTGGCATGACCTCCAGTATATTGATTGGTCATGACTACTGTAAATATTCAGTGATTTGGAATGGAAAGTGAATTTGACATGAGGCCTTGTAGCTCAGTTGTGCTTTATAGACACTTGGAAACAGCTGAATTTCTCCTTTCCAGTACTATAGACAGATGGCATTGGTGGAACTTGTATATATCAATGAGCATGCAATTACACACACACACGACCTGGAAAGCAGCTTGCGTCTCCATCCAGTGAGCACCTGTAAATAATGCAGTGTTAAAGGTGGCAGCCAGGAGGAGATTATGGAGTGAACAGGTGTGTAGGCCTTACCCACCAGTTCCACCCCAAGTCTCACTGTTAGTGCTCTTAGCCTCTCATGTGCCAGGGCCTAGTGTGGCATGCCCGGGTGGGGGGGGGGGGGGGGGGGGGGGCTGGGGGCAATGGGCCTTTCCTCTCCCAATACTTAAAGCAGTGATGGGCAATAAAAACACTTCACACCTTAAGTGAAAGATACGACTTTAAATATTTTACGAACATCCTGCATATGCAATTTGCCCACACCTGGCCACTGAGGGGGAACAGCATCTGGCAGCAGTTGCTTAAGAGGCAATTAATTCCTCATCCCTGTGACTAGCGTCCTCCTACTGAATATCAGTCAGGAGCGGAGCTGTACGCAACACAGGTAAGAACAAGAGATGCGTATATGCAGGCGCACCAGTTAATATGGAGAGCAGTGGAGAAGTGTAATACTTGACCAGACATGTACAGTGTATTACTGCACATAAGAGAGAGCTTTATTTACATGCTTAGTGTTATCAATATTGACATGCCATTGCATCAAATAGTTACGGAGCCCCTTAGAGCCCCTTAGAGCTCTGGGTGTAGATGAAAAAAAGAAACAGCTAAGATTGAACAGGCTCTATGCTGTCTGAAATGGCCTACGTCATGGCACATGGGAAATAGTTAAGAGGAGCTAAGGAGGAGCTAAGGAAATTAAATGTATCGTCCAAAATACATATGTATATAGTTACATTTATAGTTAATATCATTTTCAGACTTGAACCATTGTGTAATAACGTTGTGCAGCACCAGAATGGTATATAGTATACTTATTTGTTATTCTTATTTTTAAGAGCTATTATTATGTTATTTATTATTCTAAATATACACTACACCTCCAGTTTTTATTGAAATGTCCGCAGTTTAATGTCTCAATGTACTCTTAAATTAAAGCATAGAACAAATAAACAATTGGAGATAAAAGAAATCATAGAACTGTTCTGTTTAACACCATTCAATCTACATTTTGGACTCATCAAAGTAGCCACCTTTTGCAGATATGACAGTTGAACACGTGACATTAGATCCCTAGCTAACAAGATGGACAAACTGAGACTGCAGGTAGCCACCAACAACACCGTGGGGGGCAGCTGTGTGATCATTCTCACAGAAACCTGGCTCAGCGCTTCCATTGTCGACTCTGCGGTCGCGCTACAAGGCCGCTCGCTACACCGAGCGGACAGGACGGAGCTCAGCGAGAAGAAGCGCGGAGGCGGCCTGGTTATATCTACGAAGGACAGCTGGTGCTTAAACACAAAAACTGTGAGTAGCCACTGCTCCCCAGACCTGGAATACTTGACTGTTAAATGCCGACCCACATACCTCCCGAGGGAATTCAACGCAGTGTACATAACAGCTGTTTACATTGCACCAAGCGCGGATGCTAGCTTAGCATTAGCCCGGCTACATGACGTCATCAGTGGTGGACAGAGCACAGATCCTCAAGCAGTGCACATCATAGCGGGGGATTTTAATCATGCTGACCTGAAGGTAGTACTACCCAAGTTTTATCAGCATGTTAAATGTGCAACAAGAGGAGATAACACACTGGACAAGGTATACACCAACATCAAGCTTGCCTACAAAGCTAGACCGCTAGCTCATCTAGGCATGTCTGACCACGTGTCCATCCTCCTGATCCCAGCCTACACTCCCATGAGGAAAAGTGCTCCCATCACCACTAAGACTGTCAGAACCTGGCCAGCAGGGTCCGCTCCACTGCAGATCTGCCTGAATGACACCTCATGGCAGGAATATGAGCATGAGGACCTGGAACAGTTCACGTCGTCGGTTCTGAACCACATAGTGAACTGCACCAACTCAGCCACCGTAGACAAACGTGTCCGGGTCTACCCCAACACGAAGCCATGGATGACTGAGAAGGTCCGACAACTGCTCAAGGAGAGGAACAACGCCTTCTCAGCGAAGGACAAACTGCTGTACAACACCACCAGGGCTAACCTAAACCGTGGCATCCGGAAGGCCAAGGCAGACCACAGAGAGAAGATTGAGGAATGCTTCCTGAGCAACGACTCCAGGCGGGTGTGGCAGGGGGTTCAGCACATGACAAACTTCAGAGCCAACAGGCTCACAGCCGCTGAAGGCGACCCCCTGCTGGCGCAAGAGCTGAACTCCTTCTATGCCCGGTTCGACGAGGGGCGAACGGAGGTAACCACAACACAAACACCACTCTCTCCAGCTCTCAGCAGCCTCACCCTCACAGAGCATGAAGTGAGACGCGTGCTGAAGGCGGTGGACCCCAGAAAAGCCTCAGGGCCGGACGGCGTCCTGGGACGGGTGCTGAGGGACTGTGCCGACCAGCTGGCCGGGGTTTTCACCAACATCTTCAACCAGTCCCTGTCCCAGGCCACCATCCCACCCTGCCTGAAAACCTCAACAATCATCCCAGTCCCGAAGAAAAGCACGGTGAGCTGCCTAAACGACTACCGCCCGGTGGCACTCACACCAATCATCATGAAGTGCTTTGAGAAACTGGTCCGGGCCCACATAGTCACATGCCTCCCGCCCAACCTGGATCCATACCAGTTCGCCTACAGAGTCCACAGAGGACGCCATCGCGACGACTCTCCACTCCACTCTATCCCACCTGGAGAGGGGGAACAGCTACGCGAGACTGCTCTTTGTGGACTTCAGCTCTGCTTTCAACACTATCCTTCCAGACAGGCTAGTGACCAAACTACTAGACCTGGGACTATCACACTCCATCTGCGCATGGATCAAGGACTTCCTGTCTGACCGCCCCCAGAGGGTGCGGGTGGGCTCCCACACCTCCACAGCCCTCAGACTCAGCACTGGGTCCCCCCAGGGCTGCGTGCTGAGCCCCATCCTCTACAACCTCTACACCCACGACTTCACCCCCGTCCGGAGGTGATTTTGAAAATGTAAGGATACTGGGTGGTAGGGTGGTCCTGAAATTTGATCGAGTGCAAAGATATAACATGTTTCTTTACTCACAGGTCAAATGACCCCTCATGGCTGTTCTAGTGTTAAGTCTGGAGACTCTGCTAGCCATTCCATGATTTGAAGCCTAGCGTCTTGTTCTTTTCTTCTACGGTAGTGTTGACATAGCCTGGAGGTATGTTTTGGGTCATTATCTTGCTGTAGGATGAACCCCAGACCAACTAGGTGTAGACCAGAGGGTATTGCATGATGCTGCAAAATGCTGTGGTAACCCTTTTGGTTCAGGGTGCCAGTCACTCTGTGCAAATCGCAGACTCATGATCCAGCAAAAGAGCCCCAGACCATCACGCTTACTCCTCCGTGTTTGACAGTTGGTGAGGAACCGTCCTTTCACCTACTTGACGGTGTACAAAAACCCTGCGTGATGAACCGGAGACATATGTCATCCCTTCTCTCTCTCTCTCACCCATCCTTCCTGTCATAATCTCTACTATATCTGTCATTAAAAAGAAACATTTGTGGGACTGCCCCATAAATAACTTAAAAAAAAAAAAAAATCCTTAAGACCTTCTTCCAGTCTTCAGTACCACTATCCACCACCTTCATGGCCCAGACAAGCCTCGTTTTCTTATTTTGCAATTTTAGCAATGGCTTTCTTACTGCCACTCGACCTGTCAAACCTGCAGCTTGAAGTCTTCTCTTCACAGTTGAAACTGAGACTTGCTTACTTCCACCACTCTTTGCTTGAAGCTGTTGTCCTGTGAGCCGCCTATCACGCAAGCTGTTGGCTCTCAGAAACTTGTCTTCTGATTCTGTTGTGGCTTTGCGTCTACCGGACCTCTTCCTGTCAATTTCCTCCAGTTTCCAAGTGCCTTTTGATGGTGGAGGAAACTGTATTCACTGACACCTTGGCTTTCTTTGACATTTCTCTAAAGGAAAGACCTCCTAGACCTTTAAGGGTTATAATGATCTGTCTTGTCTTCCTTTGTTAATTGCCCTTTTCTCACCATTATGATAGCAATACACTACAATATTGCAGTGCAAATAATGTTTCAGGGGGTATAGTAACACAGTCTGTTCCGACACTGCATTTATTCAGACAGAGGGTTGAAGTAATAAACAAAAGTTGGGACACCTGTAGGAATTGCTTGCATAAACTTTCAAGAATGCCTTTTTTATAACTCTGAAAAGTACATAATTTTTTCAGTTGTTGGTAACCTAAACTTTTTCTTTAACCTCTGGCAAGTTGAGAGCTTACCTTTTGTTCCATTTCAGGTCATTCGCTGGACTTAAACTGCTTAAATTCCAATAAAAACTGGAAAATGGAGCGGTAGTGTATAATGTGTATATATTCTAGCCTAAGATGTTGTGATGGAGTCTGGTCCTTATGTTTAAATGTGTCAAACAAAGTGGCTTAATTACCCATGAGGCAATCCTTCATCTTATTCAGCAATTCAGCAATAACTCCCCATAAGTCAGCACTATTCTCGCTGAGCCCTGCGTCCATTGTTTGTAATTACATTTATTTTTTTCATGACCTATTGATTGGTCATGACTACTGTAAATGACCTCCAGTATATTGATTGGTCATGACTACTGTAAATATTCAGTGATTTGGAATGGAAAGTTAATTTGACGTGAGGCCTTGTAGCTCAGTTGTGCTTTATAGACACTTGGAAACAGCTGATAGACAGATGGCATTGGTGGAACTTCTATATATCAATGAGCATGCAATTACACACATATGACCTGGAAAGCAGCTTGCGTCTCCATCCAGTGAGCACCTGTAAATAATGCAGTGTTAAAGGTGGCAGCCAGGAGGAGATTATGGAGTGAACAGGTGTGTGGGCCTGCTAATCTTTTCCCTCGGTTTTTACTATTTTGTTAATTTGAGGTAACGGATTAATAAATCGAGGTAACGGATTAATAAATTATTTACTAACTTGAGGGAACGAGTTAGTAAATTGAGGGAACAATTTATTAAATCTAGGGAACGAAATGGTTAACCGAGGAAAAAGATTACTGTGCTTGTTTTTTCGTTTTTTTTTCCTCCACCACGAGCTCCAAGGTGCTCCGTCAATAGTTGAGGTATGATTACAAGGAATTACATTTTGTCTGGGGGTAGTAATGTGTTAAAGAGAATTTGTGACTTTTCTTTCTCTGAGGCGAAACAACAGGCTGGATAAGGAAGAAAAATCACTGCCTCTTGTCGAGAGTTGGCACCCGCAAAAGGATGTGAACAAAAACCCCACATTACCATCCAGATTTCGAGATGGCTAAAAGTGATTGAATAACTGCAGAGTTAATACTTTTCGGCTATAAACATTAGTTTGATTGCGCGGCTCTGACTTCATCAGAATTTGACCTTTGAAGCCACTAAATAAAACCCTGTTATCACAATGGAGTTAAAACAGCGCCTAAGTGGTATATTGAGTTAGGACTGATTGGCTTGAAATTGCCCCCCTCTCAGCTCCTTTTCATCTTTAGTGTCGGAAATCACTGTTTTCCTGTTGTCTGAATGGCTTAAACATTTACCTTCACTCTGGGCTCTGATAGGATTCCTTTGTTTACTAGTGTCTTTCCCATGGGAATGAAAGTGGGGTTTGGAGTTGAACGCTGAGTGTGAGCCATTCTACATTCCTCCGAATAGCTGGAGGAATCACTACCTGATGGGAGGCTGTTTACAATAAAACCATACCGCCCTGTCTTTTCCAAGGTCCCCTGTTCATTGGTGTAGATGTGAGAACAACACCTGGTTCACAAGAACAAAACAGTCCCATATTTTAAGAGTGAGAAAGAACAAGGAAGTCAGACATTATTGCCAAATATAGGTACTTCCACATCAACAGAAAAACGATACGGTGAGAGTGTCTGAGAATGCCCAGGCTGTGTGTGTGTGTGTGTGTGTGAGAGAGAGAGTCTTAGGTGCGTGCAAGGTCACAGAGGTCACAGAGGTTAGAGAGGCAGCATGTTTTGGTGAACAGAGACCCAAGGAAAGGTGAGGGTTTTCCTTCCCCATGCCAAATGGGATCCTTGGGAATGACCCTACCTAACCATAACCCTTCCCAAAACTATTTGAAAATCTCAACCTCAACAGGATCATGCCTTCCTATAGATCCCAGTTAGCGTTCACCATTCTCCCAGGCCCCATCCATCATCATCCTTCTCCACCCCAGTACTAACTGCCCCCCCCTCCCCAGTGGAAAGGTTATGGAGATATGAGACGAGGTGGGCGCCCCCCAGCCTCAGAGGTGTTGGAGGGACACTGTCTGTTTATCATAAATACAGCGCCGGCCCAGAGAGAGGTCCATCTGCTTTGATTTTTATTTCGCAATTCCCCCCCAGGGTCTCCGAGCCGGAGCGAGAATAACAATACTTCAGCCCATCTGCTCCTATAGTACCAGTCCCAGCTAAATTATCACATGCTACGAGCGCCTGGCATATGTTGTGGCATAAAGCTACAAGAGGGCATTGTACACCAGCTGTTGTGTTGACAAATACTTATCTGGCACTTCTGAAGTCAGCTTGCTAAGCTGGTTTCAAGTTTGACTGAAAACTAAATGGTGTTAAGGTGTGCGAGAGAGGTCCTGTGGGGGAAATGTATGTGTAATATAGACTGATTTATCTCGGGGTATTCTCTTTGTTGCCGAGTGTCTGGGGAATTGGGGCATAGGGTATGTGGAACTTAATCCCAACGTATAGGCCACGTACTGTAGATACCGTTGAAAAGCCGCACAAGTGGTCAAAACAAACTGTTGTCTTAAGACGGATCATTGTGGATTACTCAACAGGCTGTAAACCTTGTTTTAAATGTTTATTTCTTTAAAGTGATTATCAACGACTGATCAGTAAGAGGAGCCAATGAAGAGCTCAAAATGTTACAGCCCCACTACCAGGTATGTACAAGATTAATCACAAATCTGTGCCTAATCTGAAAATTATTGATATGATTTGTATCTTTAAGTTACATTATGGAGGATTTTGTTTCTAGGGGTGCTCTTGACCATAAAGGGTCCCTTAAAATAAATAATGTCTAGTAATGACCTCATTGGTCAAGATTTGACATGTTCAATCTTGGAAATGCCAATAACTGTCATTATAGAACATAACAACATGACTTTTCAAAGAGTATCTGAAATGCGTGTTGGACATCATTTTCCGAATTAATATGACTACTTCGTATCTAAGAAAGCAACATATGTAACCAAAAAAGAATACGATCAAGGCTAATCAACTACACCCAAGGTTTTGTTTTTGTTTTTTTAAGAAGACTAAAAGTGGGTGACTAAAGTGGAACTTTCAACATGATTTCCCATTGGTCTGTATGGACCTGTATCTCTGTACTCAGTGTCCAGCTGCTGTCTCTCTGCCCATAGGGAGGGAGTCCCATCTGCTCTGTGTGAGGCTGTGACGGATCGACCGCAGCCCGCTGTGCCCCTACTGGGACACCATGCTAATGAGACACACCTCTGTGACAGGTGAGACCACACTCACCCGCAGTGGACATCAACACACACAACCAAACACATACAAACCCAATGCACACTTTTTTTTCATAATTTTTTTTTTTTCATACCTTTCAAAATGGGGTTTTAATTTAGTTAACATTTACGAGAACAGCACTGACATATTAATTTCCATCTGTTATATACGTTTTGGTACTGTACAGATGCGCAAGTCAATGTCCATCTCCATCTCAGAGACTCACAGGCTCCCCCAAGAAGTAGGTCCTCCTGTCAGTGAGTATGAAACCTCAGCAGTGCAGAAACAAGCACACACACACACACACAGTAATGTCCCCTTTGAGGGTCCCTGGAAAAACAATCACAAATGGGGGCCGGAGGTTGTAGTCTTCTGGCTACCAGCATTGAACCTCTTTGTCCCTGACGAGCAGGCCTCCATCATTACATTACACTACACTACCCAGCAGTCACTGGGGGTGGGAACATTCAGTAGTATCAATGTGACAGCGTCAACCACGATTATATTATAACTTTTTATATCTGGTGAGAGGATAAGGAGTACCAGAAGTGTATATTGTCTTCTTCTTGTTGTTTCATTTCCTTTAAAAAGGAAAATATATATATATATAGTAAATACATGGGTCAAAATAGAATGAGTAACACGACAGATTGATCACAATTTTTAAGTTGCCACACATAGTTGGGTATATTTGACTGTCACACATGTTTGACAAAAGAGATCGAGGGCAATCAGCACAGTTTCTCTCTTCTCGTCAGGTCTTGAGAATGAATGACAACTGCCGAACAGGGGATTCTTCGCACTGCAGTGAAGGTAAGCGTTTAGATACAAAATAATTTAGCTTTAGTTCATATTTCTGACACACAAAGTCAGGCTTCAAAAAACAAAATATATATCGAGCATTTCTGTGGCATTTTTCACATCAAACTGTTAATTAAAAAAGAAAAGAAAAGAAAAAAACATCTGACAGGGTTTGACAGTACCTCAATTCAACCCTTTCTGAATGTGTGGAGAATTGATACAACAAACTTCATGTCATTCATACGTGGATCATACACCTTTAGAACATCTAAGAGGATGTGATGGTGGGGGGGAATATGCAACCCAGTCCACACAGAACAACGTACTGACTGGTCATAATGCTATTGTAGGTTTTGACACATACTGTTGGTGGTGGTACGCATATCCTGATACTGTGGAGCATGGTATCTTACAGTAAGACGTTTTGCAGACAAGCGCTTTAAACAGTACACAGTTCGCTTGAGGGTTTGGAACGTGGCATTATTTCCACTATGGGGGGGTGAGTTATGGAGTGCTCCTATCTTTTACACTGATTAAGAAAAGCAGGACTCCCACCCCTCCCTCTCTCCCTCCTTCAGGTAAATGAGGTGGCCTCTGTCCTCCCATTAGCACCGCTTGTTTACGTTGCAGATGTTTGGTCAGCCGAGACGAGTGAGCTCCCCCCATACTCACACTCCCTCCTCTCTCCCCCCGCCCCCCGCCCCCTCTCTACAGGGAGGGTTTCATGCTGCTCCAGAGACCTCCACCGTTCGGCTACGAGGCACAGGGAAGCTACGGCAAGAATCTGTCGTTCACCACGGAGGGAAACATGAAGAACACAACGCTTCAAGAAATGCACAGTGCAAATAGGCTTCTTTTTTTTTCCTTTCTCCTTTCTCCGCTCTCTCTATCCGAGTCTCTTCACTTTGTGCAGACTGAGACATGGGCAGGCATTGAGGAAGGGGAAGAGGGGGGGGGGGAAGAGAGAGAACGCAAGCTCTAGACTGCTCTCCCCCCAGTCTGTGTCTCTGTCAGTCTGTGTGTGTCCTGCCCGGGGGGGGGGGGGGGGTGGGTGGGTAGGCGGGCTCTACTTGTACAGACTCATGGTGGGGCTCTGGTACATGCACATGTAGGCGTCACACAGCAGGCGGCGGGCGAAACCCTGGATGCTCTTGGGGTCCAGAGCGTGCAGCTCCTCAGGGGTCATCTTCAGGTAGGCCCCCACCTCCGGACAGGGAGACACCTGGGGGATGTTGAAGCCATTCTGCCCTCCTGTGGCGGAACAACAAGCACACAGACTCACTCACACATACAACATGGCACATAGGACTTTAGGAAACACACACCTTACTTGGAGCACAAGTTATGCACCAGGTATGTGACAGCAGCTGGTGAAACCGGGAACAAGTCGGCAACTAATCAAAAAAAATTTGGACCTTTATTCTGAAAAAAGTAAATAAATGTCAAGGTTGTTGAAAATCAATGACACACTCGCTAGCCAAGCCAAAACATTGCAATGCAATGGATTCAGTGAGTAATCCCCTGCATTGCAATGTTTTGGCTTGACTAGCGAATGTGTCATTGATTTTCAACAACCTTGAAACTTATTTACATTTTTTTGGAATAAAAGTCAGAACATTTTGATTGGTTGCCGACTCGTTCCCTCTTTTCACCAGCTGCTGTCACCAATAAGAATCATTCTATGAAGCGAATAACGACTATTACTATAACCACTATAATACATCATAACTGAGGTGTTTCTGCTGAATGTATGAAATACTGATTGATTTTGACGATACACTGAATTTCTCCCATTTCTAGAGAAGTCCTACAGCAGCAGTGAGGTAGACCTTACCGTCGCGGTCGGCCATGCTGTCAAAGAAGAGCCAGGCAGAGTCGGCAGCTCCGTACTTGACGAAGGCCACGTAGTGACTGGTCTCGATGCACAGCACGGCGAAAAGCTCCATCCTCTGGCGGGGGAAACTGCCCTGCCGCCACACGCCCTCCTGCAGCTCCTTGGGTACAGAGAGCTTGCCGTGCCGATGGCTCTTCCTCCTCGGATGGAGATGAACCTGAGGGAGAGACAACGAACACACACACTTTTTATTTTTCTGAGAGTGCTAGTTTAATTTTGCAAGTCGGCAACCGACCAAATGTTCAGACTTTTATTCTAATAATACATTTCGGCGTTGTTGAAAATCAATGAGACACTCGCTAGTCAAGCCAAAATATTGCAATGCAATGGATTCGGTGAGTAATCCCCACTACTACCTAGTTAGTGTAGAGCAGTGGGGATTACTCACCGAATCCATTGTATTGCAATATTTTGGCTTGACTAGCGGGTGTGTCATTGATTTTCAACAACGTCGAAATGTATTTACATTTTTCAGAAACAAAGTCTGAACATTTTTATTGGTTGCCATTTGCCAACTTGTTCCCACTGTCACAATTGGTCTATTTCTCAGAATGATTAATGTTAGCTCTGTAAAAAAAGTATGTTCTATTAAATAACTGTAACAGTTTGGAAAAGTAATTTGTCTCTCAAAGACTGCTGTTAATATTTCCACTATTGTATTGGGTGTAGAACCTAGAAAGTTAGCCGAAATTGAGTGATTCTTTAGGATTTGTCGCCACCCAGTGGTCAGTTCTGCTGAATCACAAGTCCCCTGGATGGCCTAGTCGACATAGAGGAGATGCTCACCTGTGTATTGCACTTTTCACAGAACTGTTTAATCTTCCCAGCAGTGATGTCGCCATCTTCATAACACTCCCTGCACTCGTACAGTGCTAGACCTCCGCAGATTCGACACTCTCTGGGAGCTGGGGATATAAACACAGGGCTGAGGGGTCCAGTCTATCACTGGTATGTATGCATATGTGACAGCAGTTGGTGAAAGTGGGAACAAGTTGGCAACCGACCAAATGTTCAGACTTTTATTCAGAAATGTTTGCCAAAATATTGCAATGCAATAGATTTGGTGAGTAATCCCCACTACTCTACACTAACTAGGTAGTAGTGGGAATTACTCACCAAATCCATTGCATTGCAATATTTTGGCTTGACTAGCCAGTGTGTCATTGATTTTCAACAACGTTGACAACATTTTGTTTGGTTGCCGACCTTTTCCCGCTTTCACCAGCTGTTGTCACATAAGCTATGATTGAATGATTACACACATTACTTGTCACCATGGAAACCAATCCCAATTTAACACCAAAACAAAACCATTCACAAATTGCGTGATATTCCAATCTCCGTCACACAACACAAACAAGACTATCACTCACTGTCTTCCAGTAAGTCTGTGATGTCTAACTCGAGTGAGGGGAATATCTTGTTGAACATCTTGAAGTCCTTCCCAAAGCGAGGCATCTGGATGATAAGGCAGGAAGGAGCCTGCACGAGAGAGAGAACATGAGGTGCGTCCCAACAGTCTGTCCTCGATTCCCAAAATCCTCCTCCTTCCTTCCACGCGCCATTTAGCTGACGCTTTTGCGGCCACTTATTACGTCTAGATCTGAAACGTCATCAAACATCCCCAGGGCTTCAATAACTACAACAGAATTGTATCTGCACTATAATTCTAATACTTGATTGCAATCTGCAATCAGCAGATTCACTCTAGGACGGACCACCCAACCCCTGTATGAACCAGCGGAGCAGACATCTGGTAGACAGACAGAACAGGCAGGTAGGTCACCTCAGCAAACTTGAGGTCGCTGTTGATGAAGGACCACTCCAGGAGCTGCTGGCTGGTGGGAACGCCCACCTTGTCCTTCTTGTCCATGAAGATCTGGTAGAAGTAGCAGTCCTGGACCTTCTGCCCTGCTGACCTGGAGGACAGGGTCAACACAGACATATACGCTGATATTAGCTTTGTACAGCATTTGGAAGTAATATCTTAATATCAGTAAAACGGTAAGAAGAGAATATGCACTGGTCCCATTTCTCCACCCAACTTCCCTATGCAAGGAATTGGTCGAAGCATGGGCTCTTCCCCTCTCAATTCATGTGGGGGAGGGCACAAGTGCATACTTTAGGACAAGGATGGAGAAACGGTCCCCGCAACAGGGCTACTTTTATCAGAGACTGACCTTAGTTTGAGTAAGGGGTCCACTCTCAGTATATGATGGAAGAGGATATTGAGGAACTCCTCCGGATCTGCGAGGTCAAAGGTGAATATTAAAATTGGACAATGTGTTAATATGCATACATCCCCTAATATTCAGGGTCGAGTTCTTAAAAACGTTTAAAGAAAAATAATCGGGATCATTGTGATCCAGATTAAACGTTTTGAACAAATAGGCCCAGGTACAACACTCATATATACTCATTAACATGTACACTCATCTAACACTCATTAACATGCAGGTCTTACACACCTTTCTCTTCAGAAGTGAACCCCGAGGCAGCTTCTACCTTCTCCAGTATCCTCCTGAGTTTCATCACTTTGGTGGCGCACACATAACCATGTCTACAACACAAATACAGAGTGCATAGAAATGACATAATTAGTTAACATTAGGCTTATTATTTAAGTCAAGAGTATGTTTTCATTTGTCACTTATCCTGTTATGCAATATATGTGGGGTGCGTGCGTGTGTGTGTGTGTGTGTAGAACTTGAGAAAACATACGTATATGCGAAGGGGGTTGACTATTTCTATGTGGGGGGTGTGTGTGTGTGTAGAACTTGAGAAACCATACGTACATGCGAAGGGGGTTGACTATTTCTATGTGTGTGTGTGTGTGTGTGTGTGTGTGTGTGTGTGTGTGTGTGTGTGTGTGTGTGTGTGTGTGTGTGTGTAGAACTTGAGAAACCATACGTACATGCGAAGGGGGTTGACTATTTCTGTCCGCAGCAGCTCCTGAGTCTCTCTGTAATACTCAACGTCAGTCTTGGACCGCGGCCTCAGCAGGACGGTGTCGAGGACCGCGCTGAAGGAGAAGAGGCTGAACAGGGACGGAGGGGGAGAGAGAAGGAACAAATGAGCTAATTTGATTAACAAATGTCTCTCAAAATGGCCAAACAACACACGCGTACAGTAGTCCTTGGGCCAAACCCCCAAATTGAACATTTCACTACCAAATTCTGGGCAAATCCTAGATGTGATTTTCTTATTCCTATACATCCCTAGATTATGTTTTGATATGATAGACCTTTTGGATTGGCAGCTTATTAGTAGTTATCACCTCGTAAAGGTACGGAGTGCTTTTTTCAAAACCGGAGTTTTGCCTAGAAAAGTCCCCTGCCATATCTTGCTCCCCTTCGTATGATTCGCGCCTAGCTGTGGTGTGGTTTTGATAGAGACATGAGGCTTTACATGTTCTTTATGCGCCTGAGTCTCCTAAACACGTAGAGACCAACCCCGAGTCGATCAATGATTCCTACGATGAGCTATGGTAACTTTACCGCACCTACCCCCTACCGATGAATGCCTAATTTTTGCGGTTTTCCGGAGGTATTGTGCGGTAGGTGTGGGAAAGTTACCATAGCTCAGCGTAGGAAGCTCTGATCGACTCGGGGTTGGTCTCTACGTGTTCAGGAGACCCAGGCGCATAAAGCTAACCTGGCTCATGTCTCTATCGCAAGCACAGCCCGAGCTATGCGCGACTGACGTGAAGGGGAGCAAAATATGGCAGGGGACTTGTGGACCCGAATGCAGGACACTGAGGCGGAGTCAGATGAAAGGTCAAACCCATGGATGGGTACATTTATTGTTTTCTGAATTTGTATGTTTAAATATACAAATGATACATTATCTACTTAAAATATGCGTTAATTTACATAGTTTTCCAGAATAAAAATCTAAAACAAAGTGCTTAAAACAAATAAAGTGTGTGTTTACCTCCTCAAATAAATTAACTTAGCCCCAGCCAGATCCATATTTAGAGGTAAGTTAGCAAGCTAGTTTAGAGTTAGTGGTAATGTATAGCTGGTTACTGGTTAGATAACGAAGCGACCTTGGTTTCCCTGAAAGGTGCTATATAAATGCAAGTTATTATTATTATTATTATTATTATAACTAGCTAGCTAGTTTTTTCTACCATAAATCATCTCCTGAAGCCACAACCATCTCCCACTACTGAGGCTACAGAGCAGCGATGTAACAGCTTCATTGACTTTTTCAGATCCAAGGTCAACAACATTCGCTCTCTGATGCCCAGCTCTTCCTCTCTGTCTCCCTCTGCTACCAACCCCTCGCCTGGGAGTTTGCCATCTCTCCCATGTTTCACAGAGGTTCAACAGAGCCACATTATGGAAATCCTTAGAGGAATGAAATCATGCACTTGCGCCCTGGACCCCATTCCCACTGCTCTGCTCAAGTCATACACCAACCTTGCCTTCCTGTCCAAGGTGCTAGTGAAGGAAGTTGCTTCCCAACTCCAGGATCACCTCAAACACAACAACCTGTTTGAAAGATTTCAGTCAGGCTTTCGCTCAGCCCACAGTACAGAAACGGCTATGCTAAGGGTGACGAATGAACTGCTAATGACATCCTCCTGGACCTGACAGCAGCATTTGACATGGTGGATCACACTATCCTCCTAGAGCGCCTCCACACCACCATTGGACTCTCAGACTCTGCACTGAAGTGGTTTCAGTCCTATCTCTCTGGCAGGACTGAATACGTCTCACTGGGAGGATGCAAGTCCAGACTTCTCCCTGTTACCTGTGGTGTTCCACAGGGGTCGGTTCTCGGCCCCATCCTCTTCATCACCTACATGCTCCCCCTCGGTCGTGTCATCACCAGATATGGGATGTCTTTCCATTGTTATGCTGATGACACACAGCTCTACATTAAAACTACCCCAAGCCCCTCTGCAGCCATGTCATGTCTCACCACCTGTCTTGAGGAGATAAAGGCATGGATGAACAACAACTTCCTTCAGTTAAACAGTAACAAATCCGAAGCTCGTCTTGTTGGCACCCCACACCAGGTTCAGTCTTCGCCCATATCACAGCTCACCTTCGAGGGTCAAGTCATCCTCTTCTCCTCCTCAGTTTCAAATCTGGGGGTTAGGTTTGACCCTCACCTGACCTTCAGTGACCATATAAAACACCTGTGCAAAACCTCCTTCTATCATCTCAGAAATATTTCCAAACTCCGTCCCACTCTAACCCTGTCAGATGCAGAGAACTTGTCCATGCCTTTGACTACAGGAATCCGCTCTTCATCGGGATTCCTGGCAAAAGCATACAGAAGCTGCCATACATCCAGAACAGCGCTGCCAGGATCCTGATGAGAGTCCACAAATACAAGCACATAACCCCTGTTCTACACTCACTACACTGGCTCCCTGTCTCATTCAGGGTTGACTACAAAGTCCTTCTTCTCACCCACAAATGCATCAACGGACACGCACCTCCCTATCTACAAGAACTCATCACTCCACAAACCTCCACCCGCACCCTCAGGTCTTCAAACAGTTTGCTCCTCCAGGTCCCCAATACCAGGCTCCGCACCATGGGGGACCGAGCCTTCTGTTCGGCTCCGCCGTGCCTGTGGAACAGCCTTCCTAGCCAGCTAAGGGCAGTACAGAGCCTGTGCAACAGCCTTCCTAGCCAGCTAAGGGCAGTACAGAGCCTGTGGAACAGCCTTCCTAGCCAGCTAAGGGCAGTACAGAGCCTGTGGAACAGCCTTCCTAGCCAGCTAAGGGCAGTACAGAGCCTGTGCAACAGCCTTCCTAGCCAGCTAAGGGCAGTACAGAGCCTGTGGAACAGCCTTCCTAGCCAGCTATGGGCAGTACAGAGCCTGGACTCTTTTAAGACAGGCCTTTGACTGTTGAACTGTGTTCATTTTTGTGATTTATTTTGAGTTGTTTTACTATGTTTTTAACTTATTATGTTTTAGTTTTTTTTACTCTGTAGCACTCTGAGATTCTTTTGAATGAAAAGTGCAATACAAATAAAATGCATTATTATTATTTATAGTTAATAACACTTTAGTTAGCTAGCTAAACTAGCAAAGTAGCCTGTTGTGTACCCAGGCTTGAGACAGGGTTTTATATTGTAGTAATATTAATGTAACTTAATTTACATTAAATTTACAGAAGATTCCTTGTTTGTAGCCCCTCTAAGTTGTAATGAGATCTGCCCCAAGTACTGCACCCTGACAATATTTTAGTTTAGAATAAGGTTGGTAATTTAATGTCAAACTAGATGTATTCCTCTATTTCAGAGACCCACATCATCAGCAGTAAGTGTAAGTCTAATGATGGATCCAACTTCAGGTGAATGCAGCAGCAACCTGCCAAGAAAGCGGCATGGACAGCATCATCCACTGCTCTGATGATGGACAGCATCATCCACTGCTCTGATCATGGACAGCATCATCCACTGCTCTGATCATGGACAGCATCATCCACTGCTCTGATGATGGACAGCATCATCCACTGCTCTGATCATGGACAGCATCATCCACTGCTCTGTCATGGACAGCATCATCCACTGCTCTGATCATGGACAGCATCATCCACTGCTCTGATCATGGACAGCATCATCCACTGCTCTGTCATGGACAGCATCATCCACTGCTCTGATCATGGACAGCATCACCCACTGCTCTGATCATGGACAGCATCACCCACTGCTCTGATCATGGACAGCATCATCCACTGCTCTGATGATGGACAGCATCATCCACTGCTCTGATGATGACTCCAACTCAAACCTGGTGTCACCCCAAAACCTGGACTTATGGAGAACTTTGTTGAGGGCGGCAGAAATCAGAAAACATCTCCCAATTTTGGACCACACCTACCACCGGACTCCATACACCTACAGCTTTCACTGCCTTGTGGGCTAAATAAATGTAACTGTTCATCTGCCTCCGCCTCAGTGTCCTGCATTCGGGTCCACTCCCGTACAGAACGTAGGCTAACACACATTTTAAATGACAGCAGTCCATACTTTAAGAGGGGATAAGGTATTAAACTACTAACAACAAGGTCCAACAAGGTCTATCACATCAAATAATAATCTAGGGATGTATAGTAATTAATTACTGTCTTTATCCAATCTGTGGTCCAAATGTTCTTTAAAGATATGCAAATTAACTCATATTTTAAGTAGATAATACATCATTTGCATATTCAAACAGAACATTTCTGAAAACTTGTAATACAAAAAATTATTGTCTCAATGTAAGTAATCAACTGGGGAAGTTTCATGGTGATATCTATTAGGTAAAAAATTTTACCCATCAAAAAGTCCCCGGCCATATTCTGCTCCCCTTCGCGTCAGTCGCGCATAGCTCGGGCTGTGCTTGTGATAGAGACATGAGCCAGGTTAGCTTTATGCGCCTGGGTCTCCTGAACAAGTAGAGACCAACCCCGAGTCGATCAGAGCTTCCTACGCTGAGCTATGGTAACTTTCCCGCACCTACCGCACAATACCTCCGGAAAACCGCAAAAATTAGGCATTCATCGGTAGGGGGTAGGTGCGGTAAAGTTACCATAGCTCATCGTAGGAATCATTGATCGACTCTGGGTTGGTCTCTACGTGTTTAGGAGACTCAGGCGCATAAAGAACATGAAAGGGCTCATGTCTCTATCACAATCACACCACAGCTAGGCGCGAATCATGCGAAGGGGAGCAGGATATGGCAGGGGACTTTTCTAGGCAAAACTCCGGTTTTGAAAAAAGCACTCCGTACCTTTACGAGGTGATAACTACTAATAAGCTGCCAATCCAAAAGGTCTATCATATCAAAACATAATCTAGGGATGTATAGGAATAAGAAAATCACATCTAGGATTTGCCCAGAATTTGGTAGTGAAAAATGGTTTGGCCCAAGGACTACAGCACCCATCTCACATAGGAAGGATAAGTTGTAGACTGAGGGTATATGGAGTAATCAGTCAGTTCAGGGTAGGGTTGGGTGGGAATACCGTATACCGCGGTATTTGAAAATAGCAACGGTGTCTGTTTCAATACCCTTGTCAAAAAAAATAATATATATATATATATACAGTATATATAATATATAATAAACTGTTTGTCCAGCACCACTGTCTGTGTGGTTGGACACGCTATGAAAGTGATGACAGAACTGTTTGTAAACAATGTAATTTGTCAAATAAATAACCTGTCAAAAAAGACTATGTAGGGTTCTCCTCAGAAGAAGGATACGCTATTCACAGCACTCGTCTACCATAACACATTCTGTGCTTTGCACATTTTTCATCTCTGCTGCAGAAAGGCCGAAGCTAGTGCTTTGGGTCCACCTTTCACCAGCCGCTGTCACAAATTCATCATTTGAAATTGGCGGCCCCCTTGAACTCGCCCTAGTGTGATTTTTAATCCTGCGGTAATACCATATACCGCGGTTAAATTTGATGACGGTTTAACAGTGTAAAAAAAAATATATTCTACCCAACCCTAGTTCAGGGTGTGTATTCATAAAGCGTCTCAAATGGTGCTTTTCCATCAGCAGCCCATGTCGGCCCAGTTCGGTTCGCGTCAGGTCGGCCCAGTTCGGTTTAGATCAGTTCTGGTTTTCCATTATACACAAACCGACCCGGACTAGTAGGAGGAGTAGACGATAGTAGGCGGAGTTACGCGTCACACGCAGCCTGGCAAAAAGCTTCCGGGTGTACACAGCAACAAGTGATTTTTTTGGAGAGAAAGAGAAAGAGAGAGAGGAAGCTATGTACACATAATAAAGTCATGTTTTTTGAACCCTTAAAACCACTGCCTTCACTTGTCTGCTTTATGAACTGTAGTATCATCATCGGGAAACGCCGACAAGACGCGAATCTACCGGCATTTGACTCATGAGTGAACGGTGAAAATGGCTGGACAGCACAGCAGCAGCGGCCGGGTGAACTCCCGGTTCATCGAGTTTACGGTTAAAAGCATAACTTCTCGGGGTGTCAGCGCGGTGGTTAAGGGCTCAAAATGACCGTAGACAGATGGTGAAGTTAGCAAAGGAGTATTGTGTTTGTACCACCTCCACAGCCGGAGTTATACACGGACAAAGACGGTGCATAATAGCGATTTTTGTTTTGTGCTTGTTGTAAATAAAAGTTCTATGATTCATTGAAATGACATTAAACTAAGATAATACGATGGTCAGCATAATTTTTCGAATCTTTATTAATAAGCTATTACAGAAACTGTAGTGACATTTTCCTAGAGTGGTATTTCAAGATGGCGGTTAGTGAAGAAATAAATATGGACTTGGGATGACGATTTTCCATTGACCAATCAACGGTGTGCAGCGTCACACGTCACACGCAGCCTGGCAAAGAGACCCGGATATGAAATTGTAGACCCTGGGGTCGATGTGGAGCTAAAGAAGCGAGCTGACCTGGGACCGAACCGACCTGGGACGACTAATGGAAAAGGGGAACGAAGCGGGCTGACCCGGGTCAGCACCAGGTCAGCACCGTAGTGGAAAAGCCCCATAAGTAAGAGTGCTGAAGTAGGATCAGGTCCCTCCTGTACTCTGAGTATTCTTTCATTGATGCCAGTAGCCACACCACCCTGCTGGCTGGTCTGGGAAGCTAAGCATGCTGGGTAAACCTCCGTCCATCTATGGATGGGGGACCATAACAGGTTTCTGGAAGTGGTGTAGGAAGAAATCCCAAGGCACTCATCACAAGAGTAACCGTTAACGCCGGGGTCCTGGTTAAATTCCTAATATGGCCCTCATACCATCATGGCCACCTAATCACTCCTACTCTGAAACGCTTTATGAATATGGGCCCAGTAGTCATTCTGGTGTAATACACAAGGATGGAGATCAGGGGAGGCTGGTGGGGGTAGAGATTGGAAGAAGGGCTCATGGTAATGCATGGAACGGAATAGGGAATGGTATCAAACACGTGTGTGATCTCATCCCCATTCCATGGGGAGATGAAGCTCCACCCCTGTGTGTGTCGTCAAGCTAAGAGAGTTAACTCACCAGAAGAGGGTGGAGTCCAGGTAGCAGGAGTTGTAGTGGCCTTGGATGCCCTTCTTCTTGCCCACCATGACGTCCAGACCATCGTTCTCCGTGCGCGGGGGAGTGTTCTCGTGCACCACTTCGCTCAGGTAACCCCCGAAAGCTGCAGCACAGACAGAATGACTTAAGGGGGTTCACACTGCTACAGCGACACTGGGTTCAAATAGTATTTGAAACAAATGTCATAAAAATGTGTTGAGTTTGCCTGGCACAATGGAACAGCCCCATAAGAACAAAACCCACCCACCCACCTATCACTTCAGACAAGGCTCAAGAAAAATACATGTATTTGAAATACTATTAGGTCGGGACTGGACTGGACTGGACTGAGCGGTGAGGGCAGTGACTCACCGATGGAGTTGCAGCGTTCTATGGGGTTGGAGGAGTGGTGCAGGGAGGGGAAGCGGGAGTCGGGCCGGCAGCACTTCAGCTTCACAAACAGGGCCTTCTTGGGTGGGCAGCTGAAGTAGCGGGTGCCTTTAAAGGTGCCATCTGTGCAGCCGACACACTCTTCCTCCTAAGGACAGAACACACCAGCTTGCTCACTTTTTGGATGACAGTGCCATTGGTTTAAAAAAATAAAAACATTATACAAAGCCCTCTGGTGTTGTAAGACATCAGAGGCTACGCCTCCAGCGTGTGTGTGGTCTCTCACCAGCTCCAGGCCGGCCAGTGGCTCCAGTAACCCCGGGGGCAGGCCTACCCAGCGGATCACCCCACACAGGGGCGGATTCTCCTTCACCTCCACCAGAGAGCCCACCTCCAGGCCGGGCATCCCCCGGGGGGGCGTGGGGGGCCGTGGCGAGGGCGGGGCGGGGGGCGGGAGCTCGGGTTGCTCCCCCATCACTGATTGGACAGAGAGGGAGAGGGGGCCATGGCTCATGCTGCCGTTGGGCCCCGTCTTGCGGCTCAGGCTGAAGGGCAGGGAGTGGAACTTGTTGTCATTGGACAAGGAGGTGGTGGAGGGCGGGGCCCTGGAGGGTGGAGAGGCCTGGTTGAAGTCAGGTGGCGTGTCTGTGAGAGACTTGGCAGGGTCCTCCCCGACTGCAGAGGAAAACAACAGTCCAGAAATTAACTATCCTTGTCCTAAGATGCTATACGCATACACAGCATGTATCAATGTGGAGACGGCACATCTGCATTCAACATGAAATGCTGTTACATTCTTTTATCCAACAGTCTGAATAGGTACTGTACTGTCTGAGTGCTGAATTGTGTCTACGTGTCAGGAGACATCAGGTCATATCAGCATTCGTGAATTAACTGGGAAATGTGCTGAACATCTTTCAGCACTAAAAACAACAACAACAACAAAATCTAAATAATAAACACCTAAACTTATCTAGTTATCTATATTAGCAAGTCTCCACATTGATACAGCCACAAGGTAACCTGGGGCCCACGATGGGTTGGTCTTCAGAAACAATCAAAACACCAATGTAAAAGAATACAGGAAAATGTACAGTATGAATATGAGAGGGGTTGATTATACGGTGATACAGTGACGATGATCACAAAAGCCAGTGAAGGGGTGATTGGGAGAAGGGGTGACTGAGAACATTGGTCATAAACCAGTGTACTCTGTTACGAGACCAACACAGGCAGGAATCCTCTCATTTGTTCTGCAATGACTCATTATCACCACTAGGTGTCCCCAACTCTAGATTCCACCAATAGGACTATACTCATGATGACCAAGGCTTTTAAGGCTACTACACCAATCATTCGGAAACCATTTGCATGAATTAACATCAAACATTCGAATCAGGGGAGGCTGGTGGAGGTAGACATGCGAGGACGCCGTCCTCCGATTCCTACCTCCACCAGCCTCCACTGGTTCACATATTCATAAACACCGTGTGGTATGGATCACAGATGACGACACATGTACAGTACAGTTTTACAATAGCGCTACACAGTACCTTCTACACCAACCCCCACAATGTGCCCTCACACCATCACCCATGACAGACTAAATCTCCTCACTAATACCTACTACTGAAGGCTTTTGATAATGCTTACAGGACAAACTTACAGCACAAATGTTAAATTGTTCTCAGAGAGAATACATGATGCAAGTAGTTTGATTTCTAACACTCTATTCTACGGTTTTGACAGAACATTATTAAAAGCCTTCTGTAACCCGATGAAGACCGTGCCACACCACGTACGCCATGCAAGTGCCAGGGTTGACTCTCACATTGAATGGGGATGAAAGAGGACTCTCAATAAAGGGGTCTTGATAGCAAGATACTGCCTCAGCTCACTGGAACATGAAAATAACCATTAGTTTACTAATAAAGCATATCATAAATAGCATTGCAATTGAGTGCAGAATAAATGAGTGCAGTTTGGTAATTTGATACTATAGAGCAGTGTTATTCAAGCCCATTCCTGGGATCCTACTATCTTGCGTTGTTCAAGTTTTAGTCAAGTTTAGTTTAGTCAAGACCAGTACTGACACCCTTGATTCAGCTGATGTGGATCCTTAATGATTAGTTGGATCAGTTGAATTAAGTGCACCCTTGCTGGACTGGAACTTAACGCCTGCACCAGTGGAGGCTGGTGGAGGTAGAAAACCAGAGGGCGGGCTCATTGTAATGCAATGAGGAACAGTGACAAACACGTGTGTTATACCATTCCTAGTTTAATTCCATGCGTTACGATGAGCCCGTCCTCCAGTTTCTACCTCCACCGGCCTCCCATGGCTTGACGCCCAGTGGGTCTTCAGCAGCCAGACTGAACAACACTGATAGGGACATGACAAATCAACAGGACCCTGCTATCAAGACTGTACGCGAGTCTGGATCTCACTTGTGTTTTACCTTCATCAATGTACCATGTGCTTTTGGATTTGGACTGGACTGGGTGATCAACAGAGCTGCCATTTAAAGTATAATAAAACTCAGACTTGCTTCTACTCCCACACTGAAGACCTAAGCCTGCAAATAACAGAAGTCAATAGAGAAACAGAAAATAAGCAAGTGCGTGCATGTGAGTGTTTGTGTGTGTGTGTGTGTGTGTGTGTGTTTGTGTGGGTAGACGCACGCACGCATGTGTGAGCGTGAGAATGTCAGGTGTTTGTTTGTGTGTGTGTGTGTGTGTGTGTGTGTGTGTGTGCTAACAACAGGATAGATAAGATAAGATAAGAGGGGGGGGGGGGCAGGAAAGCAGTTCCTCAAAACAGGGTGCAGGAACCATGCAAGGCACATGACAGTCCACCACTGCACAGGACTCCACTCCATACCATTCAGATAGGCTACGGAATTCAAAAACAGGGATTTTTCGACAATCGCTCTCATTTCCCTAAACCCAAGTTTATCATGCCCCCTTTCAATAATTAATACGGTCCCATTACTTATTATTATTATTATTATTATTATTATTAGATCACAGCATCAGTAGTAAAACAGGTCCATGTTAGTGACAGCAGTACCTTTGCTCTTTGGTTTGCTTTGGCCAGAGGAGGACTTGCTGTCACTGGTGCTGCTGCTGCCTCTGGGGGCAAAACTGTGCTTTTGCAGCCTTTGGTCCTGCATGGAGAACTCTGCACGGCCCACAAATACACTGGTATTAGAATCATATCCCTCCACCAGAACACATGATTATAGGCGACTGCAAAGCACAGCCAAGTGATGAGATC
Source organism: Nansenia antarctica (assembly GCF_963989245.1). NCBI lineage: Eukaryota > Metazoa > Chordata > Actinopteri > Argentiniformes > Microstomatidae > Nansenia > Nansenia antarctica. Next base: position 36,176,650 of record NC_137679.1, on the reverse strand, counting down.
TCTATTGACTGAATGGGACCCTCAGTTCTCCCTGCGCGGCGGCTCTGGGGCTAGGTCGTGTATCGGCTACTGTGCGGCTGTGTCTGATACAGCAGGCAGGGGGAAGAGGTTTAGAACAGTGCCATAGAATAATCAGCTACATCTGCGGGTGACTTAGCGAGGCCAAGTGAAAAGCACACTTTCACTCCGTGCCTTTCAAGTATCGGCAGGCAAGGCAGGTCAACATGTTCAGTTTTAGGTTTCAAAGAGCGAGAGGTTTTCAAAGAGAGAATGCATTAAAGGACATTTATAACCCCACACTTTTCAAGTGTGTCCAAGATGTCAAGGCATCTTCTAAACCATCAGTTGTGGGGGGGGGGGAGGGGGGGTTGAGGGGCTCACATAAACAAATCAATAAACCAATGGGGCAGAACAAAGAGGCTGAGCATCTCACTTGACTTTCAAAAACAAGCGAGCCATCGCACAAAAGCCCCTCTGTTATGGCTGCCAGTAAAACACAAACACTGGACACTCAGACACGGCTTAAACGCTCGCTTGCCCACCCAACACACTGAACAGATCGCTGTTGATCTGTTATTCCCAACAAAAAAAAAGAACAAATAAATCTAAATAAATAAAAGACGAGGTACAACAGTTAATTTATAGAATCGAAAAACGAAAAAAGGGGTGGATGTGGGGGTGGGGAATACTGGTCAAACTCACCTGGCATTACGTCACAGATGGGGACGAGGAGGGTGTGCTCCAAGCTGGCGAAATTACACAGCAACTTCCCGTCGACGACACCGTCCCAGTCCCCGATAGGATTGTCCTGGAAGAGCCGGAGCAGACAGTGCCTTGTTAACATCTGCAGGCGTTCCTCATCTCCACCAAAACCTGTACTTACACTCTGCCACACTGCAATTAACCACAGCTCCCTCTGTACACCACTTCACCCAAGTAACGGGCCTCCCTACTCTCAACCAGCCTCTCTGCCTTCCCCTTGCGTCTTAAAAGAAAAAAAAGAAAAAAAGAAAACACAGTTGTTTAGGTCATCCAGGACCTGGTCATTCCACCACACTAATCTCTGTGGCTCTGTGTGTATGGCTGTGTGTGGCCAGTGTTGTTGTGGTGCTTGTGGCTGTGCTGGGTAGCGGAGAGGCAGGGCGAGGCTAGAGCTGGAGCTGGAGCGGAGTGGAGCAGTGGGCTCTCCTCGGCTGCCCGCTGGCCCCGTGCCACGCTGTTGGTCATACAGCGCTCTGTCTTTACCTCACTTTCCCCGCGTGACTACCCTTTGTGTGTGTGTGTGTGTGTGTGTGTGCGTGCGTGTGTGCGTGCAGTCCCAGACTGTGTGGGCTAATGCTGCTGCTACTGTTACTGTTACTGACAACCAGCAGTCAAATGCCTTGGTCATGCATTTGCATCTTTGCTTAACTTAACTGCCCTCTGATTCCACTGGCAACAGTACACATAGCTACCACCAGCCAGTTGCACTACACAAACGGTATCATTCTTTGCAGAGCGTTCCTCAATATACAATCATATGGATCGTACAAACCAGGCTCTATTTAGACAAGACACACCACACAACTTGAAATGTAACTTGTATTCGTAGGCAACTTTGCTCCCTATATTACTGTTGTGACTGAGTGTATGACAGTGTTTATAGGTGTGCCGTTCTCTAGGAAACAGCAGCAGGCTAAGGAGGTCCTTCCCTCTCAGTGAAGCCCCTGTGTCTGTGTGAGTGTGTCTGTGTGTACACTATGTATGTATGTCTGTGTACTGTGTCTGTCTGTCTGTCTGTCAGACTGTCTGAGTGTCCGTCTGTCTGAGTGTCTGAGTGTCTGAGTGCCTGTCTGTCTGTCTGTCTGTCTGAGTGTCTGAGTGCCTGTCTGAGTGTCTGTTTGACTGCCTGTCTGTCTGTCTGAGTGCATGCCTGTCTGTCTGTCTGTCTGTCTGTCTGAGTGTCCGTCTATCTGTCTGTCTGTCTGTCTGTCTGTCTGAGTGTCCGTCTGTCTGAGTGTCTGAGTGCCTGTCTGTCTGTCTGAGTGTCTGAGTGCCTGTCTGAGTGTCTGTTTGACTGCCTGTCTGTCTGTCTGTCTGAGTGTCCGTCTGTCTGAGTGTCTGAGTGCCTGTCTGTCTGTCTGAGTGTCTGAGTGCCTGTCTGAGTGTCTGTTTGACTGCCTGTCTGTCTGTCTGAGTGCATGCCTGTCTGTCTGTCTGTCTGTCTGTCTGAGTGCCTGGGTCGGGGGAGGGACCTTACCATGTCCACTCCCACGTAGTAGCCCAAGCTCTCGTTGCCTGGCAGCAGGTCACAGAAGATGATGGTGCCTCTCTCGGGCCCCTCCCGGGTCTGGACCAGGACCCGGGAGTTGATCTCCAGCGGGGGGAAGTCAGGCTCCTCCTCCACCAGGGCGACGTGGTCCACCTCCAGCTCGCCCAGCTCCTCCTCGTCGTCGTCCCACAGCTCCAGCTTGTCCAGGGCCACAAACACGCCGCACTCGTCCTCACACCGGAACAGCTGGCGGCCCTGGTAGGAGCCCTCGGTGAAGCCCTGGCCGCGGCCTTCCTCCTGGTGGTGGTGGTGGTGGGGAGGGGAGGGAGAGAGAGAGAGAGAGAAAGAGACATACCGGTAATCAGAATCAGAGGATAACTTGCCCAAGTATGAACACTCCATCATTATGAATGTGGAAGAGGGGGCTCTTGGAATGTATCGGTCTGGAAAGACCTACATTATTAAAGGCAAGCAGAAAGACTTTGACAAGCTGTGGGAACCATACATGAAGAACATGTAGGATAGAATATTTTATACAAAGTGGAGGAAAGTTTTGTTTTTGTTTTGTTTTTATTCAATCCAAAATTGATGCAGGTTGTGTGTGTCTATCTTTGTTATTGTATGTTTCTCTTTCCTTGTTTTTTGTTGTTTTTTCTTTGGTGTTGGTATATGAAAATGATAATAAAAATATTGTGAAAAAAAAAAGAAGATAACCAGCCTAGTCAGCAGGCTGCTGCAGGAGGGGAAAGTGAGCCGTCCTACAGGAGCTGTGAGGGTTTGTGATCGATACTGCGGAGGGCATAACAGCATGCTAGAACTGTCACGTGGCAGAGAAGCTGCATTACTCTGAATAATCTCTGCAACCAGACTTGGTGATGTGCAGCAATGGGCAGGGTTTATCCAAGGATATTTGAACAAGGTGGCACTGGATTGCGTTATCAAAACCGACTTGTGTTTATTAAAGGTACAAACGCTGACATGCTGAATTAACCGAGGAACATGTTAACGATTTCCATTTCGCTTTTTTTACAACAATGTCATTAGCGATCAAAGACAGTTACTCCAAGTCATTCCAAAGTATCTGTTTACTTTGCTCTGAATTACAAGGTGGCCAAGTCAACAAGGTGACACAGCTTCCCTCTTCCTGTACATTCTCAGGGGGAAACCCTGATTCAGTGTATTATTATTTTTGACATTGTAAATATTAAACACACTGTATGTTAACCTATGTATCTGAAAGTGTATGGAATGTGTGCGTCCTGAATTTGATAGGCGCCATTCAATCAGGGTGTTGATCTGAGCTGAACCACAGGAATGTGCTAAGCCCTTTGTGCAGGGCAAGGGTCAAAGTCCCTCTACCCCTCTACCCACTCACCCAGCCCACAACTGGACTCTGAGGAATAAACACAACATTGTGCTCTAATATAAACAACCCTTTGTATCTCACTACCTTACTGCATCTTTACAGAATGCATTGCAAGACAGAGTGAATTCACTAGCTTTAGCCTTGTAAAAAAACAACATTTAACACAGACGCCTATAGCCATTAACACGTAGCTGAGAGCCAACCGGTTATGAAATATAGGGTGTATTAATTAACAGTAAGGAGGATGACGGGGTTCTCACCAGCAGTTCCACGCCGAACCAGATTCCGGAAAGGGCCCTGTCGGGGAGGAGCGACCCCTTGAAGCGGACCACCCCGGGCAGGGGCTCGTCCCCCGAGCGCAGCTGCACGCGCACCTTGGACCCGCAGTCGATGTCGCGGGCGCGCTCCAGCCGGGGCTTGTTGCACAGCAGGCCGTAGCGCTCCTCGCAGTTGGTGATGGGGAAGAGCAGCTCGGCCAGCTTCTCGTCCAGCTCCACCACGTCCCTCTCGTCCAGGCTCAGCACCACGTTGGTCTGGTCCAGGATGCGCAGGCTCCTCTTGCCCTTGCTGACCGGCAGCGTGCGGCCCAGGCTGTTGCGCTCCTGGCAGGCCTGGCCCAGGCTGCCACGGGGGATCCTCAGGGTCTTCTGGGGGGGCTTCTCCACCGTGCACTCCTTCACCACCATGTAGAAGCGCCAGTCCTCCCTGAAGCCCCCGCTGGGCTTCTCCTGGCTCCACAGGGCAGAGCTCATGGCTGTGGCTGGGGCATACCAGGGGAGACGCTGAGGGGATGGGCTGGTAACACAGGGCAGCAGGCAGAGAGGGTTCGGTCACAGGCTCCCGGCCAGGGGTCCCCTCATGACCTCTCAGCTGGCTGCCTGCATGCTTCAACACACACTAAGGCAGGACCTGCATGCGAAAAAGAAATGATGTCCAGTTATTCTGACAGTATTGCCTCTGTAGAGATGCCCAAAACGCTGAGTCTTGTTGATTAGCAACAAGCAGCATAAATCTCAGTTAGCCTACCGTACTTCTTTGCAGATTCCTTAATAAAGTAAGCCTATGCCTTCAACGCAAACGCTGATGGAGTGTTTCTAAAGTTTGTGATTTATCTTCTCTATAACATCTGTCATCATATTCCTTTAATAAGACACGGAACCCTCAGCCAACTGCAATCTAAAAGTGGACTAAATCTCATTAGCATGTCAAAAACAGTTTCCATCAAGTGGGGAATTGAAACTTTGCAATAGCCCTTAAAGAGGTATTTGGGGAAACAACAAGACACTCACACAGCACAACTCTGACATCAGCTCTGAATCATTTAGTGATTAAAAACTGTGGTCAAGATATATTTAATTTTAATTTAGGCCTGATGCAAATACTTCCAATACTGTGGAAGCAAATACTAAAATCTTGCAGGCTATTACCCACATCCAGGGTAGCTGGATAGGTGCCATAATAACCACAGGAAAACGTTATGGTGAAAACTAGTTGCGAAAATCTACCAAACCTAAATAAATCCAAGCTAAGACAGGTTTTTTTTCCCTCTTGATGAGAGGGGTGATGCTGGGGTGAACAGTAGGTCTGTTGCCACGTTAAATATTTACATAAACAGATTCTGAGTCAGCCGTTATTCAAACACTGAGTCTGACACTTGACAACCGGATTTCCCCTTGCTGGGTGATTGCGTGAGATATGAGGTAGGACAGGGATGAGCAGCTACTGTCTGTGGGGAATTCACAGACTAAACCACACAACTCTTCCTGTAAAACAATAGGTTCACCGCTGTAGGTGAACAATAGGTTCACCTCGCCCTGGTTCACCTCGCCCTATCTGACTAACCAACTATCAAATGGGAAGCAAAAGCTGTAATTATGATTTCCCTTTAAATGCGCTTCCTCTAGCCACAATGCAGCAGCAGCAGCCACTGTAACTGCACACATCTATTTATGACGTGACACCATTGTGGAAAAGATATGGGGAGGTCTCCCCCCGTATCAAAACAGACATTGTTTAACAATGAGCACTAGCAACGTTCAACGTACAAATGTCAATAATGTTCAATATACATGTCTAGGAGGTAGATGCCCTAGCGATCTGAACAAAATAATCAATAGCACTGCTCAATGAATTATTGAAAAACATCATCATCTTCAAAAATCGAGCTACACCACCCCATAGAAACGCATAAACAAACAGGCGAGATGAAGGGGGATTCTCTGGTCATCACAGCTACTGCAGAGTATACTACTAGACCTGGGACTATCACACTCTATATGTGCATGGATCAAGGACTTCCTGTCCGACCGCCCCCAGAGGGTGCGGGTGGGCTCCCACACCTCCACAGCCCTCAGACTCAGCACTGGGTCCCCCCAGGGCTACGTGCTAAGCCCCATCCTCTACAACCTCTACACCTACGACCTACTGCATCTGCGTGTGGTTCTCCAGCTGCACAGCCGCAGAGAGGAATGCGCTACAGAGAGTCGTGAGATCGGCCCAGAAGATCACCGGCGCCCCCCTCCCCTCTCTGGAAGAGCTGTACAACACACGCTGCCTCAGGAAGGCCTCCAAGATCTCCAGAGACCCATCCCACCCTGGGTACGAACACTTTGCTCGGCTCAGTCGGCTGCCTTCGGACAGGCGGTTCAGGACCATGTTCGCAAGGACAAACAGACTGAAGCTCAGCTTCTACCCCAGGGCCATTAAGGCCCTGAACACAGCAAAGACCTAGGTTCTAGGCCCTGGACAATCTAGACAATTTGATGGCAGCTACTAGATTGAAATCAAGTGCAATACTGAAACACAACTGTGAACATTTCAAACCTGCAAACTGCGACACTTTAATGAATGTGCAATAACACTATGTGCAATATGACAACCCTCGGGTACATAAGGTTCAGAGATAGGAAATGTTAGAATAGGTATAGCATAGCATAGAGTACAGCACAGTGTTTTATTATTAGGGATGCTCCGATTTATCGGCCACCGATTTAAATCGGCCGATTTCACTCCAAATGACTCGATCGGTGATCGGCAAAAATGGCCGATCGCAAAAACCGTTATTTTTTTTTATTTATTTTTTTCCTGGGGAAGACAGATAACTGAACAGAAAACATAGGAGGACGTAACAGTATGTAAACCATGAAGGCCACGTTTATGATGTCTTTTATACAGCCATATCGACTGACTTGGGCTTCAGGCCCTAACTGGGTGATAGGCCAGACCTTTACTATGCCATAAAAATGGGTCTGCGTTTGCTTGGTGCCTAATGGATCAAAACTTTTGTCTAAAAAGCCAAAAATATGTATGCTATCCAGTCAGTAGGCCTACAGTTATGTATTTTTTAAAAATCGGTATCGGTATCGGTTGATCTTGAGGGAAAAAATCGGTGATCGGTATCGGCCCCAAAAATCCAGATCGGAGCATCCCTATTTTATTTGTATAGTATATAGTGGATAGTGTACATAGCCTTTATTTATGTAAACCAGCTCTTTTCCCTTCTTGTTTTTAGTTTTTTTTTCCTAGCACCAGGGGAGCCCCCCCTCCCAAATTTCGTTGTTTGGTACCTGTACTATATCAGTGACAATAAAGAAAGACCATTCATTCATTCATTCATTCATTGAATGAGAGGAGCATAAAGTGAAGCAAAGCAAAGTAGTGTCAGTGTACCATCACAGCTACGGCACAGCACCATCTCAGCTACTAACCCTAACCCTATACTACACAGTACCATCTCAGCTACTAACCCTAACCCTATTACTACACCGTTACAGCTACTAACCCTAACCCTATACTACACAGTACCATCACAGCTACTAACCCTAACCCTATTACTACACAGTACCATCACAGCTACTAACCCTAACCCTATTACTACACAGTACCATTACAGCTACTAACCCTAACCCTATTACTACACAGCTACTAACCCTAACCCTATACTACACAGCACCATCACAGCTACTAACCCTAACCCTATACTGCACAGTACCATCACAGCTACTAACCCTAACCCTATTACTACACAGCTACTAACCCTAACCCATCACAGCTACTAACCCTAACCCTATATTACACAGCACCATCTCAGCTACTAACCCTAACCCTATTACTACACAGCTACTAACCCTAACCCATCACAGCTACTAACCCTAACCCTATATTACACAGCACCATCTCAGCTACTAACCCTAACCCTATTACTACACAGCTACTAACCCTAACCCATCACAGCTACTAACCCTAACCCTATATTACACAGCACCATCTCAGCTACTAACCCTAACCCTATTACTACACAGCTACTAACCCTAACCCATCACAGCTACTAACCCTAACCCTATATTACACAGCACCATCTCAGCTACTAACCCTAACCCTATTACTACACAGCTACTAACCCTAACCCATCACAGCTACTAACCCTAACCCTATATTACACAGCACCATCTCAGCTACTAACCCTAACCCTATTACTACACAGCTACTAACCCTAACCCATCACAGCTACTAACCCTAACCCTATATTACACAGCACCATCTCAGCTACTAACCCTAACCCTATTACTACACAGCTACTAACCCTAACCCATCACAGCTACTAACCCTAACCCTATTACTACACAGTACCATCACAGCTACTAACCCTAACCCTATACTACACAGTAGCCAAACACAGCAGCTGTCTTGGATGTTCCATCAGTGACATCATCACTGATAATATGCCATGTTAGCTCTCTAGCTATCCCTGATGCTATCCCTGATGCTATCCCTGATGCTAACCCTGATGCATCCCTGATGCTATCCCTGATGCTATCCCTGATGCTATCCCTGATGCCAACCCTGATGCTAACCCTGATGCTAGAGAGGAAGCCAGTCGAATGTGATACAGTCTCTCAGGCCTTTAAATGGATGAGGAAGGATAGTTAGTCGAACGTCGAGAAGAAAAAAAACATGCCAGTTATCAATTCTGTAAAAACAGACAAAATGCTAATCTATAGTATGGAAGATTAGCTTCAATTGGCTAGCAGCATTGGACTGAACAATGACAGTTCAAGTCATGTTGTTCTGACATCTGACACAAACCATATTCAAGGCAGGGAGGACACACACACACACACAACAAAATGTCAGGAGGTATTTCCTTACCTTAAATACACTTCAGTTCAGCTTCAGGAGCTAGTTGACATGCCACCCGTTCATTCCAGTAGTTTCGTTTATTAAAAATATTACAAATATCCTGCGAGCAAAACTGAGAACTGTCAAGCTCGACAATTAGCCCAAACAAGCTAGCTGGCTAGCCCCCCCCCCAGTCACATGCAGCTGGGGATACACGCCATTTAGATAACTCGTTTTTATTATTAACAACCCTGGAACTACAATAACAACTACTATTACACAAAGGTTATAGTGTGACAGACAAACGAAGTCAGCAGGCCTGTTATGAATAAGAAATAAAATATTATTTACAGAACGATTTTGCCCCAACCAAACAAAACGCCACAAGATTAGCCTTAATGGTTACCCCCGATACCATTGGTCGACACGCGTCTATCTCAAGTGCCGATTGGTTTTCTCACTTGGCTGTAATAAAGTCCCGCCCTCCGGGGTTTTCCCAGGGTTTGGTTGAAGTGGAGAAGAATCTACAGCGATTATGTGATGGTGATGTTGCGCCGATCCCTGATGGGGATGTTGTTGAATCGCTTTTATTGTAGAATAATACATAATTAATTGGGCTAGTTTCCCAGACCCTAGATTTTACATTGAAAGTGTGATTTAGTCCAGGGTTAGGCTTAATCTGTGTTTGGTTAAACCGTCCCCTACTAAAGCAGAGAACAGAAGCACATTTACCTTAAAGAGATTACTTTTTTTTTTTTAAATAGGCATAATTGCCTAATTTGGAGAGAAAAAATGGATAGACAATGAAAAGCTCACACTTGTTTGGTAAGATATTTCTTTATGAGATTAGAAAATAAAGTCATGCATATCCCTCATTTCATCAAATCATAATTTTTTAAAGTTATACATAGGCTATATATATAGTTTAGTTTTAGTTTAAAACTACTGTATAGTATATAACACATGCTGGACAGGTCTTTCTTGACATGAACATGACAGACAGACGGAATGCCCTCATTCTACACTTGGTTAAGGCTGTGGTTAAACTGGAAAGACAGGAGCCAATGAGTAGATTGCATAGGCCTGCAGTACATTTTGTGCACAGTTCCTCTGTCTGCAGGAGATTTCTCTGCACATTTTTATAAATGTTTACATAGAATATGCTGTAACCAACAGATTAGACAATAATTGACTGTTTAAGACACCAAGCTCACACGGCCAGTTGCGGTCACACAAAGCCAACACCATGTGCATAGAATAATACTATGATGCTATTTGTAACAACAACTTCTCTGAAAAGAATGCTATCAAACAAGCGTAAAATGGTAGTAGTAGAGTAGCAAATATATGTTGCCAAAAAAACAGCATGTCAAGCACACTTTTTTTTTTTTTTTTGAGTGGTGAAAATCTGCAAAATCTTAGACACATTCTAACGCTATTATAGTAATATACTTCTACAACCATTTCATATGGTGTTCACAATCATTTTGAGCCTCCCAACTTGAGTCACATAGCACAGACATAATAACAGAAATAACCTTAAAATAACCCAATACATACACAAGTGACGGAAGTTACAGATATACACATAATGACTATATACAATAAAATATATATTATTAGTCTTTTTCGCTTTTTCTGTCATCAGAAGGTCAGGCGAGCTTCTCGCTGTGACATCTCCTCAACCTCCTCCGGGCTGAGCTCATTACCTCGTAACCTGCAGTACAGAGAAAACAACAAAAAGATTTACTTTATTTACTCTTATTTACATTACAATATTTGGATTAGAGACCTCATTCTCAAAATGACAATAAACATATTGTGAAAAGAAATTCCATTCTCAAAGCATTCTCAGATGTACGGGATAGGTAGTGGTAAGCAGAGGAGACTACTGTAGACTATTAGACTTTGAAGATGTGCCAGCGGAGGCCGATGGAGGTAGACACTCCTAGTCGTGTTTGACACCATTCCTCATTCCATACTAGGCATTACAATGAGCATTACAATGAACAGGATGTTCTCAGCAGACATAATGTGTCATAATCTTAATCATGATTGCAACATAACTTACCACACTGACTTCATACTGGTGTTGCTTTGGAGGGCTTCTATCAGACATTCCACCCCTGCTCTTTTGATGCAATTGTTGGTTAGCCTGTGGAGGAGGTGACGTGTTGTAGAGGGTGGTTTCCAGGACAAAGATTAAGCCTAGTCATCGACTAAATCACACTTTCAATGGAAAATCTCCATTGAGGATGGTTTTTAGTCTAGGATTACTCTTAATCTCTGTCAGGGAAACCGGCAAGTAGAGTGAGAGCATAGAGCGATCATTTGCTACCAACAATGCCATAACGATACCACCCCCTGTTATAAGAAGGCTCATGGATAGCTCATGGCTCATGGATAGCTGGAAAAAAAAAATCCAATACTCACCATAGGTCCTCTAGTGTGGAACTGCTCTTGATGAGTTGGGCGAGGGCACGGGCTCCTGCGCTTCCTACGCCATTGTCCACCAGACTGCCATGAAACACCACCATACAGTTCACACAATGTTGGTTTTTATAAAATCCACAACACATTAATGACTACATTACAAGCATTGTAAAGATAACAGAGAGCTGTCTACTAAGCCAACAAGGGAATGACACATCATGCTATATATTTATGCAGTCATATTCATGAATAAGGTACACTGCTCAAAGAAATTAAGGGAACACTTCAGGGATATGCCTCCCCAGACCGTCACTGACACGCCAAACCGGTCATGCTGTATGATGTTGCAGGCAGTATAGCGTTGCCACGGCGTCATTTGGCTCTGGCAGTGCTCCTCCTATTCCTCCTCGCACAAAGGAGCAGATAACGGTCCTGCTCCTGGGTTGTTGCCCTCCTACAGCCCTGTCTAGCTCTCCTCGTGTAAGTGTTCCCTTAAAATTATTTTGAGCAGTGTATTTCTAACAGTTGTATCATTCATATTTTCGTACCTAAGCCACACCAGGGACTGACTGTCTTGTAGGGCTTTAGCAATGGCCTCAGCACCTGAATCCCCTATTTTGTTCCCCCACAGCCTGGAAAACAAAGACAGAATAATGTGGGAACAGCATATTTAATAGGTAGGACAACACGTTTTGCACTCTCAACTTACATTTCTCTTCTCATTGGCTTTGAACCTTATCCTTTGTGTTACAAAATGTAAATGTAACCTTACCCCAAGTACTGCAATGACTGGCTGAATCTAAGCCCCAACGCCAGTTGCTCTGCCCCTTCTGCTGTGATGTGATTGTTTCCCAGCCTGCACAAGACATTCAGAGAAGTCCTGTTATTCTGCTCACAGCCAGACACTACTGCTACATGCTACTACTGCTTCCATTCCATGCATTACAATCAGCCTGTCCCCCAAATGTTCTGCCTTCAACCAGCCTCCTCTGCTGTGCAGTATCTTGGATGTGTTGAGAGATAAGCGTTTACTGACCTTAGAGCGATGAAATTCTGCTTTATCTTCAGGAGTTGAGCAAAGTGTTGTGTACAGGCATCAGTGAGCTTGTTGTTAAAGAGCCTTTAAGAGACACAAATGAAAATTACTTCAGATTATTCGTTTTTCTGCAGACTTCGACAAGTCGACGGTATGTAGCAGAGGTTTGTCTGAACTGAGAATGGGAAATTCTGTAGCCGATTTCATACTCACGCAATCTTCTGGAAGTTCTCACACTGGATACCCTTCGCAATCAGTTTACGGATCCCCTCATCTGATATGTTATTGTTTCTCAGACTGATGGAGTTAAAGAAATAGCGTCTTTAGTGTTTTGTTACTTCAAGCTCTGTTACTGTACAATACAGTTAGAAGTACATGTACATGTAGATAACATGTTTATGCGAAAACAACAAATTGAGAGCTTAAAAACTTACTGTAGAGACTGAACAACATGCAGGCAGGGCAGCAGCTGCTCCACCCCAACATCGCCCACAGAGTTGTAGTCTAACTGAAGCCCCACGGGGCTCTGTAGGTGCTTTAACACATAAGCAAGAGCAGTGCACTCCACTGGACCAATGTTACAGTAAGTCAGCTTCAGATGTTCCACCTCCAGCTTCGCCACAGAGTCTCTAGCGATCCTGCCCTCCTGCATCTCATAGATGCATTTGATGAGCCAGACGAAGTGTGGCATGGCATGCATGCTCTTCTTCTCCCCCTCCACGGGCCGAGGGATGGACTTGAAGTGCTTCTGCATGCCTTTGGACAGGCACTTCACCACCTGCTTGTACTTCCTGTCCAGAGTGGGCGCAGAGCAAGAGTGCAGCAGCAGGCTGCGGTGGCGCTGGGAAAGGAGCCCCGATACAAAGGTGGCTGTTATCTGCAGGTTGGGCATCTCAGCGGCCATGACTGAATCCTTTGAGACCCCCTCTTGAGTGGTCAAACAGGGCGGTAAACACGAGCTGGTCAGTCCTGGCTGCTGCCTGTCCTGGGGCTGAAAGAGCTTGGGGATGGTGGAGCGGTCCGAGTTATTGTTCAGGACAATGGAGAGAGCAGCGAAGAAGCACTGCATGGTGATATGCAGGAACTCGTAGTGTTTGCAGCTTGTGGAGGTGAGGTCCTTACATTGGATGAGAAAGCCCATGCAGATGTCTCCATCAGTCACCCCACACTTCTGAAGCTCTGTGGCCGAGAAGACGTAGCAGGAGGCACCAAGGCCCTCTAGGGCTAGCTGCCCCAGATGCACGGCTGTTTCCAAGTGCTCCTGCAGCCAACCTATCCCCACAGGATTCCTCGGAGGGGTGTGGCGCTGGAGGAAGTGCTGCAGGATCATGACGTAGACATCCGTGATCGTCTGAGGACTGCCGTCTCCGCAGCCCAGCAGCTCCTTGTAGCACTTGGAGACGATCCAGCAGAAGACAGGGATGTGGCACAGGCTCAGGAGAGCCGTGTTGCTTTGCAGTGACTCCAGAACCCTGACGGCCACCGCGGCGTCACGATGGTGCTTCCTCACGAAGCAGTCGATCCCGCTGGGGGAGAATCCCTTCAGGAGGACTTCCTTGCGGAGGTACCTCTTCAGTGCAGGGCCGACCGCCTCCGGTCGACTGGTCACCACTTTACGCACCCCTTTCATCAAGGAGCCCTGCAGCAGGTTGAATAGCAAGACGGGCACGGGGGCCTTCTGGGTGGGGCAGCAGTGCCTCTGCTCGTCCGTGAAACACTGCTTGAGCTCGTCCAGGCCATCGAAGGTGAAGAGGATGAGGTTTGGGTGGTCCAGGATGAACTGGAAGAGCCCGTCCTGGTCCCTGTCCGGCCAGCAGCAGTGCAGAAAGAGCAGATCTTTGAGGGACAGCTCTCTCTGCTCGGAGCTCAGCCTGCGGCAGCTGAAGGGGAAGAGCAGGAGGCAGTCCCGCAGGGCTGTGCCCCGGGCCCACAGCAGGTGCAGCCTCTGCAACAGGGTGCTCTTCCCACTGCCAGCCTCCCCAGAAACCAGCACGGTGTCTGCCTCCTGGTTCAGCGTGCCCACCAGGCCTACCACGTCCTCCAGGTCCAAAGCACTCTTCTGAACCTCACTGCAGCCTTGGGTCTGGGCCAGCTCCAGCTGACCCTCAGTGTAGATGTCGTCCAGAGACAGACTGTCGGTGCCACCGTAGGTGCTGAGGAAATGGGACTGTGCCGACACAGAGCTGCGCAGCTTCTTCTGGTACAACAAGCACTCTGCAACAGCACATACATATAAGATGAGACTTAAAGTGATTGGTGTAGCTCCACAAACTGTTGTCAGTGGTAGGAACTTAATAGCAAGCCACAGGCCTACATTACATACTGTACATGTTGCTATGCAGTGCAATATTTCACAAAGAGTAGTAGTGTATCATACTGTGAGTAATTTAAGCACTGTGTGCTATGATACCTGCAGAAGGGGTCCACTCCTGTTGATTAGACAATGAGGGAGTCTCCTCTGTTTTGTTAATGTATTGAAGTAGAAGCCTCGCTGAAGACTCCCCCTTTGACCTGACCAGGTCCAGCAAACGCCTTGCCTAAAATGACAAATTAATTAATTAATACATGAATTGATCAAGTGTAGAACCGAAACAGATGATATGTTAACTAATCATAGATTAGTTAGTGTTAATCATATTCTAGGGTGTGGTTACCTGCTGCGAAGGGGTATATACAGGTAGCTGCACCTCATCACAATCAGTGGAGCTGAAGCTGCCTGTCTCAAGCAAGGCCTCGAGAGCTCCATCAATGCAGTCCTTCAGCCTCCCCACAAGACCAGGCCTGTCGGTTAGGAGGACGTCAGTGTCTGTTCCAGGGAGTTCCCTCTCGATGTCTAGATCAGCGCCACAGGTTCCAAAGGAGAGGCCAGCTCTCTGGGCCTCAGGGAGGACCTTGCTGAACGCCGCCAGGAGGAGTCCACAGGCCTCTTCGCCCTTGTTGTAGACCAGATCAAGCAGCTCCCTGGTGCTGGGGCTCAGAGCCCTGCCTGGCACTCGAATAATCTGGTAGTCCTCCCAGAGCAGCACCCCCCAGGCCAGTAGCAGGTCCAGCACACTCTCCAGACCCTCGGACGCTCCACCGCAGCACAGGGCAGACAGCAGTTCCGCTCTCTGTCTCAGGACAAGCAGCTGGGCACTCATACCTCCTCATTGTACCTCATGTCTTGGCCATGGCCCACTTGAAAAATGAGATTCATCTCTCAATATGGGACTCAGCTGGATGAATAGAGGATAAGTTTATAAATGATCAAAATGGAAAGATTTGTCATAGTGAAAGTCAGCATGAATACGCCCTACACCACCTCATCGGTTCATCGCCCACAGACAACATGGCATCATGCCACTTCGTCACATGGTTTACTCTCATTTCCTCTGTCATCCTGTCATCAAAACGAAGTAGTCACCCTATATGTATTATTATAAATGAATTAATGAAATCAAAGCACTAAAGTATTTCACCAGAACTCCCTAAAAAACAGTAGGCCTAATGATTGCTGAGTGGACTTTATAGCCTATAAAGAAAGATAAATTAATAACCAGGGGTGCAAACTGGCGATGGCCCAACCTTAGGGGGGTGATAGTGATACTTAGGGATACTTTTTTTTGCAGATCTACACAATTCACATGGATGACCTATTTTGAGATAAAAACGACTAAATTTTAGCAGAAAGGTGACAAGTTTGCACCCTTGAATAACACAGACATGGATTACATTTGACATTTTGGACATTTAGCAGACGCATTTATCCAAAGTGACTTACAGCAAATACATTAGTCAAGTATGTGAATCATCTATCCATCAGTCATCTACTGTCTCTGCCATTGTCAGTCAAAATGGATGGATTAAAAAAAGATCAACATCATAACATAACGAACATTGTATTCAACACATCTCATAAAACACGATGAGATTAAGTATTAAGTGTAAAAGTAAGACACAGATGTATTTTCAATTCTAAATAATATTATGTCACTTCATCACCATCTCAAACTGTACGGATGTGTGGGAGGTTAATCTAAAACTCCATAAACTAAGCTAATAAAACTATAACAGTGTTATATAGGCTGGCATAAAACTTCGATCATCAACTCCAGACAAATCTTTTTGGATAGGTTACTACTAATACATTCTTACTACTCATAAACTCACCTGCTTCTGGAGCTCTCCGGGATCAGCTCCTTTCTGATCCTGAAAAGTGAATCGGTTCTTCTTCCTCATTGCATCTGAGTCACTTTTTCAAATCACTTTTTTCATAAATCTATCTGTTTAAATGTTAGTTTTCAGAAAACGGATATCTTACAACCTTTATTTTTCTGAATTGAGTTTTGAATATTTTAATATATTGCCGGGAAATAATATTGGGGCAATATTTTTCTAAAGTGAAAGTGAAACTAATTTGGTCGTGGTTGAAAAGCGAAATTGGTGGGACTGGTTTTACCCGCATCAGACTCTGTCTACTGCCCGCATCCTTTTTCTCTCTGTGTGTGCTCCAACAATAGAAGACGAATAATGAAGAATAGAAGCCATAAAGAGGAAATGTTACAGTAATTACACAGAGAACTTGTTTAGCATTAGTATCTTATCATCACACAGCACATGACATGTATATAGATAGATAAATAGATAGATAGATAGATAGATAGATAGATAGATAGATAGATAGATAGATAGATAGATAGATAGATAGATAGATAGATAGATAGATAGATAGATAGATAGATAGATAGATAGATAGATAGATAGATAGATAGACAATGAAGAAGAAAGTGTGTCTGTAAGGAACACATTTAAAACAATGAATAGCACAGCTCAGAATCCCGCTCATTGTGATATACACAAGAAGATAGGTTTCAGTCATTGGTTGTAGTGGTCGACAGCAGCCACTTGAGGGAACTATTGTCTAGATTCAGACATGCACTCTGATGGCTGAGCCAAGACCTACTAGTCTACTACTTTGACACATTTCTACTCTCCCTCTCACACCTGTCACATTCCATTAACTCTCAACTTCAAATGTTCACCTCTACTCAAGCAACTGAAATAACAAGTGCACAAATGATCAGATCATGTCTTATGTCTTTTCCTCCGTATGATGTCCCTGCAGGGTGCACGGGGATCGTTTACCAAGACATTTACGTGGTTAATTGTCAAATCATCTCATTAGAAATTGCTTGATGGTTTAAAATGAAAGCCGTTCTCTTACCATAGCAAATTATGTGTGGACTGACTGCAGATTCAAATTAAGCAGTGCAGGTGTGTGTCATGTGTAAACAATACACAGCAGAGGTGTGGTAGAAACAGGCCATAAATATTGTTCCACCACTGGGAGCTTGGAAGCCAGCATGATGTTTCTGATCTTGAAAGAGCTCATGAAAACACAGTCTTGGAAACATACGTAGCGCATTATGACTGCCATCTACTTCTCATGCATGCCTTGATCTGAGGAATAGGATTTCTGGATCGGATCTATCTGTTGTTTTACTATTTTAATACCATTGCTTCCTCCTGTGGGCCATGATTAGTAGTGAAAGGCGTACAACATTTTCTTTTCTAAGTCAGTTTCTTCGATCTTCTTCAATCTGACAGCTTGAGTCAAGTCTACCGCAAGGAGTAATTACACAGCGAGTCACAAAATACTTTATCCAGGTATCACATATTCTCTTTATCCAACTACTATAGGAAAGTACAGTTACAGCTTTATCTGAGAGGTGTCTATTTTCTGTAAAGTAAACTAGTGGTTGTATGCCGGTCACAGTAGGATGGGTGTGAGAGGGGGCCACACTCAGGAGAGTAGTAGCAATGCAGCTCGCTAAGCTCCATGGACCCCAAGTCCTCCCCAATAGTCAACACTGCCAGGGACTGCTCCATATTTTTTCAACCTAACGTTCCTTCCCTCCATCTACAGTACCAGGGGGAGACTGCTGGAGGTGGAAACCGGAGGACAGGATACCATTACTCATTTCATTCCATGCAGATTACATTGAGATCTGATTTCTACCTCCACCAGCCTCTCCTGTACAGTACAGTCCCCTGGAACAGGCCAACGGAGCAGCAAAGGGAATCAAGATGGACTCCAAGTTTCTATAATCCTCCAAATCACCACTGTGAAAGAGAGAAGATCGAGATTTCAGAGGGAGATAATGTTCATTTTTCCACAATACCCACAGACAGCTTGCATGGCCAAAGCCCGTCATGGCGGAAATGTTCATCAGCATGTGGTTTATTGAACATTAAAGTAAAGACTCGCTCCATATGGACTCACTTCAGCTCCCCGCGCTGCACTAAAGCTGCTGCAAGTAGTAAATAACTTTGCTCCACGCAGCCATTTCAACGTTATGGCAATGAATAGCATAACTCGACTCAGCCATCCAGGCTTATGGCGATTAATAACCCGGTTCAACACAGCTATTTCATCATCATGCATTCTTTCTCTAAAGATATGAAAAACACATGTAGTGAGCTCAACATTGGGCCAGGTGCATTGAGTGTACACGTATGTGATAGCAACAGAGAGACACACCATGCATCGCTGGAGGGGCAGGGCCAATATCGTGCTTGACAGTACATTACATACATTTTCAAGTTCAATAGCTAAATACGACAACTACTTTGATCGCTACTCTGAGGGCCAGTTTCACAAACAAGGCTTAAGCCTAGTCCTGGACTAAATCACACTTTCAATGTAAAACCTCTGCTGAATATGCGTTTTAGCCTAGGATTCGGCTTAAGGCCCTCAGAGTCGTACTGATTCTTAGTCAATTTAGTCAAGAGATCAAGTTAGAAAGGATAAGAACCTGTGGTGAACTCTTCACATTCTGTGAAGAAATTATTTGGGTGTTGTCCTGCTAGATTAGTCAGTCATGATGAATGGGACGGTTTGATTGGGTCGTGCAGCCAAACCCAGATACAGCAGGGTATGATCAGCTGGAGACCGTTTGTCAGAGTTTCTGGAATGTTCCGTGTCTCCGACAGACCAATCTCTTTTACTGTCTGTCAGTGAACAGACTCCATGATGATCAGTAACTCTGTCAAGAAGACTTTCTTTTTTGATGGATGTTAAAACTGAGAATGAACCACAAGGTCAGAGCATGCATCTGTATATCAAAATTTATGGACAGACTAAATTCAAAATCCAGAGGTACGCCTCATGCAAGCTTTACGACACAGTCACAGCTAGGTTACCCCTACTAAAGCCTCTTTAAAGGAGGACAGTTCTCCACCTCCATCTTGGCCGTCCCTCTTTGGGACAGGACAAACATTCCAACAAATCTGTACGTTCATGCTGTAGGTCATCTTCCAGAGAAAGAGCGGCTGGCATATACAGTACAGGGAGGACTACATTATCCCAGTCAATTTATGTCTGATTAATTAAAAGCAGGCCGTGGCCTGAATTGACATGAATGCGAAAGTGGCTTACACGGTTCTCTTGTTGACTCATATGTTGATAAGATTGGTGTCCAATTAGGCAGGTCTCACTAAGGCCAGTGAGGGAGGGCACTTAAAAGAAGAACCGGATAGAACCTCTTTCAAAGGGTACCGTGTGTGTGTGTGTGTGTGTGTGTGTGTGTGTGTGTGTGTGTGTGTGTGTGTGTGTGTGTGTGTGCGCGCGCGTGCATGCGTGGCTGCATGTGTGGGTGTGTGTGTCAATCGGGATTTAATTGACAGGAAGATTAAAGCTCACATCTGAGAGCTTTTCCCGGGAGCACCAAAGTCGAAGGAGTCTGGTCTCCAGCGCCCGGCTGGGGTTTGGGGTGCGGCGCTCAAGGTTAGCGCGTGGCCCCATGCTGAGTGCGTGCTGTCTGAGATGGGTCCTACTTGTTGGACATTCATTATCAAACTCTGTTTGCTCCTTTCATCTGCTGCTCTCCGCAGCACTCTACGTAAACTACACAGGCACCTTGCAGCTTGACATCTCTCCATTCATGTTGTACCTTAAACAGCATGCTGCCACATCAAAGAACCACGGCTGCCTTTGATGTTGCAAAAAGAAAGAGCCCCAATGATCTACTAAAACCAATGCAACTTTTTGGGAGCTGGCTGGTGGTTCTTATTCATCTCCCAGCCCCACTCTCTTTGAGAAGGTTTCTGCTTCTTCCTGTCGAACCTCTGTTCTTATCCCCGTCCCTTTATGTCAGGACATTGCAGATCCATCACGGCGATTTTGTGTTCTCAACCGAAATGAAGCAAACTAAAGAGGCAGTGCAGAGAGCCTCTTAAAGGGAGTCTCTGGAAGTTGAATTACTACGTGTTAACCTCACGTTTTTGCTTGAGCGTTAACTGATTGGTTATCATACTCATAGGATCATACAATATCAGTGCATTTCATGTAATTAAATTACACAATCCTTTGTTTTAGGCTAACAAGCTTTGGCAAAATAAGATTTGGGGAGGTGTGCCCCTTTTGTGTCCAATGAGGTGACTTCTGAATGTTATTTCTGACTATTTAGGGGACCCATTTTAGCTCAAGAGCACCCCAAGGCAATCTTCCATAATGTAACTTTAAAACTAAAGACAAGAGACCATAAGCCAAGCATAACTTTGCAATTATATTGGAAGTGTCCCCACTGCTCATACTGAAACATGATGTTCTCCAAATATTTTCTAAAAAATGTAAAATCATGTCATGTGGGAGGTTCTCGGACACACACCACACACACACACACACACGCACACACGCACGCACGCACACACACACACACACACACACACACACACACACGCACGCACGCACGCACGCACACACACACACACACACACACACACACACACACACACCATCTGGGACCAATCTTAACCAGTTGTTTCCGTTTGAAACCAATGCTGCAGTAATTAGCAGTTTTTTTTCAAAAGATCTTTAGCTTGCGCAAATGACAAATGTGTTTTTGTTTTTCCTGTTTGTGACAGAAGAACAGCCTATAAATCAGAGCAGAAAACAGATAGACACCGTATATAAAAGGACGTTGTGGGCGTTCTATGGAGGGAAAACCCTCTCTGGTGGTAACGAATGGCCCTTTGTTGTTGATGCTGTCCCTAATGTAAAACATCACTGGGACATTGGGCAAAAGTCTGTTTGTTGGCCATGTGTGCAGACCTTTACTCCTGAGTAGACGGAGCAGTGAAGCTGGCTGGATGACTGGCCCTCAGACCCTCACCCCCTCACCCCCTCTGCTACCCAGGCTGATGACTGGCCCTCACCCCCTCTGCTACCCAGGCTGATGACTGGCCCTCACCCCCTCACCCCCTCTGCTACCCAGGCTGATGACTGGCCCTCACCCCCTCTGCTACCCAGGCTGATGACTGGCCCTCACCCCCTCACCCCCTCTGCTACCCAGGCTGATGACTGGCCCTCACCCCCTCACCCCCTCTGCTACCCAGGCTGATGACTGGCCCTCACCCCCTCACCCCCTCTGCTACCCAGGCTGATGACTGGCCCTCACCCCCTCACCCCCTCTGCTACCCAGGCTGATGACTGGCCCTCACCCCCTCACCCCCTCTGCTACCCAGGCTGATGACTGGCCCTCACCCCCTCACCCCCTCTGCTACCCAGGCTGATGACTGGCCCTCACCCCCTCTGCTCCCTGGCTTAAGACTGGCTCTCACCCGCCTCAACACACAGCAAGTGCAACCTCCATTGATTTTCCGCTTTGATGTGTGTGCTGAGACTTGTTGATTTTTTTTCCTCAAACTAAGAGTAATTTCCAATTTAAAAGCTGCAATTACAGTCTGTGGGATATAAGCCCTCCAGCACTGGCTTCCTCCAAACACTGAATAATTCACCAGACCAGAGTTCATTAGCAATCACACTTCCTCTATTACAAACATCTTTATGTCCTTAGATTAGATTCAACCTTTTTGAGTACAACAACAAAAAATGTTTTGCTGTAGGTACAGGGTCAGCAATAGTCAGCACCCCTGGAGCAATTAGGGGTTAAGTGTCTTGCTCAAGGGCGCAACGGCAGTGGTAGGCACCTTAGATACGATGCCAGCAACCCTCCAGTCACCAGCACACATGCAGCTCCCTCCTGAGACAGGGATTGAACCTGCAACCTTCTGATTGCTAGCTGGCCTCTCTAACCTCTTGGCTACCTGCCGCTCCCTTAGTGGCTGGAAAAATCCAATGGTGGGTGTGGATATCACACAGTAATTACTGCGTAAGGCTTTTGATGCATTAGAATATCTAGTATTGCTTGTAATTGGGCCTATCCCAGGGCAAATTAATGGTTGCTCAGTTTTTGTTTTATCATCTTGCGTTGCCAGAGATGAAAACAGAGATGCAACACTGGAGAATAGAGAGTTGAATGCATTGGCACATGCGCTCTCTGCCGTCTTATGTCGGAGAGCAGTGAAACGAGGGCACGCTCTCATTCACCATACAATATTTTGGGATGAAAGTTGCTGTTTCACAGAGTGTGACATCATATGCCAGAGTCTACCTCTAAGCTTTTCTTTGATTGACGGCTAAGCGTGTTCCCAGGGAGTGGTTAAAGGTCATGTGACTTCTACAGGGATGACCCACCATCAATGCAGGATGATCACACCCATGCCCACTGAGTGATCACTGAGAGGACTGTTTAATCCAGCCAATTGTCATCTCATCAGATCTCTAACAATTGAGCTCTCTCTCTCAAGAGTGAAAACTGTTCACTGGGAGAACTGTTTAATCCAGACTGTTTAATCCAATTGTTTTCTCATCATATCTTTAACAAGTGAGCCCAGTGCAAATGTCAACAGTTAAAAAGTGACATTCACTGCTAGTGACTACAGGGGCAGGCTGCTTGAACTTTAACACTTTGTCAGCTTGTTTCTTAATTCGTGAAGTTGACAATCATTGAAGTGCTTTATTTTTACCCTGCTTTTCGACACATAAAAGGCTGCCACACCAATTAGCTTTAATTCTTTCTCTTTTTTTGGGTTCTTTTCATGCTCTCAGAGTTGGCAGAAACCGCAATATTCCAATCATTTGCATTATCCTGTGAATCTGCTTTGAAGTTCTGAGATACTGTGAGAAAGAGGCCCACTTATCCTGCATGAAAAAATGTTCAAAGCCCATAAATACTCTGGAACAGAGGTACATTATCATTGGATTTGCTTCTTCTTCTTTTTTTCCCTTCGCTCCTGTATTGGTAATAGAGTACCTTGTGTCCTTCTCATCCTTCTTAGCGTTTAGCATCTCGTCTCTACAGAAGCTAGCACCCCACTGTGCCAATCCGCACTTCAAAGCTCTCTGCCTATCTGTTGGAGACAAAGCACAGAGGACACATATGGCAGCCTCTCATTTCCCCACATTTAACTCAATATAATTTCTTATCTGCTTTTGGCAACCAGAAGATAGGGTTCATCTACACCTCTCTGTTACTACCCACCCATCCATCTCTCAACGCAAATGTAACATGACACTGGAGCAGAAGAGAGGCGTTCCTCTTGTCATTGTGCCTGGCAATGTTAAATCTCCTTCAAAGATTATTCACAATTGCTGTTTCGGTATGTCAAACGCTTTTATCCAGGTATACAGAGGAAGTGGAGGCAGACATGGGAGGATGGGCTCTCATGCATGGAATGGAATGAGGAATGGTATCACACGTGTTTGATGCCATTCCTCGTTCCATTCCAGGCATCACAATGAGGGCGTCCTCCAATTTCTACCTCCACCAGCCTCCCCAGGCACTGTGAGTAGGGCACAATGAGTAGGGCAACCTCTAGTCAGTAGTGTAAGAGGTGACTACTGCTTCCTTATGTCTTAGGTGAACGAATTGGCCAATTCCCTCATGCTCTATATGGGCTTCATCTATCCACCTGTAAATCACAAGGAGCATGGAGCAATAAATCAGCTGATGAGATACATAGCACAAATGAATTCATATACATGTAGAATTCCCCTACAGTATATGGGAGAGTCAACAGGGTGTGTGAGTGAGTGATGTTAGTGAGTGTAGCTTTGTGATTGTGTGATCATAGGAGTGGAGCTCTCCCTGAACTGAACACCATCCTGGCTAATTGCTGCATTTCTCTCCACCGCGTCTCATCTCTCTCACTGTCCTGGCGGTCACAGAGCAATTGCTTAGTGTATTTGATGTAATGCTATGGTTCAGGGCTCATCTGCTAACTCCAGAACCTTCCTCACACACTAACCCCCTGACCCCCAGTTCAACCCCCGCTCACACACAGAGCAGGGGGAGCACCAAAGCATGAATGCAACTGAGCTGCTATTGATCCGTGGTTAGTCTAATCATCCCTGTGTGGTCTCCCTAGCGCTCATAAAGCGGCTCCTCTCCTGTAGGATTGACAGCAGACTGCGGCGAGGGGGGGGGGGCTGGGGGGAAGGCAGGAGAGGCGTAATTCAGCTCTGTAATTCTAACTTCGCAACTTTACACTACTGCATTTGATGTGACAGAAGACACGTTCAAAAAGACGTGTCAAACAAATGTTCATATCCAAAGAATGTTTCCCACGGGAGGGATCATCCGTATGGCTGTGGTCTCTCCTCACTGGGGCTGGATTACGCATCTGCATGCGGACCCTGCAGTAGACTGGGATGTGATTGATTGCTTAAAAAGTGAGATGAAGAAGAAAGAGCTATGGAAATGGCGTGGGGGAGATCGTGTCCGGATCAGAAACTGTTTATCACGATAACTGCTGGGTTCTCCCGGTACACAAACGTGGCGATTTAAATAGCTGTGGGTCACATTGCCCGAGAGGCGGACACTCTGCGGTTGTCCCGACGAGAGATAAGCGCATAAGCTGCATATCAAAGTGTGTGCATGTAGAGAGCGTGGCATGGTGGGCAGCTGTGGCCAGCCAGATTTGGGAGCCCTCCGAGGCTCCGTGGGGAGGGATGGAAAGGATCCTGCCTCCCCTCCGCACATGTTCCCCTACGTAAACCCACATCAAACAAACACATACCCGACACATCAAACACGCATGCACGCACAGACACACACACAAATAAAACTACCCGACATAAGCACAAACACATTAAAACCATAATGAAGCAAAGCAAGCAACACATGCATAAACACACCATGAACACAGCAGTCCAGAACAAAATTAAAACGCACAAATACCAGTGTACTGTAGTTAAGATCAGTCATCCAAAAACAACACAAACACAGCCATGCAACGTAGGCAACATACAAACACACACACCACCACCACCACCACCACCACCATCACAGAATGTGTGTATACCCAAAAAACAAGTCAGTATAACAATTATAGGGAACAGGTTCATACTTTAATAAAAGGGTATTTCCCTTGGCACAGTTCTGCTATCAAATAAATAAAGTAATTAATCAAAACCATCTATATAAACTAAACAAAGGTCATGGAGAAAAGAGAAGAAAAAAACATTAGGGAAAAGAGAGGGAAGAGAAGAGAGCAGCAGTGAGGTCCTGCTACGAGGAACAGCTAGTGCTAGACATTTTTATTTTACAACAAGCACCGAGAAATGAAAGTGTGTGTGAGAGAGAGAGAGATAGATAGAGAGAGAGAGAGAGAGAGAACTACCACTCCCTGCTAGCATTGGCACAATGGATATTGTACAGAAGAAGTGACAACGTAGGCAAGTGTCGATAGCTTTGCAGACGTATATATTCGCTCCATTCATTCAATTCTCATAAATAAGCTTATTCCTTCTATGTGACACTGGTAATACACCTTTCTGCAGTCCATATACTATTTACATTAGTTAAACAAAAAAAAAGAAAGAAAAAACATAACTTAGTAGTGGAATACTTGGGGATGGGAGACTTGGCGGTGAATACTGTTTGTTTTATGTTATACAGCTGGAAAAGATGCAGTGCAGTAGGGGATCATGGGAGAATAACATTAGTTGGCAAGGATGTTCCGTAAAGCTGTGGAGTGTCCCTTTATAGAGCGATGGAGCTAGCTACCCCACTACATCACCTGCGATGCACATGGGACTGCTCCTCTGCTGGCCGCGCTGACGGGGGAAGATGGAGGAGGAAGGAGTGTGTGTGTGTGTGTGTGTGTGTGTGTGTGTAACAGAGGATGACAACCTAAGCAGATTCCTGTTTATTAGACATGGTATCTGAGGGGCAGTGGATCACCCGGCTGTCCACACCGCCTGAGTCACCTCGACTCTGGGTCTCTGTGACTCTGGGCAGAGGGTCCACCGCCCGAGTGATACACAACTAAGCCTTCACGACCCATGTCTAATGAGACCACCGTGAAGGCCGGGTGGTCCTTCTGCTCCTTAAAGCAGTTAAAGACTACAGTTAAGTCAGGAGGACATTTTCACCTTCCCTATCTCACAGGGCGGAGCAGGTGCTAGCATCAACACCTCCCTGTGAGCAGCGGGTGGTGGGAGGACACTGACAAAGAGTTATAGTGTTGTGATGGGTTAGTGTGGGATGCCAGTGGAGGCGGCCTGGGGGAGGAGGAGGAGGGGGTCTCTGTGGAATGGGGTGCAGCTGCAATCCCCTTGGGGAGGATAGGGGGTGGGGGAGGGAGTGGGTCCCATGGGAAGGCCAGTCTGAGTGGTGCCTCAACTAATGGACAGTCTGCAGCTGTGTGTGTGTGTGTGTGTGTGTGTGTGTGTGTGCGCGCGTGTGTGTGTGTGTGTGTGCTGGGGCTGGGGCGACGGGCCTGGAATGCACAGGATTCTCGCTGACCTGAAAACACAGGAGCACGGCAGCCAAACTGATCGAGGGTGAGTTTCCAGTTCCAGACGTTCACTAAATCTCAACCGGGACAACAGCTTGAAACACAGACGGCTGGCTCAGAGGTCCACTACACCTGGCCGTGAAGTTGGAAGTTCAACCCGCCTGGAGCAGAGTTTCACACACCTGGATTTGCTCAGAAGCAAATGGGTCACCCACAAGTCATACTAGCTTCCTTCCACCTTCTCTGTGACCAGATGAGACCCAGTCAGGTGCTTTGGGGGGGCCGAGACACTGGACAGACCAATCGTAAAGGGGTCTGGTGTAAACAGCAGTGTGGCGCTGGAGAGGGGGGGGGGTGGGCTGGGCTCTGACAGACAGACAGGCCCTCCGGTGGTTGTGAGTTATGGGCCGAGTGGAGTCTGTGGGCCGGGCCCAGTGTCATCCAGCACCAGCGGAATGAGACAGCTGTCATAGACAGAGCCTTGTTGGCTGGGCCGGCTGATGAAAGGCCTGCTGACAGCTGGGGACAGGGGGGGATGCCGCGGGGACAGAGGGGACAGTCATGTGCCCCTACGAGCCAACATGGAGGACCAGGAGGGACCATTGCTACTGTCTTACCCACGTTGTTAATGTCTGTCTATAGTCGGATGAGCCATAATGGCAGCCATGACAACTCGACAAATGAAGAAGCCTTTTAGAAAGAAAAAGAAATACTACGGGTGTTAAAGGATGCACTGCATGGGGAAACCGGTTGTGTGTTAGTGGTCGTATGCAAAACAGAATAAGAGAAGGATCGTTTAAAAAGGGGGGGGAGAAATAAGCTTCAGATTGTTGACACACACACATATCATATGATCAGTAAAGCTTATAAAGTTGATACGAGCAGTATACCTAGTGTTAAACATATACATACAATATGTAGGTAATATATGCAGGAGCTTTCCAACACTAACAAACGACTGCAGATTGTGGCATGTTTTACAAAACAAAGTATTGACTTGAAAAATGACATCAGAATAATAGCAATAATCATAGCAAACAATTACAATAATACTAGAGGTAGCAGCTGATTAGGGTCTTCTATTTCTCACTTGAACATTTCAAACATGTTTCCTTTCATTTTCGGTCTTCCAGGGTGTGTCCTGTATTGCAAATGGTCTCCAGCGCCTGTCCTCTGACAGCCCAAAGTGTCTCAGGTACGTCGCACCGTCAAGTGCTTTTCAAGTGGTCTTCAGCGGCGACAAGGGTGTCATTGCAGACGAGGAAACAGGTGCACACCGATACACACACACACACGCACACACGCACTCACA
This sequence comes from Nansenia antarctica, assembly GCF_963989245.1. Lineage (NCBI taxonomy): Eukaryota > Metazoa > Chordata > Actinopteri > Argentiniformes > Microstomatidae > Nansenia > Nansenia antarctica. Next base: position 36,148,512 of record NC_137679.1, on the reverse strand, counting down.
CACACACACACACACACACACACACACACACACACACACACACACACGCAATCTCACACTCACACTGTCATATTATACAAACTGGACACTTGGCACTGCTCTCCCCTCACTATTTTTCCTTCATATATTTCCTCTTATACATCACAGTCTGTGAACCCGTGGAGTGGTGGTGTGGGAGGGGGCGGGCGGTGCCGCCGTGGCCGTGGGAGAGGGTCGGGGGTCTCAGCCTTAAAGGGATGAGAGGAGTCCGACAGAGTCTTGTCCTCACTCTGTTCCTCAGGCTCCTCTAACACAGCCTTCCTGCTCCCCCGCTCCCCGCCCAGCCCCTAGCCCTCTGGCTCAAAGAGAAGACTCAAACACTGGCCTACTGCCTCACCGGGCCTCTTAATGCCTGGAACACCCCCATAATAAACCCCCCTTCCCCAACAACAGCCCCAACAACACCCCAACACTGGGCTGTGCCTCCCCCGTGTCCTCCACATGTCCTCTCCTCTCCCTCTCCCTCCCCCTCTCTCACTCTCTCTCTCTCTCTCTCTCTCTCCAGTCACCACAGTGCCAGCTCCTCTTGTGGCCAAGGCCTGGGCTTGCTCCCCCCTGGCCTGGTTCCCTGGCTGTGCTCTGCTCTGCTGGGCTGTGCTGTACAGGAGGGGGCTCCTTCCTGCAGTGTCTGCTGGCCTGGGGTAGAGTCCTGGGTGGAGGGGGGGGGTTGGGGGGGGGGGGGGCTGCAGGCCCTGGTACTCGGTCAGGGGGTGGGGGATAGCAGTGTGGGGGGGGGGGGGGGCTCAGGACTGGTAGAAGTGGTGGTAGTGGTGGTGGTGTTCATGGTGGTGGTGGTGCTCGTGCCTCTGGACCACCTGGGCCAGCCCCCCGTCGTAGAGCAGCACGCTGGGCAAGTCCCTGACCTGCTCCTTCTCCACCACGGGGCCCGGGGCCGAGGCCGGGGGGGCCCCCAGAGAGCCCAGGGCCCGGTACTGGTGCTGCTGGCCCTCCTTGGCCCTCTGCTTGTGCCGGCGGTAGGGAGCCGAAGCCTGGTGAGGGGCGGTCTGGCTGGGCAAGGCCGGGGGAGGGGGGACCCCGCCGCCGCCTCGGCTCCTCATCACCCTGCCGGAGGTGGTCTGCGTGGCGGGGGTGCGGCTGTGGGTCTTAGGGGAGCGCAGGGCGTGTTTGTCCTGGCCCCTGGTCCGCGGGGGGCCGCACAGGGTTTCGGGAGGCGGGGGGGGCGCCGCCGGCGTGCTCTCCGTGACCGTCTGCGAGCGCCGGTGGTGGGGGTAGGAGTGGGCGTGGCCGTTCTCGGGTTCGTGGGAGCGGGACCGGGTCTGGGTCTGGTTGGAGGGCCGGGTCTGTGGTTCCGCTTTCACAGTGTGGGGCTCTGCGGTGGGCGGGGCTGCGAGAAGACAGAGGGGGAAACGCGGGTCAGAACAAACACACTGACGTGAGAACCGTGACATCCAGCAGCTGATAAATACTTAAGTCTTAACTGAACGGCCGTTACTCATCGTTACCTCATCAGCCGGTTCAGGTTCGCTCTTCAAAGGCTAACAGGTAACTGCTGCTAACACTGTACTTATAAGGGATCTCTATGAAGTAATCATCCTGTCATCACTGATGTCTGAGACCAAAGCGGCCGCTTTATTACACATAACTCATAATGGAGCTCAGCCCCTTGAACACGTCGCTATTATGCGACGTGGCTCCACATGTTCCTACCGGCCAGACCTGTTGTGTGATCGTGCAGCACACCTGATCATGGCTCCGAGCAGGTGCTGCAGCGACAGGGGGCCTCTTACCTGGAGGCAGCTTCAAAGGACATGGAGGGGGGCGGCAGGGAGGGCCTCTCCATCAACATTATCGCAATCATTATCACTGCCCCCCCCCCCCACCCCCCCCTCACCCCGGGCCCACGCTCACCTGTTCCGAAGCGGGACGTGTAGTTCTCTATGCCGGCCAGGTCCAGGTAATGGTTCCGGCGCTCCAGGTTCTCGTCCACACAGTTGCGCTGGCAACCCTGCCCCTGCTGGGTGTGGTGGTCGCTGTGGTGGCGCCTGAGGGTGGGAGAGGG
>NC_137679.1:36101453-36138953 GCF_963989245.1 Nansenia antarctica | reverse complement strand
CCTGTCTCCCTCTACCCCTGCTGCCGGGCCAACACCCTCCCTGTGCTTCTCTCCTGCTCTGTCCGTGTGTGTGTGTGTGTATGTGCGTGTGTGTGCGTGTGTGTGTGTGTGTGTGTGTGTGTGTGTGTGTGTGTGTGTGTGTGTATGTGCGTGTGTGTGCGTGTGTATGGGAGGGAGGTATCCTCCAGGAACTCTTTAGGCCCAATCCCAATTCACCCCTAGCCCTTCGTTTTCACCCCTATGGCTCGATTTGCGCGTTCACGTTTAGGGCGAGGGCTGTCTCAATTCATATTTCGTCGAGGGCTAGGGGTAAGGGGGAGGGCTAACTATTACTTCGTTTCGAGGGATTTCAGGACCAGACTAGCTTCGAAGGGCTAACGGTACGCTACCCCTTGATACCAGGATGCATTGCGAATCATCTACAGAAATCTTATGTCGCTCTATTCAATGCGGAAATGTCATTTTAATTCTCTGTAATTACTTATTAATAAAGATTTGAAAAATTATGATAACCATCTTATTGTCTTAGTTTAATGTCATTACAATGCATTATAGACCTTTTATTTATAACAAGCTTAACCCAAAAATCGCTTTTATGTCGGTGCTGTGTCTAACGTTACAGTAACGCAACGCTGCATGACAGTCGAGCATTTCAGAGATGTACAGTCATAAATCAATTATTACCTGTGGCGTTTTGACAGCGGATGATGGTACACATATGTAAAGTTATCTATCAAACGTTCGTCTGACTTGTACATGATGCGCATTTTGACCTATTTCCACCCGCAATCTAATCCGAGCAGTTGTCAGGGTTCGAGTTATGTGGGAGCCAATGGGAGCTGAGCTCCCATAGAGATGGTCTGAGACTCTCTGAGCTCCCATGAAGGCAGTAAAATCAAAAATCTGTGGGGGTCGCTAATAATACATTACCACAACTATTATTTGATCAAAATGTCAATGTAATGAATATTATTTAATTTATATTATAAATATTGTAAAATAAACACGTTTTCCAAAAGAGCTACGCGCACCATTAATCTCCTGTGAATGACAGTAGGCCTTTGACTGCCTGCACTTCACCACCAAGACACCATGGGGCGCAGTAGAATATTGTGCAACAGCAAAAGGTTGATTAATCAGCTGTGCGGTAAACCGTTGGAACACACAGTGCACAGCTGATTAATCAATTAAACCAATAGAGTGAGACAGGATATGTTCATATACCAGTTGCCTTTCAGGAAGTAGTGAGATCGTGCACCTAGCCTATTATTGAGAAGCAAACATTCATTCATTAGCTATACAGGAGTATATACATACAGTAGCTACCATGCCGCCCAAAAAAAGGCAATTTTTTGACCCTCTCCCGTTCATCCAATCTTGGATAAAGAAAGAACATCGGACGTCAGCATCATGGGTTCCAGGACCGCGACCGCAGCCTACTGAAAACAGACCAAACAGGTCTATCTTGTCTCCGTAAAGGTAAGGTGGCTTTTACTTTTTACTAACCTAGTGTACATGTATTTTTCGCTCCTTCTGTATAGCAAAAATAACACAATTATTGGCCGAGATACATGTGTGACTATCGCTTTTATAGCTGTTGTTTCATGTGGGGCTGTTGATGTGGTGAAATGAGTAGCCTGCAGCTGTAGCGTCAGGATATGTTGGTATTTGAGGAGGAGGATGAGGATGAGGATGATGTTTCGGTACCGGTACCGTTTTTAAAGTATCGATTTGTCACCGGTATCGAATAAAACCCAAACTGTACCCAACCCTAACTATATGTTTACATGCCAACTAATTAGCTAATTCATTTCTGTCATTTAGAGCTGAGGGGAGCAACAGAGAGACGGACAACAGGACAGTAACAGAGAGACAACGGGAGAGGAGAGCAATAGAGACAGAACTGAATGCACTGAACTTTTTTTTTTATTCTTTGCATTATTAACACTGTTGTGTTATTGTGTTATTAAAGTGTTTAAGTGTTTTATGGTAAAGCATTATGAGTGGTGTGTGTGCAGGGTGCTCGTGAGTTGTATATTTTGGGGAGGGGGGAGGCTTGTGTATGGGGGCGGGGGGTCCTCACACAAAGGAGTAGCCTAGGGCCACTGACCACCTTAATCCGCTACTGCCTATAGCTAATTAAAACTTGTAAGTCCCATCGCTGTGTGGGCATGATTCGCGCGTGCATGAGAACATTTCGCACTGTTATTTTGGAGACCCCCACAGAGATCAGCTTATAACTCGAACCCTGGCAGTTGTTATTAGGTAATATTATTAATGGGTTGTATCATTCATTTCAATGCATTATAGACCTTTTCTTTATAACAAGCACAACAACAACAAAACGTTATCATGCCGATGTGCTGTGTGTCTAACGTTACAAGCTGATTTGTGCATGACAGCCGCGCATTGACATATTTCCATGTCTAATGGCATATGACACGCGAAATGTAACTACAGTTAAGGATACGCGTAAAGGATGATGATCTATCACCGTTCGACTCTACTGAGAAATGTTTCCGCTTATTTGACATCTCTCCTTCACGGGCAAATGTGGCCGCGTCCCCAAGAGATCCTCTTTCTACGTTTTTGACCACCACTATGATGAATTGATTTTTGGATTCTAGACGACGAATTGTTCTGAGAAAGGCGCTTGGTAACGTGATTTTTGGACAACGCTTTATGACTACTGATGGACTGGTTGTTTTGGTTGGAGTCATTCATTGTCATTAAATTCATTGTCATTATTGCGATGTCCACAAAAAAGACATCGCTGACGGAAGAGACTAAAAAAGGAACGTCTAAACACTACAGTGTGTTGATAACAAATGAAAATAGATGCTTATAGCACACGCAACAGAAATAAACATGTACATTTTCAAGCCTGCAAACTGTGACACTTTAAAAAAATGTGAAAAAATACTTTCTTGTGCAATATGACAACCCTAGTTGACTATCTGTGCAGTATAGAACAGTGGATTGTGTACATAGCCTCTATTGATGTAAACCAGCTCTTTATCTTCTTGTGATTTTATGCATCTATGCTTTTTCCAAAATGTGTTTCTTTTTCCTTTCTTAAACACCAGGGGAGCCTCCCCTCCTAAATTTCGTTGTTTGGTACCTGTACTGTAACAATGACAAATAAAGTCTATCTATCTAAACACAGCTGAAGAAGGCATTGCGAGATGTGAGAATTCGCCGCCAACACAACGCGTCACCCGTACCGCGTGATGACGTAGGCGCCGTGAAGGGCTGTCCCAATTCACAGGGCTTAGATTTCAAGGGGTAGGGCTTGTGACGTATTCGAAGGCCTTGCCTTCGAATCGAGTGACACTCGAAAACGAGCCATAGGGGTAGAAAAGAGAATCGGGATTGGGCCTTAATCAAGGATCACACCACACGTGGGCAAGACCAGAGAAGATAGAGGGATGAGGAGGGTGGGTCGGCAGAGGAAATGAAGGAGGAGGAGGAGGAGGAGAAGAGAGGGAAGGTAATGGAGGACTAATGGAGGTTTCAGGATGGTTTCATCCATCTCATCAGCACTTCAGGTGGGGCTTAGTGGGGTGTGTGTGTGTGTGTGTGTGTGTGTGTACCTTCTAAACGGTAATGTTCATCGCTGATCCCCTCAGCACACGCTTCATCCAGGGCACGCTGGAGAGAGAGAGAGAGAGAGAGAGAGAAATACAGGTCAGTTATGTATGTATAAAGTAGAAAGGAAGAGTATATTCATACATGTGAAAACAAACACCTCTCGCTAGACTAAATTCACGCTAGCGCCTGCCAATACGTAGTGTCACTCACGGCGAACGCCAAATGACAACGTTCAAACTCGATACATGTACAGCGCCTGACAACTGTGAGCTGAAGCTAAACCCAGCCTTAAAATAGGAGAACACCGTAATCGGAGGATGGAAACGTCAGCAGAGCGTACGGCTAGCACGCGGTACGGTACGCGGGTTAGTGAGAGAACCAGTCGGTCACTGTGCTAGGAATTCTGGGGGGGAAAGGCTGGGTGGCGAGGTTATTTCTGCGACGGGTGTCTGTTGTATCATCGCTGGGGGCAGCGACACGCTGTGGGTCTCGTTTTTTGTGTGTGTGTGTGTGTGTGTTCACCCTACCACCATCCCCACCACCACCACCACCACCACCACCACCACCCCCACCCCCCACCACCGACCCCCCCCCGTGAATGCATACGAGGGTTTCATATGTGAAGCACAGGAGTTCACTGTGGAAAAGTCTGGCTCAGGTGTCCTCCCTCTGGCATTATAGTCATAACCATTACTCTCACACTCACACGCACACCCAAGCCTAGAGCTCTTTGTAACATATACACACACACTACGCAAAACACGCACACCACACAGACGAATCACACCCCGTCAAGCACGCACGCACGCGCACACACAAGCCAAGCCCAGCCCGCCCTACTACAACCGCTACACACACACACACACGCACACACACAAGCCAAGCCCAGCCCGCCTTACTACAACCGCTACACACACACACACACACACACACACACACACACACACAAGCCAAGCCAAGCCCAGCCCAGCCCTACTACAACCGCCAGTCCTGCTGGCTCTACGCAGCGCTGCTATCTCTGCACATGAGAGTTATGAGAGTGAGAACGTGGAGGAGGAGCTTTCTGTCTAACCCACAAGAGGCAGAGGTCAGCGGAGTGTGACCCCCGGGCCAGCTCTGCTCTGCCGCAGCAGCACTGTGGGTGGCCTCCTCGGCAGGGGTACACACGTACACACACATACACACACACACACACACACACACACACACACAGAGAGAGAGAGAGAGAGAGAGGCTGTCTGACTCACTAAAAAACCTCACCTCTCTGGCAGGTTCATCTAAGCTGAAACCTTACCAGCCTGCTATTTCAACTTGGCCTGAACTCCACTAATATGGCCCGGACAGGGAAGGCAGCCGGGGAGATAAAAATCTGATACAGTGTGTTGGAGTTAGAGTGAGTGAGAGTTAGAGTGAGTGAGAGTGAGGGAGAGTGAGGGGGAACGGGGGGCGGTGGGTCGCCGGGGAGTGGGTTACATGAAATGGTTTTGTGTTGCCGCTGCTTAGTGCTCAGCCCCGGCTTTGAGAGCTAGCCAGCAGCCAGCAGTCAGAGTAACAGGAGAGGCCTCTCTCCGTGTGTGTGTGTGTGTGTGTGTGTGTGTGTGTGCGCTAGCTCTGAAAGGTCTTCCTGTCCGACGCAACGCGTAAGCCACTGCACGTAAGCCTCTGAAATCCTCCCAACTCTCGACACACATCTGCGAAGCATTTCTTTAATGCCTGAACGTATTCAGAGATGTTCAGAAAAGAGGGCCTGAAAGTAGAGGTGAAGTCAAGAGAGTCAGTGTGCCTCAGCCTGCCTCAAGAGTTGACTTGTCATGTACGTAGAATACAGCCGTAGACAATGCAATGAAATGCTCAGCGAAAGCTAGCTCCTCAACAATGCAACAAACAACAATCGACAACGCAATATAATAACAATAAAACTATGACATAAGGGGCAAAGTGTATCGAGTTAGAGAAAGACAGAATGTGTGTGTGTGTGTGTGTGTGTGTGTGCGTACGTGTGCAGCGTGTGCAGTGTGTGTGTGTGTGTGTGTGTGTGTGTGTGTGTGTTTGTCTGTACATACGTGTGCGGTCTGTGTGTGTGTGTTTATCTGTATGTGTGTGTGTGTGTGTGTGTGTGTGTGTGTGTGTGTGTGTGTGATGAGTGCACTCAGATGCCGCCTGTCCTTGACAGTGGCGTCAGGACTATCTCCCCAGGTCACCCAGAGGCCGGAGGTCCAGCCACTACCGCCGTCCCCAGCCCCGCTACCAGAGCCTCAGCCACCCTGTTCCCAACCAGAGCCCAGGCCCCGGACCTCACACCCCCCCTACAATAACAACATCACCTCTCAGTCCACATTCCTCCTGCCTCTCACCAGGGTTTGTGTTCTGACATCCAAACAATGAAGGCGCTGAGCTTTAGTTACAGCGACAACCCTTCAGTCACATTCTCAAACGATACACGCACACACGCACATACACACATACACACACGCACACACACACACTCACACACGCACACGCTGTATTGAGCATTTTTTTGATGGACGACCCAAAATGATGGGGAGGTTAGCCAAGAACATGAGAACAGGGGGAAGAGGAATGTGCTAATTGGTTGTTGTCTGTGGTGATGGATGGCAGCTGTATTATTAGGATGCTGGGGTTACTCTGGGATGTGCTTTTGGCATCTCTGGTTTAATGTTGAAAAAAACAAATAGATTCAGCAAAAACCTCAGACTTTCCCTCTCTAGGCCCCCCCCCCTCCCCCCTCCTCCTCCTCCTCATCTTCTCTTTTGCTCTCATCCCCTCATCAAATGAGCTGACTGCTAAATGGCAGGAGTGATGTGAGAAGAAACAGACCCAGAGAGAGAGAGAGAGAGAGAGAGAAACGAGTCCAGTATCATTTCAGTCAGTCAGTGGATTTCCTATGTTTTCCCTCCCCTTTCTAGAATGTGAGGTCGTCGGAGAACCGTGCGCAAATCAACTCGCGCGTGTTGTCGTCCCCCCCCCCCCCCAAAAAAAAAGCAGGACGGCCAAAATTCCCCATCCCTCCTTAAGATTCCTCGGCCCCTAGCAGTGGAAGCGTCCGCATTTCCCTCATTTCTGGGACGTCCCGCCCCACCAGAGGAACAATGAGGCCCCAGTGTCTTTGTCCAGTTTGGGGGGAAGGGGGGGGGGGGGGCTTGGTCGCGCCCCTGGACAGAGGCTTTAATGGCTGGTATAACCCATTGGTGGTGGTGAAGCTCAGGTCCTTACTGGGCAGCAGAGTTCCCATTCAGCGCTGTGAGAAAGAGCTTAATCCTCTGAACCTCACTTCTGACTCTGGTGACACACTGAGCTCTCAAGCCCACAGATCAATGCAGGCCTATAGCCCTGGTCCAGGCCCTGCAACCACCCCCCCCCCCTCTTGACTGAGGGCCTGGCTACTGACTGACTGCTCTTTTCTTTAGGGAGGGAAAAAAGGGACCCCACAGCAGGGGAGGCTGGTGGAAGTAGAAATCGGAGGACGGGCTCATTGTAATGCATGGAATGGAATGAGGAGCGGTATCAAACGCCTGTTTGTGTCGAGCGTGTGAATATGATGACAGTATTTCACTTAGTAAAACTGATCAAAGAAGGCATGTAAAAGGAAAGATATTCCTATATCTTATATATATATATATATACAGTATTTCATTCCAGTTTGAGGCTACCCTTTCATCTTTATCTGGAGTGACCATGTTAGGCACTATACACATGATAATGAGGTGACCTTTCAAAGAGTCATCCATCTTGACCTGTCCCCAACAGAACAATGGGCCAATCACAAGCCTGCCTAATGACCCCTTGCTCACCCAGGGGTCAAGGGTCACCGTGGGAGTGCAGCTTAAGGCAAATAGTGCGTGGGACAAGGCCAAGTGCTGCACTCCTTTGATCATGTCAAGTAGGACTGGATGAACAATGCACCTGCATTAACTATCCTCCATACTATATATGCAAATCAAATGATATTCAACACCACAGCTGCTCACTTTGAGCATTTGCACAGGAAAAACGCACAGCCTGAATGATGAACACTGGGATAATAGCCTACTGGCCCACGTAAAGGTCTTTGGAGATATTGTTCATGTTGCGTTTACGACATGTGTTATGAAGTGTTTATGAACGTGTCACGAAGGCTACACTGTGGTGTGACTTTCCCAGCCCTGCCGAAGCGTTTTGCCAGTGCTGCGGGCCTCCGCGTATCATGAAAGGCATTTAGCGCATAAACAAGCGCCTTCCTTCCAACACTTGGGACCACCGAAAACAATTTTCCAGACATGATGTTTAATGTTCTGTGGAAACCAAAGTATAAAAGCATTTCACTTTCAACAGGAGCCAGACCCTTCAGAGCGTCTTCGGGGCTTGGAGGAGCGGGATTGTATGGCCCCAGTGTGTTTTAAACTTGTTAGAGCCCCTTCACGGAAAGTGATTTATTCCTCGAGCACACACAGAGACACAGTCCCTGCATTACAGCATCGCAACTACATTACCGGACGGGCTCCGCGCCTGTTTGATTTGGCCGCCGATTCAAAACGGCAAACCACGTCAACGGCTTACAACATAAATATGGATTTGAATAAAGGAAAATCCCGATTTGCGTATTTACAAACAATAATATTTTAAGAACAAACATTGGGGCAGAATGGATATATTGAGACTGTAAGTGCAGGCGAGAGTGCCAAATGCCATTGGGGCGGAGAACTCATCATAGACTGACTGAAGTTTGGCAAGTCGGGCCATGAAGTTGCCATGGGGTGCCAACCAGCTTTACCCTGGCACGGTGTGTGTGTGTGTGTGTGTGTGTGTGTGTGTGTGTGTGTGCGCTTAAAACCCTCTGAAGTTTGGCATATGAAGACGTAAGCGCCACAGAGAGGAAAGTAATAATCTAAGCCAGCCAGGGCGACTGGGTGACAACCGAGTGAGATCTTGTCTTGTGGCAGGGGAAGGCCGCATGCGTCTGTGCGCGAGCGCATGTGTGCGACAGGCAGCGTATGCGTGTGAGGCAAGCGTGTGTTTACGTGTGAGAGTGTGTGGTTGTGGAAAGTCCCACAAGGCCCTTGGTCTACGCTGTCTGCCTCTACACCACGCCACACAGGCTGAAAACATCCAAGGCCGACGACAGCTTCCCCTGATCGCATGCCAGGGCTCAGCGGAGGCAGGACTCTGGAACAGCGGCAGTGTAATTGGCACTCCTTCAAAAAACGCAGGAAAAATCTCATTAGGGGCTGCGTTTGAGTGCCTCCTGCACTGGAAAACACCTTCAGGTCTGACATTTAGAGCAAGACAGCCGATGAAAAGTAAAGAGAGCAACACATGAAAGACAATTTAGCAAAGCAGGCATGACAAACGGAGCGAGAAAAGACGGAGAGAGAGAGAGAGAGAGAGAGAGAGAGAGAGAGAGAGAGAGAGAGAGAGAGAGAGAGAGAGAGAGAGAATGGTGGAAACACCTTCTCTGGTTCTATGTACATCTCCTTCCCGGAGCCTCTTAATAGTGGATAACTGTGGAGATTCACAGATCTGTCAGTGGAGCGGGCTCAGGGGAGACGGTGAAAGGATCTATCGCAGGTGCCTCCAGTACAGCAGACACACACTTCTTAGCCCTGGCACTATATCAGGCCCAGGACGGGGTCATTAATAACCCAGATAACGGCAGCACCAACCATGCCAATATCTCTAAATTCCTAATGAAGAGTGAGAAAAGAAGAAAAAGCTTCTTGTTTTTGAGACCAGGATCTTTGGAACCAAAAAGTTGAGTTCTTACTCCGTTTCGACACATGAAATGCCAATGTTGAAAGTTTAGAAGCTAAAACAACATAAACTCTTATTAGCTTCAGGGCTGCAAATTAGCTTAGGGTGTAGTGTTACTAGCGCGAGAGGAAATGGCCACCCCCCTCCTCCGCCTCCCCACAGAGTAAGCTGAGATACTCCGGAGGCAGTTTCAAAGGTCTGACCGAACGTTGAGACTGATGCAGCCCTAATAGCCTTGAGTAAGGGGGATCAGAGAGTCCAGGACAGCACGGCGCGCTGACCCCACTCCGTTCGCATCTTGCGTGGCACAGTGGAAAAACAGAAGACATCGCCAGACGCACGACGCAACGCGATGCCTTGAGACCGAGCCAAGACAGCCGAGTGTTGATGTGAAGCCGTGAACAGAGCCCCTGCAACCCGGCGTGGCTTCAAAGGGGATCGGTTTGCACACATGAAATTAAGATCTCAGATAATCATATAGCGGAGCTAACCTGGCGGTACGACACGGCACGTCTGGCGAGGTGGAGACGAGACAGACACGGGCCCAATTACTGTACAACACGTCTCCGGATCAAGAACCCCCGGCTGGGAAAACATAACGTAGGTGTCTGCCTGTAAATGTGCCTCGATCAGACAGAACCAGAGTGAGCTGTTTACAACCCTCAAAACGGGCCAATCGCCCCGGTAGGTACTTCTCCAAAATGATTAATGATTATGAAATGATGGATACTTGGGATCGCGCCAGAATGATAGATCTTTACTGCGAATAAATGCATAAAAGCCAAGGATTTTTTTTTTACCCCAGCCAAGAAAGTCATATTTAATGCCTTTACAACTTGATTTGACTCGCAGTCGATAATCAACCGAACATTTCTTGCCGAGACAAGGTCACAGTGTGTATGCTGACCTTGTGTCCCTTTGAACCCGATCAGATAAGCTTGGGAGTAAACAAAGAATGTTGTTCTCCTCAACTGGACAGAACCAGTCAATGAACTCAGGGTCCTTCTGTCCAAGACGCTGTCCGAGAGGGGGAGGGCCGTGCGTGCGCCGTTTGAAGCCGTTTCGGGGAGCAGACACCTTCCCCTGTGGTTGGCTGCAGACTCTGTGGCTCCTGTGCCTGACAGCCCGCAGTCACAGCACACCCACTTGTCTTCCTGCGCACCAGGAAGGGAAATTATGGCCAGGGGGGGTTTGGGATCCATCAGCACTCTGGTTGGAGGAAGCTGCCCTATGATTAAAGTGTGCGTGGTCAGCAACAGGGCTCTGGGGCCGGAGGGGCCCGCGCATGCCAGTGGGCTTACCCTCTTATCTCTAGTTCACTGGACAGGTCAGCCAGTGGCTCCATACACACAGACAGCTTTGGCCAGGCTGGGACAAAGCCCTGGGTTTGGAGGAAGAGTGGCATGGCATCCAAACGTCACGCTTTTTTATTTTATTTGTTTTAATCGTTGTGTATTTAGTGTCGTTTGGAGTATACACGCAAACAAACTGCATGGCATTTCACAAATTACGGTCCCCTCAGATATGAAGTGAACACTTGTGTCTGGTGTGTGCATGATGTACGTATGTGTGTGTGTGTGTGTGTGTGTGTGTGTGTGTGTGTGTGTGTGTGTGTGTGTGTGTGTGTGTGTGTGTGTGTGTGTGTGTGTGTGTGTGTGCGTGCGTGTGCGTGTGCGTGTGCATGCTGTTGATAAGCCACCGTAAGGCTTCTCATTGAACGCCTCTCTCTTTTATAGACTGATTGTGCAGTGCACAACCAGACAGTAATTTTTTACGTACGATTAACATTGCAAACATTTCTGGTCACATTACCTCATCCACATCAAAGACAGCCTCCTAAAAGGCTCAGTAGAATATTAGTGGAGCTTTACAGCCCTCATCTCTGGACTTCAGAAACATGCTGATTTGAGCTAATCTCGCCCCCCCCCCACCCCCCTTTGTGCTTCATGTGTGTTAGCCAACGCTTTAATTACCCATTTACAAAACTTTTCACCTGCAAAGATAAGCTTTTACAACTCAGCTAAACCCTCGGGCACTGAAACCTGCCTGTTACTCAAGGGGCTGGTATTTATTAGCTTTGAAAAAAAATATGTAACCAGAGCAATTAGCATTTATCCGGCTGTTTATGAAAGGTGTCTCTGACGGGAGGGGAGGAGATGGATGCAGATCAAGTGTCTTAAAGCTCCCCAGGTGTCCCTCCCCAGGTGTCCCTCCCGGCAGAGAGGTGGTTAATGGAGACTGTGAACTCCAGGTGGACTCCTCCGACACGATCCCCCCCGCACGCTGACGAAACCGCTCTGGGAGCCTCTATTCCCGAGGGGAACTGGGGATTGGAAAGGAATGAAGACTGCCTGTCGCTTGGCCTTGATTTACACGTGGCCCAGTCTGCCAAGAGCAACAAATCACCACGTTATGGGCCCTTTAGAATTGCGAGTGAAGCTCGTTTCCAATAGAATGGGGAGAGGGAGCCACGGGAGGAGTGACACGCCTCATCTCCGTAGGCCTGTGGGGTTAGCACTGCAATCACATACCTCCCACTACACACAGGAAATGATAGAGCTCTGGAACCATCTCACCATTCCACCAAGCTCTCCTATAAAACCGTATGTGTGTGTGTCTGTGTGTCTGTGTGTGTGTGTGTGTGTGCGTGTGTGTGTGTGTGTGTGTGCGTGTCTGTGTGTGTGTCTGTGTGTGTGTGTGTGTGTGTGTGTGTGTGTGTGTGTGTGTGTGTGTGTGTGTGTGTGTGTGTGCTGCGTTCCTGAGGGCGTGACACAGTGTGTTCTAGGAGCTCTGGGTAATTAGTTCAAGTATCATGACAGGGGAGACAGTCCTTTCGGGGTATGTGTGTGTGGGGTCAGACCGCCACTCTAAAGTGCTGCGGAGCGTGGGAGGGGACAAGGTCTTAGTCGGGAACTCTACCCTCAGGGAGGTAGAAAGTGACAGCCACTTGAACCTTTCACTACAGAACAACCGGCCAACTAAACACAGCTCTGCACCATGCCACGGGAACGACATCTACACCTGCCTCCTCGCCTGGCTGCCAACCAGGTTACTTTGCGAAGGCTAACCTCAAAACACACTACTGGCTCGTAAGTGTCGCATAAGTGGAACCTTTGTGTCGCCACAGGGTTGTGGTGCGGATGCTGCACCGGGGCCGTAATGGAAGCATCGCCAGAGAGAAGTGTTGGGCAGACACATCTCCTGTTTTTTTTTACATCTGGATAGCTATCTAAGCTCCACAGAGGGAGGTAAAAAAAATAAAAATAGACTTGAATCTGAACTTACTAAGTGCGGCTGTACCGCAAGTCACACACGAGGCCATTCTCCTCAAGGAGCCCCACAGACAAGTGTGGGAGTGATTCAGCTGCGGCTGACACATGCTTCCCCTCTTCCATAACAGAGACGTGACGTGCCCAGTGTGGTTTGGGGGTCAGGCAACGGCAAAGGCAAATGTATTCCTATAGCACATACAGCTTAATGAATACTCCTAGTGCTTTACATGAACACAGGAGATAAAACTATTAATAAGTGAAAAATGAACATTAGATCAAATTAAATAAAATTAAAATACAGATACAGTAACAATTTAAAAGGTAAATAAAACAAATCAATCAGTTAAAAAAGCCTAGCCTAGCTCGATAAAATACACTCAATTAAAAGCCGAACAGAACGTAAAGGTCTTCAGCATATTTTTAAAAGTTGATGCAGATGGGGCTGACGACCTAAAGTCTAGTGTCTAGGGTCAGACTGAGATGCACACTTTCTGAAGCTGACCTCAGAACCCTTGAGGTGTGGCCAGTCCCTCATCTCAGCCCCCACAGAGACACTGTCTAATTTAGTACAGACAGACTCCCCGCCCCATACTAACAGCCTCAAAAACATCACTCTCAAATGACCTTTCCACTTTCCACTAACATTTTTGTCTAATTACAGACAAATTCTCAACATAGCAACAAAATATACCATCAAAATATGACACGTGCAGAAATAGCCACAGAATTGTGGTGCACAAGTGGCAGGTTTCTATTCACAGCTAACTGGGATTAGTGGCTAGAGTTAGCTGTCGGGTTAGTCACGATAATGAACTTCAGGGTCTCTGCGAACACACATATAGATATTAGGAACACACACAAACACGCATGCATGTACACACTAACACACACACACACACACACACACACACACACAAACACAGATAAAAGTGGTCGATGATAACAAACCAATCAGGAAAAGGAAACTCAACCATGGAGACAGACTCTCAGAGAGCCCGATTGAATCTGGAATCCGAGTACTAAACCTCTCACTTTTGTTGGGAGTTTCAAAGATCTGGGGAGGGAGTGTACAGCGTAGGCCTCGTAATCGCAAGTGAACACATCGCACCGACGGCATACAGGCGAATTGGCTTTGAAGCATCAAATATGAATCGTTACAGTCGGCTTGTTCCACTTCCATTCCCTCCAGGCTAGCCCCCTGTCTTTCACTCCACAAATCCATGAGGTTCCACTACCGCTGCAGCAGAACGCTCAGGCAGAACAGCTCAAACAGCTCAAACAGCTCAAACAGCTAGATCTCTGAACGAGGAGGCGGAAGACACACCGGGTCTTTCGGCAGCATTTCCACTCGCCCCCAGGTGAACGTGAGAGAGGGAGAAAGCGAGGACGAAACATTGGCGTGAGAGACAAAGGAAGGAAAGGGAAAGGAAAGGAAGCGATGCCCCCCCAACATCAGCCGCGTAGAAGAGCTGGGAGGAGATGGTGAAGAAGAAGCAAGCTCACGGGGAGAGGAGAGGAGAGATGACCCAGCAATGTGGCATAGTGGTGTGTGCCTGGATTCTCCATGGCGGTTGGGATCTAACTGCCAGACTGTTATTATGAGGCAGCAGAGGCAGAGAGGAAGACTGAGGCGTGCGCTGGTCTCTGTCTAGTGGGGAGACCCAGGGCTCGCCCCTGGTTAGAGGCTGCACCCTCGGTCAGAGATCACTCAACTGCCCCTTGAGCCAGGACAAAGCCACACACACACACACACACACGCACACACACACACACACACGCGCGCACACAGAACACTTGCACATGCGCACGCACACACACACACACACACACACACACACACACACACACGCACACACACACACACACGCATACAGACCCATGCAGACACATCACGTCACCAGCCACGTGGACCAGCCACTGTGGCCACCGCAGTTCCATTCACATCAACTCTGCGCTCTGGATAAGCGCTCTTCCTGTTGAGGCTTCCTCTGTGTTTAGAATGAGTGATGGGCTGGAGGTTAACAGTGGGGCCAAACGGCCCTTCGGGGACTCCTGGGAGGCTGCCCTGCCCCGTTAAGAGGCTGTGGGGGTGGGGGAGGTAGGGGGAGGTGAGTTCCTCTCAGGGCTCGGCACCTGTGGAGCGTAAACACACCAGGAGGACCAGGGCCAGAGCCCATCCTTTCAGCGAGGCCTGTTTGGCTTTCTCTCTCTCTCACCAGAAACCTCCCCTGACATCCAGGCCACCTCCGGTCCTGGAGCCCTCGCTGCCTGTCGGGTGGAGATCACAGGGCTCCCCGAGCTCCGGTCGTCTATCTGTTTATCTAAGGCAGCTTCCTCTATTCTGTCCCACTCAGGTGGCCTCAGAGCAGAGGCCTCTTCCTCCTCCTCCACCTCCTCCTCCTGCTCCTCTCCCTGGCTCTCGTGCATTAGGCTGATAAACACTCTAGCAGCAGAGCCACAGTCAAGCTGCAGAGCCCATCACTGTCCCCCTAGTTATGAAAACAAATACAAACAGAATGTGTGTAAACCAACATGAGGATTCAGCACTCGCGCAAACACGACTTGGGAAAAAGATAGAAAGTGTGTGTGTGAATGTGCGTGCACGCATGTGTTTACAGTATGTGCGCCGCGCGTGTGTAAGTGTGAGTGCATAATGTGTGTGATGTGTGTTTTTTTCAATTTTTTTGACTGAGTACAGTTGTGCGTGTGATGGCAGATCGTGCAGATGTTGATCTGTGTCCTGCTCATTTAAGCGCTGTGACGGTGTCTGCTCAGCCAAATTATTCAGTGCTTAATACTGCACAGGCCAGAGCGCAACACACAGGGGGACCTGATAAACAAACAAGAGAGAATTATTCAGGGTTTAAACGCTTAAACGCCCACTTCAGCAGAGCCTTTTAAGTGGGTGATTAAAAAACGGGCACTGCGCTCGCGTGGAAAGCTCAGCGGAGCCCAAAGCCACCACAGGAGCCCCAGTCTCCCAGTCTCCACCAATCTCACTCCCCTCTATCGCTCTATACCAATCTCTCACTCCCACACTCCCCCCCCCCCCCCTCTATCTCTCTCTTTCTTTCTCTCTCTCTCTCTCCACCAAAAGGCCCATCTCACTCCCCTCTATCGCTCTATACCAATCTCTCACTCCCACACTCCCCCTCCTCTATCTCTCTCTTTCTCTCTCTCTCTCTCCACCAAAAGGCCCATCTCACTCCTCATGGGGAGTCCCAGAGCTGTAATAATGCTGCCATAGTTATCCATGACTCTCATACACTCCCAGTCCTAATAGAACATCTCCACACCGGGTGGAGGCAGTAATGGGAGGACAGGCTCATTGGAATGCATGGAATGATGAATGGTATCAAACACACGTCAGAGAGCCCCCAGTCCTCCGATTTCTACCTCCACCTGCCTCCCCTGATCCATAACTACCAATTCCTCTGTTTACTCCCTGAAGGTTTCCCGAACACAGATTAAGCCTCATCCTGGACTGAATCACATTCACAGTGGTGAATAATCATTGAAGATGCTTTTGAGTGTAGGATTAGACATTTACATTTTGGGCATTTACATTTCTGGCATTTAGCAGACGCCTTTTTTTATCCAAAGCGACTTACAAGAAATACATTTGACTGAAGTCAGTGAATCATCTATCCACCAGTCATAGCAGGGAAAAGTCATCTATGCTCGGGCCTGGGGCCATTGGCAGTCATCATACGCTTCATCTATGTCTGGGAAACCACCCCATGACTGTATCTATGTGCACTGGATGGATTGAGTTCACTTATGGCGCATGTCTATGTCTATTTGAGTGCACGTTTATGTGTGAATTTGAGTGCACGTTTATGTGTGAATTTGAGTGCACGTTTATGGGTGTATTTGAGTGCCCGCATATCGTACATTCTCCATCACTGTACTCTGTAATCTCTCTCATTTTCTCTCTCACTTTTACCCTTGCATTCCCTCCCAGACAGTACCCTCAATCGTGTCCTCATCTGCCCCTGTGCTCTCTGTACATTCTGCTATTCGCTTCCCCCTCAACACACCAGAGTGATATCTTGCTATGGAGGTCTAGTTTTTTTTCCAAATCTGAGAGTGTCTTCTGCATACACACACATCAAAAGGATGAAGAAAAGAGAGCAACTCCGCTATGATGATGTCAGCTTGATTAACTCTATATTTAGATGGATAATCTGCTAATTAGGCATTTCACAGATACAGCGTTTAATATGCACATGATCATCAACCGTAAGCTTTCTCAAACTGTTTTTTTAACCCCCATAGCAAAACATAGGCAAGAGAGAGAGAGAGAGAGTTTGAGAGGGGGGGGGTAGATCAAAATCTACCCGTGGTGTTCAAATTCCATTTTTAATTAGCATCTCAAGTCAACGCCATTGAGAAGTCTCTCTCCAGCATACTGAACAAACAATCTAGATGAGAACATCATAAAAGCGGGGAGAGAGGAGAATCACTTTGAAATGATCCAGGGCTATCCGTTGCTCCACAGTGAGCAGATATTTGGGAAAACAAAGCTCAAATCTGGGCTGCTAATCCCTGGGGATTCGGAGCACATTCCCAGGGACGCCTTTGATCTCCGGAGTGCATCCGGACAGCCGATCCCAGACAAAAAACACCCTCAGACACACACACAAACACACACACACACACACACACACACACACACACAAAGGCACTGCTCCCTGCACACCCCCACACCTCACGTACTATCACTATTATGACACATAAACATAAAAGAGATCAAAGAAGCAAACCCAAAAATAAGACGTGGGGGATGATGCTCCTGAGGAGGCTGAACGGGGGAGGAGATGACTACTGGCTCAGTCCCAATAGAGGCAGCAGTAAGAGAACAACAAAAACAGAAGAAGAAACCTAACCAAATGTCTGTGTATGGGGTATCGGTGGCCTAGTATGGGGTAGTGGTGGTCTAGTGGATAGTGAGTTGGACTGACATGAGTTCAAGTCCCAACTGGGAACACCACCACTATGTAGTGTGCCCTTGAGTAAGGCACTTTAGCCCTAAATGACTCCAGGAAGACTGTCCCTGTAATCTCTAATTGTAAGTCGCTATGGATGAAAGCGGTCTGCTTAAATGGTTAAATGTAAAATGTACCTTCACCTCACTACCTTACATACACCATTATAGTCTCACTCTTTCACAGACCCCTTTCCCAGCAGCACCTCTCATTCACAACACCAGAGGAGGCCTGTCTGCTTGGTTGCACGTTGTCACGCCGGAGAAGCTTCTCCAGCTCAGTAATCTATGCGACATACGATACGGGAGGTGACACTAACGCCACCTGCGTCTCCTCTCCCTCCCAGTCCCCCCCCCCCCGCTACATAAATGTAAACGTCCCAAGATTTCCTCCCCTCTCCTCTCCTCTCCTCATGGGAAAATCACAGAAGCCTTCCCTTAGCCAGGTGCGGTCCCCCTCTCCCCAAAGGCAAGCGCTTTTCTTTTCTTAGACCCACAAACTCTCAAACTTCTTCTCAGCCTCTTCAAAGAGGCAACAACAGGCTTCCTGCTCCCAGCCGGAGCCAAGAGGGCTAGGGCCCGGCGGGAGAGGGCCATGCAACACACAGCACGCATAGAGGACAGCTGGTGGGAAAAGCACAGGCATGGGGAGAGGACAGAGAGAGAGAAAGAGTGAGAGAGAGAGAGAGAGAGAGAGAGAGAGAGAGAGAGAGAGAGAGAGAGAGAGAGAGAGAGAGAGAGAGAGAGAGAGAGAGAGGGGAAGAGGAGTCTTGCATTTGAAAGGTGCATTCAGCTCCTAGACGAGAGCCTGTGCTTTGTGAAGATGACAAAAACACACACAAAACACAACAGGAGAAGTGCGAAAGGAAGGGCCACAAACCTGCCGTGTCTTTTATCACACTCAGAAGCTGGGGGAAAAGCATGAGAGAGGCTGGCTTCCAAGAAAGAACTTCTGCAAGCACAAAATCAGAGCACCGGCACCCAGTGTGAAACATGGGGGGGGGGGGGGGGGTTGGGGGCAGAAGTTCCACTGCGATTCCATTTTAAAGCGACACTTGTCCTCAGATGTGCCTTTACTTTTTTTGTTTGGGGTTTTCGTACGGGTTAAGATGGAAGTGTTAAAAAAAAATGGTGCTTTGGAACTGAGAGCAGAGACTTGGGACTCCAGCAGAGTGGGTTCCTCTGAGCGGAGGGGGGGACTTCTTTTTACTACACTGAGGGTAGGGCCTCACAGTGGAGGAGGGGGGTTGGGGGTAGTGGAGGGGAGGGGGGCGTCAATGTCACTACACCCACCTCCCTGGCCCACTTCAAATGCAGTCTCATTTCATCAGTGACAACCAGCAAGGCCACAGGGTAAACGCGAGAAACAGATGGAGCCTGAGAGGGAAAAGAGGGGAGAGGGGGGAAGAGAGGGATGATGCGGGGGAGGGGGCTTTAGACAGGAGAGGAGGGGAGAGCAGGGCTTGGCAAGGGAGTGGGGAAAATGCTTTAACAAATCATCAAATAGAATCGTTCAGGTTGCTTTCAGAACTTCACCCTCAGGCTACAGCACAACTCACAACTCTGATCCCCCAAACTCACTCTCGTTCGCTAACGGAGAGACCTCCGTCGTCCTGATTTAAAGACATCTTAATCCCTAACAAACATTTGGTGGACAAATGATATCTTGTAGAACTCTCTAGGCCTACTACTTCTCAATGTCCATCTAAAATACAGAACTTTACAGGGGAAATACATTTAAAAAACACATCAATATGGATATGGGTAAACCAAGCAGAGTGTGGATTATAATCAGTCAGGCCCAAGTCAGGCTAACCTGCTGCGGATCTCACAACGTGTCCACAGACTAACTTGTCATCACCGCTCACCTCCTCAAAAAGGGGTTCCCTGCACACTTAACATGTGTCATCAATGAACAGCAGAATATGTGAGTGATCCATGTTCTGGGAAGGAAACTTCACTCAGCCCTGCGGTCTCTTCATGTGCGTCCCCCACCCCTCCCACCCCCCCGGCCCGCCCGCCCGCCTACGTCCTACCACTTAACACAATCCAATGCATAGCCTAGTCGCCAATCAAAACAAGCTCGCTAATGTAATCAGCTCTATAAAACAAACACATGTTCCATAAAAAGGGGCATGTTCGTAGAGGAGCTACAATCCCTTGTCAGGGATGTGTTTTTGGGAGGAGGTTCAGATCAAAAGAATTCCAGGCCTAGACTCCCCACTGTTGCCACCATCTGACCCACATTCTCCTGGACCCCAATTCAGCTGGGAGGTAACAAGAACAAGGGTTATAAATAGCTATCTCACCAGGTATCCTTTACAACATGGACAGCTTCTAAGGCTAAGAGAGTTGACTTGCATTTCTCATCTAAGAGGTTTGAGCCTTTTTCATTTTACAACACCTTGGAGTTAGGCTACTTACCCCCCTACTCATGGAGGGTAAATAACCTCTGCAAACCTCCACTCAAGTTTGGAGTGCCTGGAACACTTTGTAGTGAGGTCCTGGTATAGATAATTAATCATTTAAGATTAATAAGACATTTGTTAATTATCTACTCACAATGACACAGTGTCGCTACGGGTACTAGACAACCTTAACATAAAGATATAGGCTACACAAATCTGAATCATCCAATTGTCCCTTGAATAACCTTTAAACAGTCAATCCCCAGAAACTAGTCAAGGCTAAAACTAAAAGTGAACGAAAGCTTCAAAACTAAAAAAGAAAAAAAAGAAAAGATGGGTCGACAAAGAAAACAAAGGAAAATTGCATCCAAATAAATATTGATGCCAGGAACACCTTTCGCCTATTTTATTCATTTTCCCTCAGAGCTGTAAAAGCCGTTAGGCAAATAGAATTAAATTATTTATAAAACAGACCTCAGCGGAGCACAAATTGTTCTAACCATCCAACTTTTTCAGCGGGGGTTACTTTTCCCATTCTTGCCAAATCTCACTTCATACCATCTGGGAAATGAAAACACGCTCTACAAAACAAGCCCACCCTTTCAGATGTTTCCCATAATGCCCTCCGGCGAGCTGAACCGAAGAGGATTTGCGAATACGGAGCCCAAAGGGCAACACAGAACCCCCCCTGTCCTGCTGATGTCACAGAGAGGGTCAGATTACAATATGAAGATGTTTATTAGAGGCCTGAGCACATGTCAGGCTTAGCGACTTTGACACCGTGTGCGTGCAACATGCAGACTGGGGTCTGACCCCACGCGACACGCCGTGCCACACTCAATCGCTCGCACGTCATCTCAGAGCGGAGGACCGGCCAGTCATAAAAGCCCACCGCTTTTCTCTCATCAGCCACCCTCTATCACACCATCGCGAGCCACCGAGCGATGCGCTGCTAGTAAAAAACACCTTGCAGGAGAGAAAACAAATGTGGACTTTAGATGAGGCTTGGACTTTGATCAGGAGGCAATCTGCCAGATTTCTGATGAGTGATTGTCACTTCCTGAAGCAGTACCCTGGCGCGTTCACTCCTCAACAGGCTCTCTGAGGAGTCTTCCTCATACCTCTACTGTCACAGACCTGGCATCCACTGCGGTTGCTTGCTTCCTTGTTGTGTCAACACGAGCACCTTGGTTCAGTTCAGACCAGGCATGACATCACTTCAACAAGGAAGCAACGTCGTACAGGCTAATAATAACTTTCATTTTCCAAAAGTTGTGAAACGTGTGAGAGTGTTTGGTTAATGCAAACACTCTCACACGTTTGTTTTAAGATCATCCAAGACCATGAAACAATGCTGAACTGTCTTCACTCTGACACTGTGTGTCTTTCACTGAAGTGGTACGACCAACCTGTTAATAAGCTTTTAATACACATACTTGTAATCGATAAAATGAAGTATTTTGAGAGTGAAATTCATGTGGTTTCCGTTGAATGTAACTTGTATATAAATGGAGCATTCAAACATCAAAATATGATATTTATGTCTGTGTATATAACACGATGGGACACTTGCTGGCTGAAGTGTCTTGGTTCCCTGCTGTTAGAGTGGGCTGAGGAGATGAGCTTCCTGGTGCATTTTTGATGAGCTCTCAATCCTCAAAAATGCTGCCTTTGAGAAGCATCTTTTACCAAAGAGGCTTACGGCTCCTCTGAAGCAATTCCAAAGGATTTCTTCTCTTGACAACAACAACACTATGTGTTTACCAGGATGCCAAATACGAAACAGACATGACCCCCACCACCCCGCCCCAGCCATACAATGCACCCCTGTCACCAGACTGTCAGAGTGCTATGCTTTCAACTCAGGCGTGATCTATTACCTAGTGAAAACCTTAGCATCTGTTCATAGTCTGACACATTTGTTCCCACCACAGTCAGATTAGATATTTACCCAACTAAGCAAAGTGTTCAAAGTCAGTCAGAGTCCTTTTGTTGAAAAGTTTGTAGTGAAACATTAGGGAGGGTATTCATTTGTAGGAAAAAAGAGGATAAAATACTAGAACATGTTGGTGTGAAGGTTTACACACAGCTCCCTCTTAAAGTCTATCATGTATATATACATTTCACACTTTCATTCTCCAGAATCAACAAAACCCCCAACGTGTTTAAAATTGGATCATTCAGCCAACTAATTGTTTACCATTGGAATCAAATTAACCACACTGCTAAGACCCTACTACCAGTCTAAAACAGTAAAAAAAAATTAAAAAATACTGTACTTCGGATAGTCACTTTTTCATTATTTTGGCTTTTCCCCGTTTAGCCTATATAGCAAGTGTCTGCTCCTACATGAGCCAGCCTAGGCAGTCTAGCAGAAAGGTTGATCACATTCCAAAAATAATTTACGTGAGAAAGTTATCCTTTCACCTTAAAATGTCACACTTTTTTAATGCACTATTTATTTAAGTTTTTTTCCCCCTTTTCTTTTTGAAAAGGTTTTACACTTGTATTATTAGCTTTGGGTTATACTCAACTGACAGAAAATACTTCCTTTTGCAAAAAATGAATGGGTCTGTCTAGCCTTTTAAAAAATTGCAAAAAATGAATGGGTCTGTCTAGCCTTTAAAAAAGTGCAATAAGCTATGGCTATGCAACCACAAAAAAGAAAAAGCTGCAAAACTTGCCCTTGAATACCACAAAAAACAACCTCAGCGTTGGAAACGTGTAGCGGGTATCTAAAACACCAATACAATCCTCACATGATTGGTAGTTTATTATTGTTATGCGATAACTTAATTGATGACCCCCCATATTTAGCTGTTAAACATTGGGCGCTTGCTTTGAAACACATTAATTGGCTACAGCCAACGAAAGTCTTGTGAAGTGAAAACTTAACGCTAACCCCTAACGGGAAGATAAACACAAGTCCAAACTGTCCCGTCTGAATAAACGCCTACCAGAGACAGTAACACACATATTTACATTCAGAGGCTAACTTGTTATGGAAACATGTCTCTCTTACCCGGGTCTGGGTCAGGCCGCAGGTAGCCCGGTGGTGACAGTCCTGCTGCTCCGTGCAGTAGTACTTCTGCTTCACCAGCCAGTCGTCGATGCCTTTCCTTGCCAAACAGGCGTTAACTACAAAGCTGTCGCCTGAAAACCAACATAAAAGGTTTATTATAAGGTTTTATTATAACAACACAAACAAACATCTGTAATAAGAACAATGTTTTCTCGAAAGACACTAGTGTACTACTACACTTTTTGTCGGATGTCGCCACCGGGTCGTTATGGATAGATGGCATGGCAAGACAGACTTGGAAATATCAAATGCCGCTCTTTTTCTCAAAATGTATGGAATAGTGTATTGCCTAACGCTTTAGTGTATAGTTTACTCACCCTCCGGACTCTCCCTCGGTTTACAAATAGCAGCTTTTCGGGGACAATTGAGAGAGAAAAGAGAACATAATGACTTGTATGTATTATTCCAAAGTATTACCGCAAGTGAGCATTCAGGTGAACAAACTACGGTGGAAAATATCAAATATCGAATCTTACCATGTTTCGAGTGAAGTTTACCCATTTCTCTGCATTGAGTTTGGATTGAAAACCATCCGATTTATTTTATAATCCCAAAAAATCTGGCGATATCCCGAAACAAGGGTCCGTAAGAAAGCAGGCTGCGTTCAGTACATCCTTACGGCAACACAGCCATCCAGCCTTTGATCCAGAGCAAGGCAAGCTGCTTTCCCCCCCGTCTCTCTTCCGAGCGCAGAGGAGGCGGTTACCAAAACCCGCACTTCAACCACCGAAGGAACATGATTGACACCTCTGCCATGATTAGACGACTCGCAGGCAGTCTTTGTGTTTTATTGGACCGAGGCGGCACATGAAAGCCTGCCGAGATTCTTTCGGAGTCTCCAAATATAAAAAGAGCAGCCCCCCCCCCCTACACCATTCCAAGCCAGCCCACCAGGCGCAGTAGGCAAGGAGAAGCGCGACAGGGATTTAAATGATATTGCACTGGAAACAGAAATGAGTAAATCATGTCATCTATGATTGATCATATTTACGCTTGATCTTTTTACGATTTAACCCGTTTATTTTGGGTTAATTCGTTCTCAACATACTGCGCGCCGACCTTCAGTTCACAGACATACATTTGTTGGAGAGTGTCCAGAATCCAGAATCAACGAAAACTCGTGGGCAACTTATGATGCTGATTTCATGAATTGTTTTCATGGTTGAATTAATTTTGCGTCTTTAATGAATTAATGAATTAATTCTTCTAATAATGCAATGCACATATGACACGCATTTATGATCACGTTTTTTGCTTGAGGTAAATGCCATGTAATCTGACACATGTTCAAAGTCTCTTTGAAAGAAATAGTGAAGGAGCTAATCTATTGGGTAAAGTGCTGCTTTAACAAAAAAAATATGCACCATTTCACAGGATGGCTCCCACATGGCCTAACTATAATGGCCCCTAAATTATCCCACTATGGTCAAGGCTATGTTTAAGTTTACAGGTCTGGTTCAGCCTCCTGCTGTGGTGCCCAGCCACCTGCACCACCCCCGCCCCGTGCCTCTACAGCTCCTGACCAGGCAAGGCTGGTGTAGGTAGAAATCACGTGTGTTTGATACAATTCCTCATTCCGTTCCGTGCATTACAATGAGCCCTGTCCTCCGATTCCTACCACCACCAGCCTCTACGGCTCCAAACGTGCTCTCTGCTCCTGCTCCGAAGACTTCAGGCCATGCCCAATTAGTAGTACAGTCTGACAGGCCCAGGAGAAGACAGATAACATCAATGGCACCACCATAAAACTGGCAGCCGTTAAAACCGCTCCTGTTGACTACTACTTCTCAGACACGGTTCAGCTGGACCAAGACGGCCGTTCGTTCCTTCAGTCAGCAGTCTGCAGATCTGGGTGGATAAGAGTGGAGCAGCAAGAGGTGGCATGACGACAGTGTGGCTGGCGGACATGTTAGAATGAGCCTATCCCCTCCATTGGAAACCTGTGGTTCCAATCCCGTTCTCTGTCTGTGTTATTCAGCTGCAGCCGAGCTTGAAGACACCCGTGGGAGCGGGCCCACGTGGGAGGTCTCTCTGAGCTGCGGTGTGCCGTGCTGCGCTGTGCTGTACAGGACGTGGCACTTTGAGCACTATTCCAGTCGTACCTGCTCAGGAAGTCTGGTAAAGTAGTGCACCACCGACTGAGGGACACATACTGCAGTCATTGCTGGTTTTCATTTATGTTTAATGGAGTGGGTGAGATTTCCAAGGGTGTCATGCTCTCAAACATCTAATTTAGCACCAATTTGGGGGGATTTTCGCCTCTTCGAGGATGTGGCCGTAGAGTGCAGAAGAAGCATGTCCCTGACACAGCCCCTCCGAGCGCATTTTCTGCTAAACAGCGGTTTCCGCATCCTGAGTCTATCATCACATGTTGTACCAGAGGAATCAGGCTCCTCTTTGAACTGGCCCTGCCGCAGACACGCAGATGAGCTTGTTATTATAGCAGCTCGCCTGCGCTCGCTGGGAAAGAAGGCCTGTCCCTCTGACACACTTCCTGTCCTTTGAAGAGGCCAACGGAGAGATGACTTTGTGGGCCCTATTTCCGAGCCTCGCCTTTGATGCCTGTTAGAGAGGAGGTGGAGGGGGGGGGTTTCAACTAGAATTCCATCTCATGGATCTCCAACCAACCACCCCCACTGATGGAAAACACTCTGTTGTGTACCGTTTCAGCCAAATTCACCATCATAGGCTCGCCCGCTACAGAAAGAAGCTAAAAAGAAATTACAAAGGAAGGGGGGGTCATCATCTTATTTTCATGTCTAATAAATCCTTGGATCGATCATGTTCAGAGGGGTGTGTGGCAATCTCTATCCCTCTCAAGACTTGTGAGAGTAAACTGGGCAACAGTCACTTTGAGGCAAGAAGAAGGGGGTCCTTTGAGCTAGCCACAGAGCTTCGAGAGCACTGCAGTGGTTTTTAAGATGCGATACGCACCTGCCTGCCTGCCTGCCTGTCTGTGTATAGGGTATTTATTGACCTCCAGAGAGCACCCACCTCGGTGGCCAGGCCGAGTTCATTCCACCATATGACCACTTTTTCCCCCTGGAAACAAGGCATAAAAGGGGACATTCAGGAACCCGGATTGGGGGTATCTAATGGTTTGTCTGTGTTTATGTCCTTGTAACAATGTTAGGGAGGCTGCCTGGGGAGGCCACTGGAGGCGGGGAGGGGGGCGGGGGGAGGAGGGGGGTGTGAAGCATATAGAGAGAGTAGCGAGCAGCTGCTGGGCGCTTAGAGCCCTAACATGTGACTGTTGCCTTTCTCTAAGGGGACAAAAGGGGGTGGATGTTGTAAAGGGCAGAAGACAATTGTGATTGAAGTACAGTGTTGGTTCCTGGAGCGGCTGTGAGTCAGCTCATTGTGGTGACCCAGCGTGTGATGTGTCAGGCGAGGGGGTCTGCACGGAGGGAACTGCGGCCTGTCGTGTGTGTACGCCGTTCCATAAAGAGAGCGCCTGGTCACCCGGTCTTGTTTATTGAGAAACAGCGGCAACCACATCAAGACAAGATACAGTTTGTTGATACTTTTCTATACAGTTTATTATTGTGTAAATGTTTTCTGTGTACTTGTCCGAAATAGCGTATTGTGTATTAAAATACTTCAAAACCATGCTGATGTTTTCTTTTACAAACTTTAGTAAAAGAGCACTGCACATATTGGTCATTCTGTATAGACCAGGGGAGGCTGTGTTAAGCACATTACAATGAGCCCGTCCTCCAATTTCTACCTCCACCAGCCTCCACTGATAGAGACATAAGACAGAAACACCCTAGAGCACTATAGCCCCATAGCACTGCCTCCACGAACCCATCAGGAGTACCATCTGTTGTGTTGAAGGATTGACGACGTTTCTGCTGCTAAAATATCAACACTTATTCTGCCATCCTTCATACTGTACATTAGTTGTTCTAAATCATAGTGACCTTGGTGCCTCTCCAAGTACTGTATTGATAAACAGCATTTATCACGGAGGCTGACCCAGAAATACACATCATTCATTTCAAACTGATTTAAATTGATAAAAGCTTTCCTCCCAACTCCTCTCTCTTCTCTCTCTCTTCATTTGTGATTCTAGACATGTAGTATTTTGATGTCATTGTAATGTCATTGTGATTGTATGGTTTATTGAGAGATTACTGTAGTAACAACATTGAATTCACATGTTATTAGATAACAGTGGATAGTGTACATAGCCTTTATTTATGTAAACCAGCTCCTTCCCTTCTTGTGATTTTTTTTTTCTAAAAGTTTTTTTTTCTTTTCTTTCCTAACACCAGGGGAGCCACCCCTCCTACATTTCGTTGTTTGGTACCTGTACTGTAGCAATGACAATAAAGTCCATTCATTCATTCATTCATTCATTCATTCATGACATTTGAGCTGGTTGTGTTTGTGAAATGAGGTCCATATTCCACTTGTGTGAACATAAACCACTCATCTCTATTACCATGCCAGAAATTGCTAATGTAATAACATATTAAAGTGATATTCTGATTATCATTTACATCTTATAGTTGTCTTGCACCTGAATTTGAATATAATCACCTACCTCAAGTAGTTGTTATGCATGTATCTCGCTTCTTTCAATTCTTTCAGCTTTTGTCGCCCATTGAAGCCTGTAAAGATATCTTAAACACACTTCGAACACTCAAATCAAGGATTTGTTACACAAATGTTGCTTCTGAGTAATTCATCACTTTTATTTTTTATATGCTATATAAACCCAATAGAACCTAATTTTATTTTTTATAAGAAGTTCCGATTAAAGGCAAATTTTGTTTTTCTTTAACAGAATTGCATGCCCGAGGCAACCCAATGGACCTATTAATGCTGACAGAGCGAGAGATCTACTATACTCTGATGTATTGAGTAAGTTTAAAACAGAACAGAACATTTTATTCTGGAACTAAAACAGACACATATAACTATTTCAGAGTTGGGTTTGAGTGTTGTTATGTTTTTTTATTTGGCGATTTTTTAATATGGCGATTCAGACAGAAATGAAGATAATCAAAATATAAGATCAATGCACGTAACAACTTTCTGGGGTGGTGTAGTACTTTGAATACTAGTGCTAAACAACTATATGATGTAATTAGGGTGGTACATCCCTTTAATACAATGTTGTGTTACACAGGTAAGAGGGGACTTGTGACGTCAAAGTGTGATACAAAACTTAAGCAAAACTTAAGCAAAATAAAAAGTGAAGGTGCTGCAAACTGTAAATATGCACTACAGTATCTTAGAGACACAGAATCTTCCGGATGGGGCTTTCTTTTAAAGACATCATAATTAGCTGCTGATCCAGTACTTTATGTAATTGGCTTGTAGTGTAAATGAGGGAAAAGTACACTTAAAAATTCCTTTTTATCTAATAAAGTTGGCATTTAAAAACACTCGTAATAGAGCCTTAAGCCCACTACAATTTTTCTGCTAATGTGTCCACACTAGAAGAAAGTAGTAAATAACGTGTAGTAGTGCTGTATTAGTTACCGTATAATAATGAATAAAATGCACACTTCTACTGACTTAAGTCAAAGCTTTGAATGGTTGTGTTAATTTTTCGGCTGTCAGAGACCTTGTCTAAATGTTGCTCTATAATCAATACTTTCTGCTTCCATTCCTCTCTTTTTAGCTATCTGCACCCGGCACTGGTTCCTATTTGAAGCGGTGGGGGTGTAGCCCCATCCAGAACGAGGACACAATTAGTGTATTCAGCCGAAAACAGTGGGGATCCCTCTTTGATGTGGGGATCAAATGAAGGAGCTGTGTGTTTTTGTCCAAAATGACCGGCTTGACAGGTTTACTAATGGGTAGCTAATAGAAAGAGAGGTTTATGATGCTCATTAATTACACGGCCTGTCATGTGCTGGAAGGGCAGAAAAAGTGGAAAAAGGAAGAAAGAAACAGGGAGCAGGGTGCAACAGAGGAAGGGGAGGAGAGTGGGGGTGGAGGTGAGGGAGGCAGGGGAGGCTGGTGGAGGCAGAAAAAACGGAGGACAGGCTCATTGTAATGCATGGGATGGAATGAGGAATGGTATCAAACACGCTGGGGTGGAGGTGAGAGAGGCTGGGTGTACTGAGACACGCGGGGGAACATCGGAATGGAGAGGAGTGAAAGAGTGAGGGGAGAATCAGGGGGAAGAGGGGGAGAAAGGTGGTGGGGGGGGGGTGCTGGGGCAAAACCTGAGGTGAAAGAGAGAAAAATAAAGTATGAGAGAAATACAAAGATAAAGGGAGAAGGAAAGAAAGAGAGAGAGAGAGAGAGAGAGAGAGAGCTAAAGGAGAATGAACGAAAGTTGAGGGAGGAGATAAAATAATCCTTTCCTGAGATAAGAGAAGCCACCAAGACAGGAGCTTCAAAGAGCGGGAGACGCTCTCGTGGGAGCGTGCCGTAAACCTTTTTCCACATCTTCAGAGGAAATTCAGTCCCTGATCCAAACACACCCTGGCTCTCAGCACCCACGACTCCACAGGCGTCCAGGCCTGGCACCTCCTGGGGTGGCTTGCACACACTTCCAAGCAACGCTTCCTTTGAACTTGGCTTGGCCCCACGTCGAGCAGCGATGGTGATCTGCACACAAGGTGCAAATGTGAATGGCTAATGAGGAAAAACCAAAAATATCCGCTTATATCAGCTCAAACCGGCACCATCTCACAGTCACGTGAACCCTCCAAAGACACAGCTTGCCATTTCAAGCTGGGCAATCGTCAACAATGCCGTTGGCATACGTACACAGTACCCTACTACCCCACATCACCACAGAGAGGTGTGACTCGGTGTGCAGTGTGACGTAGCCAGAGTGTGAGCATCACAGTGGGTTTTTTTTCTCTCGGAGTAAATGAGCAGTGTCAGTAGCGCCGGGGGTGGCTCAGTGACCTGTGAGTGACCAGCGTGCTCTCCTCCTCACAGGGCCAGGGTAGCAGCAGGGCCACTCTGCCAGACGAAGGTTTATTTAGCTAAGCTCAGAGTCTCCCACACATAGAGGTCTGCATCGGCCATGGAATTCATTATCCCGGGCTGTAAACGGGCCGCCAGTGTTTTGAATAGTTCCAGCACGCTTTGAAAGTGCACTCTCCCCCGCCCGTCGGAGGACACGATCGGATTGCGCCCGAATGTTGTATCATCTCTGAGGTATTCGCCCGTTAGCTCGCGCCGCGGACGCAGCCCACAGAAAAACAATGGGCGGCTAATGCCCAAATATTTACGAGGGCCTTCCACGGCTAAAGAGGCTTGTTTGGAATAACATAGGGCGGGCAGGGTTTGGCAGGGCGGGCCCACAGGCTCTGGTTGCAACGAGGCTCCCTTCTACATGGCACCGTGAGCCAGTCTGACCTTTCACCTACAGACACACAGGAAACCAGGAGACACACAGGAAACCAGGAGACAGGCTTTCTCCTCGCACTGAGAGGAAGGGAGGGAGAAGAAGCAAAGACGTACTATTGGAGGGAGATACGAGGCTGATAGGAAACTACGCAGAGGAGAGGGGGAGAAGGAGAGAGAGAGAGAGAGAGAGAGAGAGAGAAAGAGAGAGAGAAACAGAGAAAGAGAAGAGGAGAGTTCAAGGGCCACTTATCTCTCAGGGCAATGCAGTACTAAATCACCCAGAAACCCCTGGGGTCTGAGTGGGTGGGGCCAGAGGTGAGTGGGTGGGGCCTGTCTGGGCTGGGCAGGGGAGGGTTGCGTCTGGATGGATTCCGATGTTTACTCCACTGCTCTAATTTCAGCCTGAATTCATTACTCCCCAGCACCGCGCCTTGCCCTGAAGAAACCGATACATGTGTTAGTGTAACATTTCCCTGATCAGTCTTTGCTGTGGCTTGGGTGGGCAACTGCCATGTTTAAAGTCACAGGCAAAGAAGATATATTGGATGATAAAACTACATAAAACAATGATATTTCAGCACTTTATGGACTACCGAATTTCTATTTATGGCATTCTTAAGATTGGATTTTATTAGGATAAAACTAGCAAAATAATGACATTATTTTGAATATGCTGTAGGTATACTTGAATGGAGTTCTCTCAGTCTGTCTAGTGAAACCCAAGGACGCCACATGGAACTGCTTGTCTAGTGTCATGTATGGAAAAAAACACATAATTCCTATGAATTTACTACAGTATATATGTTTCGATTGTATACAAGAATAACGTGATGATACCATGATTGCAAGGAGTTGGTTGTTTATAGGGCAGCAACAGGGTCCCAGACTCCCCACTGACCTAGCCACATAAGCCACTCCTTGACATACAGTACATAACATTGAGACAATGGAACGCAATGACAGAGCTAGTCGGTCTTATTATTGTATCGTTTAAATATTCTCCACAGAAGAGTGGTACTTTTGGTACGATGTTGTTTTTATTTGTTTACTTAAATAGATCTTAAAAATGTACAGTTCAGCAAGACCAAATCAGCACAGTCCTGTCAGCAGAAACAGGCATGCCTCTAGAAGCATTGTAAAACAAGTACCGGTACTTAAAATATTTTTTTCCACAACAATAAAACATTTTTTATGTTGGCTCTCTGCCATCCCCACAGAATTCTGCCTGCGGTTGCTGAGCAAGAAGAACAGTGAGCGATATTTCTGAAGAAAAACTATAAAAGGCCATGCTAATTCTTTATAAGCTGATTTCTACCTCCATAAAATGTTTAAATGACAGCATGTTACAATGAACAAATATTATAACAGATTTAATTCCTTTTATAGCACTATTTCTGACTCTAAGCATAAAGTATATGAGACCGTTCAAATGCTTAAATTCCTCTCTACTGTAATGAAGAACAAAGTCAGACGTCCATTACCCGACATTCAATCCATTCATTCAAGTATAAAATATCCATAACATCCATGGAGACTATGGGCTATGGGCTAGGCTCCTCTCTCTCCACTATGTAACCTACAAGGAAGTATATTGACTTATATAAACAAGAAATGTAATTGCATACTTTGATGTTTATCTTTTACCAGTCAGTGGTGGCCAATGCAGTGATGTACGTGGTGGTATGCTGGGACGGCAGCATCAAGGAAGGTGACACCAGGAACCAGGAAAGCTGGTCTGTCCTCTGTGTCACCCTGGACACGGTGAAGGAGGTGGCCAATAGGAGAATGAGGACCAATGAGAAGACACTCCCTCCCATCCCCTACATGACACAGTGGCAGAGCAGAGAAGCTCCTTTAGACAACAGACTACTATAACCACGTTGCACTAAGGAGATCTTGTCTGCCTGACACAATAAGACTGTACAGCTCCTCCATTCACACAATATGGCTTCTGTCCCATATGGCATTTTTCTCTCACAAACACGAGAAACACAAACAAGACTTTCCCCCAGGGGAGTAGTGTACGCATCTGTCCACACGTTAGAAAACCCTAACATTAAAAACATAAACATGTCATATTACAAGGTGACATTTATGGTTTGATACTATTTTAAAAATGCATATGTTTACAACAGCTTCTTACATTTCCTCTGAACATTTGCATGGTTGAAGGGAATTTTCGTGTCTTGGGCCAGAATCTGTTGTTGTTGTTGTTGTTGTTGTTGTTGTTGTTGTTGTTGTTGTTACTGTATGTGTGAGCAGAGACAGGTGTATGGGTTCACTCTGTAGAGAAGTTGAGGACCGGGACTTTGTCCTTTGCTAGAGGAAATATCTGCTTCCTTTAAGAGCTGATCAAACACTCTCTCTCTCAGTTCCCCTCCTCTCCCACCAGCCCTGCCCTCCCGACACCTTCCCACAATGCACAAGGCCGACTTTTCTTTTCTTTTTTCTTTTTTAATATGTTTTTAGGGCATTTCTGCTTTATTGGGATAGAGACAGTAGAGATAGACAGGAAGGATGGGTGAGAGAGAGGAGGGAGGAAATAGGAGGATATGTCGATGGCCGGAATCAAACCGGGAACCCTGCGATTACATGGCTGTGCTACGCCAACCAAGCGCCCCCAAGTTAGGCTTTTCCAACACACGATGATGCGCACCAGACTTCAGTGATGATGAGTAACTAAAGGCTTGAGCAAGAAAATGTCCCCTCTTTCACACAATGGCACACAAGGTCAGGCATGAGACCCCCAAATACTCAAACTGTTCTCCACCATAACATCAATCATTTAGGCTATTTATGACTGTCACACTTTGCTCTTGTTTGTAATTGTTTAAACTTTACTGTAGCGATTCAAAGGGATTTAACTGGGCCCTTCCACTGATTCTGCTTTATAGAGGAGTTGGCAGCAGTGCAGGGAGCAGAGAGAGAGTGTTAGAAAGTGTATTTTGGTTAGCGTCTTTAATACGACTTCAACTTGAATTCACAGTAGGCCACTTCACATAATGACCACCCAACTTCTATGAGGGCGTAACATTTTTGGAAAATGTACTTCGGATTTCTCAAAACAAACGATCTAATATTAAATCCTGGGTTCGGGTTCCGTCCGGATGTTTTAGAGAAAGGTCCCCTCGGTCCCTCCTCTGAAAGGAAAGAGTGATCCAGTGATCCGTTACATGAGATGTTTTTGAAACACTGGGTGAACTGACCCCTAAAGCTGGGTCACTGCATGATGCCCCCGATGTCCAGCGCGGCCCCACCCTCTCCTGTGAGCAGGGCCGTTGGGTCCTCACAATAAGACAATTCATCTCCCTAATGAAGCTGTGTGCTCTGTCCCAGAGAGAGAGAGAGAGAGAGAGGGGGGGGGGGGGGGGGGACTGGACTGGCAGGCAGGCCTGTCTCAGCTGTGCTGGGTCCCTTTTGTTCAAGGCCCCAAGCCTGGAGCTGGGGGTGGGGGTACTGAGAGGGGGGGGGGGTAGTACAGAAAGAGACCAGTGATGTCATCCTGTTGAACGGCCAGGCTTTTTTTGTGGCCCACTTGTTCCTGGGAAAATTTTTGCATAGAGAGCACTGGTGATCAGTTGATTAGAATGAGACAATCCCATGAAGTGCTGCCCGGGGGCTGCTTCTGTGCTCCTAGACAGTGCAAACGTGAAGGGGAGGAGGAGGAGGGGAGTGAGAGTGGGAGGCGGAAGAGAAAGAGAGAGAGAGAGAGAGAGAGAGAGAGAGGGAGAGGGCAGGAGATTAGGGGTTAGGGGAGAGATGGGAGGAGACTGAGGGAGAAGAGGAGGTCGGAAGAAGAAAAAAAGGGGTGAGAAAAAAGTTTGTTTCAGCCCTAGTGGTGGAGGTTGCTCTCCCACTGTGGTGATATCACATTATCCCCCCACACCTTGCAGTTGAAATGTATTCTGAAGCTGTAGTCTGGCAAATGCACAAAGCAGATCACAACATCAAGGTCATTTCTAAAAACATTTTTTTTCCCTTCCCATTTCTTATCACCCCAGAGATTCCATAGCGCTTACCCATTTATCACAAGACTGCAAATACAAAGTATTGTTAAAGTCACTACTACTACACTACTACTACTACTACTACTACTACTGTATGTAGGCTTATGATCTATACATACTACATACATACATACATACATACGCACGCACGCACGCACGCACACACACACACACACACACACACACACACACACACACACACTGCACATACACATACATACATACATACATACATACATACACATAGATACATACATACACACACACACATGCACACACACACACACACACGCACACACGCACACACACACACACACACACACACACACACTGTACATACTGCACATACACATACATACATACATACATACACATAGATACATACATACATACATACATACATACATACCTATATACATACATAGATACATACATACATACATACGTACATACATACATACATATATACATACATACATACATAGATACATACATACATACATTCATACATACACATACACATACATACACATAGATACATAAATACATACATACATACATACATACTGTATATACATACATACATATATACATACATACATACATACATACATAGATACATACATACATACATACATTCATACATACACACACATGCATACACATAGATACATAAATACATACATACATACTGTATATACATACATACATACATACATATATATACATAAATACATACATACATACATACAAGCAGCATTATGACAATTCAGCCTATATCCTAAGGACAGCAGAACCGAGGAACTGTTTCTGTGAAGCAGTAATGCAGGCCAGATCCACCCAGCTGAGGGGAGGGGAGGGGGGGTCAGGGGCCTCTAACCCTGTCTGTCTCTCCTGCATGTCCACAGACATCTGGACCGCGTATGGGCCTCCACACACAACCATCCATGTGATGCTCTCAAACACAACAGCCCTTAGAATCACCTGTGAAAACACAGTGTGTGCCAGCTACTTACCTCACACAACAGTTACTTCACCCACTCTTATCGCCGTCACAACTGTGGGACCAGGATTATACAGTAATGATGTCTGATGGCTCCTGCTACAGTAGATTACAATACAGGGGAGGCTGGTGGAGGTAGAAATCGGAGGACAGGCGTATCCTCTGATTTCTACCTCCACTAGCCTCCCCTGTTACTATAACCCTGTTACTACAGTATAACCGCACTATACCCTCCCTTGATTTATGTTTTTCACTCTGCAAAACCTTCAAAACATGTAACTTTATGCATTTAACATCTTGATTTGCTATTTCTCCCCTGTAACCTCCCCTGAGGATATTCTACTGTATTTTGTCAAAGTGTGTGCAAAACTACGATTTAATCTACTAGCTGAGAGGATCTGTTGGTTGTACTGTATGTCTTGACTTCTAAGTATTCGCCGGACGTTTCACGGAAGGCTTATCTGTACTGTAGCATTTTAATCTGTTATATCTGCATTGATTGATGTTCTGTATAAACTGAAGGATCCATGGACAGCGAATGTTAGTGCAGCTTAATCCAAGTTTAAGAACGTTCTCGCATTCTGTACACATTTCTCTCTATATGTAATCTGAAGCTTTTTAAAACATAGACAAAAAAAAAACGGGACGAATGATTCAGTTGAGGCGAAGAATGTGCACAGTATAACAGACTTTACTAAAAGCAACACGAACAAAACAAGAGAATGCAAGAATGCAAATGCCTTTTTTCATCCTTTTGTTTTGACCTCAGTGGATTTTATGGCTTCTCACAGTGCATCCAGAAACTAACCGCAGTTCAATTACAAGCCAGCCAACTAGCCTGACAGTCAGACAGCCAGCCAGACAGCCAGAAAGCCAGCCAGACAGCCAGACAGCCAGACGGCCAGCCAGACAGCCAGCCATCCAGTCAGCCAGACAGACAGACAGCTAGCCAGCCAACGAGCCAACCAACCAACCAGCCAACCAGCCAGGCATATAGACAGACAGACATCTAGCCAACCAGCCAGCCAACCAGCCGGTCAGCCAGACAGACAGACAGACAGAGACAGCCAGACAAATAGCCAGCCAGACAGACAGACAGACATCTAACCAGCCAGCCAGCCAACCAGCCAACCAGCCAGCCAGACAGCCAGCCAGACAGCCAGACAGCCAGACAGAGACAGCCAGACAAACAGAGAAACAGCCAGCCAGCCTGCCAGCCAGCCAGAAACAGCCAGACAAACAGAGAAACAGCCAGCCAGCCAGCCAGCCAACCAGCCAGCCAGACAGACAGAGAGGGCCTGTCACGCAGGCAACCAGGAGCGGTGCAGTGGGAGTGGTGAGGGCAGTGATACAAGGCATGTAGAGGCAGTAATCCCACGTATGTACCGCTGCTACGATCCTGATCTGCTCTATTTGATCCTACTTTCCCATATCTGACCATACAGGCTAATACGGCTTCAGATAACATCCTCTAATGCCCGGCGGTAGATGTCCTATATTTGAGTTGGGAGTGTTATTGGACGACCACATGAATTCCAGCCTGCTGGATCCACTGGTCAGGCCCCGTCGGTGGTTTGTTTTCCTGAGGTCTCAGGTTTTTCCTCCCGGTTTCATAACAGTTTGAAGTTTTTTAGCGCCGGCATAATTGGGAGCAGACGCGGAGGCCCCCGCGTGCCTGCCCGGTGATGTCAGCACTGGCCCTGCCGCTGAAAGAGGATGGAGGGGCGCGGGGGGAAACGTGCGGTGAGCCGGAATGTCTGAGAGGCGGCTCTCACACACGCGCAGGTCTGAGGTGAAAAGACTAGCCCGCTGTACCACCTCCTCTACCAGAGCTGTGGCAGGAGTACATAGATGGTAACACACACCTCAACCAATAAAAGAGGAGAAATCCCCCCCCCCCCCCCCCGCCCACCTCCTCTGTAAGAACTCATGAAGAGGAGTTGCAGATGTTTATATCACCGGGGCGATTAGTGTCAGTCAATATTGTGATTACACCTCTCCCACAAGGTTATTGGGTCAGATGGACACTGTTAGAACAAAAAGGGTTCTTCGATTTGTCCCTGTAGTAGGAGAATT
>NC_137679.1:36071453-36098953 GCF_963989245.1 Nansenia antarctica | reverse complement strand
ATCGTCTATAAGATTCGCTACAGTACTTTCTCAGAAGCCATGAAGTGACTAACACAACATCAGGACGCACAGCAACAAAGCGGCATCACACAAGTGTTGCTATGGCATAGAGATGGTGATTAAAGAGCCAGATAACAAGACAAAACTACAATGGGGAGTGTTGAGAGGAGGCTGTGTATGGCTTTCACTTTTTTTTTTTTTTTACTTCAACCCTACTTCACTTTGAAACCTGTTCCCCGTCAGAAACACTTCGCTTGTGTTTCCACTGTCAACTTTATTTATGAAGTCTGACTTAACTTAACTTATCTGAGAAACCACGTTCCATAAATGTGCTCTATACTGATCATCGCCTGGGTAACTTGCTCCTAATTCACTTCACCTGAGTACCTAGTTCCAGCTCATTTTCTCAGTTTATTGGCCCCTGGTTAAACAAACCATAGCATAGCCATAAGGGACATTTTGAAAGTGTTGCTTGATAATGAAGCCATTTGTCATAATTTAAGTAATCTACATTAGAGTATGTGCAGTTAATTGATTCCTTCAACAGCTGTTGGACACTACTTTGGAGGGTTTTTTGCTCTTTGATAAACAAGAGCCAAGGACAACACAAACTGGGTTCCCACAGTGTTGCCGCCTCTCTGGACCACGTTCTCCCTGAGAGAGGAATGTTCCCAGCTCCACTGTGAAGGAAGCGCAATGCTTTCAACTTCCACACAAATATGCAAGAAGTCTGCTAAGAATTTATGTTTCTCCTCTGGGTCACATTTGCACATTTGTGAAACCATTTGCCTGTGTGTTTCACTGTGCTTTGGAGTGAAGCCCCTAATGGTAATTAATTGATTTCTAACACAACTGTATGGCAATTACAACATTTCTGGGGAGAATTGAACGAGGCTGCCAACATGTTCTGCGTTAATAGCATAACCTTCATTTAAACAAAAAGCAGAATTTGTGATGTCTCACCACAGAGACTGCTCATTAGCAGAAAATCTGTCTAGTTGCTATTAAGGCCCTCATTTCCCTGTTCGCCTGAATAACAACAATTAAGACAAAGGCAGGCCGCTTTATTTTACTTAAGTTGCTCATGTTAAAACTCTAAAGACATTTGTTTGGAGGGTAAATAAGTGTCCATTCAACATCTTTCTTTAGTGAGAAAAATAAAAAATAAAAACTTTAAAAGCTGTTTTTATGCTAATGTCAAGCTTAATTGGCATTAGAGAAATTGCTCTAGAGGGGCTCTAAGATTAGCCAGAAGAGAAAGAACAAGATAAAGCCTTCAAAAGGCCTATTTCAGAGGAATTATGGTTTCCTTTGAACATCTTCCAAGTTTTAAATACATTAAAAGCCTGTTGGCATACATGTAAATTAAGCAGTACCAAAGCGTTCCAAAGAATTCATGGTGAATCAGACCAAGGGTGCGAGGACAAATGCAGGAGGAACGTGTCCCAGAAGGAGCGGGCAGGAATCCTGCCATCTCCCACAAGCCCCTCCGCTTGGTCTTTCTTCCTCCTGTCCATCCCCCCTCCATCCCAGGGCCAAGTGGCTTAGCAGATGAAAAGAACAGCGGTTTGGAGCTCACTGAGCAGCGGGGCCATTGCCCTGTCCAAAGCCCAGTGATGGAGCGTCGCGTACACAAAAGCCAGTTTAGCACCACTCAGCACAGAGCACCAGGGACCCCCCCCCTGCCTGACTCCTCTGGCTATACATGGAGAGCTAGACAAGGAGGGAGCAGCCAATGCAACATACCAGGGGACAGTGTGGGCTAGCTACTGTAGTACAACGGTACCTGTTCATCTAATCCTCACCACATCCCTATAGATACGTCTAGATGATAAATGTTCCAGGGCCTTCCATATTCAGCAGGGGAAGCTGGTGAAGGCAGAATTCATTGTGATGCATGGAATGGAATGAGGAATGTACGGTATGTTTGATACCATTCCTTATTCCATTTCATGCATTATTACAATGAGCCTGTCACTAGACACGAGACACAAACACAAACACCGGAGTAGCATTTCAATGGCTCTCACAAACAGAAGAACTAGATCAAACTACATTGATTTATTTTCACCTCATTGAACAACACATCTTTGTTGGTACTCAACTGAGCGGCAGTGCACAGTTTGTACTATTGTGTAGCCCCACTGAATGTTGTCCCACGCAAGGCTTTGGACCAGATGCATGTGTGTCACTATAGTGCCTTTAGGAGCAAGCCAGCTGTTTTGGCTAAACCTCTGAGCCCCAATATTGTATCTCTACACTGACATATGGGGCCATTCAAGTCCTCGAGGCTGTGTGGATACCCAGGATGTTGGTGTGAACATATGGAGCTATTTTATTTCATTTTATTTTACAATTTGTATTGCTAATTGTATCCTGTCTTATTTGTGTATTGTCTCCCACAACGTGTCACTTGTCCAATTGTCTCACTTATGTCTTGTAATATTAATATACTTATGCCTTTTGCCTTATTGTCTTGTGCTGCAATGTCAGGAACCGAAGCCTAAGAATGTTACTCTCTTACACTTGTGTAATGTGACGTAACAATACAACTTGAAACTTGAAACTTGAAACATACATTCCAATGAGGTTGGAATTGAGTTGTCAGTGGTGATGTCACAGGGCGTGATGTCTGTGACCCTATCAGAGTGTGTCCTCCAGCCCCAGTGGTATTCCGTGCATTCAGAGGCTTGCTGGCCTTCACACTTAGGTCATCACAATACCACCTCTGTGCTAATTTCAGCAAGATAATAGCAAACAGGCAAGCACATGAGAGAAAAGAAAGAAAACATTCCCTAAGTGATTGGGTCATTACCTATATTGTGTCGACTAATGTTTCCCTCAGTTAGTGATTGGTTAATAGTCCTTTGGACACACAATCGTTTGCATAATTAAAGGTAGACTGGGATATGACGTCATAGAAAAACATTGCCAGAGACTTTAAAAAATGCAACAGACTAGAGAATACAGCGTGTTGTGACAGAGAGAAAATCCAAAGTTAAATATAACCGCA
This sequence comes from Nansenia antarctica, assembly GCF_963989245.1. Classification (NCBI taxonomy): domain Eukaryota; kingdom Metazoa; phylum Chordata; class Actinopteri; order Argentiniformes; family Microstomatidae; genus Nansenia; species Nansenia antarctica. The sequence goes on along the minus strand of NC_137679.1, from coordinate 36,095,940 downwards.
AGCGGCAATGCGGCTTGTTCCTACTGATATGCCCCCTTAACCAAAAATACACTGGGTAGATCTACAGACAGGTTGTAGATTGACAGATAGGGGGTAGACCTACAGACAGAGGGGTAGACCACTCACCTAATATGGGCCAAGTTGAACTCATGATACTATAAGCTATGATATTATGATATTATGATATTATGAAGTACCCTAGGACCACGGTAAGGTACCAGTCACCTAATTATGGCCTGATATCCATGCTATGATGATTGTTGTGAAGGCCCACAGTTTAGTGCCAGTTTAGTTTCCCCAAACCAGCCCTATTTTTGCCCCTAGTATTTCCTTTGTTATTTTCTATACAATTATATACGTTTCGTGAAGTATATGTATTATTCTTGTAATGTTTTATGCATATGTTTGATGACGTAGTATCCGGGGTGTGTCTGTGACCCGGATGCTACGTTCGGTGGTGGTATATAAGAGACGGAAGGGCGGAGTCAGTCAGTGTGTGGTGAGCAGCAGAACGAGAGAGAAGCAGAAAGAGAGAGAATAACGAGAAGCCGATCCAAGATGGCGGATTCAGCAGCGCGCACCCCGTGCAGCAACTGAAGACGCCAGGAAAAGCGATCATCGAGTGTACCACGGTAGCCCGTTTTAGTTGTGTTCAACGTTGGACCAAGCGGGACGCCGGCTGGACATTAATCGTCGCCTCCACGAGCAAACACAGACTCCAGCGGAGCTTCAACGCGGACCACTTCATCGACGCACATGCCAGTCAACCAGGCCTCAACGCGCACCACGCCACTGGACTATAAGCCTGTTCAGGCCAGAGACTGTCAGTGAGTGAGTGTGTGTGTGTGTGGCCGGCCGGGAGGGAATATATATATGGGGATGTATACCACCGTCGTGTAATAAATGTGTTGTTCATATGTAATACCGTGTGCTAGTTGTTTGTAGCTCCCATGCTAATGCTATTTGTTTGTAGCACCAATGCTAATGCTAGTTCCCTTGCTAATGCTAACGACCTTAACTGCTAGTCTAACGGTTTGCTGTCGCCCCCTGCCTGTATCCTCCTATACTGCCTATTTAGCTCCCTTAGTTAGATAACCAGCCCTTTCCTAAAGTATACAGTCCTTTTCAGCTACTCCCTGGTTACAATTGGTCCTTCGAGCCGGATTGGTAGTGTAGTGATAGCATGGCTGAGCGCAGCCAACCAGACCAGACAGTTACCCCCCCTTCTCCGCCCCCTGAGCCAGAGCCACGACCACAGAGAGTCCCGCGGTTGCCTCCGAGGTTACAGGAGTATGAGCTTGAGCTCGAAAGCTCACTGAGTGATAGCGAGGAGCGCACTCCACGGGATACAGTGGTCGGAGAGGCCGAGGTGTCCGCCGGCGCGCGGGTGGCTAGCACTGAGACAGCCCTCAACGAGCACCAGCCTGAGGATGAGATGGCAGAACCGCAGGGTTTTGCCGTGGAAACGGAAGAACAGGAAGGAGAGGCCCGGTCCGACAGCGCCTGCGGGCGGAAGAGGGAGGGCCTCAGCCTTAACGATCTGCCTCCCAGTACGGCGCGCTCGAGACCTAGCTCCTGCCGCTCAGTGGCTTCCTACCGGTCCAGGGCTTCCGTGGGCAGTTCTGCCTCTGGGGCGGATAGCCTGCACTCCAGAGGGAGTGGTGCCGCGCTGTCCGAATGTATGCGCCAACAGGCCGAGATGGCGTTAGAGCGGGAGCGCCAACAGGCCGAGGTGACGTTAGAGCGAGAACGCCTCCAGTTCGAGCGTGAACGAGAGAGGGAACGCATCCATTTCGAGCGTGAACGCCTCCAGATGGGGACGGCGGAGAGACAGCGCCAGGAGGCGCTAGAACGCGAACGCCTCCAGATGGACGGAGCGGAACGCGTGGCCAGCCTCCAGCGCCAGGAGGCGCTAGAACGTGAACGCTTCCAGATGGAGCGCGACCGCCTCCAGACGGAGAGGCAGATGAACGGAGCGGAACGTGCGGCGGAGAGACAGCGCCAGGAGGCGTTAGAGAGGGAACGCATCCAGTACGAGCGCGAGCGCCTCCAGATGGAGGGGGCGGAACGCGCGGCGGAGAGGCAGATGGCGAGAGAGCAACTGCACGCAGAGAAGATGGAGGAAATGATGCAGACCATGCGCGACGTGTGCATCAGCAGAACTCCGTCGGCCTGTAGCTCCAGAGTATCATCCGCACGGCCCTCTCGAGTGCCATCTCCTGAACCCCCCGCCGATGGCTCCATGAACCCCGCCAGGACTGTCCAACTACAGGCCCAGCTGACCACCTGGAAGGAAGAGGACCAGGGACCCGACCGCTACGCGGCCCAGAGGGAGCCAGCGTCGCTGCCCGGGAGGGGAGTCATCCCCCAAGAGCGTAGCACACCCCTAGGTCCTCCAGTGCACCAAAATGCATGCAGGCCGGACACCCAGACCGTCACTCCAGCACCGATGATCCACTACAGGATGTTCCCCCAGGTGGAGGGACCCAAGTTCCCCTTCTTCAAGGACGAGGACAGGAGCCAGTATGTGGAGCTACGCATCTGCCTAGACACGCTCTTGGACAACTCCTGCTCAGAGTCCTACAAATATGCGATTCTCCTTCAGCATGTGAGGAACCCCAGAGCCCACAACATGGTACTGGCCCATGCCTCCGCACCGACACCTTACACCAGAGCGCTCGCTGACTTGGATGCCCGCTACGGTCGTCCCTGGAACCACGCCCTTGCTGAACTGCAAGCCCTCGAACAGCAGGCCCCCATCAAGGATGACCGGGCGCTGGATGACTTCGCGCTCCGCGTGCACACCTTGGTTGGGATGCTGAAGACGCAGGGCCCAGCTGGCGCCAGCGAGATCAACAGCACCTCCAACGTAGAGCGGCTGCTCCGCAAGATCCCACGCTTCCGGCAGGAGAGGTTCCGGCGACAGCAGCGCGTTCGTCACCCCGGGAAGTTGGGTCTGAGCATGGCTGCCTTCGCGGAGTTCCTACTGGAGGAAGTGCATGACACCAACGTAGACGCCATGGGTTACGCTGAGCCGAAGAAGGAGAGGGAGAAGGGAGACCGCTGGGACGGGCCGAGCTCGAACAGAGGACGCCCAGTAGGAGTGCTGCACACGGAGGAGGAGCCTCGGAGAGAGAGGACCACCCGACCTGAGGGAAAGGATTCCTCTCAACCCCCTCCAAAGGGACGGAGAGGTCCACCGCCATGTCCGTACTGCACCAGCGAGCACTGGCTCAATGAGTGCAGTGACTTCAACAACCTGAGTACCGAGGCCAAGCAGAGGTGGCTCGAGAAGAACCAGAGGTGCTGGAACTGTGGGCGCGACCATCTGGCGAAGAACTGCACCTTGAGGAGGAAGTGCAACCGCTGTGAGGAGGTCCACCTCCACATCCTACACGAGGTCTCCCTCGCCAGGTCCACGGAGGGCAACAGAAGCCCTAGGTCCGGTCGCGCACCGGAAGAGGAAACCCCTGTCTACTACCTAGACTCGCCACAGAGCAGCGGCTCCAAGGTTCTACTGAAGGTGGTGAAGGTCCGACTTCACCACAACAACGCTGTGTACGACACGTACGCCGTTCTAGACGACGGGTCGGAACGGACCATCCTTCTCCAGGGGGCAGTGCGCCAGTTGGGGCTCCAAGGGACTGCGGAGAAGCTGACTCTGCGCACGATACGTCGCGACCTTAAAGAGGTCACCGGGGCGAGAATCAACTTCTCTATCTCCCCGGCGGGGCGGCCGTCGGATAGACATCGGCTTCAGAATGTCTTCACCGCCGACCAGCTAGCGCTCTCCCGCTACGACTACCCCCTGGAGAGGTTACGCGCAAGATATCCCCACCTACGGGGAGTAGACCTACATCCGATAGAAGGAGCGGAGCCAACCCTTCTCATCGGCTCGGACAACGCTGAACTGATCGTGTCGCTCCGTCCTCCGCTGAGAGGACCACGAGGCTGCCCGATGGCTGTTAAGACTGCGCTTGGGTGGGCCCTCCAAGGCGCTACCGAGTGGAGAGAGAGGGACGGGAGAGCTACGTCATCCCTCCATGTCCGAACCGAAGAAGCAAACCAACCAACCGGACCGCCTGGAGTGGAATCTATTGCTGCCAGTGCACCTGGAACAGTTAGTACCACAAATGGTTCACCACAGGATGACCAACCGAGGAAGAAGTCTCTGTGGACAGAGCATAAGTCTCTGGATGGGAAGCCTTACTACTACAACTCCCAGACTAAGGAGTCCCGGTGGTGGCGCTACCGTGCCATGGCGGCAACAGCTGTTGCCGAGGAACACCTGCAGGTGGCCATGCACCCTCACGTGGCCGAGGTCAGCATTGACGCACCCGTCAACTCCGTCGAGTACACGTCAGCCATGAAAGTCTCAGCCAGTATTGTAGACGCCTCCAAGGAGGAAAGGCCGAAGTTGGCGAAGAAGAGAGTAAAGTGGAACCCAGAAGAGGAGGCCAAGCAGGCCTTCAAAGAGCTTCTGGAGGAGGATGGTGGTTCATCCGACGCGTCATGGGAGCAAACCATGAGAATGATCATCAACGACCCACGCTACAGCGCCCTGCCCAAGCTGAGTGAGAAGAAGCAAGTGTTTAAGGCCTACCAGGCTAATAAGGAGAAGGAACAAGCCAAGCAGCTCAGGAAGAGGAACTGTGAGGCGCTGACGAGCATTCTGGACAACATGGCCAACGTCACCTACTGCACCACCTGGTCCGAGGCCCAGCAGTACCTGCTGGACGACCCCTCCTTCGCTGAGTACGAGGCGCTGGAGAACATGAACCAGGAAGACGCTCTGCTCTGCTTCGAGGAGCACATCCGCGCCCTGGAGAAGGAGGAGAAGCAGACGATTCTGCTGAGGGAGAGAGACAAGATGTCCGAAGGTGCCGTGGTACTGGTGAGGGACCAGTCCCTTCCGCGCGCCGCCTGGCAGACAGGCAGAGTGGTCGACACTATCACCTCCTACTTCGCGCTGCTGGAGCGGCCTAGCCAGTGTGCCTTCTTAGTTGACTGAAACCGAGGGTTTCATGGGGCGGCTGTTGTGAAGGCCCACAGTTTAGTGCCAGTTTAGTTTCCCCAAACCAGCCCTATTTTTGCCCCTAGTATTTCCTTTGTTATTTTCTATACAATTATATACGTTTCGTGAAGTATATGTATTATTCTTGTAATGTTTTATGCATATGTTTGATGACGTAGTATCCGGGGTGTGTCTGTGACCCGGATGCTACGTTCGGTGGTGGTATATAAGAGACGGAAGGGCGGAGTCAGTCAGTGTGTGGTGAGCAGCAGAACGAGAGAGAAGCAGAAAGAGAGAGAATAACGAGAAGCCGATCCAAGATGGCGGATTCAGCAGCGCGCACCCCGTGCAGCAACTGAAGACGCCAGGAAAAGCGATCATCGAGTGTACCACGGTAGCCCGTTTTAGTTGTGTTCAACGTTGGACCAAGCGGGACGCCGGCTGGACATTAATCGTCGCCTCCACGAGCAAACACAGACTCCAGCGGAGCTTCAACGCGGACCACTTCATCGACGCACATGCCAGTCAACCAGGCCTCAACGCGCACCACGCCACTGGACTATAAGCCTGTTCAGGCCAGAGACTGTCAGTGAGTGAGTGTGTGTGTGTGTGGCCGGCCGGGAGGGAATATATATATGGGGATGTATACCACCGTCGTGTAATAAATGTGTTGTTCATATGTAATACCGTGTGCTAGTTGTTTGTAGCTCCCATGCTAATGCTATTTGTTTGTAGCACCAATGCTAATGCTAGTTCCCTTGCTAATGCTAACGACCTTAACTGCTAGTCTAACGGTTTGCTGTCGCCCCCTGCCTGTATCCTCCTATACTGCCTATTTAGCTCCCTTAGTTAGATAACCAGCCCTTTCCTAAAGTATACAGTCCTTTTCAGCTACTCCCTGGTTACAATGATAATATACACTAAGCATAAATATGAAAATGCATTGTGGATTAACCTTCCCCAGTTAATGAACATGTTGTATAGTTTATATCAAGCATTTCACTACTTAACTGGGAATGGGATTGGGATGAAAATTAAGCAGTGGAAAGTATAAATCTAGTCGCACACATTAAAAAATAAAGTGTTAAAGCTGTGTTGAAGATGAAGTGCAAATGGCTATGTACATTGATAAATTAGGGAAAGTACAAGCAGTTAATTTTTTAACAAAGTAAAAACCAGCCAATCAAAAGTTAGTGGCACACATATCCAAAAATTAAATGTAGTGATTAACATGGGCAGGAAATAAAGCAGCAAGAGAAAAAACAACAATGACCATTCGAAAGTAAATGTTATCAACAAATCAAGAGCAAAAGAAAGTAGTATAAATTATAAAGTAAACACACAGCCTAAAGACTGCACCGCAGGCAAAATGACCTGGCCTCACCTCACTGCTTCCACCCTAAACACTAAATAGGTCCTTCAACCAAAATACGTGTGTTATTGTTTGAACATGAACATTCCATGACAGTCTAGACAGTTATTTATGAAACATTATCTTATACTTTAACACCCAATAGAGAGACATGCACCACGCATGTTCATATACAATTTCGGACAAATCTGACTTACAGTTGATTTTAAGTGAAAGTTTGGGCAAATTTTCCACCTGCAGAAAATGCATCATGGCGGACTTTATGGGTTCTTGAGGCAAATATGTTCCACATGAGGAAAGACACATATGTACCAAGTTTCATACATTTTTATACAACGGGGTAGAAATGCCAGCATTGTGAAGTTACTTGATTTTCTATTTGTTATTATAGCGCCACCTATGGTCTAATCATGGTAATTATTTCTGGCATTGTCACTGATGCTCTCTAGTTGTGACATGCACATTTATAGCATTTTTGGTTAGGGACTTTACCTAGCAGAGAAAAATCTATGAGAATTTGAAAATTCTGGCCCAATTACTTTTTGTTTTCATATCATTTTCTCTGCCATCTTGGAATGGATCTCTTATCCTTGAACACCCTATAGAAAGACCTGCTCCATGTGTGTTCATATGCAATTTTGGACCAATCAGACTTACAGTTGATTTTAAGTACATGTTTTATAAGTTTGGCCAAATTGTGCACCTGCAAAAAAATCCATCATGGTGGACCTTATGGGTTCTTGAGGCAAATATGTTCTCCATGAGGAAAGACACATATGTACCAAGTTTCATCCATTTTGATCCAACGGAGTGGAAATGCCAGCATTCTGAAGTTAATTATTTACTTTTGGTTATTATAGCGCCACTTATGGTCTTATTATGAATGAATGAATGAATGGTCTTTATTGTCATTGCTACAGTACAGGTACCAAACAACGAAATTTAGGAGGGGTGGCTCCCCTGGTGTTAGGAAAGAAAAAAAAAAAAGAAAAAAAAATCACAAGAAGGGAAGGAGCTGGTTTACATAAATAAAGGCTATGTACACTATCCACTATACTATACTGTACAGATAGACGACTAGGGTTGTCATATTGCACAATAGTGTTATTGCACATTTATTTAAAGTGTCGCAGTTTGCAGGCTTGAAATGTACATATTTGTGCCTCAGCACTACACCTGATTTTTTCAGTCCAGCAGCTGCCATCAATCCGTCCAGACTGTCCAGGGCCCAGAACCTAGGTCTTTGCTGTGTTCAGGGCCTGGACGGCCCTGTGGTAGAAGCTGTTCTTCAGTCTGTTTGTCCTTGCGGCCAAGGTCCTGAACCGCCTTTTCGAGGGCAGCCTGGTAAAGTGTTCGTACCCAGGGTGGGTTGGGTCCCTGGAGATCTTGGAGGCCTTCCTGAGACAGCGTGTGTTGTACAGCTCTTCCAGAGAGGGGAGGGGGGCGCCGGTGATCTTCTGTGCTGTTCTCACGACTCTCTGTAGCGCATTTCTCTCCGCGGTTGTGCAGCTGGAGAACCAGTTGCAGATGCCGTAGGTGAGGTACTGATGCTCTCTAGTTGTGGCATGCAAATTCATAGCATTTTCGTTCAGGGACTTTTTTAGCTATTTGACCAAAGCCAGGAAAAGAATAATAGTAAGAAGTATACCACCTACAACAATACTGTTCCTACTATGTAGTAGTAGTAGTAGTAGTAGTAGTAGTAGTAGTAGTAGTAGTAGTAGTAGTAGTAGTAGTAGTAGTAGTAGTAGTAGTAGTAGTAGTAGTAGTAGTAGTAGTAGTAGTAGTAGTAGTAGTAGTAGTAGTAGTAGTAGTAGTAGTAGTAGTAGTAGTAGTAGTAGTAGTAGTAGTAGTAGTAGTAGTAGTAGTAGTAGTAGTAGTAGTAGTAGTAGTAGTAGTAGTAGTAGTAGTAGTAGTAGTAGTAGTAGTAGTAGTAGTAGTAGTAGTAGTAGTAGTAGTAGTAGTAGTAGTAGTAGTAGTAGTAGTAGTAGTAGTAGTAGTAGTAGTAGTAGTAGTAGTAGTAGTAGTAGTAGTAGTAGTAGTAGTAGTAGTAGTAGTAGTAGTAGTAGTAGTAGTAGTAGTAGTAGTAGTAGTAGTAGTAGTAGTAGTAGTAGTAGTAGTAGTAGTAGTAGTAGTAGTAGTAGTAGTAGTAGTAGTAGTAGTAGTAGTAGTAGTAGTAGTAGTAGTAGTAGTAGTAGTAGTAGTAGTAGTAGTAGTAGTAGTAGTAGTAGTAGTAGTAGTAGTAGTAGTAGTAGTAGTAGTAGTAGTAGTAGTAGTAGTAGTAGTAGTAGTAGTAGTAGTAGTAGTAGTAGTAGTAGTAGTAGTAGTAGTAGTAGTAGTAGTAGTAGTAGTAGTAGTAGTAGTAGTAGTAGTAGTAGTAGTAGTAGTAGTAGTAGTAGTAGTAGTAGTAGTAGTAGTAGTAGTAGTAGTAGTAGTAGTAGTAGGAACACTACAAATCCAAATCCAAACCCAAACCAAAGACATTTCAGAGAAGGGAGATTACACTGTAGTTGAACATGATTGGTGCAAGCGCTCTGCCATCTTGTGTCGGAGGGCAGTGAAACGAGTGGATGCCCTCATTCGCTCTTGTTCATTATAATATCTTCGACGAACGTTGCTCTGTTTTCACAGGCGTGATGTCATTTCCCAGCGCCTATCTTTAAGTAGAGTGAATAGTCAAACATTATCTTCCCACTTTGGCACTGTCAATGTTGTTTCATGGAGATGGCTCGCTGCTCTGAGACTTTTCATTTGGATATTCCGAGGTCATGTGACCTGTTTGTCATTCATACAGATGAGGTCATATGATCTGAATTCAGAGCCATCGAACGTCCACATCTAAGATCTCAACTCTACATGATCAAACCATCTATTTTCCAAGAGGATTTACATCTCAAGACGAATAGTGACTTGAAAGCTAAGAAGCTTCAAGGGGCTGAGGCACTTGATTTAAAGTTAAGAAGATTTAGATCAAAAGGTTAGAGAAAAAAACATTCAAAGGACGAACCCCCTGAAAAAAACGTGGCCTTCTCAGTCTTAAGCTGTGCAAGTTCACGGCCATGGCAGGACACAGTCCATTCCTTCACAGCTTCAGAGAGATGAAAGGGAAGATTGTCCGCTCGCTGACGACGCCAAGGCTCCTTTTGATTCCGGAGCTAAGGCGCAACGACGTCTAAAGAATGCCCTGGCAAAGTTTGTTTTCTCAAAACCTCAAAGATGCATTTCAAAAGTCCCCCCATTAGAGCGGAGCGAGCCGAGAGAATTTGTACAATGTTAATTACTTTGGCTTGCTGTGATGCAGAGCTGTGAGCTGGGACCGCATTGTCTAGCTGAGCCGTTTGAGTCCAGGGAAAAGGGGATGATGACAGAGAAGCCTCGCTTTGTTGGAACACTTGATCAACAAGCCCCCTGAAAACTGTAAACACGACACTCTTGGACCGGCCTTTCCTCCATGTGCATCCAAATGTGATAATTTCTTTTGGAGGGAGAATAGAAAGATCACAGCAACAATTGGAATGTTGTGTATCCCACTCTACCACCTGGTGAGAGACAATGGAGGTTGACTGAGCTTCCCCCAGGCATCCGTAGGCATCGCTCGCCAAATTCTCATTTGAGCTATTGCCATAGCAACTCAGGAGCAGCACAAAAGAGTGCCACCCGCTATTCTTGTGGGAAAGTGAGGTCACCTGTGAAGTGCTGTTTTTCTGAAATATGCACCTTTGTTTGATTATAGAACTGAGTTAGCAGATGATGTGTGGAGGGTCTTAGGTTCCCTGAAGACCTCTAATGATTCAGTTACTGTCCAGCTGTGCAAACTGACGTTATGTGAAATTTGAGCCACATTAATGATCCAAAATGAACGTGTCCACTTTGGAAACACGTTTTGAGAGACTTGTACATGTGTTCTATAGAACAAAGTCTGAGTTCAATCTCTTTTGATGCTGGCTATGGAGAAATCTCACATTTTAGAAATTCCAAATCTTTAGATCTGTCTGACAGAGTATCTGTTTGAAATGAATCTGTCAAATAAGTTTTCCATGAGAAAACTGAAACCATGAGCATCCATTCTAAGCTCCCTCTGATGTAGATCTCAAAGTGCTTCCATGTGAAGGACTTGTGAAATAAGTTCTGAGACGTTTCCAAATAAACAATGATGGGAAACAATATTTAATCACATGTGTGTGCTTGTATTCATGTCTGCACATCAGAAAGCCGTTCCCTCTGTAATTGCGATTGTTGCGGTTTATTTCAGAGAACTTCAAATGCAGATCACTTTAATTGACACAGCCAATTCATCTTCAAACTACCCTTGACAATCAGCAATTCAACAGTATAATAATTACTTAAACAACACATTTGAAAGGCCTCAGTGAGTCTGTAGAATGTCTAAAACAGCATTATCAGAGACTACATAGTTCTCTGTGATCAGAGCACCCCCAGACTTGGGCCGTCTGTCGGGTAGGCAGGGGGTAAGATTACAGCAACGTGGCCTTTGAGCTGCCTGGTGCTCTCAGACACACATTAATATATTTCACAGGGCTAATTAACCAGGCAATCACTTAGAGACGTCTTTCGCCAGGTTGGCTTTGTAGTAGTGTGGAATTACCAGTCAGTCCCCAAGGGAGAGTGCTTTCACAATGGGAACCGTTCGCAGTCTCGATGGTATCTCTCCTGCTGGATCAATCCCAGGTGCCTTTCCGTTACTCCAGAAAACAAAACAGGCCCATAAATGAGAGGAACCAGAAAACAGTGTTGAAGTTCGGTGCATGATACAGAGTGTTCTGCAAACTGGTGCACATTTTCATCTGTCAGCCCATTTCCTCCCGAAAAAGGCTGTGTTGAAACGTGGGAGTGCTTTTGAAAGGCACGGAAGGACTGGGTATCCCGTGGTGTTCTGACTCCAGGAAGTAGTCCGTCCCCGCACCACCGCTGTCTTAAATCAGGATCAAAGGCTAACCCCGCCTCATCTAACACTGCCACCCTGGGCTCCTTGCTGAGAAAATTAATATCACCTCTCTACTAGGCAGATATGGAGCCTTCAAAAGACAAACACAAGGTGATGCTTCTGATTATGGGACTAACACTTTCCCATCCTAAACTCGGAGTACAGGGTCTCCAATCCCATTGGAAGCACAATCTCCATCACAGTCAGCGCCTGGAGTTCCTGGCACACGTTGACAGAAGAGGTAGAGCGTTGACAGCCTTTCCATCCGCTCCGGGGAATTATTAGTATTAGTATTATTATTAATAATTACACTTATAAAACACTTTTCATTAAACAAGAATAATCTCTAAATATTTATAAAAAATATATATCTGTCATAAAAGCAGCAATCAAAGTCGAAGCAGTGGTGCCTGTCCTATTACAGTGCCCAGCAATTTAAAGCTACCCTGGTACACAGACAGCTGGAACTTAGCTGAGGCTTCATCAGGGTGATGGCTGAGAAAAAGAACATCTGGAAGCATTTTGACAGCTATGGCAATGGACTGGGACAGAACGCACGAGGAAGCTGATTACAGCTACCCTGAACTGAAGTGGCTGGAATGACGAAGGAAGCTTCCAGTCATGCAACTAACCAGTGGAGGCTGGTGGAGGTAGAAATCTGACTCATTGTAAATGCATCCACAACTGTGGTGACTTGTGGTGTTTGATACCATTCCTCATTCCATTCCATGCATTACTATGAGCTGTCACTGACAGGTTTTCTACTTTCACTGAAGTAACTATAGGTCATATTCATCATAAATCAAGGGGTATATCATTATTTAGAAATTTCTGAAAATATTGCTGATGGTGGTTTTAATGGCATACCACAGGCCATCTCACGTGTGTCCAACCAGGGCCTGTCCATGCTCTCTCTGTGAGTCTGGTAATGCAGTCAGACATCCTGACAAGAGACCCCCATAAGTGAACCTGCAGGGAGCAGAGGGTAGATGAGCTCTACACACCCAGACATGCTTCAGCAACCCTGCGCTTGTCTCTTGTTTTGACAGGAGAGACAGCGCTGCTATGAGTCATTGTTGTCTGTTCAGGGTGACTACCCTGCAGTTTTAAATCGCTTGGCTGGTTGGTGGGCTCTTCCTCTCTCTCTCTCTGCCTGGCCTGTTGTTCTGCCTAGGCTACGCGTTGGTGATGTCAAATGGGTTACCAGCATTACCCAACCCCTCAATGACCTCCTGCTGTCTGCCCTACTCCATATTAGAGGTGGAACTAAAGGAAAATGGCTGCTTGAGTTGAATTCATATTCAAATTCGCTGTTATATATATACAGTAGATAAATAGATTGATAGATTTATAGAAATTGACCAGGTCTCTCTCTTGTAAAATATATTTTATCTCAAAGAAACTAACCTGGATAAATAAAGATTTAAAATAACATATTTTCATAACGATAGATTACAACTAAAACGGAAGTATGTATCCCATTTAATTTTGTCTACAGCACAAAGAGGCTTGACTTGAGGCTTTTTCAACAGGGTTATATAACAACAAATCCATTCTAGGTATTGTAATGTTGTACATGAGGAATCAAACATCTACAAGCATGAAGCATTCCCCTATGGGAACTGTTAATGACACACATGGCCCCTCATACCTCGTACGCACATAGCGGCCCTGGCTGCTCGCATATTGAACACATCTGGAGCTCAGAGCGTTGCCAAGGCCAGACGGAATGAACAATAATTAGTCTCTCTGCATTGATGTCATTGTTTGAAGCCGGCGACCCAAAAAAAAAAAAGGGAAAAAGGAAAAAAAGAAAGACTCTGGAGAAAAGAAAGCAAGAAAAAAAAAGCAAAGAAAATCTAAAACCATTAGCTAAATATTGATACAGTCATTTATCAAGTTGATCGCGCTTAGGAATGTCTTCACTCTCTCGAATGATTTGCTCGTGTTTATTTTCCTGTGAAGCAATCGCCTCTATCCTACCATGGTTCCTCTCACATTATATCTATCGACCAGTGAAGGCTGGTGGAAGTAGAAATCGGAGGACGGGGCTCATTGTAATCCATGGAATGGAATAAGGAATGGTGTTTGATACCATTCCATAGTCCATTCCCTGCATTACAATGAGCCTGTCCTCTGCCTAGCCTCGCCTGATCTACAGTAGACTGACTGACATTTTGATGATTGTGTAAATGCGCCATGTAGGCATGTATGTGGTCAGGTTGGCTTACAGTTCTCCTTTTGTACTGCCACGCATGTATTTCCAAAGCGTGCCAGCACTAAAGCTGTGGCTATAAACAATATCCCAACAAATGCTTTACGATGTGTGATGCTTAGCGTTGGACGCTATTAATGGGTCTGTATGTACTGTTCTGTTTGTGCATCGGTAAACTGATTTAAGCTATAGCAGGTGTCCGGGCCTGAGCGACACACAGACAGTCCCAGGCACAAAGACGGTCGCTGCCTGGGCTTTGTAGACGAGGATGTCCACAGATGTGGAGCCAGACCAGATGGCATGTACATCTGAGACAGTAGGAGACACGGGAGACAGAGGGATAAAGAGAGATGGAGGGACAATGGGGACGAGGCCCAGACACAGGCCAGGCGTTGGACCATGTGAGTGGCGCGACCGTGTGACGGTGACATTTAACCAGCCCCCGACGCTCCCCATTGACTCCCTCTGCTTAGCCTACAACATGCCTGCAGGCCATGGAGGACAATGGCTGCCTTCTCCCTTTAACCAGCATCAAACACGCAGATGAAAACAGCCGCATGATCGAGGGGCCTTCAGAAGTGTAAAACAAAAATTGTAATATGGGAATACTGCATGCCCCTGTGGTGCACTCGGGCCCGGACCTCAGTCGTTATACAAACTGGCCTTGTCCAACTCTCCACCACAATGGGCCCATAATCATTTCTCAGCCATAATTTGTCTGTGGTGAGAATGTAAGATATGAAGAAAAAGAACAAATGCTCCGAATCAAAAAATGCTTTTCTTTGTACGGCAGCGAGTGAAGTCTTCTACATCTGAACTCTGAGTCCTTGTGGTTGCACAACAACAGCACAAAGGGAATGCCAGATGAAAGCATTAGAGATGTAAATAACTTTTCTGCTGGTGAAAGAGAGAGAGAGACAGCAACAGGAGAACGTCGCCCAATTAAAGGTTCAACAGCACAGCCTGTGGGAGGCAGCCAGACAGAGGCTATTGCCAAACTGTAATCACAGGACAAGGGACAGACAGATAGTTGTGATCTGTCTGTAAGTAAATAGCTCAACTGAGGGGAAGCACAGACAGACAGATATAGACAAACGGACGGACGGACGGACGGACAGACAGACGGACGGACGGATGGACAGACAGAGAGACAGACCAAATGCAGCTCAGTGACTGGACGGACAGACCGATAAACGGAAAGACAGACAGACAGATGGACAGACAGACGGACGGACAAACAGACAGACAGACAGACAGATGGATTGAGAGGCAGACAGACAGATGGACAGACAGACAGATGGATTGACAGACAGACAGACAGATGGATTGACTGACTGACAGACAGACAGACAGACAGACAGACAGACAGACAGACAGACAGACCAAATGCAGCTCAGTGTTTCAGAGCAGGGGGAGGTGTACACAGCTGGCCCTGGCAGATCCGAGGATGTGATGACAAGGCCGACAGAGAGCTCCACGTCCGCTTGTGTGATGGAGAGGACTTGTGTTCCACTCTTTATATTTACCTAAGCTCTGCAAGGGACTCTGTGTGACAGTATGGGCTAAATAAAGAAATAATATCATGATGATACCATGAAGATAGGGACAGACAGCTCAGATAGAGATCTGGAGCTGAGAGGAAAGACTCTCCACTCTGTTTGTGGTATTCTTCATGTGACTTACCCTCTCTATCTCTATCTCGCCCTCCCTTTAAACAGAGTTAGGTTGAAAGGAAGAGCCATTAAACATGGAATTTCAGTCCAATTTGTCTTCAAAAGGGGGTAAAACTGCTCATTATGTGGGCTCTGCTCTTTCTTGACTATTAGATTGGCTAAGAAAGAGAAGTTAGTCACGCCTGCTTATCTCGCAACCTTATGAGCACAGGATTAAAAGATCAAAGGCCGACTTGGTTTATATTATAGAAAATGTAAGCCCTTTATAGACGCACTTTAGACCATGCCTTTTATCCACATTCAATACTTAGATCAAAATACTGCAAATTCATATTAATTTCATCGAATGTCCGATTTTATGAATGTGAATTTTATGACCATACTTCTCCTATATCCAGAGAGAGAGAGAGAGAGAGAGACAGAAAGGCAGTTACGCCAACTGATTTATTTAAAAGTGGAACCTTTAAGACCTCTAAGTCAATTCGCTGTTGATTACACGCACATCAAGAGTCTTGCATAAACACCGAAATTCGGTTTTTAAAAAGAAACATGAAAGTAAAAGAGGGCTGAAAGTGAAAGCGCACTGTCAGGGCCGGACAGCCGTACACACACAAACTCTGACTTAATGAAAAGATCCAGTAAGCACTCAATTATAAACTTGAAAGGGACTGATGCAAAACACAATGGCCTTCAAAGTGCGAGATGGGAACTTTATGTTCTCAGGGGCTCTGGGCTACTCTAACGAGGATGTGCGTTTCTGGCATTCACTTCAGAGAGCAAATCCAGCTTTGCTGTCTGACGGCCTTATGCTCATTATTCCAAAGGGGAATGTTCTCCACAACAACAAGAATGGGGACACTGACTTTTGTGGCAGACAGTATGTCTCTGGCTGGGGCCAACTTAGGGTGACAACAGAGACAGTTTTCAGACGACCCTGGCCCTGAGCCCAAACTTATATTAATTTACCGGAAGACCTAGACCGCAGGCACCATCTAGATCTAGACAATGTGCTGCGACTTTGAGGTGCTCATCGTTTAATCCGCTCCATCAGCCGAATGCCAAGGTTACGACATGGCTGAAAATGGCCTGTTGTTTGGGAGCTTTTAAGGGGCCTCGCTGGTGAAGATCAACAACTCCTCGTCTTTCAAAAGCCAACAGCACAGACATACAGGGCCCAGGGAAATAAACAAGCGAAACCTGGGTGGTGGGTTTTGGATCTGGGGTCAATCCCGGGTTTATGTAACCAACTTTTTCCAAGTTAAAAGGAAATCCAGCTTGTTAACACAACAGGCAGATCCTCAGATATTCGTGGTAGTGTGGCTCAAAAAACGTCTCCCGAAGAAGGCTGGTGAGTATCGGAAATCGATACCCAGTGGAGCCGTTGAGTTTGAACAACCCAGGAAAGAGCAACAAACCTATGAAAATGTCTTTTCACAGTTGGAGTTCGAATTAGTCTGCATCTCTTCTAACTGGCTGATCTGTGGACTAGCATCGGCAGAAGGCCTGTCAGCTGAAGAGGATACTACTCAGTATTAAGGGAAGCCCTCAGAGCCGTATAGTGATGATGTGATAGGTGTTGTTTCTAATGTCCTGAGGAGACATGGAGGGGCTAAGTGTTACTCTGGATCCCTCTTCCCTCTCCTCACAGAATGGCACTGTGCAGCTGTATTTAGTGTGTATGATGACAATCTCGGTGGCTATACTGTAGATACTGTATGTTGAAGGGAAATCCATTTTCATGTGTATATCTGGTCAATCCACGATGCATACGGTCTCCACCTATCATCATTTCGCGTGCAGCTGCATCATAGCTGTGGAAACGCGAGCTCGATGTTTACGGGAGTTTTCGCACTCTGACCCTGTTCTCCTATGTCAGTGATTACCAGAGAGCAGCACCCGCTCATTCTTGCGCCATTCAACGGAAGGACCTCACGTGGGAGGGGAGCAGGCAATTTGGAACATCAGGACTGATCAGGGCATTCAAAAGGGAGATACCTTGCCTCAGACATCGTTTTAAAACACGTTTTTCTTTGCGAATGTGACTAATGAATCTGGATTACAGGGTAAAATTCAGCTTTAGGGACTTAAAGGGACTTAAAAGAAAAAAGCTCTTACGGATGTCATCAAAGGCAAACAGAACATAGCGCATTACCCCAACAGAACAGCCCGGCTGGTTAGGCAGAAACTTCTTTAGACGGTTTGATGCCGGGGCACGGTACATCATTAACGGTTGAGAGGTTTGGTCATTTGCACTTCACAGGGAGAATAATGTGTGTTCTCAGCCTCTCACAGTCGTTCAAGGCCTCCAGGTCCTCATGCTGTGGAAGGTCAGGGCCATCTTCCTCTTCCTCTCCGGACGTAGGTAAGGCACGTCAACTCTGGGCCATTGAGATAAGAGACAGGCCGCACATGCTTTTAATTACCTCCACTCTCTCAAATCTGGCTGCTACTCTGAGCGCCGACAGGCCAATAAAATCATGGAATCCAGAGGCACGGATAGATAAGATGGAGGGAGAGAGAGAGAGAGAGAGAGAGAGAGAGAGAGAGAGAGAGAGAGAGAGAGAGAGAGAGAGAGAGAGAGAGAGAGAGAGAGAGAGAGAGAGAGAGAGAGAGAGAGAGAGAGAGAGAGAGAGAGACGGCAGAGACACCACAAGATAAAACACAAAACATTGGGTCTGGGGGTCAGAAATTGAAGGTGGCAGGTCGAGTCGAGTTCCATGTTTCATTCGTCCCGTTTCCCCAAATTGTGAAACTATACTTATGTTGGGATCTGCCGTTTTTTGGGGGGGTTTTACACCGAAAAAAACGAACTTAAACTTGAACTCAAACCAACTTAAGATGGACAGACTGATAAGTATTAGTGGCTCTTGAGCTGTGTGTCCAGGCTGGGAGCTCCCTGGGCTGGGGGGGTCTGCTCTGTGTGTCTTAGTGTGAGTGAGTAGAGCAGCCCAGGAGACAGCAGAGGCAGCGGATCATTAAAGCTTGTTAGTGTCCCTGTTGTCTGCAGGCCCACGGCCCGGCGTGGGGGCTACCGCTCGGCGAACCTCTCCACTGATCCCGCTGAGATGGAGGGAGCGTGGTGGAGGAGAGTGGCAGGGGGGAGGAAGGGAGGGAGGGAGGGAAGGATGTATGGGATCCACGCCACTTACAGAAGCCTCAGAGACATCCAACAGATCTGCAGCTCTCATTTCATCTGCCTCATCCCCAAAGCCATTAGGCAGTTTAGCAGGGAAATGGCTGTTAAAATATACATCTGTCTGCGTGTCAGCACATAGCAGTTACTTTTTTCCTCGATCCGCACACAACCACACCGCCGGTTTTGAGCGATCGATTAAATATTTAAAACGTCAGTCGCGGTGCCGTGTTTGATGTGAGCTCTTAACGAGCTCCGTCTCTCACTCTGACGGAGAGGTGGACGCAGGAATTGTTTACTCTCTCGGAGAAAGAAAGCACACTGCCGTTTCGTTGCATCTTCGTGTGTCAATAAGATCTGATGAGACCATTATGTTTGAACAAACGCACTAAAGGACGCAAGTAAATGTGCGTTCAGCAACTCCATCTCACTTCCTCAGCGATCCTACTTGGTTTCTATCTCCTGTCGACGTTCCACTGAAACCAGAAAACACTGTATGTCACAAGCGACACAGATAGGGCATAAGATTTCGTTGACATTTAAGTCTAAGTTTATCCAAAGCGACTTACAATAACTACATTTGTCTATGTAAGTGAACTATACATGAACAATATATGAACAAGTGCCATCGGCAGTCACAGAAAGAGAAAAATAGAGAACGGAAGATTTTTAATTGTATTTAATTGTTTTAAGTAGAACATTTAACACAATCTAGTGAACATAAATACATATAGGGTCAGGATGGCCTTTGACCTCTGTAATTTCCCCCCAAAATTAAACAGTGTGCAGATCCTTCTGCTACTCATGTTGCGGTGTACTAAACCCTCCTCAGTGTTATTGGGGCCACCGTGGTGTATGTATGTGTGTGTGTGTGTGTGTGTCTACATGTGTCTGTGTGCATGTGCGTGTGTGTGTGTGCCTACATGTGTTTGTGTGCATGTGTGTGTGTGTGTGTGCCTACATGTGTTTGTGTGTGTGTGTGTGTGTGTGTCTGTGTCTGTGTGTGTATATGTGTGTGTGTGCCTACATGTGTTTGTGTGCACGTGTGTGTGTGTGTGTGTATGCGTGTGTGCACAAGGTGTGCGTGTTCACAGTGGGCCCAACTGATGGGATTAGCATGTGAGAACCCCCGTTCCTCCAAAACACACACATTCAACACGCAGCCCCCCGCCGCTCTGCTGTCTTACACTGCACGAACCCTGACCTCTTGTCAACTCAGCCCCTAAAAACTGCCATTTTCCACTGCGTCTGTCAGTAGGGGTGTCCGTCCAACGTCCATCCCCCGCTGCACAGTTAGCTACCATGTGGGTGGCGGAACATGAAAGACTAGAGTAAGAACAGAGAAATAGAAAAGGGATTTGGGTGATTGTGTGAGGGAGATCAATGTGTTTATGAATGTGTTAAGTGACGGGCAAATACAAAGCTATCTGGAAGAATGGATCTTGCTGTGGACACAAAGTGGGAAACAGATGGTGAAGGTTGTTTGGTGGGTTAAAAGGGGATTGCAATGTTACAATGATCCCCTGGCATCACATACATGCTATTTATTTATCAGACGCTGGACCAGAATAAACGTCTGATGATAAAGCAATGAGATTATGATGAAAAAAACAAGTGCGTATGCTTTACACGTCGTAGCAACCGCTCTCTAAGCCAGAACGCCTCTGCCACCCATTGTGTCTTTTCCGCCCACCAGCATGCCTCCACCACCTCCTCCCCCTTCCCCTCTTCCTCCTCCTCCTCCTCTTCCTCCTCCTCCTCTTCTTCTTCCTCCCTATCTCTGTGCTGGATGCATGCAGCACACGACAGCTCTGTCAGGAAGGATGCTCACGGAAAGGGAGAGAGGGCGTGGGCCTCGGGAGTGCAGCGTCTCTCCCCCCAGCATGCTCTCTCCCTCTCTGCGGCCTCCCCTGGGGCAGAGGGAAGATTAAAACAAACAGGAGTTTAATCAGTGGGCCCCCGCTTCTTCCCGCTCAGCTGCCAACAGAAGGAGCCCTCTCCAGGAAGGCTCCCTCAAATCAAAGCTTCCTGCTCGCCACTCGCTGCTTCTCCGATCCGTATCACAACAACAAAACCAGCAGAAACAATTATTTATTCCTTTTGATGTGGGTTTTGAAGTTACCCCACCCACCCACCCACCCAGCCCCCTGCCTCCCCTTCTTCTTCTTCTTCTCCGTAGCCCCTCCTCCTCCTCCTCCTCTCTGCTCTCCATTTTATACACCAAATGAACATGGTCATGCAAGCTTCTCCAGAAAGGGGGCTTGCTTTCCATGAAAGAAATAGAAACTCAGGAATGATTATCCCGCCATTCCACATCTCTTGGCAGAAAGAGCGGCTTTCTTGTTCACTCTAGTTCAATTACAGGCAACATGTTTCACGGTGGGCTCCTCCATGTAATAGGGTGTGAAGCCGGCTGATGGACTGCTTTATTGGGGGCAGCCTACATACTGTATATTCATCCAGCAGAGGCAGATGCGTGGATACGTGTGTATTTTTGGGAGATGAGGGTATGAGGGTCTGGTGTACATGAATAGATGTGCCTAAGGGGTGTAATTGTGTTGAGTGTAATAGATAGAAGCAGACGGGGTAGTGTTGGGGTCCTTGTCTACTCCGGGAGTGGGGAATGGGTTTATAAGGAGGACAAAACAAGGGGACTATGACCCAATTAGCATTCTGTCACATGGTATAACACAATATGCACAGAGAGGGAGAGTTTGGCTGAGTGCTGGCTTTAACAATGGAAAATGCATCCAGGTGTACAGTAGTCTACTAGTTAAAAAACAATCTAAGGGGATAAAATTGCTTAGTGTTGCTATAGTCTTCTCTCAATACCACAACATCTGTTACAACTATCAAATTACTCAGCTGCCTCATCAAAAGGTCTGGCAGAGACCTCCTCAAAAACACAGATGGTTAATCATGTTTTTTTATCATTTGCTGAAAGTTGTGATACACTAAATCAATTTAATTAGGCGCTACACAATTCAACCTTAAAAACAGATTTCTTTTTCAGGTCAGATATTATTCCCCATGAGAACCTTTTGGTGAAATGCGGTTTCAGCTCAATACTCTTGATTTCAACACATGCCCACATGACATTTATTTTCATGGTTGGGTGGATCTGTTTCACATTTTCATCACTTATAAATGAGTTGAGAGATTGGACGCAAATACACATCCTGACCTGAAACTGAGGGGGAACTGCCAAGATCTGCACATTGAACAGATTTGGGATTTTAGAACCCACATTTCTCTATTGAATTTGAGGGGATAGTCACCCGAGTCCTCCACAACATGAATCACAATTGGGTAAGCCTATCTAATAATAACTGATTTCAAGCCATAATTCAACCTTTCAAATACATTGTGAAACATTTGGAAAAGGGCTTCCTGGTCACAGGACCCCAACATCAAAGGAGTCTCTGTCTCAGGACCTCAACATCACTGGAACATCAATCCACAGCAACATATTTAGCTTGAAGTGTTATATTAATCTTTGTTGTCTACACAGTTACATACAGTGATGACAGGGCCGGTCTGTTAGACAGGAACCAGGCTGGTTGTGGCCTCCTGGCCTCTCTCACGGCCAGAGAGCCAGGCTGAGGACTGAGGAGAGAGAGAGTCCCTGGCAGGACCCTTCAGGAGCAGCACTGTGTTACTATGCCTGCTCTATAATTACATATTGGATATAAAGTCTCTGAAATGCATTTTGAAAAACACATTTGAAAATAGTTTGCACAATAGTATTTTAGGAATGTTTTTTGGGCTAAATACATATTTGGACTGGAATTTCACATACAAAACTTAAATATGTTACGGTACATGTGGGAATGCGGTACATGTGGGAAAACTAGGGTTAGGGTTAGGTGCTACGGTGCTAGGGTTAAGGTTAGGGTTAGGATTAGGGGTAGGGTTAGGGTTAGGGTTAGGATTACGGTTAGGGTTAGACATGCCAGCATGTACCAAGTCGACGTAGCACCTAACTTTAACCCTAGTTTTCCCACATGTACCGTATTCCCACATGTACCGTAACAAATACACTATGGCCAAAACATAATGTGGACACCCGAACATCATGTGCTTGTTGAACATCCCATTCCAAAACCATGGGAGTTGGTCCCACCTTTGCTGCTATAACAGCCTCCACTCTTCTGGGAAGGCTTTCCACTAGATTTTGGAACATGGTTGCAGGGATTTGCTCCCATTCAACCACAAGAGCATTACTGAGGTCGGGCACTGAGGTCGGGCACTGAGGTCAGGCACTGATGTTGGGCGAGAAGGACTGGTTCGCAGTCGACGTTCCAATTCATCCCAAAGGTGTTCAATGGGGTTGAGGTCAGTCAAGGCCAGCCAAGTTCTTCCACATCTAACTCGGCAAACCATGTCATTATGGACCTCGCTTTGTGCATGGGGGGATTGTTGTGCTGAAACAGGAAAGGGCCTTCCCCAAACGGTTGCCACAAAGTTGGAAGAATACAATTCTCTAAAATCTCATTGTATGCTGTAGCATTAAGATTTCCCTTCCCTGGAACTAAGGGGCCTAGCCCAAACCATGAAAAACAGCCCCAGACCATAATTGTACCCACATACATTTGGCTATGTAGTGTACAAAAGCATTTTCACCCTGATCACAACTAATCAGTGTTACCCTATAGGGGGCCCTCTGCTCGTATCCTATGATCAATTATACTAAGTTGTTGTGCTCTTCAATTATCACATTAAATTATACAACATGCATTTTATGATCTATTATTATATGAACAAACAATAGAAAATATGTAATATATACTCACATTAATTTGGTATGACAATTAGCCTACAACTTAAAAAGTTAATTTAAAGATGCAGAGTCTCGTAAAGAAAATGTATTCCATTAAGTACATTTCAAACAAATCTCTGGCATTTGAAGCAATTCAATTTGTTGTCATATTTGGCTTCCATTTCATAATGATTCCAGAGGGAGTAAGAGAGCTTCTGACATGTGATAAAATATGTCTTGTCTTGTGTTTTATATATAGTATCAGTTTTTTATCACGATAGTGTTGTAACATGGAACCCACAAAACTGTAAACATGCAAACTGTAAAAGTTTGCCATTTAAATCATGTCCTTGAAGACCGATATTGAGCTTGTTAAGCATTTCATTTCTGTTTTATAAGCCTCTTTAATTTGCCTTTCAGTCTGCCCATTTCAAATTGGTCTTTAATTAAACTCCAGCTAATTACACAACTCTTGAATGACTCTTGTATCTTTGGCTGGATGTAGGGAGGGCCTGGATCTGTTGTTGCTAAAAGTGAAACACCAGCTGACACCCAGACATTTTATTTTATGCCTCCTTTGGTCAATGCCAGCTCCTCCAAAACACACATCTTCCCAGAAGGCATGGTCGGAGGAAAACACATTTGTGAGTGTGTGATGAAGCCCGGTCTTAACTTTATGATATCATGTGTACAGTGACATGTGTACTCTATATTGTAATTACATTCCCATTTCTCTCTAAGACTTGTGACTGGTATGATCCGGTTTAAAGACTAATAGGGAAATTAAAATGATAGTTTTAACCATGTTTTGAAGCTATACAGTGTATGTCTGCGATTGCATTGTTTACAAACACAAAACATAAAAGAAGCCTATATTTTGTGTTCTAACAACTAGATTAGATTAGATTAGATGTATTGTCCCCAGGGGGAAATTCATTTTCACACCACTGTACAGTATACATACAT
This sequence comes from Nansenia antarctica, assembly GCF_963989245.1. Lineage (NCBI taxonomy): Eukaryota > Metazoa > Chordata > Actinopteri > Argentiniformes > Microstomatidae > Nansenia > Nansenia antarctica. The sequence continues at coordinate 36,071,863 of NC_137679.1, read as the reverse complement.
ACAACACTGTATAACACAGACAACAACAGACAGTACTACACATGACAGATACACAAGTACACTCAGCGCGGTATAAGTGCTAATCACAGATTTTGCTCTCATGATCTCCATAATGATATGAACTATGGGAAAGGTGGCTGGGTAAGGACCAACCACAAAAGGTGTGCTCTCAAATGTCAAAGAATACCAACCATCATCAAATGACGGGAGGAACTGTGCTAGACAAAAGAGACAGACAAAATATAACATAAGAGGCACCAGCATCAAAAGCACTCCAAATGTCTGTGAGCAAAACTGGAATAAACACCTGGATTTATACAGCACGTAACTTGAATACGCAAAAGAAGTTCAAGAGGATAATGCAAGCTTGATGTATTTGACTGATGCTAAACCTAAAAAAAAATTAGTGG
>NC_137679.1:36036453-36066453 GCF_963989245.1 Nansenia antarctica | reverse complement strand
ATGAAGTCATCCTAGAAATATTGTACTGTACATTGCAGAAGTTTCTGTAAAAAAATATGCATGATGATAATTTTTTCAGGATTTCGGCATGCAACTGTGTTGTCCAAGGTCACGTGAAGCGTGACGAATCTTTGTTGTATAATTTACGACACGGTTCTGTATTATTCTAAAACGGTAGAAAACAGGATTGTTCCACTGCTTTAAATTTCAAATGATGATAGTGTTTTGGCCTACAGTGGCATACAAACACTGTGCATATTTCCAGTGTTGGCTTGGTCAAGCCATGTGCAAGACAGATAAACAGTTCAAAGCATCCTTTGTGTCCCTGTTTGTGTTTTTTGTTGCGTATGTATGGAGACCAAACATTGAAATTCCATACAGGCCACAGAGTGGGAAGCGGTTTCCCATGGTTCCATTGGGAAGAGGCTTTCATGTGGAAAAAGTATCTCTGGGTCCCTTCAGCCCCTCTGTTGTGACAGGGGATAATGAATTTCACAACATCTGCCATTTGTTAGCCCTGTTTGGTGTAACTGATCTCCTTTTAATCCCGAGACGTCCACGGACTTCCAAAGCGTGTGCAGCTCCACAGCTGAAATGAAACAGATGGATCCCATGGCCCCTCTGGGGCTGGGAGTAGGGGCACCGGCAGGCAGGAAGAGGCTGGCAATGGTACACACATTCCCCTTCCATAGTGGAGCAGCGGAGGCTGGTGGAGGTACGAGATCGGAGCACATGCAGGCTCATTGTAATGCATGGAATGGAATGAGGAATGGTATCAAACACGTGTGGAGGAGGATAAGGAAAGGATAGGTCCTTATTCATAAGATACGTCGATGTACACTGTGTAACTGTATCCTACTCATTTGCAGAAATTATAATCTGATAACAACCTATGTAACAACTAGCGTGTTCATGAGCGCTGGCCCCAAGGAAATAGGGGACTAGAATTGAGGGGTTTGAGCCCTATCTAACTTCTTCATGTTTTGGACAAAGCAGGGCACGATGCAGTCAATGTCATCCCATCTCGAGAGGGTGACATGGGGACCAGAGCACTAGACCAGTGTATATTGGCTGAATTAGAGTACCAGGGTAAGACCAGGGTATATTGTGTAAAGCAGTGAAAATGGCAGACAGAGAAAAGTATAATCCAGACTAATGATAAAAGAGCTATAATACTAGATACAATGTTCCTCATTTAAACATATTATCAGTGGAGGCTGGTGGAGGTAGAAATTGGAGGACGGGCTCACGGAAATGCATGGAACGGAATATGTAATGGCATCAAACACGTGTGACACCAATTCCATCCCATGCCTTGCAATGAGCCTGTCCTCTGATTTCTACCTCCACCAGCCTCCAATGGTCTGTATATGACCTCAAAATGCCAGATGTAAATGTGTGTTCTGATCGGAATATCATTTTAAATAACTTTAGCAGATTTATCTGTAGAGACCTCAATACTATAGGAAAAATAGAAAAACGGTATTTACTTCAGGGAGCAGCAATTACTCTGAGCTGTTGTGCAATCACCACAGGTGGAATATGAACCACAATCCTCAGTGAAAAACTCAAGAGGAACATTTGATCGCCTCCAAAAATGTACCAGTGCCGGTGTCCAGAGAAATCAGATAATAATTTTCTGGCTGCTGAGGCTTAATTTGACTAGATGGAAAATCATACATACAACAGAACCTCAGAATCACCTCTCCATCTGAAAGGAGGTATGGTCGGAATGGCAATTTTCTTTCCTTCCAAAAAATTCGGAATATGAGCAGTGGATTTCTCTGCCCCCATCCCCTGCCTCTTCATAAAACCTGGAATGTGCTTCAAAGAATGCACACTATCTTTCCTCCATGAATAAAACATCTGTCATTCATCGGCCTGCACAATATGTGCCGATTTAACAAAGCATAACAGCTCTGAATGGGATGGAGGCAGACATCTGTGCAGTGTCCCTAATAAGCCATGTCCAAGCGTTATCTGTCCCAGTGGATAGTTCACAGTTAGCTGGTCTGAGGCTCAGGGCAAATGTTTTTTTTGGTGACCCACAATATGTCAATCAAACATTTATCACAACAGGGAAAAAACATTCCTCTAGAAATTCTGTGTTTCAAAGCAGGCTTGCAACGTTAGGCTGTTACCATCAATCTGTGGTACAGTGAGGTCATCGGCGCAGACAGACAGACGGACAGGAGCCTAAAGGCTAAAGGCCTGTCTGAGACCTGGATATGTGAAATACAGCATGGAGTGGATAGCCTGGGGGACGCCCACAGGGGAGCCACAGTACAGTATAACAGAGTCTGGGTTGGAGACATGCAGCGCTTCAGGTGGAAAGTCACAACAGGACTTCCGGTTTGTCTAATGGCGGAGTAGTAGTTGAATTAAAAAAAAAAGTTTAATCCTGCTTCTCTTTGTTTTCTGTAATGTCCTTGAGTTTGAGAAATTATTATTATTATTATTATTATTATTATTATTATTATTATTATTATTATGCATGCGTGCGTGTATGTCTTTAGGTGTGTGTATGGAGGGATGGGTGTACGTATGTCTGTACATGTATGTACTGTATATATGTATGATTTAATGTGTATATGTGTAAATATGTGTACTGTATATAGATAGATACTTGTTAGAGGCAATGCTCTATAGTTGTTCCAGTCATTAATACCAGCCCCACAGTGCCTTAGCACAGTGTCATGTAAAATCTGTCATTCCTTTTCTGAAAACAGTGTTCAAGTGTAAGTTAGGTGTTCACTAAACTGTTAGTTAACATCACTGATCCTCCGTCTCCTCCCCACCCAGATGCTTTTTGTCACTTTATCATTACAAGTTTTTACCTCGCCCTTTTCTTTACCCCTTTACCCTTCTTCTCTACTCCCCCCCTTGCCCCCCGCCCCCGCTGTCCACATCATTGAAGCTCATAACCTTTTAAGATATGACAACTACATCTAACTACAAAATAGGCCCATCCATTGTGTTTCTTTAAACACCAAAGGTATGAACAACTGGGTGAAAAGACAGAAAATAAGGTCCTATCTACAACAATTCAATTCAGACAGCTTTTCTATAGGAAACCCACCGTAAGAATGATCATGTCTTAAGAAATCTGATATACCACTCACGGTTCAATGCTAAAGCTTTTGCTGATATAAAAGGAAGATTTGTCATTGTTTCGGGCCAACGATTCGCCAGTCCTCTCATTTTGGCCAACACAACTATGAGGATTGTAACTTTTTTCACAAACTATTCTCTGCCATACCTAGTAACAATTACAATGTGTAACACTGTACTAGACAGATAATCAAACAGGACCAAGGTTATCAATGATCTCATTGCCCAAAATGGTGTTTCAGACATTTGGAGATTTAAATTGAACAACAAACAAGCATTTTCCTTTCATCATACATACTCGTATTGACTACTTCCTTCTAGATAATAAATTACTGGGGAATGTCAACTCTGTTAACTGCTCATGTCATAGTATTACAATATCTGATCATGGTGCAGTTTCATTTCATGTAATAATAATAATAATAATCATAACTTTTATTTGTATAGCACTTTTCCTGCAAACGTTGCAGCTCAAAGTGCTTTAATCAGTATATAATCATCCTTTAATTATTTAGTCATTTAAAGGCAATATTAAAAAGATGGGTTTTTAGTCTTGACTTGAAAATATTTGCTGAAGTTGCATCCCTAATGTAAACTGGCAGTGCATTCCACAATTTGGGTGCATAAAATGAGAATGCAACCTCACCAAATCTCTTCTTTTGTACAGAGAAAGCCAGCGTCAGAACACCTGAGAGCTCTATTGGGCTGATATGCTAGCAAAAGGTCTTTCAGATATTCTGGTGCTGTGCCAGTGAGAGCTTTATAAACAAGCAGAAGGATCTTGAAATCTATTCTGAACTTAAAAGGAAGCCAGTGTAGAGTACACTGTACAATGTACAATGTAATGTAGCGCTACCCAACTGCCTTGACCCTCTCAGTCTTAAACCCCTACTCCTAGCCAATGATCAATTAGTAAATCATTCCACTTCAAATATGAATTTCCTTCTTGAAACCAATGGATCTCCAGAAATCTCCCATTCAACCCTATGGGAGACCCTTAAAGCCTATCTTTGCGGGCAAATAATCAAATACTCTTCCAGGGCAAAAAAAGCAAGAGACTCTAAACTCAAGGACATCTCACGATCCATTGCAGAGATTGATAACCGTTACTCTCCCTCCCCAAAACTTTTTAAAGAAAGACTGTGACTACAGACAGAATATGACCTACTTTCCACAGACAAAGCCACATGCTTACTAATCAAAGCTTGATTCAGGGTCTACGACTCAGGAGATAAAGCCAGCAAGTTACTTGCCCAGCAAGTTTGCTGTCAAGCTCAATCCTCCCGTCTTATTCCTAAGATCTACACTAAAACAGATGATATAGTGATAGACCACATGGAAATCAACAACATCTTCAAACAGTACTACAGTAGTTAATACTGCTCCGAATGTGACGATAACTCCACAGCCCAACCGCTTCTTTGACAACAACCTCACCTTTCCTTCCATCCCAGCTGAACAAAACTGTTTACTAGCAGGTGAGATCTCTAATGTGGAGATTGTAAATGCCATTACATTCTTAAAATGTAACAAAACACCTGGTCCAGACAGTTATACCTCTGAGTTTTATAGAGAATTCGCACTTGAGCTATGCCCTCCGCTTCGAAACATGTTTAATGAATTTTTGTCATTAGGATGCTTGCCACCAACTTTACGACAAGCTGCAATAACACTCATAGGTGCAAGGACCCTCTCAAGTGCTCCTCCTTTCACCCTATTTAATGTAGACTACCGAATCTTATCCAAGATCCTAGCAGCAAGATTAGAGAAGGTCATCCCACAAATAATTGCACCTGACCAAATGGGCTTCATTTCAAATAGGCACTCTAGCTCAAACCTTAGAAGTCTTCTCAATATTATCTATTCACCTCCATCTCACTCTCCTGAAATTGTGATTTCGCTCGATGCTGAAAAAGCGTTTGACCAAGTTGAATGGCAATATTTGTTTTCAGCCCTAAAGAAATTCAGATTTGAGGATTCCTACATCTCTTATAACATCTCGTATAAAACCCCTCTACTCTAACCCTCTAGCTGCTGTAATTACCAATGGACAACAATCTGAGTACTTCCCCCTAGACAGAGGCACATACCAGGGCTGTAGTCTATCCCCCATACTCTTAACGGTCGCCATCGAACCCCTGACCATTGCTCTCAGACAGTCTGTGATTTCCTGGGAATAGAGCGAAGGGATCTCACACACAAAATATCCCTATATGCAAACGACATATAACAACATGTAACTGACCCATTAAAATCTGTTCCCTCTATCCTCAACACCCTAGCTTAATTCGGGAAACTCTCAGGCTATAAAATCAATTACGATAAAAGTGAAATGTTTCCTATTAATCAATTAGCCACCACTCTAATCCCACTTTCCATTCAGAATTTCCAACAAGGGCTTTACATATCTGGGGATCGAGATCACACCTACTTTTTCATCCCTCTTTGTCAAGAATGTTGGCGTTTTATTTGGAAAATGTAAAAAAGACATGGATAGATGGACGAACCTCCCAATGTCCATAGCCGGCCGAATTTATCTCATTAAAATGATTGTATTACCAAAATTCCTTTATCTTTTCAAAACATCCCCATCCTGATCAAAAAGTCATTCTTTAACTCATTGGAAAGGAGCATATCATTGTTTATCTGGAATGGTAAAGCAAATAGAATTGAAAAGAAGTGCCTTTCAAAGACCTAAAAGAAACTCACTGGCATGGCCCTACCCAACTTCATTCACTATTACTGGGCATGTAATATTAAAGCAATGTTGCACTGGAATGAAGGACACCTGCCCAGCAGGTGTGAGTCATGGGTGCAAGGAGTACGCCTGTACCCCCCTTAATCTAAACTCCATAATATGTGCCCCATCACCCCCCCTTCAAAGTAATTTGTATTAAAATCCAGTGGCCTATCACTCGAAGTGGTCTATCACTTAAAGACAACATCAGTGCACTCTCCAAACAAGAATAACAATTTTCCACCCTCTCTCTCCGATTATACCTTTGGGGCTTGGTCCTCAAAGGGTATTAAATCCATTTCTAATCTATATGTTGATGGCAAGTTTGGATCGTTTGCACAACTCTCTCAATTATTCGATTTACCGAAGTCTCACTTTTTCAGATACATTTTGTCAAGAAAAGTAATGCTACATTCCCAGACCTCCCGACAAACAATACAGTGGATCACATTCTCTCACTATGCCCAAATAGAAAAGGTCTAATTTTCTGTTATCGATAACAACGTATGCGATATCACCCCGCACTCACTGCAAGATGTTAGGAGACTCTGAGAGAAAGACCTTGGAGAGGAAATCACAGATGATCAATGGGGGCAGTGCTTGACTTAATACACACCTCTTCCCCTTCTGCCAGGCACAGCTTGATACAACTCAAAATTGTTTTGAGAGCACCCTTGACCATGGCAAGACTGAATTTCCCTAACGTAAACCCTTCATGCCCTCGCTGTAAAGGTCAACCAGCCGACTACATACACATGTTCTGGTCCTGCCCCAACCTTAACACGTTTTGGGCCAACATCTTTGGTGCCTACACTAAGATATTTATTTTAAGTCATCACCACCAATCCCACATGTGCTTTATACGGTTTCACCCCTGTAACTCGTTCCCTTAAAAGGAAAGCCTATGTAGTCATAGCATTTACCTCCCTGATTGCCAGATGCCTAATTTTTCTCTCCTGGAAGGAACAAACTTCACGAGTTGGATCAGAGACATTATGCATTTTCTGAAACTTGAGATAATCAGATACACCCTTAAAGGCTCTTTCCAAATATTTAGGAAGATCTGGGACCCATTCTTAGATTACTGTGAGAGCTTACAAGTACCACTCAATACAGATGACTAGAATACTAGTATTAAAGGGAGGCAGCGGAACCCCTCCCCCCCATATCTCCTCACTCACTTATTGTATTTATTTATTTATTTGTACTTGCTCTTTTCTTTTCTTAATATTGTATGCACTTATTTTGTACTCCTTGGTTAGACAAATGCCTCAATGGACAATTATTCTGGTGAAAATGTGGACGAAAAAGAACAAGGGGGAGGGTTGGGAGGATCAGGGAGGGTTGGGGGAGTTAGGGTAAGCTGGGTGGAGAGGGAGGGGGTTACCATTCATAAATGTAATTATTTTGACAGTGCAAATGACCTATGCTTTTATACAATGCCAGTTTAACTATATGCTGCACATGAATATGTGTTCATTCTTTTTTTTTTTTTACTACAAAATCACACCAAAGGGAGTGTGGCAAGACAAGAGTCTGGCCACTATAGGAAATCATTCCGTTAATTATAAGGGAAAGTCACTATGATCTTGTTCAATCAAGCATTTAGCATAACACTGTACAATCACAGGGCATTCTAACACTATGACTGCCAATGGCCCCTGGCCCGGGCATAGATTACTTTTTCCTGCTATGACGGATAGATGACTCACTTGCTTATGTAGAGTAAACATTTGGTTTAGAAAAAAATCTATAAAAAATATGTTTTACTTCGGGGTAGAGGCCTAAAAACGAGGTCTCCTAACGGCATGGAAGGCAGCTTGTTATACTCACACATCAGAGGCTTCATTGAGCCCTGTGCTCTCTGTGTTTGTTTGGGAATTCTCTATTGTTGTTGTTGATGTTGTTAGGCTGGGAAACATCATGCAGCGCCTGTCACCTCTCTGCTGCATGTGTTTCAGGGCGTCTGATGTCGGTGCTTACCTTGTGCTTACCTTGTCTAGAGTGAGTGTCTTACTTCAGTGATCCTCCTGTAAGAAAGAGGGGGTAAAACAAAGGTAATCAATCAGGGGATGCTGGTGCCTGGTGGAGGTAGAAATCAGAGAACGGACTCATTGTAATGCATGGAATGGAATCATCATTCAATTTCTTATTCCATTAAATGCATTACAATGAGCCCGTCCTCCGATTTGTACCTTCATCCGGCTCCTCTGTCATGGGTCATCCGTAGGGAGTGGGACGGACTGGCACAACTAAACGGCCCTGGACTTTCAGCGACCGTCCCTGACAGCATCCCTGCAGCCCACCCAACACATCGCTCACTAGCCCCGCAGCCAACTGGTCATCTGTAGGGCTACTGAGCAATGTGCACGGCCTGCAGACTTCTCTTTTAAACTATGCAAACACGAGCAATAATGAGAGCAAAACTATGAGGAACCTGGGCCGTGTTGGTAAATGCCAATACAATCTCTGCCAGCAGCGACATACGGGATTCGATGGCCCAGTCTGCTGCCGGCAAACGGCCGTTTATAATGGGCTAATCACGCCCCCTACTGGTGACTGAAGTCGAATCTACACATTGTTTGCTCCTTTTTTCCGATGAAACTATTTGACACTAAATCTTGTGTAAGGTACAGTAAAAGAAAATAGCTACTGCGTATTGTTAAGCGCTGAAGTTACTTCGCCGACGATACGCTTCTGTTTCCTTCCAAAAAGGTATGTCCTGCCATCTGCCTTCATGTACTCCATTCACAGATCTAATGTCCCTTTCACATATATAATAGCCGGGCTGTGTAGGTGTAAGCAGCATTACACCTGTCTAGCTCTCTCAGATCAGTAAAGCGGAGTGAACAAGGGTCGATGGGAGGGAACGACTTTCTGGAATGAAACGCAGCCAATGATTTTTACCACCAGCCGACAGGCGGCGCTACAGGAAACAACCTCAGTCATTGCAACATGAGCGTCCTAGAATCCACTTCCGTGAGAAGACACAAAGAAAACAAGCGGACTAGCGTAAACAGACGAGAGAGAGCAACAAGATACATAATGGGCAAGAAGCATAAGAAACACAAGTCCGACAAACACACGTATGAAGGTAAGCCAGGGGTGGTCACGTGATGCTCTGGTTGGTCTGAATGAATGAATGAATGAATGGTCTTTATTGTCATTAATATAGTACAGGTACCATACAACGACATTTGGGAGGGGTGGCTCCCCTGGTGCTAGGAAAGAAACTAAAAACAAGAAGGGAAAAGAGCTGGTTTACATAAATAAAGGCTATGTACACTATCCACTATACTATACTATACAAATAAAACACTGTGCTGTACTCTATGCTATGCTATACCTATTCTAACATTTCCTATTCTCTGCAACCTTATTTACCCGAGGGTTGTCATATTGCACATAGTGTTATTGCACATTCATTTAAAGTGTCGCAGTTTGCAGGTTTGAAATGTTCACAGTTGTGTTTCAGTATTGCACTTGATTACAATCTAGTAGCTGGCTGCTACACCTGCAGGGCTCGCGCTGCTTTCATGTGCAGCTAGCTAGCTAAGCGCGAGACCTCACCACTGATCTATACATGATCATACATAGACATTCATAGTCTAATGTCTGTAATAATGTCTACTAATATGTCTAATAATGCATATATAGGCTGGCTAGCCAACAGTTTACTAGTGATGCCCTAGGTCAACATACCAGTCTGTTGTCCTTGTTATTATTAGGCTTTATACAACAGTTAGTTCCGACCAAGTAATTTGATTGGACAAGAGGCATTCCATGAGTTACGATATAATAGTATAACAGCACTGGGACTTTTAACTATATGTATGATATCACTCCGCTGCACAGATGTTCTAAATGACCGTTAATGACACTCCATTGTAGACCTGCGCCATCGTACTGCTGTTCTAACCTCCGGACATTTGTAAGTGTGAGTTCATGAGGCGCGTCTGATTCAATTGCTTGTGCTAGAATAGACTGTGTACTACTGGATACCTCACCGTATTCATTGTTAGAGAGTTGACTCATGTTGATATTTGACTATAATGTGCACACTAGAAAACGATGGAGCAGCGTGCTGTCTGATGTCAACTGGTCTGACTCTGAATCACATTCACACATGCCACCAAAGCGACTGTCAACCGAGTCATATTTCACTGGTTGCACAATACATGGAGATGTACAAATACATGTACACGATACAAAGTAGCTAGCCACGATACAAAGTAGCTAGTTTGTGTTCAGGTTACTAGGCAACAGTCCAGTTGAACAGTCCCATTGCGGAACTATTTTTTCTTGACGGAGCCAAAATAAATGATTAAATAAACAAGCAAATAATAATCTGTTGTCACTTATTACTGTTAATTAATAAATTGCGCTGTAGAACTGTTGTATAAAAGCAAGCCGTGCTGATATTCGGGAAGTTCTGGGCCCAGGACAGTCCGGACGGATTGTATGGCAGCTAGTGCTGAGGCACAAACATGTACATTTTCAAGCCTGCAAACTGTGACACTTTAAAATAATGTGAAAAAATACTCTTTGTGCAATATGACAACCCTAGTTGACTATCTGTGCAGTATAGTACAGTGGATTGTGTACATAGCCTTTATTGATGTAAACCAGCTCCTTACCTTCTTGTGATTTTATGCATCTATGCTTTTTCTAAAATGTGTTTTCTTTTTCCTTTCCTAACACCAGGGGAGCCACCCCTCCTAAATTTCGTTGTTTGGTACCTGTACTGTAGCAATGACAAATAAAGTCCATTCCATTCCATTCCATTCCATTCCATTCAGTATAACACACTCCCTCTCGTGTGATATTGCTTATTGTCTTAATAAGACATGTAAAAAGTGTTAGTGTAGGCATTAGGCAAAATATTGTTGCTTCAGGTTACACCTTTCCGGTAATTTTTGTTTGTTTGTTTGTTTTACATTTCATTGAATGCCTTATTGTTATGTATTTTCTATGTTCATACACAAAAAAGGACCGAAATAAACTACTAGTACTATCAAGTTGCGGATAATGCAACTAACATACACTGTCTGTAGCTAGCTAGTATATTGCAGATGTTCTTGCTAGATTTCCATCCTCTTTGATACTACTGCCAGAGAGCTAGCTAGCTGACATCACCTACTCTGTCAGTTAGGTTTCAGTTACCAGTTGTTTACTTACTTGATAGTGCATAACTCCCATGTCATTGTGTTTAATCCCCAGAATACGGAGAGAGACCTCTGAAATTAGTTTTAAAGGTCGCTGGGAATGAGGTGACGACAGGAAGCTCTAGCCGTGAACATACTATGTATGAGGAGAAGCCCGACTACGATAAACATAAGGACAAGAAGAAGAAGAAGAAGAAGAGGGAAGAGAAGGACAGGAGCGGCCCGGTGTCACCCGTGGATGAGAAGAAGAAGAGAAAGGTTTGTGTGACTGTGAACAAGCTTTATTCAGAGCCTCTCTACCCACTGCATGCATTTCTTTCTTTTTTGCGACTATTGTATTTGCTACATAAACATATATTATGTTTTCTACATGAACGTATTATGTTTTCAGTCAATTTACCTGGTAAAATAAATAAGGGTTAAATACATGATCACATGACGATGTCTACTAGGTTAGAGATTGCTTTTATGAGAAAAAGAAAAGGATAGATTTTTATGATGTTTTGTTTTGTACATTAAGATGACCAAGAAGAGGAAAGGGGAGCCAGTGGAAGCAGACTGGGACGATAGAGACCAGAGCCGGACTCCTGTCCGTCCAGATCTGCAACCCTCCATGGCGAGAATAGATGGTAATATAATCAACCATTGTCTCTATTCATCAGTCCATTTTGATCCTTTCTTGGGCACTCATATTTTGGTACAGGACAGACATTCAGTTTCTCCATTCCCTATCCCTATCCCTCCTTTCTATCAGATAAGGAACAGACTCCTCTCCAGGAAGCCCTGAGCCAGCTCATCAGACAGCTCCAAAGGTGAAGCATTCACAGTAGACATCAGCATGGTCAGCCCGAGCGGGCCTCACGACTGTACGTAAGTGGGGTCTGAGGCTCCCCTATGTTGGCTGCTGAAGGGATATTGGATAACGTTTATGACCGCCCGTCGGACGACTTTATCCTGTAGGAAGCCTTTATCCCGTAGGAGCGAATCCCCCAGGCAGCCAACATAGGGGAGTCTCAGACCTCACATATTGTACATTCAGTTGTGAGGTCTGCTCGGGCTACAGTTTAGTATGCCATTCAGTATATTGATATGTTGATCTTCTACGCATATCTGTTGCATTATAACTAATAGTCTCATAGGTGTTCTTACATAGCAAATCAACGACCCTCCCTTTTGTAGGAAAGACCCCAGTGCTTTTTTCTCATTCCCTGTGACTGATCTCATCGCTCCTGGCTACTCGACCATCATCAAGAGGCCCATGGATTTTGGCGCAATGAAGGAGAAAGTAAAGAAAGAGTACTACCAGTCACTGGAGGAGCTCAAGGTACACCATGCTTTCAAACTATTGTCACAACTAAGCAGTGGTCACAATATCATGATAAGTGATGATGAAAGCAAATGTAAACATGTGATTTTGACTTTGACCGCCATGTCTCACTGATGCAGGTGGACTTCAGGATCATGTGTGAGAATGCCATGATCTACAACAAACCTGAGACCATTTACCACAAAGCTGCAAGGAAGCTTCTCCACTCTGGCATGAAGATCCTGAGCGTGGTAAGCCTGACGTCACTCTGGATGCTTCTCTCAAATCAGCTACTCCATGTTATCAATGGTATGGGTGCATTTTAGTATGAGTGAGGGGTGGCTGTGGCGCAGGAGGTAGAGCCGGCTCTAATGATTGCAAGGTTGGCAAATCGGCGGTTCGAGCCCCGGCTGGCCACATCGAGGTGTCCTTGGACAAGACACTGAACCCCAAATTGCTCCCAATGAGCGGGCCGGCGCCTTACATGGTAGCTTGTCGCCATTGGTGTGTGTGAATGGGTGAATGAGAGGCCGTTGTAAAGCGCTTTGGATAAAGGCGGTATATAAGTGCAGTCCATTTTATATAAGTGCAGTCCAGTATGCCCACCCACACCCACCCCGAATCTTCCACCAAAGTGACTCAGAATGCTTTTCTGGCCGGGGGGGGAGAAGAATGTGTCTGGGTTAAGGAGTCATCTTAAGACACTTGGGGCCGGTGAAGATGAAGATGCTTTTTAGTCTAGGATTAGTCCCTCGATGTTGCAATAACTGAACAGCAGAGTGCGCCAGATAGCTTCTGGAAGTCTACATGGCTTCAAGATTGTCATCACCACAATGTCCTTTGGTTTGTTTTGGTACTCACGGCAGGTGATTGTGGCAGAACATGAAAGTTATTGTCTCTATCCCACAGGAGAGGCTCGACAGCCTGAAGCAGAGTATTGAGTTCATGGCCGACTTGGAGAACCCTGCCAGCAAGCCTGGGAAGACTGAGGAAGAGGGGGGCTCTGCCATGGACCAGTCCAAAGAGGGTCCCGTCCCCACCGACGCCAGTGAGACCTCCCAGTCTCCCATTACTCCCAGGTGCTGTACTCTAATGAAATGTTGCTTATACAGCGCTCTTCGTGTATAAAGCGCTATTACAGACTTGCCGGGAAACTAGGACGTGAAGGTCACAGTTGAAATCGCTGCACACAAATTTACGACATTAACATTTTGTATTAAAATCAGTGCGATTGAGTCAAGTTTTGGAAGAGGTGATTGTGTTGGCCTTCTGAGTATACAGAAGTCCAGAAGTGAGTGTCAGCCTGGTGTTTGGAGCGAGTAGATCTAGGGAGGCTGATAGAGGTAGAAATCAGAGGATCAGCTTATTGTAATGAATGGAATGAGGAACGGTATCCATAGTATGTGTTTGTTACCATTCCTCATTCCATTCCATACAATACAATGAGCCCGTTGTCCAATTTCTACCTCTACCCGCCTGTCCGGGTTCTAGAACCTGGAGTGTTAAGAGATTGAGCATTTAGGGACTGCAAGGAGGGATGCATTTTAAAGCCAGCAGGGGTAGCCCAGCCTGTTAACCGTCGACTTGTGTATTGGTAACCAATGTCGAGAACAGAGAGGGGTGATCATGTGTTTATGCTCAGGTAAGAGCATATGTGATTAGACATCATATTTAGAGATCATATTTACCAGACAATCAGGAAGAGTGTTGATGACGTCAATATAAGTCATGGATATGTCTCTGTGTGCTTCAGGCTTGTTGGCCTCGGCGTCTTTTGCAAAGAGTTGTTTTCCACCAGGACGCTGGAGGCCGTGAATGAATGGAATGCTTCTGGGCTTGTCGGTTCTTGCGTTCTGTCGTCAGCACGATGCCCTTTCACACCAGGGAAACATGCTGTCTTTGAAATGGACTGTACGGATTTCTGCCCTCCAACCCCTGAACCCCCCCCCCCCCACCGAGGTTCCCAACCAACATCGAAGTGTAGCATGATCGCTTGTTAGAGATATGGAGCTAGCATTGAGAATTCTATTCTATTCTTACACGATAATCTTCAAGTCACTAATGGGGCTTTTCCACTGGGCTGGCCTGCTTCTTTGGCGCTTTTCCATTTGTCGGCCTGGGTCGGGTCGGGTCGGGTCGGGTCGCTTCTTTAGCTACCCATCGTGAGCAGGAACCATAGGGCCGAAGGGTACCTTTTTGCCAGGCTGCGTGTGACGTGTGACGCTGCACACCGTTGATTGGTCAATGGAAATCGTCATCCCATGTTCATAGATTTCTTCGCTAACCGCCATCTTTAAATACCACATTTGCTCTTGGAAAATGTCACTACAGTTTCTGTAATAGCTTATTAAAAAAGATTCGAAAAATTATGCTGACCATCGTATTATCTTAGTTTAATGTCATTTCAATGCATCATAGAACTTTTATTTACAACAAGTGTTGGAGCCAAAAAAGCTTTATATTATTATTTATGAAAAGCCACTTGAATGGTATTTTGAAAGTGGTACTTTGGCCCATAAAGACTTTTATTTTGAAAATGGGTGTCACCCAATCTAAGGACATAATTGATATAAGGAAGTGATCTCTCCTGGCTTGAGCTTGATGAGTCCTGACACGTGAGGGTGCGACACAGTTTTTCAACCATCACGATAAACCACCACCACATTAGAAAAGATTGATTGTTTTGTTTGATACAAGTTTTGTTTGATACCTTTGTTTGATAACTTTGCTTTTGAATTCCGATCGGGGATAGGCCCGACCCAGAAGTGACACACATACAAACAAACATTTACATACGCGTACATACCACACCACACCAACATATTACTTTCGTTTGTTACTTTTATTTGGACTTTGGACTACAAGACCACTTCAATTCATGGAAAGGTCCAGAGTCTGTGTTGCAAACGGAGGAACTACACACAGCAGGTGCGTTGGAAGCAACACCCACTCATGCCAGGACGATGGCTAATTTGACAGACATGATAGCCATCACAACAAGCATAACACAAAAATCGCTATTATGCACGGTCTTTGCCCTTGAATAACACCGGCTATGGAGGTGGTAGAAACACAATACTCCTTTGCTAACTTCACCATCGGTATACGGTCATTTTGAGCCCTGAACCACCGCGCTGACACCCCGAGAAGATATGCTTTTAACCGTAAACTCAATGAACCGGGAGTTCACCCGCTGCTGCTCGCAGCACCGCTTGCTGCTGGTTGAAACTCCCGTTGACAGCGGGGCGAGAGAAAAGTTTTACCAGGGAATTCGCTCCGCGCTGTGTCGACCGTGATAGGAGTGTAGGATTGACACCATTCAAATGGTTTTGGATTCCCTGTCCTCTCCCCTATCCGGACACGTTTGAATTGTTATCCTAACCCACGGTAAATCAACAGTTATTAACCCGCAAAGGGTGCCTCCGGGCACCGTGTTTGTCCGTGAATAACACGGCACACAATGATACTACAGTTCATAAAGCAGACAAGTGAAGGCAGTGGTTTTAAGGGTTCAAAAAACATGACTTTATTATGTATACATAGCTTCCTCTCTCTCTTTCTCTTTCTCTCCAAAAACCACGGTTAATAATATACCACATGCCGAGGGAAAGGCATACGATAGTTTCAAGTTCCTCCATGTTGCTATTGTTGTGGCTGTGTTGTGTCTCGTGAAAATATACGTCACCACCATGGCGCGCTTTTATGACGCGTAACTCCGCCTACTTTCGCCTACTCCTCCTACTCGTTCCTGGTCTGTTGTGTATAGTGGAAAACCAGAACTGTTCAAAAGCGTGCCGAAGCGAGCCGACCCGAAGCGATCCGGGCCGATAGTGGAAAAGCGGCTTAACTGGGCTGGATGTCAACTAAGGCTGCCACGATTAGTCGACTAGTCACGACATATTTTGGTAGTCGACGTCGTCGCATGTTTTTTTGGAGCTGAAATAAGCGGGGTTTTTTTGTTTGTTTTTTGGGCCTAGCACCCGGGGAGCCCCCCCTCCCAAATGTCGTTGTTTGGTACCTGTACTATATCAATGACAATAAAGACCATTCATTTCATTCGATAGGCATTCGTTTTTCTTCCCTGAAGCTGCCACTGGCTAGCGTCTCCCAGTGTCTTTGATGTACATGCGCAGTGTCGGTCATCCGGGGCACACGTGACTTCCCTGGAAAAACAAACAGAGAAATGTCTTCCTGTCCTCGTACCTCTAAAGTGTGGGAGCATTTCAACCACAACGTTGAAAAAAAGAATGTAAAATGTAAAATTTGCAAAGCTGAACTCGCTTATCATGGCAGCACGTCTATGATGCGCGAGCATCTAAAAAGGATGCACGTTGTGGCAGATGACGAGGAAGACGATGGCTCGTCTCGGTAAGCTAGTTAGCTTGTTATTGGCTAACGATATCGTTACGTTAAAAGCCTTCTTACATTATTTTACGTTGTCATCAAAGCGATACTTATCAAATAGCTACAAATGTTGTCTTAACGTTACAGTGCTAAGAAGGCGCGTTCTACTATGAGATGAGTGAAGCAAAGCAAAACTTTTGTACTCTGTACAAGTATTTATTTTTGCCTAGTGCCTAGCCTACCTCATTTTACTCAGCAGTTTGCACCCTCTACTACTCTTTACATTACATTACATGCAAGTGATGCCAGAAATAAATCTGCAAAGTTCATTAAAATATCTATTTTTGAGTGAACAATCATTTTAATTGTCTTTATTTTTAGTTAGCACATGCCTACAACAACTAACAACTTCAAGCTAAATTTAGAAGCTGATTTAGAAGATGATAGCTAAATAAGAGCGATTGAGTAATTGTGCGATAAGCTGTAATTTATGATCCGATTAGTCGACTAATCGTTAAAATAATCGGTGACTAGTCGACTATGAAAATAATCGTTTGTGGCAGCCCTAATGTCAACCAAAAAGATTTCTTTGTGCTGATCTTTCTTTTTTGGTGTCAAAACAATTAAGCTTTTATTACTTTAGATTTAAAGCCTCTCACTCATCTATCATCTTTGTTCCTTTCTTCTTTCAGGCAAGACAAAGACTCCAAAGAGGAGATTTCCAAAGTCAGTGAGGCAGAGAAAGATCTGGAGGAGATCCGCAAGATCATTGCGGATTCAGGAGGCAAACTGTCCAGCAGAGGACTTCAGAGTCAGGTGGGAGCTACGGGCTAAGACCTTCTCTGCTAACTCAAGCTCAGGCCTAGCTAAGAACGTTAGATCCGAACTACCTTCTGCAGGCTTGCTAGAGACTTAGCCTATACTGGCAGGGGCGCAATTTCACAGAACCCCACACAGAACTGAACCATAGACGTTAGTGTGTATGGAACGTACAAGTAGGGATACTACCTCCGATAAAGAGTCAGAATGTAGTTTATGGCTACTTTATTTTATTTACTGAGATGCCGATCAATTTAAAGTTCTAAATGACGGAATATGTTTTTCTGTATATAAAGGTGATAACCGTCTTGATTTCTTGTTATTATGTAGCTGGACTTCGAGAGGAGGAAGTTAGATGGCTCTACCACACTCGCCATTCTTAACCCGGTCAATTTGGCTGCTGGAGGTATGGTCATTGTCATCAGCTAGTTCTTGCATTTCTGTTTAAAAAAAAAAGTTAGGGAAGTTAATGGCATTTCTTCTCTGTCCTCCGTAGATGTGGGGTACTGCCCTGTGAAACTGGGCATGATGTCCAACAGACTGCAGAGTGGCATTAACACCCTGCAGGGTTTCAAGGAGGACAAGAGGAACAGGGTCACACCAGGTGAGATGGTTCTCTGTGACATCAGGTTAACGTAGGTTCTGGCAGGACACAGAACCACGCAGCCGAACACGTTCACATGTTCATGGGACGAGGCTTAAAAAAAGCAGAGTTTTGCAACAGTTAAACAGTGTACACTACTGGCCATGAGAGTTATACTTATAGGTTGTGGTCACCCCAACCGCTCGTTCACTCTGTATTTAACTTACCTGGGGGGGGCATTAAATTACGCTGTGTGTCCTACCAGAGCCATTAAGTTACACTGTGTGTCCTTATACAGTGTTAAAAGTGTTTAGGTCACTGTACCCCCTATCATATTATTGGTCTGTCTGAAGTACCCCTTCATGTAAATACAAGACTTTTACAAGACAGCGCAATGTTTAACAGCATGCCGCACGCAGTACTTTTGTGTGTGTATGTGTGTGTGTGTGTGTGTGTGTGTGTGTGTGTGTGTGTGAGAGATGCCTTGGTGTTAGCCCCCCCCCAGGGCTGCTGTCTCTCCCTCCGTGGTGATGAGCTGTGTGTAACCCAATCTCTCCACAGTGGCCTACATGAACTACGGGCCATTCACCTCCTACGCGCCCTCCTACGACTCCAGCTTCGCCAACATCAGTAAGGACGACTCTGACCTCATCTACTCCTTCTATGGGGAGGAGTCCAGCCTCCAGGCCTCTGAGAGGTATGTGTTGCTCATAATCCGGCCATAGATTACGGCGTAGTACTGTCCTAGACCCACAACGCTCACACAATGAAAAGGTCTACTACAGAGTGAATCATTTTAAACAAACTGGAATTTAGCATTCCAGTGTGATTAGATGTCTCTGTCTCTGTCTCTCTCTCTTTCTCTCTCTCTCACTTTCTCCTGGGTTTGTATACAAGAGTGGGCGTTTTATCGTTTTCAATTGGCGTGCCAGGCCCTTGTGGCCTCAAACCACACGGTAAACTGAACCGACCTTTAACGCTACCGTTATGAAAGAAACACAAAAGGAGTAATATGATTGTGTTATTGTATCGACAGCCTCTCAGAGTTTGTGGCCAAGTCCGAGGAGCACATTTACAAACTGGCAGACAACATCCTGGATGCACTCACGAACGGGGAACACTCCAAAACCCTGAGAGCAATGGAAGCGGTAAGCCTTCTTCTACGGGGTTTGCAAGGCCCACATTTCGTTGGGATGTGTATTGTGTAACGTCGGTCGGACCCAGGGCTCATTTGGACATAACGTCTCCTTTTCCTTTTCAGAGCCCTCAAGCCGAGCAGCAGCCAGCCGAGGCACCTCGGGCTGGGGGGGACATTAAGGTGAGGCTCAGCTAGATCAGAGCACCTAAACCCAGGCTGAACCCCCAGCTAAACCCCCCCCCCCCGCCACTGCAGCGTCCAGCACAGACGGCTTCTGCACATGGCTGCCGTGCTTCAGCTGTGTAAACAACACGGCACGCTCGTCAGTTTTCGGGCCCCGCTTAGCTGTGATCCACACGTGGAAAGAACATTTCCTTCCCTTTCCCGACACCTTACCCCCGGAGACCCGGCCCTGTTCTCTCACACACACACACACACACACACACACACATACACACACACACACATACACGCTCTGAGCTCAGTGTCGTTGCTTGTGGAAACGTCTGTGTTTTTCTTTCTGTGGCCCTGCTGAATGGTTCCTCAGAAGGAGCGCAGGCCCGGAGGAAACGCCAGCGCAGGCCACTGGGCCGGCCCAGGCACACAGCGGCCCTCTGTCCCAGGCTGTCTGCTGTGCTTGGCTGCTCTCCAGTTTGCCCCCCTCGTTTCCCTGGTTGGGTGTTATTGCTCTTTATTACAGTTGATTTCAGAAGAGAGAGAGAGAGTGGGGGGGAAACGTGTGTGGTAAGGAGACACTGAAATAGGTTAGCCTCCCATGAGCTGCCTGCTCCCTGCTTTTGAAGAATGCCAATTTCAAAGAATCACTGGGTGGCTCGGATGCAGAGGGGAAAAAAGGGAAAAACAGGTTTTAGCCGATCGAACTCATTCCTCCTTTTCACCCTCAGGCGGTTGAACCCGAGGCCAGCGTCGGCAGCAGGCTAGCTTCCCTGAGCTCAGTGATTGGTTTAGGCTTGGACCCCCAGGCCCCGGACAATCTCACCGAGGGTAAGGATCTACACGAACTCACCGAAGGGCAAACCCCCCCAGCTGTTAAGCCTTAAGCCACTGAAAGCCATGAGCCATACAGAGTCACATTGTTAAATGTCTTAAACACTTAATGGAAGCAATTACAGAGGTGTTTTTGAAAAGCTTCAGTGGTTTCTCCTGTGGGCCTCATTCCTGGGCTGTTGTCGGCCTTATACAGTCACAGTTGAATTGAATGTGTGAGTGAATAATGAAGACAGATGGGGGCTTGTGAGGGAGAACCCATTGTACAGTACACGTTACACCTGGTTAATGCTGTGTGCGTGTGCGTGTGTGCGTGTGCGTGTGTCACACAGAGGGACAGCACTTCCAACAGAAGTTGGATGAGACTACAAAGCTTCTCCACGAGTTGCAGGAAGCGCAGAGGGAGCGTCTCAGCGCCAAGCAGCCCCCCAACATCATCTGCCTGCTGGCCCCCACCACCAAGGAGCTGGAGCTGGGTAAGAGTCCCCCTCTACACAGCTCCTCTGTCCCATCGTACCTCATCCCGTAAAACCTCTAACAAGCTTCCTTGTTTACCTCTGGCCCGAACTCAATCACTCCCGTTCTCTCTGTAGCTGAGAAAGTGACTGGAAACCTGGCTCAGCTGACTAGCCAGGTGACCCCAGGCAACGTGAGCAACGTGTACGGGATCAGAAAGGCCATGGGCATCTCTCTACCGCAGGACCCCGAGGAGCAGCCTCTGATAGACCTCACCACAGGTAAACCACCCGTAGCATCCGCCATTTGTAGATACATTATCATTATTTTAGATGCATTTTTTGTTAGATACATTTATTATTGGACCGTCAAAGGTATGACCTTGTTTGATGTGTTTGTTACAGTGGAAGAAATGCCTGAGCCCATGGAAACCTTGTCTGGGGGTCAGGAGGCAATCCCTGTCATCGCGGTATAAATCAGCATTACGGAAACCATTCTTAGAACATTGAATTTCTGTTGTATTATACAAAAGATGCATTTGTATGCATTTCACTCAACTCTTTTTTTTTTTTTTTTTTTTTAATAAACACTTTTTTATAAACCTCATGGCTGAGCGCCTCTTTGGATGGGTGCATGTAGTGAGACTTTTGCACGCATACGCTTGAATATGACAAAACGCCCAAACTTGTAAAAGCATTTATTATATCCCATAACTGTACAAAATGCTAATTTACATTTGATCCTCAATGAAACTGCACACAGTTCACATGAAAGCAACAAGATTGAAACATTCTGGACAAGTTTGGCAGTCATAGCCTAGGATTTTGATTGAGAAGGAGTGTTTTCTGGCCAGATTATTTAATGTTAGTTGTAATAAGTCAAGCTAAAAGTATCAATGCACGCAATGAGTTCTGTTTGATCGAGTTGATGCAGGCCTTTGCTCTGTGGTTTGAAATAGCATGTAAAATTTACCAGGTAGAGTTTGAACTTAAGGGCCAATGAAACCCAGGAAACTACAGCAGTGTCCATTTTCGCAGAAAGTCCCCTCTGAATAACGCTACCAAAACTATTCTGTTACCAGTGACAAGTTAAATGGCAAGCGAACACAAAAGCTTTGCACAAGCCTAGAACAGAAATCTTTTTCCAAACCCTATCACAAATGCTAATGAGTCCTAACAGTGTATGGAACCTGAGGACATGACCTGCTGAGTATTGTGACATTAAACTGATACCTCAGAGAAAAAACAGAGAGACTACAACCCGACCGCTATACAGAAGTGGACCAATTCCAAGACTCCCAAAGCTTCGCCAAAAATGGGGCCCAATTGGATAATGAATCCTTCCACAGAGTCGATGGAATAAAGGAAAAGTAGGTCCAGCAGCACACACTCCTTCTCAATGTACCTCCTTGGTCAGATGTAGAATAATAAGGCCATAAGACAAGTCAGTGTTCTGAGGCACAGAGAGAAGAATGCATCTTAAAGGTCTATTGTCTTCAGATGTTCGGGGCGGCAGCAAAAACAGCTGGAAGTGGATTGTAGGTCTGCAGGTTTAGATACACAATGAGACACTGAGTAGAGCGTCGGCATGACAACTAAGCGAACGTGTGAGGACAAGCAGCAGAAGACACACCCAAGGTGCATGTTGGGTAATCAATGCAGAACATTACACTACAACTAACGCTCTTTAGCAAGGACATACTGGGCCGTTTGTCTCAGACAAGTTAAATTCTCGCACAAGATTATTTCATCGTACATAATTTCATACTCTTTTTTCCAAAACATTTATTGTGTGTATTGAAGTCGTTGTATTCCAAGCTTATTTGAAAAACAGTAATGTTAATTCTTTGCCTTTCTTTCTCTTTCACTTAGTTGAGATGTTTGTTTCTGACAATGAAACACCTTTATGCCACATAGCATATCTGCCCATTACACAGTAACAGAACAAAGGATTTTTTTCAGGATACTATATATTTGGCTTCAGTATATACACATTGTATCCTTCACAAGCAACCCCCATTCACAAGAGCCAAACAAAAAAACAAGAAAATTAGAAGTGACTGTTTACTGAACACATTTGGTCCATTGTTAAGTCACTATTCACTAAGTGAAAAGCTCCAAGTTTCAATCTAGAGGTTTTCATGCATCTTACGAATCCAACAGGTCCTACAATCCAGTATCCCCAAGGCCAATACTTGAGTTGGCTCCCCTGCCCAAGGAGTGTACACAGTTTTATGGGATGTCGAAAAGGGGCAGATCTGCAGCTGCACATTTACAACAAGGCTTGTCCCGTCTCGTAAGGACAAGACGACTGCTACGGCACTGGACAATCCTAACTTGAACCCCCTGACAAGGTCACAGCCGCCAATTAGGTCCATCCGTCATCGCTGGTCAGCCGTGAGCATCACTGAAACCCTAATCAATTGTATTTGGTGGATCTCTTGACTAAAGTCGGTGCCCGAATGCAGCCCTGTCTCATCACACCCTGCTGCACCTTTGGGGCCTCGAGGCTCAGACTCAGCGTTCATTGGATCCCTTGGCCCGGAGCTCAGCTCAGCTCAGGCCCATTCCTTGCTGCTTGCTCATGTCTGTGCACACAAAGAAGGTCCTCAGCTCTCCTTTCCCCTTGACGTTGATGAGGCCGCGGCACTCGCAGGAGTAGCCAAGCTTCTGGAGCACGTCCGACGTCTCCTCTGTCACCTGGATCAGAAACACACAGCCGAGACGAATGTTCAGGGATTAAGCTCACAATATGAATGAATGTTGCCATGGTTTCACAGAGGCTTGCCCGGTTACTGCCATGACTTGTTGATATACTGTATTGGACCGTGATATGGTAAGACATTAGGCTGTTGTTGTATTGTTGTGTTGTGACGTTATGTTTCTTTTGATTCCGTTGGTTTGTCTGTAACAGTGAGCTGTAAACCTAATGTTCCTCTCTGAAGTTAATAATGTAACTATCTATCTGACTGTACCTGGATCTTGCCCAGCTCTCCAGTGCTCTCCATCCTGCTGGCTACGTTGACAGTGTTGCCCCAGATGTCGTACTGTGGTTTCCTGGCTCCGATCACCCCAGCAATGACAGGCCCATGGTTAATCCCTAGGGAGAGTTTAGTGACACAGTGAAACACAGGCTAGCTTACCTAAGATACCTAGAAACTACCGTTTTCTCATAGAGCTGTCCAATTCAGTAATGCCCTCCGTAAGCAATGGGAGAGTGAAGCATTTTTTCTTCTTTTGGCTCTATATTCCAGACACAAATGAATATCGACTGTATACAGTAGAGTCCAAAGAAGAAGAGATGATTCATTTCCCCAATACTTACAGAGGGCATTGTAGCTTAGAGAATTTAACAGAGGGTGTTGGATACACATCTTTTCTGAGCGAATGGGGAGTCAAGCTAGGCTGTCTGCCGGCTCAACATATTGGAATCACTGCTTTTTAATAAAAGTGTCTTTTCAGGGGGGAAAATTTAGTAGATTGCATTCGCTTTTTAGCATTTAAATCTTTGGACACAGATGTGAACAAGAGCACCATTCCTTTGAAAAATATTTATGTTGTATTTCATGCCAGCGTTTAGTGTTTATGTCTTGCAATCATAATGTGTGCTTTTATCATGCAAGAATTCTAAATGTTTTCTCTAAGCCTGAGGGATCTGCTCTGAATAAGCTGTCTAGAGAAAGAATGATGTTACCGTACATAGGGAATAGGGGGGGTTGTATCTTGGACAGACAATGCAACACATTGTGAAAGTTGGACAAAATAGATGGGGAAAGAAAGAGAAAGTGAAACCTTAGACAGAAAGAGATGAAAGGCTAGAAGTGGTCGCCGAGCAGAGTAGACTCGTCAATAGATAGCATACTCACCCACACGTAGCCGAAAACTGTTGAATGAGTGTCTGTTGATGCCGTCTAGCTTCCCAATAAGGGCAATGGCAAACTCCACCATGTTCCCTATCTGTGCCTGCTGCCTCTCTCGGTCCTGAGTCAACACAGGGTCATCACAGTGTCAATACACACACAGACACACACAGACACACACACACACACACACACACACACACACACACACACACACACACACAGGATACTACTCACATTTGCCTATTCACAGGGGAAACCTGAGTCATGTCTTATCGTAAAAAGATTTAGATCAATAACATATTTATTTAAATCCACTGCAACCCCCCCGCTCCCCCTCCCATGGAGACCTGGGTCAAATGAATACCTGATTGTTTTCTTGTCCTGGTGTCCCACTGAGACCTGCGGCGGCCATGTACGTGCTTCCAATCGTCTTGATCTTCTCCACTCCGCTGAATTTGGGCTTGGACAGCAGCTGTGGGGAGAGTGGTTTATGCATGTGGGATAATAATAATAATAATAATAATACATTAGACTTATATAGCGCTTTTTTAGACACTCAAAGACTCTTTACAAACTGAAAAGATCGTGTAGTAAAATAAAAAGAAACAAAAAAAAAGAAAGTATAGGGGTCTGATTAATTTTTAGATTACTAAATCTAAGTGACAATCTACTCTGTACTGCAAGTCTAAGATTTCGTACGGAGAAGCGGCGAAAACAAGCAACGCCAGCGTCCTCTCTCGACCGGCATTTATAATATGTGGTTTGGGATCTTCCCCGTTTGGCACCCTCTGTGCTACTGACCTCATCGAAGTCTGCGATGATCTCGTTCAGCAGCCTTAGGCACTCCAGACCCTCCTTGTTGATGTCACACTCTGTGTAGAACTCTTTAAAGTCCGGCACGGAGGCGAACATCACACACACGCAGTCATAGGACTTGTAGTACAGGTCCTGGGGGATAAAACCACAACAGCACGTGGACAGTGAGGCAATGAGGGGGAATTCCAAGTCACACAGACTCAGACTCAGACACACAGATATTGAGGGATTTTTGGGAGTCAACACAAGAAACATTTGGAGACACAGAGCCACATCTCTGAAGTGACGGCATCCACAAAGTCACACATTTCAAACACAAGACCCACTGACAAAACCACCTCGGATGATTTCCATTTCTCCCAGATAATAGGAGTTACGGCCAATTCCTCCATCTCAAGATTCCCTAGATATGTTTACGTTTGACGTTTGTAGTTTGTTTACGTTTGTAGTTTGTAGTTTGTTTTATGGGACACAGCAGGCATTGTGCGTCACTGTGGGGGTTAACACTGTAGACTAGATGACAGAGTTCAAGATAAGCTAAACTCAGGCTTTCACGTTGTCAAACACAAATAGTTCCAAGAAAATACATGTCAGGACTTAAGAGCTCAATCAGATTCATACAGAGCCTCATGCATGAACTGGATTTTGCATTAGTCAAAGTGCATGTCAGGAGTAATTTAGACGTAGCAGACTGTTTACACTCCGTGACTGCGGGGAGAGGAGAGACATCATCCAATGTTATGGGATGTCCATGGCCTTTGAAAGGGGTCAGGTGAGTTAAACATAGCTCTCAAATCCAATAAAGATCAATTCAATACTATGTAATATAGTACTGTATGTATTGAATTGTACTGTTTGCTACATTCTGGTCAATTATTTATTTTTCAATTTCGTGTCAAGTTTAGATGCAGTAATTCTCCTTATCTTGTGGACTATTCTGCGTGGCTGAGACAGAGTAGAGGCAGAGGCTGCTATAAGGGCTGAGTGGCTCTGTCTCCTGACAATACTGACATTGAGCTGCGAACATTTGCAGGAAAAGTGCTATACAAATAAAAAGTTCTTATTATAATTATTATTAATAATGATGTCACTCTGTCTGAGAAACATCCCAAACCCTGTGTTGTATTAGTGGTATTATTTGTATTGCTCAATTTCTCTTATATATATATTTTTTTTTTTTCTTGTTTTGATTTTCAACTAGATGTGAGCGGTCCAATATCTTATGATATATACTTATGATATATACTGTATATTCTTGGGTATATGTTGATTCTGATGTGCTGTCAAGTGATGTAATGTGTTTGTGTTGTTTTTTGAATAAAAACAAAGTTTAAAAAAATAATAAAGACGTCACAAATAGGGATTCCAATGGAGGGGCTGATTGATAATGGCAGGGAGGGGGGGGGGGGTGGCAGGTACTGATGTACAATGAACCACTAAGTGGGGCAGGCCAGACACTGGTGAACAGTCCCTTAACCACTGACTGACCAGACTCACAACTCATACTAGCCCATTTGCAGGTACATTTTAAATTCCATGACTGACTTTAAAGTCCTATTAAAGTCCACCTACATCCGGTGTCAGACCTGGGTTGAATACATACTTCAAATATTTGAACTTGGTTTAGCTTGCCAGAGTTTGTTGGGTTACTCCCAACGGTTCTGATAAGCTAAATGAAGCACACTTCAAGTATTTCCAATATGTTTAATATGTATTGGACCCAGGTGTGTTCCCTACGGGTTAGTCAGCCATCTACTACCCCCCCCAGCACTGCGTCTCCTGAGAGACCTGCTTTTCCCCTTTACTGTGTCCCCTATGACTTCTACTGCCCCCCCTTGTACTGTTTCTCTGTTTCTCCAGTGTCTATATAAAAATGTATATGTATATATTTTTTATCTTTATTTTTTCCTTCCATCACAGAGACTGCCAATGGCCCGGGACCTGAGCTAGATTACTCTTCCTGCTACGACTGGTGGATTGATGATCCACTTGCTTAGTCAAATGTATTGATTGTAAGTTGCTTTGGAATAAGGCGTCTGCTAAATGCCCAAAATGTAAATGTACTGTAAATGTCAGAGCGAGCCAGTGGAGAAGGGACCCCAGTGTGGATGGAAGGAAGGGGGGGGGGGGGGGGGTGGCGGGGGGCGGAGGATGTGTTGGGTTCAGTCATCCATCCTGGACCCCTACCTTGTACTTCTCAGTCAGTAAAGTGTTTGTGAGGGATCCCACCTCGTTCTTTTTATTCTCCCCGACAAACAGCGCCGCCACGTGGGCCGGCAGCACGTTCTCCAGCAGCAGGCGGTTCAGGTTCTCCCGGGTCTCGATCTCGTCCTGCTCAGTGCGGTTCTTGTTCTTCAGCAGGAAGTCCTGGCGGAAGCACGACTCGTTCTAGGAGGCAGAGGTGGTGGTGGAGACAGTGGGGAGTCAAGGGGGATGTAAAGAACCATAGGAGACGATGGAAAGAGGAGAGAGAGGAGAAGAGAGAGGAGAAAGGGGGGGAATAGAGGAGAAAGGGGGGGGAAATAGAGGAGAGAGGGGGGGGGGAATAGAGGAGAGAGGGGGGGAATAGAGGAGAGAGGGGGGGAATAGAGGAGAGGGGGGGGGAATAGAGGAGAGAGGGGGGAATAGAGGTGAGAGGGGGGGAATAGAGGAGAGAGGGGGGGGGAATAGAGGAGAGGGGGGGGGAATAGAGGAGAGAGGGGGGGAATAGAGGAGAGGGGGGGGGAATAGAGGAGAGAGGGGGGGAATAGAGGAGAGAGGGGGGGAATAGAGGAGAGAGGGGGGGAATAGAGGAGAGAGGGGGGGAATAGAAGAGAGAGGGGGGGAATAGAGGAGAGGGGGGGGGAATAGAGGAGAGAGGGGGGGAATAGAGGAGAGAGGGGGGGAATAGAGGAGAGAGGGGGGGAATAGAAGAGAGAGGGGGGGAATAGAGGAGAGGGGGGGGGAATAGAGGAGAGAGGGGGGGAATAGAGGAGAGAGGGGGGGAATAGAGGAGAGAGGGGAGGGGGAATAGAGGAGAGAGGGGGGGAATAGAGGAGAGAGGGGGGAATAGAGGAGAGAGGGGGGGGGGAATAGAAGAGAGAGAGGGGGGGAATAGAGGAGAGAGGGGGGGAATAGAAGAGAGAGGGGGGGGGAATAGAGGAGAGAGGGGGGGGGGAATAGAAGAGAGAGAGGGGGGGAATAGAGGAGAGAGGGGGGGAATAGAAGAGAGAGGGGGGGGGAATAGAGGAGAGAGGGGGGGAATAGAGGAGAGAGGGGAGGGGGAATAGAGGAGAGAGGGGGGGAATAGAGGAGAGAGGGGGGGGGGAATAGAAGAGAGAGAGGGGGGGAATAGAGGAGAGAGGGGGGGAATAGAAGAGAGAGGGGGGGAATAGAGGAGAGAGGGGAGGGGGAATAGAGGAGAGAGGGGGGGAATAGAGGAGAGAGGGGGGGGGGAATAGAAGAGAGAGAGGGGGGGAATAGAGGAGAGAGGGGGGGAATAGAAGAGAGAGGGGGGGGGAATAGAGGAGAGAGGGGGGGAATAGAGGAGAGAGGGGGGGAATAGAGGAGAGAGGGGGGGAATAGAGGAGAGAGGGGGGGAATAGAGGAGAGAGGGGGGGAATAGAAGAGAGAGGGGTGGAGAGGAGGCGAGAGGAGAGGAGAGGAGAAGGGACTGTGTCCTCACCTGTTGTGAGATGATGAGCATGGTGACCAGGAAGAGCGTGATGTACATGCAGCTCATCACCGTGGGGTGTTTAATAAGCCCCACCTTCCTCAGGATGTCCTCATGTTCCCCAGTGCTGTCACACAGAGGGCAAGTCACTTACTGTACATGGAACGAATTAACATATACTATGTTTGTACTTTTCGATGTACATTTGACACTTGTAAGCAGGGCACACAAATAAAAGTTATTTTTTCTTTTTTTAAATAATCATGAAATCATTTCATTGCAATACAATGCGCTTTACAAGAAGAATGAATGAAAACAGGAGGAAGAAAATCAAAAACAGGTCAGAAACCATCAGGGCAAGGCTCTGAGTCAACACAGTGAGATAAATGTGACAGCAGCTGGTGAAAGCGGGAAACCAAATGAATCAGCCGCTTTCACCAGCTGCTGTCACAAATAGCTAGGTGTCATCGGAAATCGAAGGACGGGCTGATTGTAATGCATGGAATGGAATGAGGAATGGTCTCAATCACACACGTTTGATACCATTCCACATTCTATTCCATGCATTACAATGAGACCGTCCTCCGATGTCTACTCCACCAGCCTCCCCTGATATCAGGCATAAACTACACCACAGCACAGCTACCTGTTGGCATCCAGCTTGATGTACAAGTTGTAACCCAAGCAGTAGAACAGATCTCTCTTGCAGCTGAGGATGATGATGTAGTAGGTAACGGAGGCCAGGGTGAGGAAGACCACCTTGAGCTCAAAGCTGACCCTCAGGAACACTCCACACGCTATGAGAGCCAGGATACAGCTGAAGACAGAGTACTGAGAGACAGACAGACAGACACCAACACATGACAGACAGACAGACACCAACACATGACAGACAGACAGACAGACAGGCAG
Source organism: Nansenia antarctica (assembly GCF_963989245.1). Taxonomy (NCBI): domain Eukaryota; kingdom Metazoa; phylum Chordata; class Actinopteri; order Argentiniformes; family Microstomatidae; genus Nansenia; species Nansenia antarctica. The sequence continues at coordinate 36,036,544 of NC_137679.1, read as the reverse complement.
ACAGACACCAACACATGACAGACAGACAGACAGACAGACAGACAGACAGACAGACACCAACACATGACAGACAGACAGACAGACAGACAGA
>NC_137679.1:35853953-36031453 GCF_963989245.1 Nansenia antarctica | reverse complement strand
AATGTGTACTGAAATGTAAACTGTTGTTTCAGGTAGTATCTACACTTACAAAACACTTGTCAACAAGTCACAAAACACCTGTCAACAGTCCAAGCTGGTGGAGGTGGTGTAAAGGTGTGGGGAATGTTTTCTTGGCACACTTTGGGCCCGTTAATACCAATCAATCATCATTTGAATGCCACAGCCTATTTTAGTATTGTTGCTGACCATGTGCTTCCCCTTCGTGGCCACAATGTACCCATCTTCTAATGGCTACTTCCAGCACGATAATGCACCATGTCACAAAGCAAAAGTTGTCTCAAACTGGTTTCATGAACATCACAATGAGTTCAGGAATGTTTCCAACATCTTGCGGAATCAATGCCACAAACAATTGCGGCTGTTTTGAGAGCAAAGGGAGGGAGTATAGTGTTCCTAATAAAGTGTCCAGTGAGTGTATATATACATATATACTGTACATACACAGCAATTTCGCTGACGCTTTTAGTCAAAGCAACTTACAGTACAGTGAGTGCATTATTTTATTTTTTTACATACAGTATGGTCCCAGCAGGAATCAAATATATATGGTCCCAGCAGGAATCAAACCCACAACCTCAGTGTTCCCAGTGCCAACTGAGCCACAGAGGACCAGTGTAGTAGTTTGGTTGGCGATGCCGTACCTTGCAGCGTGTTTTCCCGTTGACCATGGCGTCCGTGGGGTAGCCCTCTCGGCTCTGCAGGTGGGCGAAGGGCTTGACGGCGCCCCAGGACTCCAGGTAGCGGGTCATCCTCACCGACGCACGCATCTTCAGCCCGTCGTTCACCCGCGGCTTGGGCATGCTGCGGCTGTTCAGCGCCTGATCTTTCGACTGAGGACGCACATAAACACACACATACACAGACACACAGACACACACACACACACACACACACACACGTATTAATAAGGACTACAGTCGCAGTCTGTATGTATAAATACCCTTGTCAGGTATTTTGGAGGTAACATGGGTTAGGGCTAGCGAAGGGGCTTACTCGGGGGTCTATGACCAGGTAAGTCTGGATGCTCAGCTCCTTCAGGTAGGCGTCCCTCAGCTGGCCGTTCCCCTCCTCCACCTCATAGGCCTTGATCAGGTTCTTAAGCGTGGCCTCTGTGATGTGGACGCGTCTGATCATGTGAAAGATCATGTGATTACTGGCCGATCGCACAACAGGAGGCGAAGACAGTGAGTGTAAATTTGCGTCATTATACACGGCGACTCATCTAAGTACACACCCAGGTAAGCCTCCGGACTCCATGTGATTGGCCAGGGTGACGTCATGTGACCACACGTCAAACTGCCACTTGCGGAGGCCGATCACGCCGCAGAGCACGTTGCCCGAGTGCACGCCCACCCTCATGTTGATGTCCACGCCTGTGGCCTCCCGAACCTGTCTGAGGTCATCAGAACACACCGTTGCATAATACTGTACTGTGGAGTATTAGTGGTTAATCTGATGAGAGCCTTGAGTGACAGAAACAGAAACACCACTTAATCTCAATAGAAAGTTTTACGCCTCCTTTCTTCAAAGCGTTCACCGCACGCTGGTTTGAAACCATTTCCGTTCACTACGCGTCGTTTCCGTCATACAACGTCTTTGAGAGATAACATAAAACATCTCTTGAAACTAAAAGACAAGGGACACGTGTCTTGTCGTGCGTCTTTCACCACCAAGGCCCTTCCTTTGGCTTTCCCTGAACTCACTTGATGGCCTCACACATGTCCAGACCCATCTTCACACAGTTCTTGGCGTGGTTAGGCAGAGAGACAGGAAGGCCTGACACACAGTAGTAGCAGTCGCCCAGGATCTTAATCCTCATGCACTCGTTCTCCTGAGGGAGAAACAACACCACAGGTAGACGTCCATGAAGCATTACAGACACGCACTACAGACACGCACTTCAGGCATCAGTTTTTTTTAAATTGTGTGTGGTCTGAATATTAAAGAAAATCTTAAAGGTGGGTATTAACGTTATGCAGTGTACGCTTCACAAATCATTAACTCACCTTGGCAATCTGGTCAAACTTCCCAAACAGCTCGTTGAGCATAATGACTAACTCCTTGGGTGAGCAGTCACTGGCCAATCGAGTGAAGCCCACGATGTCCGCATAAAGAATACTAGAAGAGAAAAGTCAAGACATTCAAGACAGGGAACTAATTGCTGGCAGTGTCGCAAGACAACTGACAACTGGGGTCAACTGACAAACCCCCTCTGATGTTGCACCAACAAGCGGTGTCATTGTTGGAGAAGTGCTCCGTCTGGGTGCGTTCGACATGGAAGTGGTGCTAATTGATTTAGGCTGCAGGAGTTCCAGGCTGCAGGGGTTAGCGAAGACTAGAGTTTGGTTTTGGCTTCCATCCACAGTGCGTGACGTTAGAATTATAAGGTTCTATCTCAATTTTGTCCATTTTTTTTACATAATCTGATCTATTAGGTGTTTATTAATGCCTGTGTGGTGTTATTTTTTAAAATGTTGACATTTTTGAGTTAGTAATTAATAAAATACAAAGGTTCCATCTCACAAAACATAATGGAATGTAAAAACTTTGATGCTCAATATCTCTGAACTACCTTAAACGGAGATAGAACCTTATAATTCTAAGCTCACGAGTGGCTGGGGAATGTGGAGAGCGCTGGCTGGCTTGGCGTGGGCCCTATCCGACGTGGAGCACCTGACCTGCTACACATCCAGCAGCCTAATCACAGACTGGCTCATTACCAGGCCAGACTGGCTGGCTGCAGCCAAAATCCAGAAACTCATTAAAAAGGTGCTGGCGTGCTCCACAGACAGCTCCACAGATACCCCCAACACAACTGACAAGAGCCAGGTGTTTCATAAAGAGAGAGAACACTGTCTAATGGTTCAGGCGTGTTGTCTGGGTTAATACCAGGGATCAGCTGGGGACACGGTCTATCGCTCAACACTACCGCAGGCTACCACACACTACCACAGGCTACCACAGGCTTCAAAGAGGATATAGCCACGGTACATGATACTGTCACTGTAATATTATATCACCCTCTCCTCGGGCAGGTCCAAATGATTTATGCATGTTTCCATTAGGTATCCAACACTACATGAATAGATCACGCTGTAGTAAAAGTGGGTGTTAAGCTACTGAGAAGATCTAGGAAGTGTTTTGCTCAGAAGTTTGGTTTCACAATGTGGGCGCCCTCATTTTAGAGAAGTCTGTTCGTTTAAGGAAGACTCCAAGTTGTCTGTATGGAATTAGTGAAGAAGGTCGTGGGTAGTGGTTGCCTAGGGCATTGTGAGTTGGACTGGTCATCGGAAGGTCATGAGTTCAGATCCCACCCTGGAACACCAGCACTAGTGTGCCCTAGAGTAAGGCACTTAGCCTTAACACTGTCCCTGTGATCTCTAATTGTAAGTCGCTTTGGATAAAAGCGGTCTGCTAAATGGTAAAAATGTAGGTCTCCGTGTGGGAGCCATCTGCCAAGGTTCACTACTAGCGTAGCCAATGCCTGTCAGCACTTTCTAAATGAACATGCTCATAAAACAAGAGGCCGTAACTGGGTCAAAGGCTCGGAAAACATATAAAATACACAAATCCCCCATTGTTGGTTCATGTGGAGGTAAGTATAAAACTTGGCTTAGATGCTACTGCATGAGGTCTTGATATCTAAGAATAAGGATTTCCATGAGAACCGGTATAAATAAGTCTCCCAGTGGATAGGAGGGGAAATGAAATTAATTAAATTAGAGAAAACTAACCACCCTTAAACATTCGAAGAACTTCAAATAAAATGTTGGAAGCAATGGGAGACAGAGATGTGGGGAATGACAATTAAAAGCCCTTAAGCCAAAAGTCTTGACATCAAAATTACTGTTATGAGAACGTTTGGGTTGGGTAAATGTTCTCCATGGAATAATTGTTTGTTAGGCTGCATGCTTTATTCGTAATGTGTGGGGCTGTAACGTGAGCCACAGACATGGAGGGGTTAGTCATGGGATTCAACCATGGATTTACAGTGGAGACCTTGATCAAAAAGACCTATTTGAAATAGGAGAATTGAGATTTTGATTTAGCTTGCCTGGCTGGGCGGGGTGACTAGACTTTCTCATCTGCTTCTCCCCCGCCTGTGGAATGCTCTCCCCAGCCCTGTCAGAGCTGCTGACAGTATGGACTCTTCTAAGACCTTGCTAAAAGATCACCTGTTCAGGCAGGCTTTCAATGTATAGGGCCCTATGTTATTTATGTTCTGTGACTGAATATTTGTATTTGTTATTTTCAATTTTGTTCTTATGATTGATATGTTCAGCGCTTTGAGTCCATGGAAAAGCGCTATACAAATGTAATGTATTATTATTATTATTATTATTATTATTACTATTCCATTGGTTCCATTGTGCCAGGCAGACTCAAACACAGCTATGTATTTGATGTTTTATTTCAAATTCTATTTGAACCCAGGTTTGTCTCAGTGACTGGGATCAGACAGGTTATCCATCATCTGTACCTCACGTTCTCGTGTCTCTTGACATAGAGGCTGTGGAAGTTGTTGTCTTTGACCAGCCGCTGCTGCTCCTCCTTGTCCTTGCATTCCTGCAGACGCTCCATGATGGCCAGCTTCATCTTCATGGAGATGTACACGGGCAGCACAGACTGCAGCAAGTTCTCCTGCACACACACGCACACACACACACACAATATCATCAGTACATACACTCTTCAGCTTCAAGACAATGTCACACACACACACACACACACACACACACAGACACACACACACACACACACACACACACACACACACACACACAATGTCATCAGTACATACACTCTTCAGCTTCAAGACAATGTCACACACACACACACACACACACACACACACACACACACACACTCATACACTCATAAACTCATACACTCCAATATACAAAAAGCCATGAACCCATGTGAGAGTTCTCCATGTCATTATCAAACAGCTGTCAGGGTCTCCTGCTGATCCCATAACTGCACTAACAAGGGTCTCATTTGCTCAGATTACTGTTAAAAGCCCCCACCAGTGAGAGAGAACATCACGTTGAGAACTTAAGGACTTACTGGAAGTCAGATGGGAATCTAACAAGGCTATAAAGGAGATGTCTTAGGAATTCAGTCTCCCCTCTCTAGTCACCCCATCATAATTTCTAGTGACGCAGGAGAGAAAATTGGGCACCGGTAAAGCACTTTCTTTTTTTAATGCGTTTTTTTTAATGGCATTTCTTCTTTATTGGGGATGGAGGACGTAGAGATTGGCAGGAAGGATGGGAGACAGAGGAGGGATGACATGCAGGATATGTTGATGGCCAGAATCGAACCACCTGCAGTGATATGGTATGTACATTAGTGTGCTACGCCCGGCATTTTAGTGGCCAGCATTTCTCTTCATACTCTAGTGTGCTGTGTCCTGACGAGCACCCGTAACCTCCTGCCTAATAACATGTAACAGTTCAAATGACCCTCGCTGCTCTCCGCCAGCTGTGAAGCCCTGAAAAGTAATTTCACACAAAGCAGCCCTGGTGTAGTCAATTCTGTAATTGATCTGGCAGACCTTCTGTCTGGGGGACTATGAACAACTGCATAGTTCTCTTGCTTTGTGTGTGCGTGTGTGCATGTGTGTGTGTGTGTGTGTGTATGTATGTGTGTGTGTGTTTGTGTGTGTGGGTTCACCATCAGAACCGGTTACAACGCACAAACCCACGCACAGACGCACATACACACGCACCTCCTCCTCTCTCACTTTGTGCCTGTGCTCTTTGGCTAGCCCTTTGTGCTGGTCCTTTCAAGCTCAATTCAAATACAACAGAGAGGGCTCTAAAGTTAACCATTATATCATTCCATTCTGTCCTGCTAGGCAACACAGCAGGCTCTCTCCTCCTGGAATGTGATGTCACTTCCTAAGCAACAGTCATAACAAATGAAAAAATAATGTTTCAAAAGCTATTTGACGCTAGCTGAAGCCACAACATGGAGACGCATAATACTTTTAAAATCATTACAATGAAATGTAATTAGGCTGGGATTTGTTCGTCGTAATGAAAAATACACTTAGCTGGCAACTGCAGAGCTACTGCTCTATTATGAAGTAAAAAAATCAGACCAGCGCCATTATGGCTCAAATTATCTATCACACTTAATATTCTATTATACATACTCACTAAGTGTTCTAGCTTGTATGGTACAGTAGTTAACATGTGGTGGACAAAATCGGTCTCTTTCAAGACGAATGGCCACCTCAGCTGTATGGAATCTCAAGCCTTTTAGATATCAGGTTGACGGGGAGAAAGAGAAATGGTTGCTATGGTGATATTTCGGTGTACCTGTTGTCTCTTCTCGATCTCTAGCTTCATGCGGATGCCCAGGCAGCGGAGCGTGTCCTGGAACGTCTGCCGCAGAGTTCTCTCCATGAGGACCTTGTGGAAGGCTCCGACGACACTCCCACACAGAAACACCACCGCGTTGGACAGCAGCTGGGGACAGAGGGACCGTCATTAATACCTACTCAGTACAGAACACGTATGTGATGGTGAAAAGGGGGAACAAGTCGGCAACCGACCAAATGTTCCGATTTTTATTCCGAAAAATTTGAAATAAACTGGACCGGAAAATGTAAGTGAGTTGTGAGTGGTGACTTAAAAAGAGCATTGATTCAAAACAAATTGTTTTACTGGAACCGTTGAAAATCAATGACACACTCGCTTGTCGAGCCAAGATATTGCAATGCAATGGATTCGGTTACATTTTTCTGAATAAAAGTCTGAACATTCGGTTGCCGGTTGCCGACCCTTGAAAATCACACACCACTAACACACTTGAAAAACACACACACACACACACACACACATACACACACACACGAGAAGCCAATCATGTCGTACTTGATTGGCTAGGTAAGGGATCTGGTGTTGGCTGAAGACGGTGAGTCTCAGAGTGAGGACTATGATGTGGGACAGCGAGGAGAGCACACTGAGCACCACAGCATAGCGCATCTGGAAAGGCAGCATGGTGTACACCGTGAAGATGATGAAGAGGAAGAACGGCACCTGGAGGGAAGAGAGAGAGAGAGAGAGAGAGAGAGAGAGAGAGAGAGAGAGAGAGAGAGATTACACCATGGAGTGTCCGCTGCTGTGTGCTGGTAGGCAAACTGGTAGTAGTCGCTCTATGAGTAGAGGGCTGCAAGGGAATTTTCCTGGCTACACAGTGTACCGATTTTTACCTTTGCCTGCTTGCGGCTCAATCATTATGTGAAGCGCATTGAGTCGCATCTTGTGAGAAATGCGCTATACAAATAAAACCTGATACGATATGGAGCCATGAGACAACACCAACCATATCTGTCTGTGCTCTAGATCTAAGGTGAAAGAAAGGGGCTGCTAGAAACTCAGGAGGACTTGGACAGGGAAGTGTCCGGTGTTCAGAGCAGCACTGTCCGAAGGTTACCGCCGTAGCTCGTTCCATTCTATCCTTCACATTACATCTGCATTCTGTGCGAATAATAAATAAACCATGATTTGATTTAGTAAGTAGCTTCCCTGTTGTTTTTGACCGTTTCTTTACTCGACTTGCTTCAGTGTGGTGTCAGAGTTGGTATAAGTTGCTTCTTTTCGGTCTGAGTGTGGGCGTGCGGTGCGGTACCTGGTCCCAGGGCAGGATGAGGGGTGGGCTGAAGATGAAGGTGAAGCCCATGGTGAGGTGAGTGACCCAGACCACCAGGCCCAGCAGCCTCCTCCAGCGCTGTGTCAGGGTCTCGGTGCACACCAGCACGAAGACGGCCAGGAACACACACAGGCTGCAGCTCACCACCGCCACAAACGCACAGTGCTCCTCCGCACTCTGCAGGGGGAAGGAGGGAGGGAGGGAGGGAGGGAGGGAGGTAGGGAGGGAGGGAGGGAGGGCAGTAACTTAACTCCTGCACACCACACAGCGCATAGCCAAAGGCACCTCTGTTGAATTCTGCACATCTGGATACATCTACAGGCACACTTTGGCTAGTACGCACATTGTAGAAACGAACACAATACTAAAACCCAAAGTAATTTATGACCAATCAATAACAAGGACAGACATTCTGGCCATAAAACATTCTGTCTGTGGGGAGGGTTTGAACTGTTATGCAATATATGTACAGTCAGAATCAGCACCTTGGGCGGGCAAGGCCGGCAGGGCACGGGGGAGGGGGGGGGGGGTTAGCAGCAAGGATGCGGGTAGCAGTAGTAATTGCCTCTGGCGAAAATCTCCCGAGAAATGTTTCTTCTACGAGGGGGGTGGCTATCGGAGAAAATCTTCATCGGCGATGCGAATCCCAAAGATCGCATCGCTCACAGAGGGGGGCACGACCCTCTCCCTGGACTTGTGCACAGTACAGCCATAAAGCCTAAAAGTAATCCCACACAAAGTGGCCTTGGTGTAGCCAGCCAACGCTGTCATTTATCTTGCAGAGATATCTATTACGATGAACAACTGCATAGCTCTGTGTGTGTGTGTGTGTGTGTGCCCGTGTCTGTGTGACATGGAACACAAACCCTCTTCCTCATCTCTATACACTCTGTACTCAGGAGAGATACCAGTGTGTAATTCAGCACCCAGGCTTACGCAGAATTCTAGCAGACTTATTCAGGCTTATTGCACATCTGGCTCTGCGTCATGTCCTGTTGCTAGAGGACACAACTTCCTGATTGAGTTACTGAAAGGGAAGCGGGAGGTGGAGACACAAATTGGTGTGATGAGATACAAAGAGAGTGAGAGAGAGCGTTAGTGATAGTAGGAGAATGTTCAGATGATAGGCGGCGGCCTAGATTTGTTGCTTCCTTATGATAATGAATTAATGCTCAAGGTAGACAATGAAGATAGATTTATTCCCATACAGCGCTGGACCAGCCTCTCAATACACGGCAAGCAACGGTGAGAGACTCGTCCCGAATGACATTTTGCAGTGGGTTTATATAGGCAAAAGTTGCTGCTCAAGCAGCCAGCTGTTTGTCATGCAAATCATCCCCAAAGACAGGGCTCCGTTGAGTCTAGGTAGGGTTGTTGACGAGAAGTCCCCATGTTCCAAAAGTGGCTGATTATCCTGACAACCCAGCTACCTGACCCTGGTCAGCTGACTGGCTGGTCCTAAATATACTGACCTATTGACCCAGGTTCTATGCTGGTCCCCACTAGCTGTGGTCTCTATATTTGGCTCAGGTCCAGTTACAGACACGCATGCTGACTCAGAGTGGTCAGTTTATGTCCTGAGAGTGGACACACTTAAAGTATGTTTAAGGTTACACAATGAGTATTGCAATATTTGATAGGCACACAGCATCTTGCACATAGCTACACAAAACGCATCATATCAGCTCACTCTTTTTTTTTCTCCTCTAATGGACAGTAACTTTAATTATTTCTCTTTCTTTCCACATGGCTGAGATATTGCATTCCTCCCCCGGAATTGTCATCAAAGGACTTTCCCCATAGACAAATACAATTCCTCAGTCATGTGGCCTGACAAAGTGAACAAACATCTCACTCCACAATTGACTTGGCATGAGTAAAAGGTCACTTTGTGGTTAACTACTCTGATTAATAATCACCTCCTTTGGATAAAAACCTTTGTTGTTTAAAGGAGAAAATATCCAAATAGGTTTCTCATTACTATGTCTAACTACTCATTACAAATGAAGTAGGTATCATTTCCATCATTAAGTCAAATCACATGTTTTTCCATAGTTTGTTACATAATTATACATTTTTAACAAATAGGGATATCGTCAATCAGTTTCTTTAGGTGTCTTCGATATCCTAGGTCGATCTTCAACAGAGGGACCATCATGCTTTTCCGGTCGCAATGAGGCACTATCTGAGACGCTGGAACATTGTTGTCTTTCGCCTTGTGTCCTCTTGTCTTGTTGCTGTGTTATTGAAAGACTCACAGTAGAAATTATTTCATTCACCCTCATGCTGCTTGCTCAAATGTTTTAACAGTGTTATTGAAACTCTAAATCCTTACCCCCTACTTTTCTCTCCCCTATCGTTCTATGTCCCCATTGTCTGATCTTAAAGGTTTACTCCTGTTGTGGTGAATACGTACAACAATTGTCAACAAACTGGCAAACTCCTGCAACTGAGTCTAGTGCGCTATTCGGTTTAACTTCCTGGATGTCACGACGCATGCGAACAAGATTAGTGTCAGAGTCTTCAGTTAAAGTAAAGTCTGTTTCGTTAGTTAACACCCAGATCGTATACAGAACCGATAGAATTGTGGCCATCCATCTTATGCACAATGAGGCCAGGGTCACACGGTTTCTCTCGGCACGCATCGTCTGTCCGGTATCTCTTGTCCTAGTTTCAATCTTAATTCACAACAACATCAAGAATAATTGTTAATAGCAGAGATAGTTATCATTATGGTACTGGAATCAGTAATCGTTTCATAATACGTGTTTTCCCCTTTGCTTGGTTCTCATCGTCAGAGTTGAGAGTGGGTTGGGCCCCCTGTGGTCCCCCCCATCTAGTGAGTTCTGCACTTGCCTGCTGAGACATTTTTAGATACAGGGATTGCACAATCGTTAAGTACAGGTAGACAGACATTTAGTTTCTCTCAAAATGGTTAACTCGTCCTTCATCAATGCTCCTAGAGGAAACAAAAGGATTTGTCATTTGAAGTTCATGCCATGGGTATTCAAACTAGGACGTGTCGTGAAAAACCGTGAACCGTCCCTTTAATATCCAAATCATTTCTTCAATACTTAGTTTATTTACTGTCAATGTGCAATCTGAGTCAATTCCCATAAGCATACTTTTAATGAGGTAGATAGGTTCTATTCTACCCGTATGTTAAAATTCTGATCACAATCGTTACTGATGGCTTGAATACTTCCCCGTTGGTCTATGTACACTATGAGCTTATTTTGCATTAAGGTTTAAATTTGCTGTGAACATTTAAATGTTCTATCCCTCTCTTATAGTCAAATATTTCTCAGTCAATCACCCGTTGGTTTTAGTAGATTTATCAGAGACACTCTTGAGTCAGTGTGAATGGTTCTTTATCATAAATGTTGCATCAATGTGTAATGCTCGTGCATTCAGCTGTTGGCCGATTAACACTGTTGATTGTGAAGTACTGTCATATTCGTATGTGTAATTGCTTTATCAACGTCTGTAGTCTGTCCTGTCATTATCATGTTTCTGCTTCCAAACAGAAAAACAACATTTTTATTTACAGTTACACAGAGAATTATTATTTGTGGTTTCCCCTTTCTCTCATCCGTCAATCGTTCACTGTCATTTCAGCCCCCACTTCTGTTAGATTGGCCCTCAGCAACGCCCCCGTTTTTTAGTCCGTCGCTCAGTCCCTCTGCATTTTCTTGGTTCTGCCAGGAGACAGAATTGGCAAGAGTTGTGTTGTCCGTTCGGGATTATTCATCAATCAAAATGTCACATATTCCTCTTTGCTTGTGTGAACATCAACAGTCATCAATGCATGTCTCTGTTTACTAAGTAAATTCAAATGTTACGTTTACTGAGTCAATGCAGAATTGTATGATAATTACAATAAGAGACAACTACATTTTCATGTCTAACACTCCTATGTGTTCTCTGCGTGTGTGTGTCTCTGTGTCACCGAGCTGCGTCTTGTTTGCAAGGGCAGTTCTATTAATAGTGTTGGTTCAGAGCGTCGTCCCTGGTGCAGCGTTGTGGAGCAGTGTTTCACCCCTCGTCTCTTTACCACTTTTCTGCTGTTGGTGCTAAGCTATTTAGCTTGTCCTGAAAATACAATAGTTATTCATTTCACTCTTTATCATTTGTTTACAATATATTAATCAATACAAGGATTATTATTACTTAACTCAATGATTTCCCTATAACTCTATCACTCGACATGCTTCACGTAAGACTTCATTACCCATAATGCTTAGTATTCATTCCAACCCTCTAGGTCCGCGTATTGCGCAAGCTCCAAGACTTGTGGTTGGTGTTGCTTATTAAACAATCCCAAAGCTTCTAATTCCCTTATTCGTTTTTCAATCAATGCTGGTGTCATTGAGAAAATGTCTGGTGTCGATAATTTAAAGTTTTTCGCATCGTCTCCAATACCATCTAGAATCATATTTGTAAAGAATGCGTTAGGTTTGTCATCTAATTCCAAATTCGCCTTTTCTCTCCAGGTATTTTGGAATCTGATTACAAAGTCAGACATTGTTTCATTAGGCTTACGTTTACAATTCAGAATTTGTGAGATATCACGGTTTTGGCTAGCATGTTCGTTTAGAAATTTGGTTAATTGTTCAATGTGAGTCACTTTGTGTTGTTTATTAAACCATGGGAATCGTTCATTAATTGTATTACCTCTACATGGCCCATCATTATCTTCATTCAAAGTTTCACAAGCATTTATCAAAGTATCAATTTCAACATCTGGCATTAACGTGATCAGAATGTATCTTAAATCCGTGCCATTCAAATTACCATGTAGCAACATTGTTTCATACCAATTTATGAATCCTTTTGGGTTAATCAAGGGTCTGGGTGCGTCGACTATGATTGCAGATACGTCATTCAGGGTTAATGGTTTATACAGTACTTTCTCCTCTATATTTAACAATGGTGCCTGCACCCGAACCACGCTGCGTATCACAGTCTGCTCCGCCTGTTCCGGCTGTACAGGAGGAGACACGCTCTGTATCTCCTTTACCTTGGGTATAGGGTTAAACCTATTGTGTTCCTTCTTTCTGACAATATTACCAGGCCATTGATTAGACATTATTACCCATGCTTGATATACTTCTTTCATGTAATCAATATCCCATAATGGGTCGCAAATGCTTTTGTTTGATATCAAATATTCATCAATAATCTTTAGTTTATTCTTTTCAAAACTCCCGATACTTGGGAAATTATCGTCACTCCATTCCGCAATCTTTGTTAGAAACGGTTCTGCATAGAATGGTCCTAATTTAAGTAAAATCCATCCTTTTGGTGTCACTGTATCAGTGTATTTTATCGGAATATCAATTATGTGTGGATCAATTTCCAATAGTTTCTTAATAGATTTCTTTTCCCCTCGTGGCAAGTCCCTAACCGACTTATATTTAATAATCCGTTTCTCACAATTTGTCGTCCTAGACATTTGATTCCCCATGTTTGATTAATTACACTGCACACAATGTTAGTAAAAAGGAATTCTTTTATCTAAATTGTCTCGTTAGAGCTTTATAGTTACACCATTCGTGTCATATACTTTAATTCAGTCTGTTGCATTGCGTCTCATCAAGGTCATTTAAATCCACGTCTCATCTGTTCTCTCCTGTCTCAATAAATCAATCTTGTCACTCAAATCTGTTGCGCTTTACCATTAACACAAATGCCGTATCCGTTCAACGTCTTATCGTCCTACAACTGTCTTATTACCGCTGACCTATATCTTTCATTCTCCTGTTTCTCTACATAATACCACATTACTAGACCACTTTAAAACACTTTCTTTAGATCACACTTCAACTTACATACCATAACCACTTGCGTGTCAATACCTTATTCATTTAACCATCTTAATCAACATTCTACTTCATAGTTTCAAATCCTGTGCTATAACACAATACCATATTTCTGTACCATACAGATAAACACATGTCTGTACCTTACAGATAAAAACATAAATAAAAACCCACGGAATGCCCAATTCCGTTTAATCAATTCTTCTATGAATTAATCAATATCCAGTGTCAGTATTAATCTCCTCCAGAGTGACACCTAGCAGCTCTGTCCTTTTTATACCGTATTATCCTATATGTGGATTAATGACCTTCATGTTCACACCAATACTCAACCTTTAATATTTAGTCAAATCTAGTCATTGGCCCCCCCATCATCAAATTCATCCCCTTTCCTTCATTCAAGGAAAAAAATTACAGGTTTTTCCCTCTAGAACAACAATTCAGGTTAAGCACACAACCACACTGGTTTATCTGCCTTACCTGTCTCGCTGAATCTAGGATCCTGTTCGTTAAACGCCAATTGATAGTAGGAGAATGTTCAGATGATAGGCGGCGGCCTAGATTTGTTGCTTCCTTATGATAATGAATTAATGCTCAAGGTAGACAATGAAGATAGATTTATTCCCATACAGCGCTGGACCAGCCTCTCAATACACGGCAAGCAACGGTGAGAGACTCGTCCCGAATGACATTTTGCAGTGGGTTTATATAGGCAAAAGTTGCTGCTCAAGCAGCCAGCTGTTTGTCATGCAAATCATCCCCAAAGACAGGGCTCCGTTGAGTCTAGGTAGGGTTGTTGACGAGAAGTCCCCATGTTCCAAAAGTGGCTGATTATCCTGACAACCCAGCTACCTGACCCTGGTCAGCTGACTGGCTGGTCCTAAATATACTGACCTATTGACCCAGGTTCTATGCTGGTCCCCACTAGCTGTGGTCTCTATATTTGGCTCAGGTCCAGTTACAGACACGCATGCTGACTCAGAGTGGTCAGTTTATGTCCTGAGAGTGGACACACTTAAAGTATGTTTAAGGTTACACAATGAGTATTGCAATATTTGATAGGCACACAGCATCTTGCACATAGCTACACAAAACGCATCATATCAGTTAGAGAGAGAGAGAGAGAGCGTTAGAGAGAGAGAGAGAGCATTAGAGAGAGAGAGAGAAATTGACAGGGGGAAGAAATAAAGAATGAATGTGTGTGTGTGTGTGTGTGTGTGTGTGTGTGTGTGTGTGTGTGTGTGTGTGTGTGTGCGTCCGTGCGTGCGTGCGTGTGTCTGTGCGTGCGCGTGTGTCAGTGTGGCCATCTCAGGATTGTATATTAAGCACGCTGGTTTCCATGGTAGCGGAAGGGAGGGGCTCCAGTCCACTACCACGTTTAACCACAGCCTCACACACCAAACAGGGCTTAGAAGGGACTGTTGGTTTATTCTGACATCCGTCTACAGATGAGAAGAGAGCGTAATTACTCTGTGGTTAGAGAGAAGATCCTGTAGTAGAATTCTTTACTAATGACCCAAACCACTGAACAAGCACAGACACACACACATCATGCAATATGTATGCATAGCAGGGCAGGCCGGCGGAGGTAAAGGAAGTCAGAGGATGGGCTCATTGTGACGCGTGATTACATGATGTAACGCACGGAACGGTGGAATGGTATCAAACACGTGGGCCCATCCTCCGATTTCTACCTCCTCCCTCCTCCACTGATGCATAGAATCAGTACTCAAGTTGAGGGGGGATGAGGGGGCATGGCATCCCCCCCTGAAATAAAAACAGTAAAAATCATCCCCCTTCTAAAACTGCCATCCCCCCTTTCCATGTCATTTTATCAATGAACGGGGTATTACTGCTATTTCAACATTTAGTTTTGCGCATATTGAGTAAAATACTGTGGGCGAGGGGGCACGCACACATGCAATGACTTTTTTACCAAGTCACTGACGCTGTGGGGATGCTAAAATTGTCCCCATATGATAAAATCCACCATCCCCCCTGATTGTCTTTTACAACTTGAGTACTGCATAGAATGCATACGACCAGCCTGTCCAGTGGTGGAATCGAGTCGTGATCCGTTACGTAACGCCCAACACTCTCAAGCCAGCGATCTGTTCGAGTGTCTCTTAGAAAATGGAGGCTGGCACTCATTGGTTGAGCCCTGCCCTCCTCCAGGTAGCTAATGACACAGCGGAGAGAGGAACGTTATATAACGTCGAACACAGACTTTATGACACTGTTCTTCTCATGGGCCTCCGCACTTAACAATAGCATTATACAACCGCCCCATCGCCACGGAAACATTCCCTCCTAAGTCCTCTCACCCCCCGTGGCAACAGAGCAGGGCCGGGGATCTTCAGGCGAGGGAAAATGTGACTTTTTCGTCCTGTGACGGGAGCTACTCCTGTATAGTATATCAAGGTCTGGGAGGAGCACGGAGCAGCACAATGACAGGAAAGTATGAGGCGGCTTATTTTCCTTCGGAGAGCAATAATGAGGCCTGGTGATGGACACTGCAGGGCTCTGTTTGGCAGCTGCCACCAGGACAGTGCTGCCAGGCTCTGCCAACATAAACAGACTCACTGTTCATCACCGGGTCGGCCCCAAGCCCCGCCACTTCCCCTCACACAACTACAATAGCGCTCCTGGAGCCAACACTCCTCTCTGTGATGCCAAAGTCTGATATTTCAACTAGGACTGGCCTGGAGTTATTATCAATACCCCTCACACACACACACACACACACACACACACACACACACGCACACACACACGCACGCACTGTGAAGAGTTAAATGTCTCCTCAAACCTTGTTCTCCACACAACACCAGTCACATCTACTATAGTCACCACCAGCAGGATAAAAAATGTTGTGATAAAAAAAAAAATAGGTAGGTAAAATCTTAATTGTTGTGGATCAATATGTAGGCGCACCAGGGGAGGTTGGTGGAGGTAGACATCGGAGGATGGACTCATTGTAATGCACGGAATGGAATGAGGAACGTTTTCATAGCATGTGTTTGTTATCATGTCTCATTCCATTCCATGCCTACAATGAGCCCTGTCCTCTGATTCCTACCTCCACATGCCTCCGCTGGTTTCTAAATCAATATAGTCTTGCCACAGATAATGTACATAATGTGTTAGAATGGTGTTTTTAATGTGCTTGTTACCCTGTCTCCATGTATTAATTAGGGCATCCGACACTTACATCGGATTATCTGTAATTAACAGGGCTCTGTGTGTACTTTCCACTACTGTGGAAATATAAGAACGCTCGAATTGTGTTACAGAAACGTCCCCAGAGGGCGGTTCATTACAAGTCGTTGAAGTCATTAGTTAAACAGCTTGTGTAAACAGCAGCCTGATGGAGTCATGAACAGCTGAATCACCTTCCGCTACGTGTTTAGTAACACTGACAGAACCTGACAGGAGAATAATTGATATACGATAGGTTTATGTACGACAGCCAGTCACTCTCTAAGGGGTTTCAGATCTCCGGGTCCGCTACTCACCAGCCGCAGGGCGAAGAAGAGGATGATGAGGACTCCGCAGGCCAGCATGGAGAGGCCCAGCAGCAGGACCAGAGGCTGGTACTGGCTGATGCAGGAGAACTTGCGGTAGAGGGCCTCATGCTTCAGCTCCTGGTCGTTCAACAGGTACTTCCCCTTGGCAGGCATGGCGTCCGCTCCTCACACGCCGCGCATAGTCCAGTCAGGTAATAACGCTCGAATCCGCTCCCAAGTGCAGGGGAAGTAAGGTCTCTGTCCTCGCTGAGAGTGTGACACAGAGGTGTGTGGTGTGTCTAGTCTGTCTGACTCAGTAAGATTAAGATCCACAGGTACACAGGTTCCAGGTGGGCAGATTTCTCAGCTCATATTGCGCAAGTGCAGTTGGTGTTTTTCCTCTCTCCAGAGCATCTTAAATATGTTGTTCGGTTTCAGTCCCAGTTTCGCTCTTCTGCTCTTTCTCTCTCTCTCTCTCTCTTTTTCTTTGCTCTCTCCTTCTTTTATCTCCCTTTCTGCTTTGGCAGGCAGACGCTATTCATCCTTGCCAGCTACTGTGTTCCTCTCTTCACAGGGGTTGAGTAACGAGCCCAGGACTGAGAGACGAGGGGAGGAGGAGAGCTGAAGGAAGGAGGGGAGGAGGAGAAGGAGAATAGGAGACGGGCGGACAGAGGGGTCGTCAAGAATTCCGCCAGGATTCAGGATGTCCCAGCAGTGCCAGTTGGGCAGTGAAAGGTCAAGGCAGCTCCACCCAATGGAGTTGGCTCAGTGTCAGGTTAGACCTAGGGAGGAGACAGAGACACATACACACACACACACACACACACACACACACACACACGAACACAGAGTTTACTGGCAGCACTGATAAAGACAGACATATTGTTGGCCCGAGAAGTGTGAATGGCTCGCTTTGATCACACACAAAAAGACAGACATACATTTTTTTTTTTTAAACATACTGTAAGTATTAAGTAGAAGTAGACTAGTGAGACACTCCCTAGGAAAAAAATACTGTAGAACATCTTTTAAATATGGGGCGTAAACATAACTCTGCACATATTTAGCATGGGAGTGAGCAGTGGTCATTCATACAACACAACATCAAGAGAGGAGACCTGGACCTGCAGTTGTTCCCACGATCAATAAAGGCTCTGTCTGTATTCATCCCAGACAAAGTTTGGCCCGGGGGTGCCATGGACAGGAGCCACGGTGACGACGCGGTCGTCTAATGAATAAGGTCTCCACAGAGAGCTTTACTGGAGAATACGCCATCGAGGGATGAACTCTTGCACTATGAAACGCCACACTCTTGGTTCATTTACTCTGACTAAACACTAGCATTGTGGAGTTGCAAACACAGGCCAATAGTGCATCTGCCAAGAACGTAACCTCAGCAACCAGAACCCGGTTTTTTTTCTTCTTCATCTTTTAAAGTCATAACAAACGAATAAAACAAGGGACAGAAAAACCGCCGGCTCCACACTGTGAATGGAAAATGTCGAATCTTTTCGCGTTTTGGTACTCTACCTCGCCTACGGTCAAACTGTTCATTAGTGTCAAATTTCAGCCTCTCTTAACGTGTATTGATTACAGACATCGATGGCAGGCAGCCCTTATGAGTAATATATATCAAATATCAATAACAGTAATTGCACGTCCTTATTGGACGGCTGTGTGCGTCTCTCCTGGTGTCGTCTTAATAAGCAGGCCGCTGAACCCAGGAAACGAGCCGTCTGGTTCCACCTCCGTCCGCACGCGGCTCACAGGCACACAGGAAGTTTGCTCAGTGAATCAGGGGCCATGTTGTATTTACAAACCCACGGGGCTGAGAGGAAGACATTCAGGAGGCTCTGTCAAACACACAGCATCCTTATCTGCCTCCCTGTAAAGAGGGGGCCGAGAGCTGGTCTTTGTCTCACCTGATAATACAAACACACAGCGCTGACTGACCGCAGGGACGGGTTTGGGTACGGGGGGGGGGCTCTCTGGACTCAAGAGCCTGATATCACATCTCATTGAGTCATTGGGGAGATGGGATTATAGCCGTCCCCCGGCTTCACAAACAGGCTGGCGTGTCTCTCTCCCCGAGAAGGGAGCTGGATGGAAAAAACGATATGAACCTCACGCGAAAGACGGTAGTCAATAGAAACCTCATCTGAGCTGTTGCTAATGGTCCTACGATCCTGGTGGAACTCCATGAAGCATTGTTCCCCTGTTTGTCCCTCTGCATGGCAACTGCAGCAGATGCTACGTGCCATAAAAAAAAGAGAGAGAGCGACGGGTACTATGAGGCGCTGGACCAAAACGGAGAGAAGAGAGAAAGAGAGAGGGCGGTGAGGGGGGAGGGGGGGGAGCCAGCCAGGATCCTCTAGTCAGAGCGACGGCCGAGTGTTCCGTCTGTCACAGCAGGGTGCGTGGTGGCAGGCCAGTTAGCAATTTACAGCTTGACTCTTTTAACTGTTCCCTTTTACTGCTACAACAACCCCCCGAACACACCCACCCCACATACACACACACACACACACACACACACACACACACACACACTGATACACCAGGCCTCCGCCACTCACATACCCAGGCCATCCTCCATCCTTCCTTCCTGACCGACAGTGAGGGGGGTAGTCTAAGCAGAGGAGGGGGTAAAGTACATATTGGTTGGGGATCTGTCTTCTCTCAGAGCAATAGAGCACAGCTGGGCTATAAGCCCCTATGACACACATAGGCTCACTGTTGACACAACGGAAATGACTTACTCTGAGAGCAAACACCCCCCACGAAACTCTAGGCAACATGCCACACCTCAGACATCCTCAGACAGAGGGAATTAGGAAATAAATGCCTTGGTTCGGATCCAAAAGGACCAGGCCGCACCTTCGCCAGACCAAATGACAGGGCATGCGACTGGCGTAACCAAAGTGGGAGTAACCAAGAGAGGAGGGATGAGGAAAACAAGGCATCAATGACCCAAAAAGGCCCAACGGTCTTCATACTGTGTCACGTCCGTGTCTTATCACCCCCCAACAAGGAGACCTGATCCTCTTCTGAGAACACTGCTGAGTAAAGTTGTTATGAGACTCCTGTGAAGAGATACAGGCAAGCACTGCTGGGGACCAGACTGAGAGGGAAACGTGAAAGAGTCCAAAGAGACCATTAAAACTAGGATGCGGTACGAAGACAAAAGGGATGGAGAGACAGCAGCATTGAGACGGTTTCTACCACAGAGTGAGAACAAGAGGACCTGTTATCATCTAGACTAGAGGCCTCAAGGGAACTTCTGCTTATCACTGAAACACAGGAAGACCGTGTTATTTAAGCCGATAAAGGGGGGATTGGGGGGCGGGGGAGGGGGTTGGGAATCGGGATGGATGGCTCTCTTTGCTAGACCTGTTCCTTGTAAAAACTCACTGTCAGTAAAACTGTCAACCTTAGTTGACCTCGATCGTTAGACGACCTCAATCGTTGGATTATGGTTCTAAAACAAACACACATTTTCTGTCATATAGCGTATTGTGTTTTGTTCCAATGTTGAATGTCAGGGGTGGTTAGGAAAGGCTGAAGACATTTGGAAGAAAAGTCTCCTGTCTCTCCGGACAGCCAGTTCTCCTGATGTTAACTGTCAGGGAATAGGTCTGTCTGTCTCTGTACTACTAAGCATCCAGGATGTTTTGTCCCCAGACAGTCATCGCCATTTGACACTGCCTAAGCGCTTGTTTGTGAGACAACGGCTTGATATTACTGCTCTGAGCCCGACAACGCTTTATGCTCCAATTCTAAAGTTGCCATGGCAAAAGACAGAGCTAGCAGATATCTGTCCTCGCCGTTGCACAGTGCTGGAATAGCGGACAGAGGAGTCTGCTTGAATAGACCGGAGTCTCTCAACCACAGCATGAATAGCAGTAACTGCACTGCATTGTCTGGGAGGCCTTTCTCTTTGAAAGCCAGGCCAATCGAGGGAACCTCACAGCGGCCTTGCAAACTGGCGTCATTGACTCCTGAAACAGTGGCGCACAAAACCACCGACGTCATCACCAGCCAGCCACCGAGACCGGCAACGCACACACTGTTGCAAACTAGTGTCTTAGAACCCACAGCTACATAATGGAGAAAGTAGAGTTCAAGGGACCGGATTGTCTGGACTTTTATTTGGCTCTCGTCGTGAAAACCGGAAAACGGAAAAAAAGTGTGGATGTCGTGAAAGGAAGCAAAACTTTTCATAATCTCCGGGGGATCTTGGGGAACAGACCACCTCACGCAATTAGTTTTCAAGTGTCTGAGTAAGCGCCCGGCTGTACAGTATGTGGTGGATGTGACTTTCCCCACCTCTGGAGAGTTCCAGTGCTGCCGAGTCAAGTGTGATTCACTGACTCTGGTATCATTCATATGCTACTTGAACAATAACTCGGAAGCGTCTAGGTCAGGGGAGGATGGCGGAGGTAGAAATCGAAGATCAGACTCCATTACGAACCCAGGACAAGGGAGGCTGGTGGAGGTAGAAATCAGAGGACGGGCTCATTGTAATGCATGGAACCGAATAAGGAATAGTATCAAACGTGTAATTGGTACCATTGATTACTGCTCCTCATTCCATTCCATGCATTACAAAGAGCCCATCCTCTGAATTCTACCTCCACCAGCCTCCCTTGTTCTAGGTTGATAATGGAGTCTGATCCTGCCTTTGAACCCTTACGAAGTTCTAATAGTGTGACCTATTACAGTATGAACTATGGGGTGCTTTATCAGTGACAGTGTCATATCACAAACGAAGGCCTTCCACAAACCAACACAGTATTTTCTGGCTTTTCACAGAAAAGTAAACAGGCATTAAACAGGCCGGTCTTAACCCAACCAAATCTGTCCTCGCCATTCACGGTTCTCTTTGTGTTGTCATTCATATATGGACAATGAGACCAGGAACAATGACAAACCCTCTATAAAGGAGAGCAGATAACCTCTTTTCATAGTTAATGCTCAGCAAATATCAGGGTCAAAGGTTAAGGGATGAAGGGTCAGCTGTCCAGCCTATGAGTTCTATGCCCCGCTGAGCAGCTCTGTATTATTCCTTAATCATTATCCATCAGAAATTATTTGATGGATGTGTATTACAGTTCATGTCGCTGGGGACCAACCTTCTTAACCCAATAAATATCGGGAAAATGTTGAAATAGAAGCATTTGATAGACTAGACGTGTTCTCTTCAGTGGATGACCATCACATAACCTGAGTGAACTCCATAGATGGTCTGATTCACGAGTCCAAGTCTGTTTTCATTAAATGAAATTAATCCGGAGCAGATACCTGATATGGAGACTTCACACAATGCTGACAATCCAACCAACTGTTGAGTACACACATGTTGAAAAGTCGCCTGTTTACATGAGAGCAGAGCCCAGAGAGGGGTTACTTTATCCAGCAAGAGAAAAGGTTGGAAACCAGGGATGATTCTTACTCTTGGAGGACCACTGAATTCACAGTCTCCTCTTATTGCATGCACCGCCGATGGCCTGATTGTGTTGGAAAATGCTTCCGATCACTGTTAGCCCATAACAGTTGTTTGGGTGTTTTACACGACCAGGGTACTTTCCAGTACGTGAACCCAGTGTATACGTGACAATATTCCACTAGGATCAAGTTGTAAAGAATGTCAAAACTGTATTCTGATTGTATCTTGTATGTTTTGGTATATTGTATGCTCTTTGTATATTTCTTGGTGCATTGTTTTTTTTCACCCAAGGGGTGCTCAGTTCTTCTAACAAACTTGGACACGATGTCGAGTGTTATAATGACAGAAAAAAAGATCACATTGATTAGATCTTTGAAGTTGTTATCCCCGTAATCTGATGGCCTGCCTGCCAACGCCCAAGGTAAGCTCCTCCAACTACTCCACAGGACGACACCAGGACAGTGGTCCCCCTCAGCCAAGCTCAACAGCTGCACCGCTGACAGAAATATGTACAGCAATGCACATTGCACAGACAAATTGGATTAGGTATCCCCCCATCTTTCTACCCCCCGTCCCCGTCCGTCCCCGTCCCCTGTCCCCTCAGTATCATCCAGTGCTATTAAATTAGCATGGTGCAGGAGCGGGAGCTGCTGAGAGCTAATAGCATAAGCAGGATGTTATCTCAGGCTGTTTTCAGCTCTTACACCCCTTGTTTATGATAAACACAGGAAGTTGAGGCGAGATCGCCGCGTGGTCGGAAGCCTCGCCAAGTGTTTCACATTCACTTCCACAAACGCTGTGTCACATTGTCTCAAGTGGGGCTATCCGTTTTGTTTTGCACAACAAACAATGGTCTTGCAAGGTGACACTGGCAGTATTGATCAGAAAATTCTGACATATAACATGCATGTGGATGTAAACAGAATCAACCATGCGGAAAAGCCAATACCTGATTAAATCTATTAGATAAGAGCGGGTCATTTCCTGTCCTCGAGATGGACATTTGGTCGAGATTAGTTCAAACCACTGCTTGCGCACTCACTGAGCGAAAACAGCATTCCCCTCAAACACAAGTAGCCCCTCACTAGCTCATTATACATTACATGCATAAAAAAAAAAAAAAAAAATCTAAAATGGAGACAAAAAGAAAACAACAGAGGAAAGGAATGTGAAAAAGAACACAGAGAGACAGAGCATCGTTTCCAGTCAGTGCAGCCGACCACATCCCTATTTCTGGTTTCATAACCCCTCTGTTAGCTAGTCGAGGCGAGCTAGCTGGCGGCTTGCCCCATCCCAGGCCCTCCTCCTTAAAGCCTAGCTACAGCCGGCCTCTCTTTGGGCCCTGCCTCCGCCACCGATCATAAAGCCATAATGACTACTCATTACGCTAGCTAAAAACTACTGACACAGCCTCAAAGAGAAACCTCAACAACCATACACCCTCAACAACCAGACACCCTCAACAACCATACACCCTCAACAACCAGACACCCTCAACAACCATACACCCTCAACAACCATACACCCTCAACAACCAGACACCCTCAACAACCATCCACCCTCAACAACCATACACCCTCAACAACCATACACCCTCAACAACCATACACCCTCAACAACCATACACCCTCAACAACCATACACCCTCAACAACCATACACCCTCAAAACCCTTTTAACAACAATCATACCAGCAGAAGAAACCCTCCAGTAGCTGTGCCCGCCTCCACAGAGGTGTTCTTGGGAGACACCGGCTTCAGACCAATCACAGACCGGCTTAATGATGGTCATTTTCCGTAAGCAATAAAGTTAAGGGTGTTGACGAGGCCATCTGGTCCGTATTTTGTACACTGAAAAGTCCTAACAGGGCCGTAGGTCAGTCACTGAAACATGTCACGAGTGGACTTCCCCACAGAGAGAGAGAAGTAAGGACTATCCTGTATTTCACCGTAAGTGATTTATGCTACACGTATGCTATGTATGTATGTATAAGATCTAACCCATGATCTGTACTGTAAATAGACTTATTTTTAACCCCAACTGGAGAGAGGGGACTTTCCCTATGGGAGGGGCCGTTAGAATCAAAGACAAGACACAGAGGTCCCTCTCGAGGACCACCAGCCCTTTGAAGAAAGTATATTGTGTGACGGTCCTCATAAAACACATGACTGTGTTGTTTTTCGGAAACACAGACAATGGAAGCTCTGGAGGGGGGCTGTGAGGAGTGGAGGGGGGTGAGGGGAGTGGAGTGGAGTGGAGGAGACCAATGGAGGCTCCGGGGGGGGGCTGAGGGGAGTTGAGGAGACCTGCAGCCACTGATTACCCTCCAGCCTCCACCCTGTGTGTGTGTGTGTGTGTGTGTGTGCGTGTGTGTGTGTGTGTGTGTGTGTGTGTGTGTGCGAGCGCATGTGCGTGTGCGTGTGCCTGTGCGTGTGTGTGTCTGTGCCTGTGCGTGTGCCTGTGCGTGTTAAATCAAATCTAATCAAATCAACAATTCAATAATAAGTGCTAAAAAGTGACAATAAAGTGACAATAGTACTAGTGCAATAATGTCAGTGTGAGTGTGAGCGAGAGTGTGAGTGTCTGCAAATAACCTCTCTCCATCATGAAGTGTTTGTAGAACAAGGTGAGGTCTTGCTCCTCATCAAAAACTAATTAAGGTCAGCCAGGCATTCACAGATAGGATTTCTTTATCATATTACCATTGACGTTTCGCGACATGGGTCACATTTTCATTTATGTCATCTAATTTCAAAGAAAGAAAGGATTGATAAATGATTATCGAGCGAATTATTTGTGCTTACAGGCACAATGAATTTGTGCGAAGGGGGAGGCTTGCAAGCCGAAGAACACCATCCCAACCATTAAGTACAGGGGTGGCAGCATCATGTTGTGGGGGTGCCTTCCTGCAGGAGGGACTGGTACACTTCACAAAATAGTAAGTAAGTAACATTTATTCATATAGCACAAATTTACAACGACAAACAGCCGCCCAAAGTGCTTAACAGATAAAAAGAGAAAACACTGGTAAAAGAGAAAAACAAGATGCAATAAGATAAAATACACTAAAAACAAGGTGCAATACAAATAAAAGTGCAAAAGGTGCAGTGTCGGGAGGCAGGCTCACCTCAGGTCAAAGGCCAGGGAGAAGAGATGTGTTTTATCTAGTTTTTTGAAAGCCTCAATGCTCTGGGCGGATCTGAGGTGGAGGGGGAGACTATTCCAGAAAAATAGATTAACAATGTTTGACCCAAGTTAAACAATTTAAAGGCAATGCTACCTAACTAAGTGTATGTGCACTTCTGACTCACTGGGAATGTGACGAAATAAATAAAAGCTGAAATAAATAATTCTCTCTACTATTATTCTGACATTTCACATTCTTAGAATAAAGTAGTGATCCTAACTGACCTAAGACAGGAAATGTTTACTGGGATTAAATGTCAGGAATTGTGAAAAACGGAATGTATTTGGCTAAGGTGTATGTAAACCTCCGACTTCAACTGTATCTACCTGCATTACACACCAGAAGAGGTCGGTGGAGGCACAGTAGAAATAGCACAGACCTAATGTCCAGTAATGAATGTTCCACACACTACAATGAGCTCGTCCTCCGATTTCGACCCCTACCAGCGTCCCCTAGTACACACGTATGACAAAGACAACAAAGCGTCCTTCAGCCTCAAACAGCAATGTTCCGACGGACCGATCAAATGTTCAAATGCAGCGCTGCATTAGTGTAACACTAGAAGGAAGCTTTTAAGATCAGAGGATTAAAATTCCCTCGGGGAGTCGTTGCGCAGACAGTGACTTCATCCCCCCCCATAGTATTTATTTGCTAGTGTGTATATCATATGATCTTGTATTCTCCTTGCCCCTATACTCTCTGCAGGCTGTCTGTAGGTCCTCTATGTCTAATAGAGGCAGCCTGTGGATTACCGATTCACAGAAGTATGAAATGAAATCCTGTAATTCCTCTTTAGCAGCTGATGGCGCTCGGGTCAGGCAGGCGCTGTGAGTCGCCACGTCTGGCCTCGTTCCCCCTACTGCACCGGGCCGGGCGGTCACCTCAGTTAAATGGTGCCTTTCACGAGGTGTGTGTGTGAGTGTGCGTGTGCGTGTGTGTGTGTGTGTGTGTGTGTGTGTGTGTACGTGTGTGTACGTGTGTGTGTGTGTGTGCGTGTGCGTGTGCGTGTGCATGTGCGTGTGTGTGTGTGCGTGTGTGTGTGTGCGTGTGCGTGTGTGCGTGTGTGTGTTTTAGGAGTGGAGCAGGCTTGAGCCATGTGATCTCAGCAGCAGACGTTGTGACTCAGTCTCCAGGATGAGTGCGTCAGAGCAAAATGTGATTCACAAATGGCATGTAAGTTGATCTAAAGCATCAAATTGTTCCTTGAAACACAGTCGTGAAAACCACTTAACTGAAACAAAGTCGTGACTGAGGACTAGATAGACTTTCTGACTTTTACCACAAACAGAAGGGCCTCTATGAGGTGTCCTAAATCAGAAGGCTCTCCTGTATGACAGACAACAAGCACGCAGTGCAGACGGCTAGAGCTAATTTATGAGGTATTATAATGTTGGTGTGTTGATGTGTGTAATTGTCCACATACCAGTTATGACAAACATGTTTTTGTGTGTGTGTGTGTGTGTGTGTGTGTGTGTGTGTGTGTGTGTGTGTGTGTGTGTGTGTGTCTAAGAAGAGAGAGTGGGTATGTTTGAGAGATTGAGTGAATTGAGTGTGTGAATGGAGGCTTGCATGTGCTACATGCCGGTTTTTCATAGCTCCTCTGTGCCATCGGTGGGTGATGGGTGGAGGGGTGGGTAGGTGGGTGGAGGGGTGGGTAGGTGGGTGGAGGGGTGGGTAGGTGGGTGGGTGGGTGGTTGGGTGGAGGGTGGAGGGGCTTTGACAGCAGGGAGCGGCCAGTCACCCTGTCTGGTAGCACACTCAATGAGCAGCAGCTGCTTGGCTCCAAGCCCAACCATTGAGGAGCAGAGAGTACACACACACACACACACACACACACACACACACACACACACACACACACAGACAGACACACCCACAGACCAGGAAGGCCCAGAGGACAGGCCCTGAAAACAGGGTCAGAGAGCATGGGTGAGGTAGTGGACCACTTTAGAGCCAAGATTGTGGTCGACTAAAGACAATAAGGGAGAAGCGTTCCCTCCCTTCATGCCCCCCCCCCCCTCGATCATAACAGCTGAAGAAGAAGATCCCATTAGAGAGGCAAAAATGAGCAGCTAGTTGACATCCTGCATGTGCCTTAAGTATAGCAGAGCCCTGCACTGTTAAGCTCTCAATTACAGCTGTGAGCTGAGCTCGACCCAGGCAGACAGTGGGAGTGATGCATGGGGAGCTCGGGGAGATCTCATTACACCCAATGCCTCCTCTGATGACAGGGGTGGATGGAGCCCGAGGATTTGACTAATGCATCCCGTTTACCCCCCCATCCCCCCGCATGCAGCACTGTGTCCTGTCATCATCGTTGATTACAGCAAAAAAGGCTCTGTGTCTGTGTCCGTGCACGCTTAGTGCCCGTACGCGTCACTGAACATCCTGTCTTAGGATGGAGTTTCTCTGGGGTTTTCTACACTCGTCCATATTTCCACTCAGGTCTTCGAGTCTCAGCTTCAGCTCGTGTGTTTCTTTACATCTGACCTCCTGTCTCCGGTGGCCCGGCACCTCCCAAAAGCTCTCAATGCGCCCCTTGTCTGTGCGGGCCCGGCCCATACGCGCAGGGTTAGGGTTACACACCGTTTTTTCGAAAAAGCTCCCCCCCTGTATTCGCCACCGTGTGCCAAGGAATGCGACCGAAAAACGGGCCCAGTCTGTGGAGCGACCACACAGTCAGGAATGTCTGGAGGGGACCAGCACCCCTTTCTGGTGGGTTCTGTGGGTAGAGTAGAGCTGCTGGGCTCAGCTCAAGGCCACTCCCTCCCGGGTATGCCCAGAGCACTGGACTGTAATAGGTACCGTAGTGGAACTCGGGAGGGCACGATGGTTTCACTGGGACCGTACAGCAGGGGAGGCCGGTGGAGGGACAAACCGGAGACCTCATTGTCCTCCGTGGAACCAGTCCTCATGGTCCCATTCCTCATGGTCCCATTCCATGCCTTACAATAAGCCCGTCCTCTGGTGTTTGCCTCCACCACCCTCCCCTGCTGTAGTCCCCTGAGACAAGAGCCTGAGTCAGTCCTCTGCTCAGTGCTCCTCAGGCAAAATCACACACTTGTGAAGTGCTTACCCCAGGTGTTAAGTGTTAGCCTTAGCATATGAATATGATAATCGCTCACTTGAGTGGAATGATTTGAATATAAAAGCACAAGAGGAAACCCATCTACGCTACTGTACGAGCTACCTACTACCTAGTACGTACTAGTCGTATATAGCAATTGTCCTGACTTTAAAAGCAGCCAACTTTAAGGGTAGCACTCTGTCAGCCTGAAAGCCACAAGAATTTCCCTCTTTCACTGGATTCCACAGACCTCATTGTCCAGAACCACCAAAAAACGTTCACTGCACTTACCACCTGGTGTTAGATAACTACAAAAACACACTCATGCTCGCTCTTACTCTCTCGCTTCACACGAGAGTGCAAAAGAAGTGGACGCAGGCTTGAAAATGACATACAGAGAGCCATTGTTCTGCATAGTCCTCACATTTTATTTTAGAGACGGTGTCTGCACAAGGCATCCATTAACACACTGAGTATTAACACAGCTGACCTATCCTACTGCTACACTATAATCTCATATTAGGCCTTACTGTTGCTGCACCTTGATTGATGTTAGCTATTAGCATTAGCTAGTGGATGATCATGCTCTTCTTAATGCTTAATCATTCTATCACCTCAAGAAAGCCGGGCGGCCTTTTTGGCATGAAGTCCATACCTACAGTAGGACAGTAGGAAGGGTACGATGGAAAGATTTTGAGCTGAGTTGTGATAACATCCATCTCTCTCGGCCTCTCTCATACGATCGCCTGGCAGTGGTTCTGACAATGTAGATGCCTCCTGCTAGTATCAGAGCATAGAGACCCAGCCAACACCAACAAGGCAACCATGGCTGAGCAAAGCGATTCCATGGGAGCAGAACATTTAATTGTTGGGACTAAAATTTTCCACTTTCAAACGTATGCCAAGCAAACACCCTTGATAGCAAAGTTAACAAAATAAACAAACCATACAACTCTATGCACAAGGACTAGCTACTCCTAACAATTCCCAGTGAAAATGGAAAAACACACACATACTTTAAGAACTGTGCCCTCACTGTTTTATTTTATATAACCACATTTCCACAAAACTCTGCTGCAAATTAAATATCTGCTGCAAATTGATATAAACTGCAGAATAAGAGTGGAGTGTTATCATATGATACCTTGAGTTTGAAAATATCTCTTTAATCACATTTACATTTTTGGCATTTAGCAGAAGACTTTATCCAAGGCGACAGTCAAAATGCTAGAAGAAGGAAGAATTCCGTTTATTTTTATTTTTTCTAAGTGGATTTACATCCAATAGAAGTTTGCAGTTTACATGGAACCCGTGAGGGTTTTACATGGAAGCCATGTCCCCACAGGGACAGACGAATAACCTTTTTAGGTGCTGTATAACCTGTACAATAAGTGAAAGTAGCCAATTAAATTTCAGTAATTCCGTTAACGATTTTATTTGGTCATTCTCTGACCAATTTGATAACAGTTCTAATCTCCTATTAATTAATTCATGAACTAAATCAATATCAGAAAAACATATTGGTTTTTGGTAGGTCCACCTATATTTCTTACTTTTGTTAACTGTCATTTCCTCGCTCCTCATGAGGCAGAGAAATTCGAACAAACCTGATTTCTCAGTTTCCCTCTCTCTCTCTCTTTCTCTCACACACACGTCCACACACACAGACCACTCATGTGGGAACATTGTCTCTCACTTAATTCTATGAGCTTTCACTTCATACAATATACAGTACTCTAGACCTACATTGCCACAAAGGAACTCTCTCACTAACATAACGCTGACATATAGAAGTAGTCAACCACACACACCGTCTCATTTCCTTGGCAACAGTGGCTCATTTCCCTGACAACACATCAAGGGCAACTTCAAGGGAAGCTTCAATCAACAACTGCTACAGTCTCACTTGTTGAATGATTGAATGATCTTGGTGAAAGCAAAAACTGATTTGTTATTACCTGAACACCCGAATGAAATCAGTACTAAATCTGTCATGAGCTAAATTGACATTTGAGCTAAATTGACATTTTAATTCATGAATTGAAAAAAATTGTACTAGGTGTCACCGATTTTTCAATCAGCTGAAAACAAATTGCTTTTTTTTCTATATTGGAATTTCAACTCACTTCCTGAATTGATTGGGTGATTTGGTTCACTCACTGAGTCCCATCCTAAGGGTAAATATTCCAGCCATTTCATGCCAATTGGTTTCAACTTTCATGCCTTTGTATTCGTGCAAGGCCTCTCATTTCTTGTTCCTTTCTTTGGAGCGAAAAGTAATGGGGTGGTTCTTAAGACAAACATACATCATGGTTCGTTAAATTCAAAAAGATACAGGTTAAAACACACAGGAGGTACACCCGCCAGCGTAGGGCATACCCCCATTATCCAATCACCATGCCCAAAACATCAAAGAGATTCACCAGACTATGGGGCCGTTGTGTCTGCTGCTTAGCCAGGGAAAGGCTATAGACTCTCTATATCGCAATCAAAATAGGAAAGCCATACTTATGGGACATCCAGTTGTGCTTATCCATAGACTTATTTGAAAGGTTGTTTGCTATCAGCAAGAGGACAGAGAGACAGAATATCCAAATAGATAGATGTAGTAGTAGAAGGCTTCACTGGTGGAGAGGAGGAGCCTGAGTCTCACCTGAGACCAAGGCTCTAGTTTCTCTACTGGGTGCAGATGCAGGTCACTCTGTCTCACAGGTGAGAGCAATGACTGGTCGTGTGACAACCGCACAAAGGATGGTGTGTTTGGGGCAGAAGCCAGCAAGCCACATCCTGGGATCCAGTTACCCAATGCCATCTATTTATAATATACATCTATTATTATTATTATTATTATTATTATTATTATTATTATTATTATTATTGTCATTGTTATTATCTATAAGCATCTATTTGCTCACTGTTGTCTTATCCACCGCTTACAAAGCCATCGACAATCTGGCCCCCTACTACCTTGCCGACCTCGTCCCCCTCCACACCGCCTCCCGTTGCCTGAGGTCTGACGACCAAACCACCCTCAAGACCACCAGGACCAAGCTCCGGACCTGGGGTGATAGGGCCTTGTCAGCCGCAGCCCCGTCCCTCTGGAACGCCCTCCCCAACCACATCAGACAGGCCAACACCCTCCCAACATTTAAACAGGCCCTCAAAACCCACCTCTTCAAGCTCGCCTTCACCAGTCACCATGTGTCCCCAGCACTACCTTAACCTTTTTGTGTCTTTTTATTATTACTACTCGATCTTTTCAGTTTGTAAAGTGTATTTGAGTGTCTAGAAAAGCGCTAGGCCTATATAAATCTAATGTATTATTATTATTATTATTATTATTATTATTATTATTATTATTATCATCACATACTAGACCAGCCGAAGTCCACCTACAGATTCACCCACCTTAGGGTCCCAGTGTGCTCTCCCCCTATTCATCTGGACGGGTCCTCAGCCTCTCATCAAACAGAGACCTGATCATGGAGGATGTGGATCACTTATTAACTAGCCCGGTACAATGAGCCGCCTGTTGAACCAGCCTGCAAGAGTCCAACGGCAACCAACCTCACTGTGGCATACAAACAATGCACACGCCTGAAGAGAGCATGTGCACTGGACAATATCAACACAAACACACCAACACGCACGCGCACATACACATAAGCACACACACAGGCAGAGGCACGCATGCACGCGTGCGGCACACAAACACACACACACCCACACACACACACACACACACACACGCACGCACGCACACACGTACCTGTACCAGTCCAAACAGCATCACATCATTAGCCTCTTAGAAACTCTGATTGCTTGCCTCTGTTACATCTATATTCCCTTCGGCTCTGCTGTAAGCACCACATCTATTCAGATATCAGCACTCACCAAGGTCCGCGACCCTCTAACCTTCCGCTTCAGTAGGACAGTCAAAGGACTAATTGGGTGATTGAGTCACCCCCACCACTTACCTATATAACCCCCAAATGCCGACCTTTCGTTTGGATCCCCCCCCCCACCCCTCAATGGAAGTGTTTTTGCGAGAGAAGAAGAAACGCTTTCTGCTAGAATACTGTAGGTGGGCTCTGCAACTCGGCATCCTCAATGGCACTTATCAGGATGGGGCGTTGTCATGGCGTTACACAACGCCCTTGAGCCACACACACAAAGAACGCTCAAAAAACGAGAAACGAAAAAATCAAGAGACACCCACACACATTCATACTCATACTCACACACTCTCTCTCTCTCTCTCTCTCTCTCTCTCTCTCTCTCTCTCTCTCTCTCACACACCCACACACCCACACACACACAACTGAATGCAACAAGGGAAACAGATCATCGACTGCAGGCTACTTACACACATAGCACAGTACCACACATGCATGCAGTTGCCATGGAACACAGGCTAACATGTAGAAGCGCAGTGTGCGCGCACATGCATGTGTGTGTGTGTGTGCGTGCTTGCGTGTGTGTGTGCGTGTGCGCACGCATGCTTGTGTGTGTGTGTGTGTGTGTGTGTGTGTGTGTGTCCGTGTTCATGTTGGAATGTGTATTATCGCCAAGCCGCACGATGGCGGATTCTGATGACTGGTTTCACAAAGGCTGTTAGAGAGGAGGCTGTTAGAGAGGCTGTTAGAGAGGCTGTTAGAGAGGCTGTTAGAGAGGCTGTTAGAGAGACTGTTAGAGAGGCTGTTAGAGGCTGTTAGAGAGGCTGTTAGAGAGGCTGTTAGAGAGGCTGTTAGAGAGACTGTTAGAGAGACTGTTAGAGAGGCTGTTAGAGAGGAGGCTGTTAGAGAGGCTGTTAGAGAGGCTGTTAGAGAGGCTGTTAGAAAGGCTGTTAGAGAGGCTGTTAGAGGCTGTTAGAGGCTGTTAGAGAGGCTGTTAGAGAGGCTGTTAGAGAGACTGTTAGAGAGGCTGTTAGAGAGGCTGTTAGAGAGGCTGTTAGAGAGGCTGTTAGAGAGGCTGTTAGAGAGGCTGTTAGAGAGGCTGTTAGAGAGACTGTTAGAGAGGCTGTTAGAGAGGCTGTTAGAGAGGCTGTTAGAGAGGCTGTTAGAGAGGCTGTTAGAGAGGCTGTTAGAGAGGCTGTTAGAGAGACTGTTAGAGGCTGTTAGAGAGGCTGTTAGAGAGGCTGTTAGAGAGGCTGTTAGAGAGGAGGCTGTTAGAGAGGCTGTTAGAGAGGAGGCTGTTAGAGAGGAGGCCACCCTGGACATGGAACAATTAAGCCAATAATAAAAAGTGAAGAGCTCTCTTTCCCCCAGTAATGTGCTGGAGTACTCTATCACCACCACCACCACCACCACCACTATAACACAAATCCACTTCCAAGCAGGAAAAGACAAATGGGAAATGCCTGGGTCCCTAAGGAAGTCTCACTGACCGGGAGTTGCCTGAATTGCTGAGGTGAGACCGCGTGTCTGTTCTCAGAAAGCCTGAGTAATTATCCAGGCCCGAGGCTAAGGTGGCACGAATACTGCAGCTCGACACACAATGATTGTACAAACAACTCGACATTATAATCCTGGAGATATTTGTCCTTCACTCGTGCACACTGACGAAGGCACGCGCCGAAACACAATAGTAATATAACTTAAAAAGCTTAAGAATTGGGAGTAATGTTCATTGTCCATACTTTGTTTCCTATGTTATTCCACGAGGGGATCCAGCACTGGAACAGTACGTTTTGGTTTAGATTTGAGTGAGTATGTTGTTTCTTATAAGCCTGGGAACACAACATGATATCCAAACATCTTTTAGTTAAGTTTATTTTTAAACGATTTATCCCAAATAGGTTTGTCTAATGTTTACCATGTGTATCCAAGCTAAACTTTAGTATACGACTTGTTTGAGAGTGTTGCGAGCACGTCCTCAGGCCATGGGTCTGCTTGAGGGAGGGTCTATCCATCCCACACCTGATGATGACCCTATGACGACATACACTGACAGGTACCATCTCATACATGATTGATTGATTGATTAATTATAGTGTCATACATCTTTAGCATGCTCAGCCCACATGGGCTTATAAGACACTTATAGTGTCCAAAAGATCCCATGACCAACCTGGCTTGTGTTGAACATGGGGTGACTGATTCATCAGCATGTGATGACATTCGGTGTCAGTGAGGAGGGATGACAGACAGAGCTGGAAGGTTCCTCCATCAGATCCAGTTGGATCACTCACTTCCTAACACAACACTCACCGTATGGATTTAGGCAGCAAGCCACCTGGCTGCTTCCGCTGTCTTTACTGAGAGCTCTCTATTGTTCACAGGTCTCTCAGGTCCTCTGACCAGGGTTGGTTGTTTGTCCCCCGTGCCAGATTGAAGACCCAGGGTGATGGAGCATTCAGACAGACAGACAGACAGACAGACAGACAGACAGACAGACAGACAGACCCAGGGTGATGGAGCATTCCAAACCGTGGCTCCCAGGCTTTGGAATGCTCTTCCCTTGGATCTTAGATCAGAGGTCTCGGTCGAGGCTTTTAAAAAACAGCTAAAGACTGTCTTGTATAGACAGGCTTTTGGATAGCCCCAAAAGCCTGTCTTTCTGTGTCCTGTTGATATTGTTGTACACCTGTTGTCTGTTACTTGTTCTTATTTTCACTTGTTTGCCTATTTTAACCTGCTATGACTTCCGCTCTTTTATTATGTTTTATTATGTTTCTTCTTTATTATGTTCTCTATATGTAAAGCACTTTGTGACCCGTGGTCTGGTAAAGGTGCTATACAAATACATTTTACTTACTTACTTACATTTAAAGAGACTTTGTCATTGTCTGTCTGTCTGTCTGTCTGTCTATTTGACATGATTAGCCTGCGGTTTGATTTGGGTGCGAGTGCGGGAGCGGGTGTGGTGATGACAGATGCTGTCATCATCATCAATGACGAGTGGCCAGGTTGACAACACATGGACTCTCTGGCTTAACCACAGTCCCCTCAACCCTGCGAGGCAGTGCTCTCAGCAGCCATATAATACTGTGGATGGATACTGGAAGGAGACAGAGCCATTCTCCTCTCCAGGCCAAGAGTGTTCTGGTAGTCATCATTATAAAAATGAGACACAGAGACAGCCTGCTGTGTACAGGCTAGGTGCAGCAACAGCTCAATACTCAGGGCACAGGACAAATCCATGCTGACTACAGGTGTCCTGGCCCATAATAAGAGTGCCATTGACTGGAGAGAGCTGACTTAGAGGAACAGGACGGGGAGGGCAGTGACAGCTGGGATAATGGCAGGCTGAATCAGACAGACAGACAGACAGACAGACAGACAGACAGACACCACATCACACATTGTGACATTGACTAGACTGGGGAATGCATTGCAGTTTCTCAGTTCACAAGTTTACCAGAAATAGTGGACGTTATGCTTAATAAATCATTTATAAACTAGTTTATTTGAACATACTTCTTAGCATACCATGTCATTTAGGTAAATAATAATAAAACAAGATAGAGCTACATTACAGTGCTGGTGTTAGATGGTTAAATGGTGGCTTTTCCGTCCAAATCAAAAAGCCAACCTTTCTATCACCGGGCATGCGTTAGGCTACATGGTTGCATAGTGCGAGAGAAAGACCTCCTGGTTTCCATTGTCAAGTTGAGCATTTTATAACAGAAGAGTTACAAATAGAATGCAGCCAAATCGACTAAGCAGTAGTTCTAGTAAATGGGTGTTCTATTCTTTAGTTGCTTCAGGGGACCCTTGCTTCCAATACTGTCCTCCCCGTGCCCCTTGCTTTTTGGGGGGTTAACTTCCTACACTTACAGAAAACAATGCAGGGGGGATATCCTGGGAGTGACAGCAGAGGACTTCAGCCTAAATGTCATCTCCATCCAACGCTCTTGACCCACATCAAACATACTGTAGCTATGTAGATATGGACCTGCCAAGTGATTGGTGAGGCCTGTCCTTTAAATAGATCAAAACATGTCTGGTTTGAAACATGGAACAGCAACGACGTGTAGCCGCCGCTTCCAAATTCCAACTGCCTCCTAAATGAGCACTGTCAGACACCATCTTTGAATAAAAAGAACCCTAATCTAACTCCTGAATTATATCCCTCAAATTTGAAGAGAGACAAATGAAAATCATCACTATTATTATAGCTCAGGCTCATCTTTTGTGCCGTATGAAACACCAAACGCATTAAGACCCAGATGACTGACGTTTCATTGTTTAGGTTTTTGCGAACCAAACCAAACCACGACTGCCCGCCACGACTGAACGTGTCACCGAGACACTTTATCTTGAACGCGAAAAATCGAAGGATTAAATTAATGGCTTTAAAGTCGGTTCATCTTTGTGCCCTTTCACATCCCTGTGTAAGTGAGTACAGTAATCCTATGCGTGTTGCAGGCACGTAAACACAATGGGTAGTGGATCTACTAAAGCGGGATTAACGAGGGCCATGGAGGGAGGCCCTGCAGTCACAGTTAATGAGTCAGATTAGACCACAGTGGGTGCTCTCAGGGATTAGTCTACTGTCCACAATAAAGCCTCCTCGTGTCAATCCTGGGAGAGGAGAGGAGGCAAGGAGGAGGAGGGGGGAGGGAGAGAGAGAGAGAGTGGAGACTAGGGAGAGGAGATGTGAAAAGAGAAAGGATGTCAAATCACAATCAACCTGTAAGTTGTTACCGTGTGTGTGTGTGTGTGTGTGTGTGTGTGTGTGTGTGTGTGTGATTGAGGATGTGCGTGCGTGGGTGCGTGCAATGCATTTCAGCAAAAGGAAGAGCTGGATCGCTGTTAACCCAGAGAGACAGAGAGAGAGAGAGGAAGGAAGTCTTTAGCACTAGGGAGAGGTAGGTCTGTGAGGCCCCTCCCCAACACTGAGATAAGAGGGAGATCAGAACAGGCCAAAGCATCATCATACCATCAATCTGCTCTTAAAACTGTCACTGGTTTAATACATTGAGACACATATGCTGTTAAACCCTTGATTCTCTCTGAATACACTTTTTTATGGCAGCGCACTGGACATACACGTACACGTACACTGTACACGTGTGAGATCAAACGGGGGAGATTGTGGCGACCACACTTCTCAAAAGAACCTGGCTGCAAACTGTCATACTTTCACTTCCTGCCATGGCTGCCAGTAAATCGTTCACCACGGTCTCTCCCACAAACTGGAAATGCTTGAACACAACACACATTACTGTGTGACGAAACACATAGGATCCATGGTAGACTCTAACAAATTTGAATTGAAGTCTTCCTCATCCAACCCACAGGATTCAGCAGGGAATCTAGGCTACTACAAGCTCTTCAATCTATGTTCCCTGGTCTGCCGTAGCACGCACACACACACACACACACACACACACACACACACACACACACACACACACACACACACACACACACAGTGCATCCCAATATAATGATTTTCAAATCCTTGTGTAGAATGTGTATCTCCTTCTAGAATGCTCTTTTGACTTTTCCTGACAATGAACAACCATCTGCATAATGACAACAGACCAGACGAGGGGGACCGTGTCTGAACATCATTTTGGTGAATACATCACTAATCCGTTGTCATTTTTGACTCAGTGGATGTATGCACCTGTCAGGGCTAAACACACAGACGGATGCAGATTGAAGCAGGGGCCCGTGAATCAGTGACTCACTACAATGTTTCAGGGGTCCTCGTGGAAAAACATTGGCATCTAAATAGTGAAAAGCGTTTTGGCTTTTGTCATTGACGTGTAATTATCTTTTGTGTTCTGTGATGTCTACTGCTCTGTGCAACTAGGGGAAGGCTGTGTCATGATTTCTCCCCAGTAATTTGATTGATTTTACAGTTTGATGAATCAGGACAGGGGCTCACTGTTGGGAGGAGCAAGCGTCATTGGCACACTGGGGAAAAGTCTACACTGGTTGGAATGACGCCAGGTTTTCCAACGTCATTTTTGTTTTGTATCGAATCTCTGATTATCATTGCCTGAGTTGTTTTCCTCCGTCGTGGGGTGTGTGTGTGTGTGTGTGTTTGTGTGTGAGTGTGTGTGTGTGTGTGTCCGTCTTAAACAACGTAACAAGTAGAAGTAACATACAAAGTAAATATAAACACAAACACGTGTAAATATTCAGCTAATATCCATTTCCCAGAAATCGAATGCTTAGGACTATTGGCCTAAGTCTTGCTCTGGTTTGAGACCTGGTCTGCCTTCTTCAATAAGAGGTCACACACAAAGCTCTAAAACCTCCACAAACAAGGAACTGCCCCCCTCTTCTGACCCCTAGTAAATTGCATTGCTATAAACTGTATAGGTTATATGCAAGAGACATGAACATAGCTTGTGATATAACCTTTAACCTCAATAGAATAAATTCACCATATCAACATCTTTGTAATATAGGCGCCAATCCTGAAGGCACTATAAATAAATGAACATAGGGTTATGAGACTAAATATACGGAATCATTGCAGAGTTATTGTGGGGATGAGTGGAAGACTAATCCTGGTTATCTCTCATGAACTCAAATCTCAAAAGCTAGATGTAAATATCAGGGATAAGCACTTTACAATGATATTCTTACAAGAGCATCATGCTTAATAGTTCCCAAACCATAAATGTCTCGCTCTTAAGATGATCTTGCGTTAGGATTAGAACTGTCCATGACATTAGCTGGCCACCTTTAATGGTTTTGAGTCGTGCAAGCCAACAACTGAAAACATGAATACATGTGATCTGGTATGCTTGAACAGCACCTCATTTGCTGTAGTGTTAGAAATAGTTATTATGGTTGTTTTGTCCAGTGTGTTAAAAACAAAAGTGGTCGAAGCAAGAATGAACAAAGCAACAACCACTTCAAGGCCACAGGAACGCGAGTAAAAGCGAAGGTGCGCCTCGGGGTTCAGTCCAGCAGAATTGCATTGTAGCTTTGTAACAGCAACACTGTTACAGAAAATACGTGAACAGATTAAAATACTTTAAAAAGATGTAACTGTAACAATGGAACATGAACAATTTGAAAGAGAAATGTGACAAAATAAAATATAGTAACGGTAATAGTTAATGTTTACGAATCAATCTGACAGATAACTTATTTTGTTTTGGGGATCTCACGAAAACCCATCTCAGTCCAGGCTCACACCTCGTGCAGCTTTCATCAACAAACACACGCACAACTCCACATTATCAACATATCTCACCTGTGGAGAAGAATGTCTTTTCTTAGTAGAATGAACGTCTTTTCTGATTTCGTATTGTGGACTTTTATTGGACGAATCCTCCCTGGTAGTTCTCAACTCATGCTGTTTTAATTTCACCGCGAGAAAAGATCTGTAGTCGCCTGGGAGCCCCGTGCGCTTCCTGCGGGGCGCTCTTTAGAGGCTGGCTTGTGAATGCGGAAAAGATGCTCATCAAGGCTGCGTTCGTAAATTCGCTCCGGAAATGTGATCAGCACTCATGGAATGCCTCTCGTCCAATCAAATGACTCGGTCGCTCTATGACGTTGAACCCAGTGTGCGCTCCGGCGCTCTCAGAGGAAATTTACGAACGCACCTCTAGTCTAGAAACTGGGCTCACCCACACGGAGACCACTGGGGCCGGTGATTATAACGGTTTGATCACTCCGACCTCCTACCTCATGGACTAACTTGGTTGTTAGATTGTTGCTCGTTGTTAGTTGGTTGTTAGTTTATGGTTTGCATTTTTGAAACATTTAAGTAATCAAAATATACTCTTTGTTTCCATAAAGAATTTAGATTTCACTGTCTGTGTCTTTCACTCTTGCGAAATATGAATGAATGAATGAATGAATGAATGGTCTTTATTGTCATTAATATAGTACAGGTACCATACAACGAAATTTGGGAGGGGGGCTCCCCTGGTGCTAGGATAAAAATACTAAAAACAAGAAGGAAAAGAGCTGGTTTACATAAATAAAGGCTATATACACTAATATATAAATCATGAAAGCTTTGGATAGATAAATAAATACTAACAAACAAGAAAGCCAGAGAAACAGAATTCTGCAAGCAGCATAAATCATTTCGACAGTTAATTAAGTCACCTGCCGTAACACTGTATTTATCAGTGTTTGTGCGTGAGAATCATATGGAGTCAATGTACGATGGACCAGTGAAACTGGCTACCTAATCCACATGGATTGACCACTGAACACACTACTACAGTATCTAAAAGACAGGACAGTTCAATGTTAGATGTGAAAGGGGAGATTGTAGTTATGTAGGGAATTCAAACCTTACCTTCACCTGCTAGTTTTCCATCCAAAGTTGTTGAAAGACCATGAGACTGAAAGCTTGCAATAAAACATCGATTTTAGCAGGTTTTTTTGAGTGGGCGAATGCTGCTTCTTTTCATTCCATCCAAAGTTGTTAAAATATGAAACATCCAATTAAATGCATTCAGGTGTTTGAAATTGTACTGTGGATTTTATTGCAAGGATTTGAATAGCTGTAGAGAAACTACAATTCAGATGAGTTCAGTTCAGTGAAGTAGTACTTGCAGTGAGAGGAGATGACAGATTCTGATGGCACAAGTGACTCATTCAGTGTTCCCTATCAACTTCCAGACTAGCACAAATATACTGCATTTTAGGTCCAAACTGTATTCAAGGACAATGCTGAAACAATCCATTTTAACATCAACATTTGCAGTAAAACATTTGTTAAAAATAGTATTGGTAACTAAAATGACAGACTGTGTGTACATTACATTACGCCAAGTGGATCATCTATTGCATAAATGATGCAGAGGGGAAAAGGTCCAAATGCAGTATACAGGTACAATTTCTGTGAAATACTAGAGCCTTGAGTGATGCCACCACCTACAGGTTAGTTGCAGAACTGCAATCAGCTGTTGAAACATACCCCCCACTGCAATGAGCCATACATACCAAAGAAGTGTTTGTTTGCATTATATCTGAACAAAACAAAAATTTAAAAAACCAACCAAAAACTCAACTCCCTTTTAAAGTAGCCTTGCCACATATTAAAACAAAATGTCACTGTATGACTCATAAAAATTGTCTCTCAACTTTCTGTAGTAACTTGGTCACTCAACGATCACTGAAAGAAAAAGGCAATGAACAAACAGCAACATTACTGAATCTGACAAATCATACTTTCCCAATGCCCACTTATCCAAATACAGGACACAAGGATATGGGCTCTAATGTTATATAACATGTCATATTTATACTATATTCATATATAATTAATAAAAAAATAAATACATTAACAAATACATAAGATTTTTGTAATAGGTAAATTACCAAGAGAAAAGATTACCACCCACACCTTTGAATCTTTAACACAGTTCAAGTGTAGGATTTTACTAAAACCATGATCTCCTCTACTAATATCATCCTGTAGTTTGAAAACCTCCCGCTGCTGTAGGAAAGAGCTGTGTGAGTGATCTGTCTGCAGAGCTGTGTGAGTGATCCGTCCGCAGCTATTGATCTACAGGGCTGTTTGTGTGTGCGTCTTTTGACTAAGGCCAACTGCTTACACTGTCACACACTCAGAGAGGAACAAAGTACAAATAGATGCTGATGATTTATGTTGGCAATGGAACCCAAACCCGCACTTGGCTTTGCCAAATTGCTGGGAAAATGTGCACATCTATATGTCTTCAACCAGTATCTCCTGTAAAAAGTCATAAGAAACGATTCATTTCGTGATCATTTGTTTTTTTTTAAGGTTTTTGCATGGTTGTATTTTTTTGTACAAATCTTTGTATAGTCTGCTTTACACATAACAAAAAAATAACC
The DNA here is from genome assembly GCF_963989245.1 of Nansenia antarctica. Classification (NCBI taxonomy): domain Eukaryota; kingdom Metazoa; phylum Chordata; class Actinopteri; order Argentiniformes; family Microstomatidae; genus Nansenia; species Nansenia antarctica. The sequence continues at coordinate 35,988,992 of NC_137679.1, read as the reverse complement.
ACCCATGATCATGAACAATAGATTCTCATGCATAAGTTATGTCCCCACTCTTTTGGGTTACCTTCTTTAAAAATCTGTGTACATGTTTTTTTTTTCTTTCAATATAACATTTTGTACATTTTTGTAATTCGTGTCTTTTTTTCTTTTTCTTTTTTTTAATTTTCTTGCTGAAAATTGTCACCAGCAGTGTTCCAGCTATTGCTCCTCAAATCCAGTTTCCAGACACCTCCTTTCTTTCTGTTCCTCCAACGCACCAGGGGGCGCTATGGTGGGAGTCAGATGTGGTGGGTGCTGGTTGTGGAAACACCTCCATTTTGGGGCAACGTGTTTATTTTAAGGAAGCAACGGAGCACTTCCTTCATGATTTCGGTTCCGTGTCCAAGAACTAAGCCCCATATCCTATATTTTTGTTTTTTGTATTTCAGCTATAAAAAGATGCATGTCCCTCAAGAGAGAGAGAAGGAGCCATAATACTACTAACAACCTCCAGAGGTTGGGGTCTGGCAGCAGTTGAAGGACAGTCAGGCAGTCAGTCTGTTTGGGGCAGGCGAGGCCCTATCTGCAGAGGTCCTCGTGCCGAGCCTCACGCTGCTGAGGTTTCCTCTTCTTCCCGTTGCCCTGGTGATGTGGCTTGCTGCTTGGGTGGCTTTTGCTGCTGGACAAGGAGCTCTGCTGGCCGTGGGTATTTTTACTGGAGGAGCGGAAAGATCTGGCCTGATCGGAAAGACAAGACATACTTGGATTAGGTCATTACACAGCTCAGCACTACCTGCCTTTTTACATTTCAAACTGTATATGACAGAAAGTAATTTCAACGACTACAACTTCAAACAGATTCACAAATTGCGTCTCTGGTAACATCTTAGTTTCAGGAACTTGGGTTCAGCTTTTTCTAAGCATTCGTGGGTAACTGGTGATTGGTTCCGCTGAGCCCACCTTGCCACCCTTGTTGTTGCCAGTAGGAGTGCTGGTGGAGTGGCCCTGCGCTCTGTGATTGGACACGCCTCCTGAGGTGTCTCTGTGGGTACTGGATCCCCGCCCCGGCAGTTGCTTGACCGTCTTACAGGGGGTCCCTTCAGAATCCTGGGGAAAACCAAACCACAATGGCTGAGAAGTTCAGAGAAATTCACACATTCACATTTCACACGCTCGTGTAGTAGCGTTTCCGAGGACGAGTCAGTCCACTACCTGAGCTGTACAAAAGAATCGGTTTGTGTTTTTCTTCGTGCGCACGAGTACAAGCGAGGGAGGGCTGGTAGAAAACTCACAGCGTCGCTGGAACTGGAGACCGTGGAGGAAGAAGATGGCGAAGAAGAGGAAGAGGGAGAGCAGGGTGACGACAGCACAGGGGAGGAGCAGTTGGAGGAGGTCTTGCTGCGCGAGGCAGGCGGCTGCACCACCCCTTCCTCTGACAGGTTGTTGTTGCACTCATCCAGCTGCTGAGGCTCCACCAACAGGGTGACATCGTTTCCTACGGCAACAACAGGACACGGTGGTGAGAAAAACTGGGTGGGGAGAAAAGATCAACTCTTTAGATCTGAGGACGGTCACGCTTCAAAGACTACTCGAGACCAGCGGAGGACGGGCTCATTGTCATTGCTCATTCCATTCCATTCCATGCATGACAAATAACTTTTTGGACCTTTAATTAACCAGATAAAAATCAGTTGAGAACAAATTCTCATTTTCAATGATGATCTAGGCCAAGAGGCCCCAGCAAGAATAAAAAACAAACATATCAACAGAAATACTCAGGGTAAACATACAATACATGAGAACGGCAAAGGCAGTGATGAGAACGGCAAAGGCAACATCTACCTCCCCCAGCCTCCCCTAGAGACATACCATTGAGGGCGGGGTCATTCTGAGACTGGGGCCCCCACGTTGTGCTGATCCAGTCTCTGTATTCAGCCACTTCCTGGGTCACCCGGATGATACGGCCAAGTATACTGCGGACGAGGACGGGAGAGAAACGTCAACACACTGTTCCAACGACACACACGCCAGACAGGGACCATTCTGAGAACATTGTGAGTAGCAGGGATATTCTTTTTTTCTTCTTCTCTTTTTTTTTTTTTATATATGTTTTTAGGGCATTTCTGCTTTATTGGGATTAGAGACAGTAGAGACTGACGAGAAGGATGGGTGAGAGAGAGAGAGAGAGAGAGAGAGGAGGGATGACATGCAGGATATGTCGACAGCCAGAATCGAACCGGGGACCCTGCGATTACATGGCTGCTGCCGCCTTAGTGTGCTACGCCGCCAAGCGGGCCGTAGTAGCAGGGACGTTCTCGTCCACAGTGAGACCCAGGCTGCTCACCTCTCGGCCTCGTTGTTGGGGTAGTACTTGGCGATGGGTGACACGGCGTGGCCGAGCACCACATAGGCGTAGTCAAACGCCTGCTTCACCTGCATGGCACCGTACGAGCTGCGGCCGACATCGTTATCTATGGGACACAAGATGGCATGGCTTACCTTGCTGAGGAAACTCAACACTCATTCACACTTGATCCCTCTAGCTGCTGTTTGAGTCTAGCTGCATCATTCATGGCCTTCGAAATGGTGTGCTTGGTAGTTTTACTGGCAATATAATATTATATATACAAGCACCTTTCAAGCACCTTTCAAGACTCAATTCCCTCAAATTTAAGGACCCAACATAGCATAGTTTGAGACAGAACTAGTTGACAAGCTAAGTAAAAAAAAATAATAGATATATATATATTTTTTTTAAATTTATTTTAGAGAGAGAGAGGGGAATTCAAGCACTTTCAATGACCCATGTCTATTTTCTAAAACTTTTAAGACCTTGATTTCTTTTTCTCAAATTCACAAACTTTCAAGGTTTTCAAGGACCCGTGGGAACCCTGTATATAATCTGTGCCTGAACTTTGACCCCATGAACCCATGCTAGGTATTCCCACCTGGTTGCAGCGGGTCCTCGATGTAGAGCATGGACGGCCGGTAACCGTCCAACATGTTCTTCTGCACCTCGTCTTTGGCCACATAGCAGCCGCCATCTTTTATCCGGATGCCCGTCTTCAGGTAGTTGAATTGGCGTCCGTAGAGCTCGAAGAACTCGATGAGGAGGACGCCGATATTGGCGTTGGGGCTGATGGCATCCTCCCGGTAGTGGAGCTGCAGCACGGGGACAGAGGAGATGACATCAGTTTCATGGTTCCCCCTCCCGTTGCCTCAGGTCTGACGACCAAACCACCCTCAAGACCACCAGGACCCAGCTCCGGACCTGGGGTGATGGGGCCTTTTCAGCCGCAGCCCCGTCCCTCTGGAACGCCCTCCACAACCACATCAGACAGGACAACACCCTCCCAACATTTAAACAGGCCCTCAAAACCCACCTCTTCAAGCTTGCCTTCACCAGTTAACCCTCTCCCCCTCCCCTTCCCATGTGTCCCCAGCACTACTTTAACCTTTTTGTGTCTTTTTATTACTACTCGATCTTTTCAGTTTGTAAAGCATCTTTGAGTGTCTAGAAAAGCGCTATATAAGTCTAATGTATTATTATTATTATTATTATTATTATTATAGTTGAGCAGCTCTGTATCTAACTCGTCTTAGTTAACTAAATGTGACGGCAGCTGGTGAAACCTGGGAACAAGTCGGCAACCGATGAAATTGTTCAGACTTTTATTTTCCGAAAAGTGTCAAGAAATGTCAACGTTGTTGAAAATCAATGACACACTCGCCAGTCAAGCCAAAAATATTGCAATGCAATGGATTCGGTGAGTAATCCCCCACTGCTACCTAGTTAACTATAACACTACTTTACATTGTTAGCAGGCTCACAAAACAAGCTGTGTTAGTTGACTGGCGAGTGTGTCATTGATTTTCAACAACGTTGATATTTCGTTACATTTTTCTGAATGAAAAGTCGGAACGTTTGATCGGCTGCCGACTTGTTCCCGGTTTCACCAGCTGCTGTCACGGATGAGAAAGGGCCATAGAGATGCATGGCGTAGCCACCTGCTATCTTTCCTATTCATTGAATGTGTGACAGCATGAGGGGCGCCATTTAGACAATTAGGACGGGACTTCCTTTGAGTTGGGAAGGCATCCGCCAAGTGGATCAACACATGGGTCTTCTTCTTCAGTAAGTTTATCTATAGATTGTAAATGGCTTCTAGGTGTATGGCGCCCTCTACTGATGCCAGTAAATGACCGACCTGAGACACAGGAGCTGAGTTGATAGGACAGCAGGTGGCAGTGAATCAGTTACATGAGCTCACCTGGAGGAAGCTGACAGCCATGAGGAAGAGGCTGTAGGAACCGATCCCTCCAGTAAACACCTCGTTCAGATCCCTCTGCAGCAGGAACTGCTTTAGCACAAGCACCAGCTTTGGAAGCACCGGGTATTTCTGCAAGAGAGCCACAAATAGCGAGGGTTACAGCGCCCCCTAGAGGGGAAAGCTTCAAGAACGATGGACAATGGTAAAGATTGGAGGCTGAGGGTTTGATTGAGGATGGCATGGCAAATGAAGCAGTTGATGCGTTACCGCCTCCTCCATCACAGTCCTTAGAACCTGAGATTAGTATTACCTAATCTATGCTCGTCACAACTGCTTTCTTAGCTCTTTTACTAGCCTCTACTAACTAACTAACTGAATAACTAACTAACTAACATGGACCCTCAATAGGGGATGCCTACACTCACCTCTTTGAAATCTTTGATGAGACAGGCAGCTTTCACACCGTTCTTCACGTTGAAGCTGATGTCCACCTTCACCTCTGTGTAGGAGTCTGTCAGCTTGATGATGGGCACCTGGACACAATGACAGATAGGACAGTGACGATTACTATGGGCAAAGACAGACAGTCACCTACAACAAATGGACTGCACTTGGTGCCTTATTCCAAAGCGCTTTACAATGGCCTCTCATTCACCCATTCACACACCAATGGCAGGGTCATTGGGAGCAATTCGGGACTGCCTTGACAGGTGGCCAGCCGGGGATTGAACCGCAGAACCTGCGATCATTAGACGCCGGCTCACCCTCCTGAGCCACAATAGCTCTGCTGGGATTTCAACTCCCGGGTAACCCACTACACACACACACGCACGCACACGCACGCACGCGCGCGCGCACGCACGCACGCACGCACGCACGCACGCACGCACGCACGCACGCACGCACGCACACACACACACACACACACAGACACACACACAGACACACACACAGACACACACACACAGACACACACACAGACACAGACACAGACACAGACACAGACACAGACACAGACACACACAAACACTGACACACACACACACACACACACACACAAACACTGACACACACAAACAGCTCAGTACATACCGTGGCCTTGTCCAGCACTTTAACAGAGTTCTCGTCCGCCACATTTCTCTTCCGGAGTGCTTCTTCCAGAGTCCACAGGGGCAGGTTCTCCCAGTTCCCAAACACCACCAGGTCAATGTCACTAAGAAATGGGTCAGGGAGATCACAGACAAACACCACCAGGTCAATGTCACTAGGAGACAGGGCAGGGAGATCACAGACAAACACCTCCAGGTCAATGTCACTAGGAGACAGGGCAGGGAGATCACAGACAAACACCTCCAGGTCAATATCACTAGGAGACAGGGCAGGGAGATCAGCGCAACGTCACAACCGGAACAGACAGATTAACTCCTCTAATCCAGTGTCCCGACTCGAGTACAATGCTGGTGAACCTGTAATCCAGGTGACGCGTCGCTGCAGTTTGTGTGAGTGTGTGTGTGTGGTGTGTGTGACGTCAGTCTGGCTCATTCAGAAACAAGGTTAAAAAAGGCTCAGGATCAGCAGTGCTAAAATTACACACGTAATCCCCAAAACAAAGGCAAATCGTTGCACAACTGCTGGCTGCCCCATTCTCCCAATACTGAGACCTGGGTTTAGTTTATTTAAAGGCTGCTGGCTTATACTGTAAGTGCAATTGAGATAAGTGCTCGGTTATCTGGACCAAACAGCTTACCTTGTTGGCAGGTAGAGGCCAGTGCTGAAGCTCCCAAACACTTGAACCTGGAAAACACAAACACAACTAAGTCAAGCATTTCATTAATTGAGTGGCTTCAGTGGGGTAGAACTGGATGGGGGTAGAGTGGGGTGTAATGACCTAAACTTGAGTGGGGTAGAGTGCAATGTTTTGTAATCATTCTAAGAATGTGTTTAGCAGGTCTCCTGTTCCATGGCAGTTACAGCAACAAAGGAGCTCACACAAGCCCTCCTAATAATAATAATAATACTTAATAATAAAATGTTGAAGAATAATAGTTGGACTTGGTTAAGCAAGCCCACCTATAACAGACAAGTGTGGCTTCCTTAGATTTTCTCATGTCAGGTAAAAAGCTTAGTCAAAAGCGTATTCATGCAAATATAACATAAATATAACATCAATATTTACTTAATTCATGCTACATTAATTTAATTTCCCACAGTAAGCTGTTTCTAGATTAGAGTTTCGCTGTCATATAAACCTGTTTTTCAGGTCTCTGCATACATAGTCTTTATTAGTAGACAACCGTCCACTGTTCATACGCTTTGAGTCAAAATCGTTTTTTTATATAACTCACACGTCGGTTCGATATCCCACTTTATTAGTTTTGTTGGGCAATACGTGTCATGGCATTCAGACTAGGTCTGAGGGCTCCGAAATAGCCGTAAGCCTAAACCTGCCATTATTCCCTTAAACCTCCCGACTCCACATCGCCTCCAATCAGCTTAGCCCGAGCATGTGACTGGGATGTAAACACGAGGGGGCGACCAACTGAATGGTGAAGACCAAAAGAGGACACGCCCGACCTGCAAACCCATGTCAAATGTCTCCGAATCGGTTACAATTTGGTTAGATTACAACGTAATGCGTCCGCAGGTGGAGTGGATAGTTGTTTTTACCCCGGGGAGGGGTACACCACCACATACACGGGAACCGATGTGAGCTGTAACTCACCCCAGGACTAGGACATGGGTCACCCCAGGACATGGGTCACCCCAGGACTAGGACAAGGGTCACCCCAGGACTAGGGTCACCTCAGGACTAGGGTCACCCCAGGACTAGGACATGGGTCACCCCAGGACTAGGGTCACCCCAGGACTAGGACATGGGTGACCCCAGGACAAGGGTCACCCCAGGACTAGGACAAGGGTCACCACAGGACTAGGACAAGGGTCACCCCAGGACTAGGACAAGGGTCACCCCAGGACTAGGACATGGGTCACCCCAGGACTAGGACATGGGTCACCCCAGGACTAGGACAAGGGTCACCACAGGACTAGGACAAGGGTCACCCCAGGACTAGGACAAGGGTCACCCCAGGACTAGGACATGGGTCACCCCAGGACTAAGGTCACCCCAGGACTAGGACAAGGGTCACCCCAGGACTAGGACATGGGTCACCCCAGGACGAGGACATGGGTCACCCCAGGACTAGGACAGAGTGAATCTAGGAGAGAGAGGGCTAAACGCTACAGCACGGAGCACGGCCCCTTCTAGCCTAATTGAGCCAGACAAGCAGACGAGTGACTTAGACGTGTGGGAAGTTCACCTTGCTGTCCTAGACTGTCAGCTTACAGGCCTACTCCTGGGTAGACGAGAGGCCTGTGGAGAGGCTTGGCTGAGCGTCGTGCGTCTTGGGTGGATAACACACCATCAGCGACCTCCCTTGAAGCCTTGTGTGAACAAGCAGCAACAGCGGGGGGTACTTTGTTGAGCTCAGAGCAGATGCAAACACGCAAGCACACACACACACACACACATATCTATACACACACACACACACACACACACACACACAGCTCTCTATCAGCAGGGGCTCAAAGTCAGCGGGAACGAGGACACCTGGAGCACTTTTGATTACCGGATCCAGATATAACGCAGCCCAGCGGGGAGCGGGCGCTCTGCCTTCACAGCCTCTACCTCAGCAGCGTGTGTGTGTGCGTTGGTGGAACCGCTGCGGCTCTCGCGCTCGGGCTTCCATACTGGCAGCGTTTCTGCTGCAGCTCTAACTGCTACTGCCAGTCCTATCTTATGTACATTGTGTACACATTGTCCACCCTATCTTTTGTACATTGAGTTTTGCCTTTGCGGCACGTGGGAAAGAAAAATAGGTGAGAGTGCGGATCTCTAGATGGCGTGACCCGGCAGCCAGCGCGAGACACGCTTGAGACGCACATGGGCTGTATGGCTGCTCTAACCCGTTAACATGGGCATTATGGCTGCTCTAACCCGTTAACATGGGCTGTATGGCTGCTCTAACCCGTTAACATGGGCTGTATGGCTGCTCTAACCTGTTAAGATGGGCTGTATGGCCGCTCTAACCTGTTAACATGGGCTGTATGGCTGCTCTAACCTGTTAAGATGGGCTGTATGGCTGCTCTAACCTGTTAACCTGGGCTGTACGGCTGCTCTAACCTGTTAAGATGGGCTGTATGGTTGCTATAACCTGTTAGCATGGGCTGTATGGCTGCTCTAACCTGTTAAGATGGGCTGTATGGCTGCTCTAACCTGTTAACCTGGGCTGTATGGCTGCTCTAACCTGTTAAGATGGGCTGTATGGTTGCTATAACCTGTTAGCATGGGCTGTATGGCTGCTCTAACCTGTTAACATGGGCTGTATCGCTGCTCTAACCTGTTAACATGGGCGCCGAAATGAAAAGCACACGCGCTGCTGAGGTAGAGGTTGGCGGTGTGTTGGAGCTGTTAGGAGACACACAAACACTCCTCTCAGGTAACAAGGGAGCAGCCACAGAAACAAACATTTCCGTAGCTTGTTGCAGCAGTCATTCTGAGCTCGTTTGCAAAAAAGAGAAAAAGTGAGAATGTTCGAGCAGCTAGCATTGTTAGTGACGCTCAGGTCGAATCTATTTGTGGTCCTCTGTTGCTCAGTTGGTAGAGCATGGCACTAACAACCCTTAGATTGTGGGTTCGTTTCCTGCCGGGACCATATTGACAAATGTATGCACTCACTGCATTCTGTTGTCCTGTTGATATTGTTGTACACTTGTTGTTTGTTACTTGGCCTCTTATTTTCACTTGTTTGCCTATTTTAATCCTGCTATGACTTTTTCTGTTTTATTATGTTCTTGTATTTGTAAAGCACTTTGTGACCCTGGTCTGGGATAGGTGCTGTAGAAATACATTTTACTCACTTACTTACTTACTGCAATGTAAGTTGCTTTGGATAAAAGCGTAATCTAAATGCCATATATTATTATTATTATTATTATTATTATCTGCCCTGTCAATTGTGGTGGCTGGCCGGGCGTGAACCCTGGGTGTGGTTGTGAGGTTGTGAGGTTAACGTGGGGACGGCCCTGTTTACGAGGTTGTCAGGGTCGCTGGGGGTCAGTGAACTCTTACGTCAGCACTGGGCCAGAGGTCATGGATGACCCTCTTGATCCTGTCCACCACCTCCAACCTCATCCTCTCCTCCTCCGGCCGGGGAGACATGTACTCGTAGAAGTCATTGATCTCCTCGTGAAGCCTGCCGGACAGAGAGAGAGAAAACAGCACGGTCAGAATCCACGGAGCGGAGGAGAGGAAGAAGGGAGGGATAGAAAAGCAGAGAGAGATATCAACATGGTTAAAAAATACAGTTACGGACAGACAGGATTCCAAAAAGATACTTCATCACGGCAGTCACAAAGAAAATTAAAAACAGCTCAGTATGTTAAGAGCGAAGGACGGTTGATCGAACCATGAAACTTCGAGGCTAAAGTAACAGCTGCCAAGGACTTCCCCACAGCTTCCCCACCTGACGGCAAAGGTGTGAAAAGGGACTATACACACCTACCAACACGCTTGGCCTTTGTGAACACTTCAAGCATGTTGCCATTCCAAGTGTCAACATCAGGCAACTTGGCTTCTTTTACCTGAGGCTATGCTATGCTAAAGGTTAAACAAATCTCAAAGGAAACCATTCACTGGATTTGTGACATTTGTGTAACATTTTGGGTAATCATCCCCAACAAGAAGCTACATGTTCACACAGCCACAGCCTAATAGTTGACATATCGTTGCATTGATGGCAGGAACCTTTGGCAAGGTTGCAGGTGGCAGGTTCACTAATAGCCTAGCCTACAAACGCAAACAAAATACCAAAACTACACCTACAACTGTCATGTCTGCTGGATTTTAAAATCAAACCCGATGACAGACATCAAGCCGAGGTCTGTCTAGACTCCTGACTCAATATATAAGAATATAATTGGGTGCTGAATCAACTATAAATAATCGAAGAAGATAAAAAAATAAAATAAAATAAAAAACGAACAGGGTTATTTGTCTCCCTCCACTTTCCCCCTGGTAGTCGGGCCAACTTGGCTCTCTGCAGGGCGGCAGGGCCGGATGCATGCCAGGGTTTGGTTTGGAGAGAGGGAGCGACTGTGCCAACCCTCACTCCCTCTGGCACCACAGCCCTGAGACAGACATCGGGCCACACTCCTGCCACTGGGGCCATGTCTGCGCTGCCATTCATTCACCCTGCTGTCTGTCTAAAGGCTAAAGATTTACCTAGCGCACACGCGCACGCACACACACAGTAGCTTACAGGCCTTATCGGTCAGACTCGTACGGACAACATACCTTCCCCGTATCACCTGTCAAAGATTTACCTGTGACGCAGCACAAACTAAACAACACACACACACACACACACACACACACGTTGTGCTGCATGCCACCCAAAACAGCTCCGTGCAGAGAAGGCAGCTGCCAATGACCCACAACCTTCGACCCGACCAGCACGTGGCTTTGTTCCCACCTCCGTACTGACTCCTGCGTCACGCTCTGGCCTGGTGTGGCTATAGAAGGGAGAGGAATCCGCCAGCCAAAGGGCACCAGGGCATTGTGACTGCCAACTGGCCCCTGGTCCTAACATAGATTTATTGTTCTTGTGATGACTGACGTGTAGACGACCCACTTACTTTAGACAAATGTACTTGTTGTAAGTCGCTTTGGGTAAGTTCTTGTACTTGTTGTAAGTCGCTTTGGGTAAGTTCTTGTACTTGTTGTAAGTCGCTTTGCGTCTGCTAAAATGTCTAAAATGGAAATGGAAAGCAGACACCACGCGGTCACCCCGCCACACCGGCTCTGATACTCTGTCACCGAGACCTAAAGCAGGCAAGGGGCCACAAGGACAGTCAGTCATACATTTACGTTAAAATGCTTGGCATTTAGCAGACACCTTATTCCAAAGCGACTTAGAACAGATTCACCCGAGGACAAAACGGGAGAACTCTCTCTCATCTTCTAAAAGTAAAACCTTGACAGGCCAGAGGAGGGCCTCCTTCCTTGAGGAGGGAGGCGACATGCAGCTTGGGAGTAGTATCAGAGAGGACTTTGTTATGCAGCGCGCGTGCTGCTGTAATGCGAGTGAACATCTCGTTCCGGAGGGCCAGGAAGCAGCTGGGGTGGGTGGTTGTGGAGCGGGCCGGAGCGGGTCACTCCGCCCTGCCCCTTCTGGTTATGTCCACACACTCAGTCACAGCCACCCAGCGGGCCATGTAAACACAGCATCGCGGCCAATGACTCGCTCACGGCATCGCTTCCTTTGGCAGGAAACTTGTAAGAGAGGGAGAGGCGGCGGGCTAGCGAGACAGTGAAGCTCCAACTTCTGCCATTAAAAACAAAACCAAAGAAACAAAACCCCAAAAAACGGTTTGCCAAAGTGTACCCGCGAGGAAGTAGTCTTTTTGGTTGGCACTTTGAGAAGCACCGACTGACCCATGTGTTTCTGTTTTTTTTTACGTAACCGTCTCTGTCTCTTCCCTAAAGACGCTCCTCTCGCCGGTTACTGGGTCTCACCCTGTCCTCCTCGGGGCTCAGACAACCCTGCCGTCCACGCGCGAGGACACTGGACTATTACAGGACGGCGTTGTGACCCACTTAAGCGCCTATCATCAGCCTGCCAGCGGGAGAGAAACACCATCCATCCTCTCTAGACGACAGACCCGCTGGCCAGTTCAATGCCGTCGGTCCAGGGGTGGGAGTGATAGCGGGCTGCCGTCTCACAATGAAACACTGCAGTGCAGCTGCCCAGCCATGTGTCAAACAATGAGCTCTTTATATCCAGAAACAAGATGACAAGAACTACTTTGATGTTGAAAGGTAGGCCTCAACAGTAGGTTACAAAAAGGGGGGCGTGTGAGTGGTGTGAGAGGTGTATTTGGTGTAAATAAAGGTGTATTTTGAAGTTGGACAGGGCCTGAAAATCACACTCATGTAGTCAGAGCTGAGACAGCCAGAAGGCACATCTGTGTGTAGGGCTTCTCTCTCTCACACACACACAAACAAACACATAAGAATAAAGCCCCCCACACCCATGTTCTGCAGAGGCAACCTGACAGCATTCATCACGCCCAGTCGCTGCAACAAAGACTGCGACGTGAACACGCCCCGAGTCCACACAGCGAGGTCTGCAGAGGCCACACACCCAAGTCACTCCAGCGAGAGCTGCAACAATAGAGGACAGCGGAGGGGGGCCACGGAGAGAGACTGGGCCTGGCACTGGGCCAGAAGTCATAGCCACTCGCAGGCACATACCGTAATACACCGGCATGTCACACACTCAACACTAACGCCCCACACAAAGACGTGGTCCCTAAACCCTCAAAATTGGGAAAAGAGGGAAGAGGGAAGAACATTTCAAACGTGTCTGCCGGTTTCCAAGAGATACGGCGCGACTAGAAATGAAGTGCCCAATACGTTTGCATGTCTTTCTTTATTTTGATTATGCTTGCTCTAATTGTAAATGTAATGTGATTTATTTTCTTTTAACTAATGTATTTTAGGGTGCATATTAACAACTTGCCGTTGGACTACAACTGGAAATTAGCCAGGTAGGCTAAAACTGCTCCATTTACGGCACAGTTATTTAATGGGGACTGTCCACGAAACTATGAAGTAATAAACTAAACTAAAACAGTACAGTTTACTTTCAGGATCGGTCCTGGGGCTCTGTCAAAGCATCGGTGCACTTAAGTTTCATTTCACACATGTATGCACTTAAGTTTCATTTCACACAGCAAGGTCTGATTTCAGGATAGGTCCAGGGGCTCTGTCAAAGCATCGGTGCACTTAAGTTTCATTTCACACAGCACGGTCTGATGTGGGAGCATGAGTTTCGTTTCAGAGGAAAGGGAACAGCCGAGCCTCCTTGTCATCCAGGGAACAGCTTAGGGGGGCGGGGCCCAGTGGGGGAGCACGTGATTGAAATGCTGGGTTACACAGTACTGTCTGGATCACATTACAGATAGCCCCGGCCTCACAGCCGAGGAACACAGGGACCCTTGGAACTTCAGATCAGATAATCTACCTTCCGTTTTATCATATGGAAATTATGTAATTCCCTCCGAGCATGGCTTGGGAGAGAGCCGAGCCCTTGGCTCCACACAGAGGCCTCCTGTGCAACGCAAAGGAAGACAAACCCGTTTTCTGAGTCGTGGGATGGGCAACCTATTCTGCCAAAACAGAGATGACAGTCGTGATCAAGTGCCAGTGGGCTTTAAAGCAGGAGAGCGGGTGTGGTGCAGAAACGTCTCTGTGTGAAGGGGGGTGTGTGTGGGTGTGTGTGTGTGTGTGTGTGTGTCACAAGGGGCCATCTGCTAGGTTAACGAACAGGAGTTACTTTACTGTCGCAGTGTCTGCATGGTACTTATCGACTGATCAGTACAAAAAGGTGCGAGAGTAAAGTACATGTGGTTCAGTTTATTATTATTATTATTATTAATAATAATAATAAACAACTTTTATTTCTATAGCACTTTTCCTGCAAACGTTGCAGCTTAGAACAGGTGTGTGTTACCATTCCTCATTCCCATGCATTAGCCTACAATGAGCCCGTCCTCCTATTTCTACCTCCACCAGCCTCCCCTTCCGTTAGGGTTAGGGTTCAATTAAATCAGCATTAAAAGTTTGTCTTTATATGATGAGGAAGGTTTTTCTGATGGCTTTGCAGACAGGCCCCGGCCCCTGTCAGGAACATCCACCACTGAACAGGACCCAGCTATAAATATTGCAGAGAGTACAGGGACGGAAATAACACGACAGGGTACCATGCCCATGTTTCAGAGTGCCGCTGCCCAAAACAGAGGCTCTCTCTCAGCCAGACGTCATCCAGCAGGCATCCCCTTTCACGTGACCTGCACTTCAAACCCCTCACGTCACTCGCTGCTTATTAAGGTAGTCCCCGTGTTGGCAGCGCAGACGTGTCTAATCTACCAGGGAGGATATAGCAAGACTTCCAAGAGTGGTTTGTGACGTGTTCATTTTGGCAGGCTTTTGAGTCACTTTTAGTCCTTCAGTCCCCCATCCTTCTTAGTTCCAGTCCAGTTCCAGTTGACTGAAGACTGCAAACATCCCAGTGCAGTTTCAGTCCACAAAATCTCCAAAACATTTTTAGTCTAGCCCTCAAGTCATCGACGAACTTGACAAAAATGTTTTGGAGTTGTTGTTGTTTTTCAGACTAAAAAGCCTGCCAAAACACTGGCTGTTTGTGAGTGACAGAGCCCCGTGTAATGCATAGCAGCACACACTGAAAGAAAACAAGTCAACCACAAGCTAAGCATTGAGGTGTCTATGTCACAGAGATGGGCCAATTCATTAAAGTTTCATCCATGACCTTAAGGTGGCCGACGACTCCTCCACAGAGCCATGGTGGGAGGCTACCATGGAGGAGTACAAAGGTGTCTGGGTTTTAGAGAGCATGACCTCTGGGCCACGAGAAGCCCACACAGACCCAGGCCTGATGGGGTAGTGGCACGCCGAGCCTGGCCAGAACTATCTGGCACTGTCGGGGTAAATGCAGCCCGAAACCTTGTGTTTAGGACTGCAATAAAAAGCTCCCAGCACATTCCACTGGCTGGAAAACATCTACGTTTAAGAGTCCAGCCGTAAACACGAGACTACCGTACATCGTCCTCCGCGAGCAGCTTCTCTTCCAGCGGCAAAAGCAGAGAGAGAGAGAGAGAGATCTAAGAAAGCTGGGGTTCAAAAGAGGAATCTAACAATCAATGAACATCATCTATTTTCTTTTTTACGATGAATATCTTGGGGGCACAGTTAACAGATTGTTAGACAGTCAGTCCTAGACATCCGAAAACACAGAGTAGACAAATCGCTTTTTCACACAATCACTTCTTTTTCAGCTGCATGAACCCGCCTATGAATCTTGTTATGGCTCTCCACCCACGGTTTGAGACAGTTATTAGAGGCATGCAACAAGCCTGAACCTTGTTAGAATTGTCTTCCTCTGCACGGAAGGCGTCTCCTCAAGAAGAATTTGCCATAAATGAATAATCAAAAGAGATGAACAAGTTACATAGACATGTTTTAATGTCTATAAGGCGTCTATAATGTAATGTAATTATGTCTAACATTATTATTTTTTTTTTTGGGGCGTATTAATGTCTTTGGCATTTAGGCGTCTGCTAAATACCAAACGTGTAAAGGTCAATGTTACATAGACAGGCAAAAGGTTAAGCCATACCCTCATGACTTTCACAAACCTGTTCATGATCAATTATATGATAGAAGTGAGTAACCACCAAAAACACTAGACTTCTGTGATGACAACTCACTGACAGGCATGTATAACATTCAGCCTACAAAATAAACACATTTGACTGGACCTCTGTATGGGAGACTTTTAAGGAAATCCGCAATTCCCAGCTTTTTATCTACTCGAGAGGTAGACGTCAGCCCTGGCAATCTCTACACAATCTCTGAGGTGGTGGGTGAAGTTCAGAGAACTTGTCCTGGTGATACTGAAGTGCAAAGTAACAACAAGCCAACAACAACGATCACGTTTTTGCTGTTAGGACTGCATTAACACTCGAAGGATTTCCATTGGACAAGGGAAGAAAAAGAAAAAAAATAGATAGATAAATAGATAGATACTTTATTGATCCCTGAGGGGAAATTATGGACTAGCCTAATTAATAATAAGGAGAACTCAATCCTCCAAGCACATGGGAGGGCCGACTTACTGAGGGTTCCCCACACGTGTTAATCGGGGAGGGGGGGCTATTTCACCCACGGTCCAAAGGCCCAGCATGCAAAGCTCTACACGGGTCTACACCAGTTGGCTGTGAGCCAGGAGGGGGGTGGTGGAGAGAGAGAGAGAGAGCGAGAGACATACAGACAAAAGACAGAGACAGAGAGAGAGAGAGACTGATATCTCTCAGAGCCAGTAGAGACTCGGCCACGGATTTAATGAGTGGTGCTCGATCACCGGGGTGATATCTGAAGCTGAAGCTCTGGGGGGAGTCATAAATCCCCGTCATCCCCAGTCATATAACCATGACCCAGCACTGATCATAAGTGAACGATTAGCAGCTCATTTTGGATGACCCTGTGAGGTTCATGTCCAATAGCACTGATCTGGCAATGTGGCCTCCGGACCTCCGGGGATAAAGACAGGTCTCTCTCCACAGAGCGACTAGCGGAGTTTGTATGTGACAGGACTGTGCAATACAAAAGAGGTGCTCTGCTCCACATCAAGGAAAGCCCTAGACTTTCACAACAGCTTTTGTGAGTAGAACTAGGGGTGGCGGAACTCCCTTGCTCCTCTGGAGCTGATTGGATGGAGGCTCTGTGACATCGTAGTCAAAGAGCTCTGGTTTCTCCTCTGAAGGGGCTGGGTTTGTTTTGGGAGAGGGAGGCTGGGACATGCTCAGCGTGTGCTGCATGTAAACACAGCTCCCCTTCGCTCCGACAGGAAGGCGGGCCGCTGGCTGGACCTTCTGGGCTTAACCATCCAGTCCAAAAAGCCTGCATGCACACACACACACACACCAGCCCCCGCATCTCCACCCCCACAACCAAGAACTCGCCCAAAGAAAAATCGCCTGCTCTCTCACACCCTCTCTCTTTCTCGCCATCACATTTCCCATGGTGACATGGTGACCGTGCTAATGTCAAATCAAACCGTGACTAATGTGAGATTGAATAGACAACTCCCTAGGTATCGCAAGCGATGGAAAATGCATTTGGTTTGATCACTTGCGAGTGAGTGTGTTGTGCTGCCCAGAGAGGGACGTGGGGAAAAGTGAATTTCCACAACCTGAAATGTAAAGATGAAAAGCACTTTAAATTGACAGATGGATACTTTCATCTACAAATAATACGCTAAGCTCTAGGGGAGTGCAGTGAATCTCCCCTCCCGCAATTATGGACGGATTTACTTCATTTTTGGGCTCAAAAGAACCAGGTTTGGAACTGTGCTGTTGTGACGTCATCAAAACATACATCAAGAGGATTATGGCACAGTAGAATTACTTTTCAGAAAATCGAAAGCAGACATGTCATTTCGGGAGGCATACTAGTGTGGCAGGAGTTGGAATAGCATGTTTATAAAGCGCTTTAGATATCTTTTTTAGAACGGCCCCATGGAAATGCTGACAACAACAACAACATATGACTAACAAGTATTTCAATAAAGTAACTACATTTCCCAAAGCAGTCTTTCTGAATTGACCACAGCCACAGTCTTTTTAAGTTGAATTTTGGCTGCACTATCCTTAAGCACCAAGGTGCCACTAGTAGTCTTAAATCTTAAAATGCTTGTGATGCAGCTTTGCCAACTAACATTGTGAATAGAAAGAGTATGAGAGAGCCTAGTTGTGACTGTGATCCTGGGCTGTTCAGTAAAGGTTAAGGTATCAGCGTAATCACTAAGGAATGTCCTTATGCAAACAGTGTGCTTCAATATTACTATAAATGAGGATCAGCCTACAACTTGGCTCTGGGCTCTGTGTGCTGCTAGTCTACGCATGTCAGAGTCAGTGAAGAGGAAGAAGAAGAAGAAAAAACACTACACTTTTTAAAAAAAGCCTTTTAAACTAACAAAACCCCACCCCCGTGTCATGACTTGCCTCTAGTTCAACTGGTAAGGGTTGATTTCCAAAAGATTTCAATCAGATCTTCATCAATATTTCAGCCTATAGCTGGTCTTTTAAGACTAATCTAGGCTGGAACATTGGAAAGGTAATCATAGGGTGGAGTCTGTCTAAATGCATTGATAAGACCAGTTCATATTGGTTATAAAAGGTACTCAATCCCGCCTTCACGTTTCTCTGAAATGAAATAAACTTCTCTTTAGAAGTGCTAAAGATGGAGGCCTGGCCCCATGACACACACAGGGCCTAAGTACATCCTCTGCTAATAGTATATGACACAGGGGGGGGGGGGAAGCAATATCATTATAGTATATCAGGGAAACATGTCAAGGAAAACGACCATGTGCATGACACTTTGACCCATGATTCCTATGCGCTTAGCCAGCAAGTTAGTGGATATTCTTGTGTAGAAAATCGTATCCAGTTTAACGCTGAACTCATCAGAGGGATCTGGGAGGGGAGCGCATGCCGAAGTCGGCAGCCACGCGGTGTATGAAGGTCAAAAAGTACCCCAAATGAGCCTGGTTCACGGTTAACAGTTGACTGTGGCATTGGACACGAGTTCGGACACACACACGGCACATTGTGAGAGTCACGATGACTCTCTGTGACGGTGAAACAGCGAGCTGAACATGGGATGATATCACGATGCCTTACGGTAATCTCTGGGTCAGATCCACCCGCTAAAAGCGAGCTGACAGCTAAAACTGACTCTAGGACAGTGATCTGTTGGTGGTGCAGGGCCTTATTAGTAATAGTATTACAGTTACAGTATCGTGCCTTTTTGGGGGGGAGTGTGACTCGTCATATTTGAATTCCTTACCCTACGATTCCTTCCGAGTAGTTCCTGACTTTCCACGGCGTCCCCGTGAACTCGGCGCAGCCCCCCGTCTCCACATCCACCTCCCCGCCGGGGGTCCCACTGTGCTGCAAGAGGAGGCTACTGTTGAACCCGAACGTGCTGGCCTTGTTGTCCCGTTTCCTTTTGGAAATGTTAGATGTCCCCGATGTCCCCCTCCAGACCCCCCCGGTGCCCCCCACTTGCCCCCCTCCTCCACCACCACCGCCCCTCCCCGGTGGTGATCGGTGGTTGTTGTGGTTGTTGTTGCTTTCCAACGCTATAAAGTCTCGTTGTTCCACTATTTCACTGTCTATTCTCATTGAATTAGACATCCCGATCCCCCGCTGGTGGCTGGTTGCGCGATCGCTGATGCCCGAGTGGTTGACAGCTCCGTGTCGGCTGGAGATCACGTTGTTCCCCGGCGATGCCCCGTTGATGATGTTCAATTTGGGAGTGAGGCTCGATGTGATGTGCCGGTTGTTGTTGAAGTACAGGTTCCCTAGTCCTTGGGTCGTCTCCCAAATCTGCATCCACTGGCTGTTCGCGGGTCCACGCTGTTCTGGCTGAAACCAAGCGATTCTTGGATCCATCAAAAAAAATCCAACGCGGCCAGGCACACTGGCTGCCCCCCCCCCTGAGCAAGGCTCAGTTCGTGTGACTGTGAAGCTAGCCAGGTAGCTAGCTTAGCTAAGCTAACCTCACTCGAAACGCTTCTAAGCTTGGCAGCGGGACTCGATAGCCACCGGGTTACTTCAGCGTCCTATAAAAAAAATACCTTAATCTTACGATGATCGATCTCCATGAATTCAAAAGGAACCCATCGGCTGACGATGGTGAGACAAGACTTGAAGGCGATGAGATGTGTATGTTCGAGGAAAAGCTGTTGGCAAAGTTCGGATTCAAAGAATGAAGGAAACGTGCGGCGGCCGTTGACTAGCGAAGCGATTCTGACCCCTTCCTTTCCTCCTGATCGTGGGTCCCTCCAATGGCGGACCACACGGTGCCAGTGCGCATGCTCGGACCGCACGGTGCCTGTGCGCATGCTCGGACCGCACGGTGTCTGTGCGCATGCGCGGACCACAAGGGACCAGAGCGCAGACTCGCAGAGTGGATTTGGGATTTGAAAAGGGGCGGAGCAAGTGTAGCTCGTTGTTACGCAAGAGCACATCGTGTTTCTTGTTACGTAACAATGGTCGATTGATGAATTATTTTCAAATAATAATAACAATAGTAACAGCGGCGTAAATACCATAGATGCAGGTAACACAGCTAAGCTGCCCAGAATCATGTAGGGCCCACAGCCATCGAACTATCGTATCATATTCATGATAAGATCTCAAGCATTGAGTTTACAGTATAAACCGATACTAATATATACTAATACCCACTGGTGGACTCAGGGGGGGGGGCGCCCCTCCTGGTGCCCCCACGGTTGAAAAACGTCTGTCTTAAGTGCCCTTTTGAGTGCCAAAAATGCCCTTTAGAGTGGCAAAAATGCCCGTTTGAGTGCCAAAAATGCCATTTTGAGTGCCAAAAATGCCCCTTTGAGTGGCAAAAATTAGAGGATGTGCCCTATTAGCTGCCCTTCCAATGGTCTAAACTTGACCATGTGCCCCCACAGTTGAAAAACGTCGCACTAAAGTGCCCTTTTGAGTGGCAAAATGAGAGGATGTGCCCTATTGGCCCTTCCAATGGTCTGAACTTGACCATGTGCACTGATGGGGTCCCATGCTGTGCAGTAGGTGCCCTTTTTTCTTTTCACCACTGTCCTTCAAACAGCCTGAGCCCGGCACTGCTAATACCTCAATGTTACATTTCTAAATAAAATGTAAATAAGGATTTAAAGCCGGTTGATTTTGATGCAAAATTGGTCGAAATTTAAAAGAAAGTAGGCTTACTCCCCTTAAAACTGATCTATTAATTTCTAAATGTCAATAAGAAGATACCAATTCTATTTTGTTAGAAAAGTAACTGTTAAGGGCTCTGCACACAGCGTGCGATTTCTGTTGCGCATCAACGTTCCATTTTGAAGTTTGAATGGAAGTCTATGAGAACATCGCATTTACCCACACACGGCCCCGATTTTAATCGCACGGCGAACATTCGATTCCATTCATTTTGAATGGGACAAAGCAGTGCGACAAAACTCGCACGCCGTGTGCTTTGTCCCATTCAAAATGAATGGAATCGAATGTTCGCCGTGCGATTAAAATCGGGGCCGTGTGTGGGTAAATGCGATGTTCTCATAGACTTCCATTCAAACTTCAAAATGGAACGTTGATGCGCAACAGAAATCGCACGCTGTGTGCAGAGCCCTTTAGAGAACTTTATATATTTTATGTTAATCGTCGAATTGAATGTTAAGCTAGCAACAGTACGTTAGCTAGCTAATACCTCCCTATTTTTCTTGCACAGACGACCGCTCGTGTCTAGCTCATACTGCCTGATGAAACACCTGCATATTATTTTGATTAACAGGTACATGTTTGTGTGTTATACGAATTATATTTGGATGGTTGAGACTTCAGTCGACATGCCCAGACTGAATGAGTGGGGGTCATCCCTATGTTCCCACAACCCAATGGTCCCACATTTCTAATATTTGTATTTTTTTCAAACTTAGGTCCTATGTTCCCACATTTCTAATATTTTAGATTTTTTTCAAAATTGGGCCCAATGTTCCCACATTTCTAATATTTCATAGGTGGCGCTATTGCGACTGTTTAAAAAAACAAATGCACAATTACAGATATTCACGAAATTTGGTGGAGAGGTGTAGCATGGAGCTAGGAAGACCCCTCAAATGTTAGGTTAGGGGTTAGGGTTGTATACTGTACATATATGTTGTTCTCCGTCAGTTCCTGGCTGTGCCAATGCTCAATTCCCATGCCGTGTCAGATGGATTGGTCAACCCGATGAGGAGAAAAGAGGCTTCAGACAGGCAGAAACACCTACTTTTCTCTGTATAGTTAGATTACTTAGAAATGTGGGAACATTGGGCTGTGGGAACATAGACGCGCTCCCATTGAGCACAACCAACGACAACGACCGCTCGTGTCTAGTTGATGCTGCCTGATGGAACGCCTGCATATTCTTTTTGATTAACAGGTGACAGAAGAAACAGTGTGGCTGACTGGGAAACTGCTGAGTTTAATTACACAACGCAAAGAGAGGCAAGTTGCAGAAGAAATCGCACCTAACCCTAAGGCCAACTAGTCATCTGCATTAGGGGCCCAGTGCAGACTCCTTACGCCTCTGCATAGTAATATAAGATGTAGCAAATCTCCAACGAATAAATGGTAATCATTGTGTGCGAACTTGAACTGATATTCCAGTCTTGTCAAATGAATCACAGATAGTACACACAGCTGATAAACCAATTCCCATTGGAAAAAAACACGATTTAACACATTGTTTTTAAAAAGGCAAAGCACACAAAAACAAGTATTGTATCATTGTATGTTCAGTCAGTCAATAATGATTGTAGTATAAGCAAGTTGTCTTCTAACACCTTTTTTGTTTGTTTCAAGCAATAATAGGGCTGATAGAAAGGTTACAAAATAACTTTTTACAACCAATCAATCATTGTGTGAATACAAGTGGTGAATTCAGCAAATCAACTTGCCATTTTTATTGATGACATCTCACAACGTCAGCTAACAGAGGTGAAAAATAGAGAGGACCTTGTCATACATTTGTAATGGCCCAGGTCTGCAGGCAGTAATGTTACTGGAAACGAGGTCACCAAACAACATGCCTATCCATATCACATTTTCCGTGGCAGCACATGGGACCACTATGAAGTCAGCAGAGAGGCACTTGGGTAGCCTACTGCTGGTCATAATACAAGCATAGTCTATTGAGCAATTTTTGGATACTGTCTGTGATGTCATAGTAGCAGCATGTGGTGGTTGAGGAAGTGTGAAACATAAGCCCAATGCACACAGCGTGCGATTTCTGTTGCACGTCAACATTCCATTTTGAAGTTTGAATGGAAGTCTATGAGAAAATCGCATCCCAATGCACACGGCCCCGATTTTAATCGCACAGCGAAAATTCGATTCCATTCATGACAACAATGGAAGTTGTCGTGCAACAGAAATCGCACGCTGTGTGCATTGGGCTATACAGGTGTGTCAGTCTGTTTCATAAAAATACAGTACACTGAAATGTACCTTAGTAGAGGCTACAGCACAAAAATGTATTGAAACGAAATTCATTAAAGGCCCAATACCAATACACCCCTTGCCGCTACAATTTAGCCCTACCCCTCCGTTTTCCGCATTCAAGGATTGTCCCATTTCATAGGGGAAGATTTCAACCACTACCCCTTGTAACTCTGTTCCGAGGGGCAAGTCGAAATGCGAGGGGCACTCAAAAAAAAGAGGGGATGGGGTAAAAATAAAATAACAAAAAAATAGTTTGTGCACATTTTTGTGCACAAACTATTCAACACCCACAGAGCTCTAATAAAATAACACAGCTTATAAATCAGAGAGTGAAAAAGAGAAACCAAACAAATGAAATCAACCAAGGCCGTTAATGAGAATTCAGTTTAGAGTTTCTCACTCAATCTCGTTCAGTCCCAAATCTCAATGTTGTAATGTATATATATATATGTCAGTCAGTGTTGGGCTGCTGTCATTTTTTCATCACAGTCTCCAAATATCCAATGAATCTCCTCAGGTTGACTTTGATGTTGTCCAGAACACACAGCTGCTCAGTGGTGTACTTTCCCTTCCCCTCTTTACGAATCTGCTCAAAAAAGGAGGACAGAGGCAGAAATCAGACTGATGATATTCAACTGTGTGTGTGTGTGTGTGTGTGTGTGTGTATACGTTTTGGAGCTAAACTGTTTCTGCAGATCAGGTACCTTAGCCTTGAAGACAGGTTGAAGTGCCTTCAGCGCAGACACTAGTTGGATGTTTTTAGCTGCTTTCTCTGACTCCGCTCCATCCGCAAACACGTCAAACAGGGCATCCAGGGCCTCGCCACACACCACAAGGTTGGGATCCTTTGAGGCAACTTGGAGCAATGCATTGCCAATCATCTGTGATGAAAGAATAATAATAGTTTTATTTCCATGCAATGAACTTGTCTGAATTTGGCATTTTTTTGCTCTAGGCAGAGGGTCAGCCGTGGTTGGAGCCCACGCTGGAGCAATTAGGGGTTAAGTGCCTTGCTTACGGGCACATGCCGCTTCCTCCTGAGGCGGGGATCGAACCAGCAACCCTCCAATTGCTAGCCGCCCTCTCTAACCTCTAGTGCCACCGCCACCCCCAAACAGCACTTCTTCATTTTTTGGGGGGAAACATTGTTTAATTCTAACAGTCAAACATACAGTAATAAGTGTTAGCGACTACAGTAATCATAACGATTGAAGATAATATAATATTGTTGTATCTGTAAATAAAGAAAATAACATTTTGGAAGGGATCGTTAAGTAATTGAAACATTTGACATGTTACAAATGATTAGGGATTACATTCTGACATACCTGCAGGGTTTCAGCTGTATCCTTCTCCTTGGCCAGCATGCTTCCTGTGATGCCTAGAATGGCCAGGGCGTTGACCCTCACACTGACCACCTCACAGCGGGTTGCTGCCTCACTCAGGCTCATCAGCTGCTGGGGGCTCATACACTGGAAACACACACATGCAGACAGACACACAAGCACACCCACACACACACAGACAGACACAAACAGACACACACAGACACAGACACACACACACACACACACACACACACACACACACACACACACACACACACACAAGAGACCAAGACCAAAACAAATGTGAGATAGTGCTGAGGTATTGTCTCAACTGACACTGGAAAGTGTGTGGGTGCAATCTAGTTGAGAGACTTTTGAGACACCCCTCTCACCTGTGGGATGTTTATAGACGCGATCATCTGTAAGAGAGACCGCATGGCACTGGTGACTGCCTCCAGAAACTCCTCCTCCTTAGGCATCTCTGGGTAAGCAAATACATGGACTTCAAATTAGATCATTATCATCCTGAATGAGAAAACCATGTTTATAGTGTTAACGGTGAAGCATGTAGAGGTGGCACATTGCTGCCCTCTTTGGCCACACAGGAAAGATGTGAATAATATGCTACTTTTTCTAATACCGCATATTTGCATATCCTTTTAAACAAACTAAATGTTAAAGGTACATAAAGGCCACCTTGACACCAGATTTTAGAACGTGTTTCATTTGGACCAAAACAATGCTCTTCACTGAACGTTCTTCATCATGGGATCTCATTCTTTGATCGCTACAAATGTATCATGGCCACTCTGCACTATTTACAGGGTTCCCACACCTTATGAAACATCAAATCCAAGCACCTTTCAAGGACTTTCAAGACTCAATTCCCTCAAATTCAAGGACCCAACACGGCATAGAAGAGAATTAGGAGAATTTAGAGAATTGATATAATAGGAACTATCAGCTCACAGACAACAATTAAAAAGAGAGAGGTGCAGAAGCCTTCTCCACCCATAGCGACTTACGACAGATACATTTGACAAAGTATGTGAATCGTCTATCCACCAGTCATAGTATGAAGTGAACATCTGACCTGCGGCACTGAAGACCAGTGTGGACAGGTGTTGTGCGGCAGCCTGCAGGGCGGCTCCTCCCCCCAGTGACTCAGCGTCCATGGTCGACAGGATGTTGTGAAGACAAGTCAGAGCCCGGTACTGGACCCGCTGCATTCTGGAGACAAATGGACATTCCCCATCAGCTCCTTGAGGCATGCACTGTAGGCCTAATCTAAATGAGATCAAATGCAACCTTTTTGTCATTGCACAGAGCACCGCGAAATGTATTTTTTGCTCTAGGCACAGGGTCAGCCATAGTCGTTGCCCCCCGGAGCAATTAGGGGTTAAGTGCCTTGCTCGAGGGCACAACGGCAGTGGTAGGCACCTTAGATATGATGCCAGCAACCCTCCAGTCACCAGCTCACATGCAGCCCCCTCCTGAGGTGGGGATGGAACCAGCGACATTCTGATTGCTAGCCAGCCTCTCTAACCTCTACGATACATGCCGCTCCAGGTATGCTAATCTCTTTGTGCGGTGTAAGCAAGCATACAGGTCCTCTGTAACAAGGACCAGGACAAATGTCTGAAATCAAATGTTTATTACAAATCACGCATTATTCAAATACAAAATAAAATTAAAATAATCCAACACAGTAGATGTTAAGTGAAAATTACTTTTGTATCAATCCTTTCCAATGAGGATTATTACGACACACACCCACGGCTTCGCTGGCAGGGAACTGCGTCTTCCTGAGGACCTACGGTGTGGCGAAAAGAAACAGATCATTACCACCACACACACACACACACACACATGCACATGCACACACACACACACACACACACACACACACCTCTACAGTGGAACTGTACAGTACATGAGTCAGGGGAGGCTGGTGGACGAGCTCATGTATGTTTGATTCCATTCCTCATTCCGTTCCATGCAACTGGCCCTACCTCCCCCAGCCTCCCCCAGCCAGAGTGTAGGAACACAGACTACTAGACCGTGCCTTCTACCTCCCCCAGCCTCCCCCAGCCAGAGAGTAGGAACACAGACTACTAGACCATGCCTTCTACCTCCCCCAGCCTCCCCCAGACAAGAGTGTAGAAACACAGACTACTAGACCATGCCTTCTACCTCCCCCAGACAGAGTGTAGAAACACAGACTACTAGACCATGCTTTCTACCTCCCCCAGCCTCCCCCAGACAGAGAGTAGGAACACAGACTACTAGACCGTGCCTTCTACCTCCACCAGAGCCTTCTACCTCCCCCAGCCTCCCCCAGACAGAGTGTAGGAACTCAGACTACTAGACCGTGCCTTCTCGGGGATGTTGTGGTTTATCAGTGCCCCGTGGACCTCCGCAGACAGGCACAGTGGGGACAGCAGACTAGAGTTCCCGTCAGAGAGGCCGTCAGGAACAGCCTCTCCCTCACCCTCGTCGCCGCTAGACGTCTCCTCCCACTCATCGTCCGACGGGTCTTAGAATACAAACAAACAAACAAAATTGCTGGGGGCCGTCGTTAAAGTGACTCACGTCATTGGCATACTCTCAAAAGCAAACGGAAAAGCGTTCCGAGGAACAAGAAGGTATTACTGGTAAAAACAACAACAACATGGTATGACGTAATCTGCACAGTGTGAGCGTGCACCAGCAGACAGCTGTGTCACAGACAGTAAAGATGATGCTAAAACTACAGTCCAGCACTACTGCCTCTGACATGAACCCTTACCATCAGAGCAGCACATGTTGACGATGATTTCCAAGGACGTCTGCTGAGCTGTCAGCAAGGCTGTCGCCTCCATTAGCTCGTCCTTCCCCCTCTGGACAACAGCAGAAGCCACGTGAATCAACAGGTTCACACACTTATTACTGGAACCAACAAGCACAGACTACAAGCTGGCGCTACGACAAGCGTCATGTATATTCAGCGTCTTTGAGCCTCGGAAAAGCGCTATATAAATGTAATGAATTATATGATTGATGTCGCTTTGCTTTTCTTCTTTTAACGTTGCTCGATTGCAAGTTGCTGTAAGTACACGTTTCATTCTATAAACCTGAATATAATAAATTAAAGAAAGAAAGAAAAAAACAAGCATGCAGAATTGTAGTTGATATGGCTAATAATACAATGAAATGGATTCATTAATACTATGCACAGCTGTGATAACAAAATTCAGGAATGGGGAAGATTACTTGGCATCGCACAGAACTCATATGAGCTGGAAGCAGCCTTGCCCTGCCCTGCCTTGTCCTGCCACCCGTGTTTTTAATGGAGCATCGCCATGAATGTCATCCACAATTAAAGCCAACTTTTTCGGTGTGTGCCGAGGGGGACAGCTCTGTCTCACCGGGGTCAGCGTGGGGAGGACAGTAACACTGCAGCAGAGACTCTACAGCTGCAACCCTGTGTGTGAACTCTGGTGTCTGGCACTGTTGAAGGAAGCAACCCCTTCCCTGAGGAGAGGACCACTTCAGCCTCCACAGTGGCAATCTGGAGTCACACATCGTTAGCCTCTTCCCAAGTTGCCCTCTGATGGACTAATGTAGGGATTCATAATTCTAAACAGCCAACTAAACACCGCTATGAAGTGACAAAGTGCGAAGAATAAGCAGCCTGAATATGTGAATGCTTACTGGAGCATTCTCTGCTTCGACAACGTTAGGTTGTCGCTGAATCTTTAAAACAGACGAGGGGTTAGGCACTAAAATACAGTATTAATTTATTGATTTATTGATTGATTGATTGAACTGTGATGGGGTCTGGTTAAAAGGTCCTCAAGTAGGGCATGGGCATTTTCCGTTTTTTCCAGATTATGAAAGTGTAAGCTTTCAAATGATGTGTCACACATTAAAATCAGAAAATAGTTGAAGAAGATATGCTTATTTGAATGTCGGTACCCCCTCAAACCACTTGAGAATTGCCGACACGCAGCCCTTTTTACCAGACCGTGTCACAAATGTTTATGGTGTTTTTAGGCTTCGAGAAGGGCAATACAACACTTACAGGCAAGAGGTCTGAAAAGTCATTATCCTTCTGGGTTGCCTTTCCATTCCTCTTGTGTCCATCTCCCTCCTCCACCTCCTCCTCCACCACTTCCTCCATCTCTTCCACGACCATATCGCCCGCTGCCTGGTCCTCCATCTCCCCTGAGGCTGAGGCGCCGGCGTTCCGGGCCACTTCCGCCTCCCTGAGTTCAGGGATCAGCTGGCCGGCGTCCAGATCCAGGCTGACGGACAGCGTGGCCACCAGGGCGTTGAGTATCTGGGCCTGACGGCACGTAGGCAGGCTGCTCTTCATGTTCCACAGTGACCCTGTTAACAGAGCGTACATAAAAGCTCCTACTGCCAAACGCTGGTATCAGATGGTCTACAGTATGTAACTCGAGACTCTCGACTACTCTCACAGTTTCCGAGATGCCATTTGATCCTTGAGGAAATATCCCCTTTACTGTTACTCGACTTCATACTACGGCGTACTGCATACTAAATGGCGTCAATGTCTGAACCTCGGGGGACGTGTGAACGAGTTGAGTTAAAACGGGAGGACAGAGGTGTTCGGAGCCCTACCTGCGGCCAGTGTCCTGAGCAGTGTGTGAGCCATGCCGGGATGTGACGACAGCAGCACATTCTCCAGAGCTCCTAGAACGGCGGAATTCGTGCTACACAGCAGCTCGTTGTCCTCAGTCACTGTGTGCAAACAGTGGGCTAGACACACACACACACACACACACAATTCAAGTCACATCCTCACTAAAGGATTAAGAAAAGTAAATGCAAACATATGACAACGGGCTTGGTAAGTACAATGACACTTACCAGCCGACAGAGCCAGCTTGACATTGTGCGAGTGTCGCTCCAGACATTGTAGAAGGACATCTAGAAGGCCTGCTTTGTTGAACACAGACAATGCCTGGCTGCTGCTCTCACTGATATGGTGACATGACACAAGAGAACATGGTGAAACAACTCCCATAACACACAATCAGAGGCTACTTAGTTTGTGCATATCCTGACCATGATCTGACACATTTGCGTTCTTACAACAGACAATGAAAATACAGTGCCAAAGTGTCATCAAAGAACAATGCTACTGTATCAAAGGCCCATCTAGGACACAATTAGGCTACTGTCTTTAGTTCTTTGTACTTCTTTGTCTCCAAACTAGTAAAGTGTCGCTCTGCTGGCTAACATGAACATATTGTCAGTTGGGCCATCTTCTACATTTGGAAAATAGCTACCGTGGTGGATGGGGAGCCAGCAAGGATCTTTCAAAACCCAATCTTACCAGAGATTCAACAGTAAGTTTACGGCTTCATTGGCCACATCTTCTACAGGGTTTTTCCTCTCTTTCGACAAAAGGGCGGGACTGGGCTCAAACCCAGTGCAACACTATGGAGAAACAACATAGTGAAGTTAAGGCGCAAAAAAAACTAAACATAGCAACAGCTGATTGATATTCTAACTATGCATTGATGTGTTATCCAGGTAGCGAACCATAATGGAATGAAGGCCCTGCCCTGTTCTGTCATGCATAAAAGTGTTCTTCAGATCTGAAAACTTCATGTGACTGAGTGCATTGTAAGTACACCCACAACATACAACGAAAAGAAAATCCGTCCGAGAGAGCAGGGTCAATGGGTTATTGTCCAACTAACTTTCCTAAATAGCATGAATAGTTTTACATATCTGATAACTTCAAATTGGCATGGTATCACTGAGTTACCATTTAGCCTTTATCTAAATGTTTGGTAAACTTATTGACCCTACTTTGTGATAAAGTGATTCTGTGATGGTTCCCGCTTTTATTTTTTGTATTGTTATGTGATTCTGTCTTTTCGTGCTGCAGAATAGGAACCTGCTGTAAACCAGTTTTAACTGAGTCAGGCCAGTCTAAATGTATCACATTTTAACATCTGTAATGTTACTTTTAATAACATATAATATAATAAGAAAGAAAGAAAAGCTACTACAACCCCTCAGCCAAATATAGCAGTGGTTTTAACTCACTAACTGCCAAAGGATTCCGGAACACTCACTACCTAGAGTGCTTTAAGTGTTTTTTATACAACAGTTAGTTCCGACCAAGTAATTTGATTGGACAAGAGGCATTCCATGAGTGCTGATATACAGTATAACAGCACTGGGACTTTTAACTATATGTATCACTCCGCCGCACAGATGTTCTACTAAATGACCGTTAATTAGACTACATGTTTGTGTTCAGGTTACTAGGCAACAGTCCATTTGAAGTTGAGTTGCGGAACTATTTTTTGTTTATTTTTATGATTAATAAACAAACAAATCATAATCTGTTGTCGCTTATTACTGTTGACTAATAAATCGCGCTGTAGAACTGTTGTATAAAAGCAATATCACACTCGAGGTTGTGCTGTTATACTGAATATCAGCACAGCTCATTTCGGTACTCGTACCTACGACCGAATCACAGCCGTGCTGATATTCAGTATAACACACTCCCTCTCGTGTGATATTGCTTAAATATGGCATTTACCTAGCAACAACACATTGATTGGCTACAAAATTAAGCATCATCATTTAGGCATTTTGGGTGATAAAGTGAATAATGTTGACAATTTGGGCAGCTTTATTATTCACACTCGACACTAAATGAGTTAACGGGACCGTGGGATAAAAGGTCTAGGGCTAAACGTTTAGGGAAGGCCTCTCACCTCTCTGAGCAGTGCTGTCAGAGGAGTCATCACGTCATACTTCACCATGTCATCACACACCTCGGGGCCACCACAGACACTCAGGTTCCTGACAGGATAAAAGCATCCATTTAAAAAAAGAAGGGAGGACCAGTTGAGAGCAAGCTCTCTTTTCCAATGACGCCCTGATTACATAAAAATACAACTATACACAGTAAAAATAACATAATCACAGAAAACTAATTACAGAATGGCAAATAACAGATCAGATATCAAAGTGCACATGAACATTCAGAATGCATGGAGTCATACAAAATACTTTTGAAGTGCTTAAATGGAATCAAATGATTCAATTTGTGGATGGTCATCACTGTCACAACAATTAGATTAGATTAGATTAAACGTTATTGTCATTGCAGAGTAAGTATCAGACAACGAATTGTAGTTTAGCATCTAACCAGAAGTGCAAATAGTGATATAAAAACATGATATGAAAATATGACAGTGATAGGTACAGTATGGCAAGTACAGTAGTTTAGAGGGATATACAGTTATGAGCTACCGGTACAGTTAAAGTAGCTTATGTACAGTATGCAATGTACAGATGTATCAAAGAGGTATGTGCAATGTGCAATAATATGGTATGTGCAAAGGTAGAATTGTAAACAGCAGTAGTGCAAAGGGTAAAGAGTGATCACATTGACCAGGGGTGTGAGTGTGGACATTGAATGGTAAGGGGAATGGGGCTTAGAGGTGTGGCACCTCCAATGGAATCCATCTGTCAGAATGTGTTTACATTAGGGCACCAAATGTAACACAAACAAATGACTTGGTCTCCAATCTTGACCCAAAGAATGTACTGTTCTGCAAAGTCTACAAGTCTACAGTAAACATGTTGTCTCGCACGAATGATGTACAGCGCCCAACCATGTGTGAATTGCTTGTTCACAATTTGTAATTTCAGTTGTTACTATCGCAATCCTCTTGAATCAATCCGAGTAATTTATTAATAGTTTTAGCATAGCAATAAATGCATAGCAGTAGCAGTAATAATTTTACCCAATTTTACCCCATTCTGTAATGCCAGATCTCTACGCCAAGATGCATCATTCACCTAAGTTTCTCTAAATTGTTCTAGTGGTGTCCGAGATATTGCATGTGACATACGAACAGACAGAGACAGATCCACAGTCCCCTCCCAAATTTCATCGCGAGTGACAACTAAATCTAAACAGTATGATCCGCAGTGGACAGACACCAACGCTTTTCTGTCAGGGTGCTGTGTGTTGGGTGTTCAGTCCATCCCTGAGGAGGGCTCACCTGAGTGCCCCAGTGGCGGTCTCCCTGACGGCCAGGCTGCGGTCCAGTAGGAGGGGACCGAGGCGTCGCACCGCATCGCGCTGCAGGAAGCCGGGGATGGTCTGGCTCTGCTGGACCACACGGGAGATGCTGGCACACGCAAACTCACGCACGTCTGCGTTGGGACTCTGCAACTGAACACACACAGAGGAGTTAAACGCCACAGTTGTGGATGTCGTCCCTGATTCCTTCGATCGAACAATTATGGATGATGATTTTCTTGCTGTTTTAGCTGCTAAAACACATGCTTTTTATCAGTGTATAGTATAGTGTATTATAGATTTTACATTTCTATACAGTAGATGAAATACATACAAGACATATCTCAGGGGTGTAGGGAATATATTAATTGTGTTAGAGTACAGCACAGTGTTTTATTTGTATAGTATAGTATAGTGGATAGTGTATATAGCCTTTATTTATGTAAACCAGGGGGCCATTCCACTAAAGGTGGATCCGTATAGCGGCGATTGAAATAAATGCGGCGATCAGGCAACTCGAGATTGGAATTCAAGCCTCAGGTGATTCCTCGAACGAGCATCAGGCTTGTGTCATCAGTGTTCACAGAAGACAGGCTTACAAATCCTCGATATGGGCGCGTGCACCAGGGTTTCCGTTAGAAAAATTTGCCGTCGGACATCGTGTCCGGGAAGAATTCGATTTACCGGACAAACGTGATATATTCCGGTCATCATATTAAAATATAATAAAAAATTTTTTTTTGCAAAATCATATTTTTTTTTCTCTCCAAATCTAATATAGCTGTTTGTCGCGGTGATTACTGTTGTGTAGCGGCCTATATATGCCATTTAATGTCTATTTCTCATCCGATACGATTAGATGCGAGCTATATAATATATAATAATATAACATGATTTGACAGATGCGCGCTATGCCATGCGTCAAATCCAGCGCTGAACGGGTCCAGCGCTGAACGGGCGCCTCACTGGGAACTGAACAGACAGCATCGATCAATGAACGGACTCCACATTACGTTAACTGAAGTTTGTTAAATTGTTTGGGATTAATGTGAGTTTTCTATTTTCTCTTTCCAGTTTTACCCTTTTTTTTTAAATCAATAAAACAACGTCATTTCTATAAGTCTCGCTGGTTGGGAAGGCATTTCGTTTAGCTCGGGAGTATGACAATGGGAAGAACATAACTGTATAACTGAATGACAACAAATGTATGAGTAATGAGTAAAACAATGTCACTTTTATAGTATGTTGTTTAACTTGCCGTTCGGTCGCCATGGCTCTAGTGTGTGTAGCAGCTTCAGCTAGCTGGCTAGAAACTTCTAGGGGTGCGTTCGTAAACACGCTCTGAGAGCGCCGGAGCGCACGCTGGCTTCGATGTCACAGAGCGACCGAGTCGTTCGATTGGACGAGAGGCGTTCCGCGAGTGCTGATCGGATTTCCAGAGCGTGTTTACGAACGCACCCATAGATGGGAAATCAAGAAACCGTATTACTATGGTGGACGGGTTGGCAGGGTTGCCAGATAGGCATGGGTTACCGCCGAATGGGCTACTGTGTTTAAGCGGTAATAGACTGGTTAAACTGTAATCCCATCTGGCATCAATCCCATGTGGCACCTGTGCGCTGTTTCGCATAGGCCGGCCTACACATTAGGAGTCATCATCATGCCGGTGTCAAATCATATCATAATAAAAGAAATACATAGCCTATATATTCGTCTTTTTTAAAATAGAAGGAATCAGAATGTTAACTTTAGCGAATTGTATTCAAAGGGAATTATTTTCACCGGACAATATGTCCGACGACTTTTCAATATGTCGGACTTCAACAAAATTTACCGGACAAAGACCGGTAATTGCCGGTTAACGGAAACCCAGGCGTGCACGCAGACATAAAGAGCCCCGAAGAGTCGATCTGTCGAAATGAAGATACTCCACTCTGCAGGGGTACTACATTTGCGCAGCATTCCCGAATTATTGATCTTTATGAAGACGGAAAAATAAGATGTAAAATAGTGCAATACTGCCGCGCGAGGGAAATGGTTTGGCAAGAAATTGCTGACCGATTAAATGCGTAGGTCATACTAGCCCCAGTTATTGTTATATGTTCATATTTTAATAAATGAATATTACTACTGTGGTGATATCAGCAGCAGGCTACAAACCGTCATATCGCCACAATGGCCTAGTGGTATCGACCGCTGCCACAGGATTTATTCATCATTTTTAGACGTGGTTCGAATCCCTCTTCGGACACACTTTTTACTGCATTTCGTTGTCTGAATCTAATCTAAAATCTCATCTAAAAAAGTATGTAGGCTATAAAATTATGGTGCAGGCTAATTTACAAGAACTGACACGATTACAATGGTGTTTGAAGCCTTTGCATGAAATCTTCGGTTAAATGTAAAAAAAATAAAAAAAATACTTAGTCAAGTCTCGAACTCGCAACCTTTGGGACTCCAGCCGGCTGCCTTAACCACTGCGCCAACCAGACCGCTGTGATAACAGCAATGCAAGTTGATAGACATACCTATTCATTTTATTTTTTACACTTTTTAATTTATGTATCCATCGATCTATCTTTCTATCTATCACACTTTCAAAATATCTAGTTATCTATCACAGTGGTTCCCAACCGGGGGTACACGGACCCCTAGGGGTACGTGAGGGGATTGCAGGGGGTACATGGAAAGATTTGGAATTATAATTTATTTCCCCTTCCAAAAAAATAAATAAATATACAAGTCATTTCATAAACCTGTTGTTAAAATGGTACGCTGCAACTTAAGTTCCTCCCCGACAGGTGATGACTGTAACACAAGTGGTAGTCACGTCACATTTAAATCATGTTCACGATCATTTTCGCACGCAAGTCAGCTAGGCCTGTCAGTATACCGCAAAGATGGACAGATGGTTAAAACGACCAGCTACAGTAACGGTCAGATCAGAGGCAGATCAGACGATTAGATCAGATAAAAAAAAAAAAAAAAGGACCCCGCTATTATTTGGAAACATATGTTTTGTGGGGATTTACATGTACATCGGCTGATCCACCACAGCCACAGTGCTTTTTCTGCGGCGAAGTCCTGGCTAATAATTCAATGAAGCCATCCCATTTACAGCGACACCAGAGCACCAAACATCTAGCAACTGTTGGTAAAACTGACGACTTTTTCAAGCGAAAACTGTCAGAGTTCAAGTCAAGTCAGGCTACACTGAAGAAAGCGGCAAGTGTGTCAAGCAAAGCACTGGAGGCGTCCTATGCTGTTTCATTACTGGTGGCTAAGTAAAAAAAAACACATTCAATCGCCGAAGTTCTGATTTTGCCTGCCGCTATGATTTTGGCTAAAACTATGCTGGACAAGAAAGCAGCTGACGCGCTCAAGTTGGTACCATTATCAAACAATACCGTCTCCCGTCGGATTGATGATATGTCCATAAATATTGTCGGACAAGTGGTGGATCAAATGAAGCAAGCAGGTCAGTTCGCTTTGCAATTAGACGAAATGACCGACGTTAGTGGGGAGGCTCAGCTGCTGGCTTTTGTGCGTTATAAAGAAGAGTCGGACATAAATGAGCATATCTTGTTTTGCAAGACGCTGCCAGAAAAGACAACTGGCGAGGAAATATTTCTGATTATTGACAGCTTCTTCAAAGACAACGATCTGGAGTGGAAATCCTGCAGTCACATCTGTACCGATGGAGCGGCAGCAATGACGGGTAAGGTGCGTGGGCTGCTTGGGCGTGTGATGAAGGTGAACCCCCAAATTAAGTGGATATACTGTATTATTCACCGGGAGGCACTCGCCAGCAAAAGGATGAGCCCCGAGTTAAGTGCAGTTATGGACGACGCAGTTAAGGTGATTAACTTCATTCAGTCCCGGCCAATGAACCACAGACTGTTTCAAACTCTTTGTCATGGCAGCGGGTCAGAGCATGAGCAGCTACTGCTTCACACAGACGTTCGCTGGCTGTCTCGAGGCAGTGTGTGTGTGTGTGTGATGAATGAATTAAACATTGAGGTGGCCAGGTGGCACATGTATTGGCCAATTAGCTCATGTAGTCTAATTTTGAATGGCAGTGTTTTGAAATGGCAAACATGTGACTTTATGTCAGATTGTTGTGTCTTAGGCAGAGAACCGTGTTTAGTGCATTTAAAAAGTGCCATTTTGAATAGCAAAATGTGTGTAAAGCAGAAAATGTGTTTAGAGTTTTGGAGACTCGAGAAGAGGTTTTGCTCTCTGTGTGTCAGTTTAAATAATTGTGCTATGCATGTCATTTTATTGTGTTAGCAATTGGAAAAAACTGTAATAGAACACATGTGCGGTGGACAGATACAGATACATATAGTTAAAAGTCCCAGTGCTGTTATACTGTATATCGGCACTCATGGAATGCCTCTTGTCCAATCAAATGACTTGGTCGGAACTAACTGTTGTATAATAAATGTTATATTTGCAAGTTAGTGTTTAATTGACATTTTTGGGAAATAATCAACACGCATGAGTGAGGGGGTACTTCTGGCATGGCAAAACAGCTCAAGGGGTACACAAGACAAAAAAGGTTGGGAACCACTGATCTATCACACAATCAAACTATCTATCGATCGATCACACTTTCAAATTATCAAATTATCTATCTATCACACAGTCAAACTATCTAATCTATCTATCTTGTGTGAAGTGGGAACTAATATTTCCTAAAAGACACATGAGGAACTGTTGTTCGGGGTTTAGTTTCCGCCTGTGAGCCCCTGTGAGCCTTTTTTGAGCGTGTCTTACTATAGCCTGTGTTTTAGCCTGGTCGCGACCAGGCTAATTATATCTGACTCAGAAGGAGCTCAACCAAGCAGCGAATTATTTGAGCCACATTGATGGAACCGAACGCAAGCTAACATTATCGAGGCTTAGAACTTTATCGAGGCTTAGAACTTTATCGAGCTTCGTGGAATAGCCCCCAGCTCTTTTCCCTTCTTGTTTTTAGTATTTTTTTCCTAGCACCAGGGGAGCCCCCCCTCCCTAATTTCGTTGTATGGTACCTGTACTATATCAATGACAATAAAGACCATTCATTCATTCATTCATTCATTCATACTGCTTGATTTTGGTCTATTATTGCATCTGAAGGAGATCCTTTTATTAGGAAGGTGGGTCTCCCATAACAGCATGGTTGAGACTCCTGCTTGTGGCAGACTCACTGTGGAAGATCGCTGATTGTTGTGATCAAGCTAGTCGAGATTGTCATGCCTGGCAAAGCTGCTACTCTCCAAGCACTCTATTAGACCATCTGACCAATGATATGACGCATGACAATGAGATATAAATACTGTAAATCCAACAACAGTGAAGGTAGATGGGGGTCCTACTTTCTCCAGTAACTCCCCGGCAGGAGAGTCAAATGCATCATCAACGTGGTCGTCTTCAACTTCCTTCACTGCATTGGCAGACAGTCCATCTGGGTTGAACTGAGGGCGTTTGAATTTGTGATTTTTAGTTTTACCCATTGTTGACTTATGATCAAGTGACTGATCGACAGGCGATGTTGGTATACGAGTGAGAGCAGCCCAATACTAGATCATCATTTCCGACCATGTGGATCGTCGGAGGATCGTCCAGTGCCGTAAAGCAGTACCCACGCCCTCGCAAAGCAGATGGTGTCGTATTCATGTCGCGAGGGTGCACTCTCGTAAATTGACATTCGCAGAGATCATATCATACGAATCATCTATTATCTAATGAGGTGCTACTACCCCTTTAGAATAGGCTACTACTGGATGGAACCATAAATCATGATTCATTCATTCAAGTGGTGACAAGCTAGATGCAGATTTTCACATTTCAGGCACTGATGTACATACACAAATACAACATGGGGTATATTTCACGCCCATGATCTCATCATGTTCACGTTTATGCCTGAGACTATAACAGCAAATAGGAACCCATTAGACAACGTCAAACTGATCAGTCTTGTTCAAAACATGATCTGTAACTTTTGTGTTCTTCGGCCAAGGTGACTTTACTTGTCATCAAGGCAAGTCCCACCAACTTAGTCATGATCATTTGTGTTTTAGATCAATGCAAAGTAATCTGAACAAAGACAAAGGCAAAGACAAGCAGTATAAGAGTAAATCATGGGAAACATGTCTTTACACTTATTTATTAGGTATATTGTATAAGAATTAGTTTAAAAATAGAAACATTTATCTAAAACAAAAGGCATGTCATTAGAAATAAACACATCTGAACTCATGACGAATGAGTAAA
This sequence comes from Nansenia antarctica, assembly GCF_963989245.1. Classification (NCBI taxonomy): domain Eukaryota; kingdom Metazoa; phylum Chordata; class Actinopteri; order Argentiniformes; family Microstomatidae; genus Nansenia; species Nansenia antarctica. Next base: position 35,950,407 of record NC_137679.1, on the reverse strand, counting down.
ATATATCAAAGGGTTTGTGTGCACAGAAGCAGCTTTAAGGGCGACGGTAACACTGAGATGCTGTTAAAAAGGTGTTGTCTGTTCCTCCCCTTATTTCTTCATTCTTTCATATGCAACTCCAACAAAACCGCCCTCGGTGATAACCCCTTTCCCCCTCCGTCTCTGGTTGTTCTGATCACCCAAGTAGAATTCCGGTCCTTTGCTGTTCAATGGCAATCAACATAGTGATATTAAGAACATCTAACTCCCCCCCCCCCTCCCCCCAAGAGTTTGTGACTATTGGATGTGTGGCCGTGGTTTGAGAATAAGTTTCCCCGTCTGTAAAAGACACAAAGACACACAAAAATAGACATGGAGGTCAATGCACAGATGGCCAAGCAATACTTTGGAATGTTACTATTTTTAGAATTTAAACATTGTTTGAAATAACAATTAAAACATTTTTTAAATTGTGACAATCAAGATTGTATTACAGAGATGATTCTCGCAACTTACATCATCACAGGACATGTTGTATTCTGCTAAAACCGTCCGACAACGAGCTGCAATACTGAAAGTATAGGAGTTAAGGATGAACAGTATTGGTTCATGACTGTTAGTAGGGTAGGAACTGAAATTACATGTACGGGCCTTGTAACCTGGTAAATGGAAAATGGACAGCACTTATATAGCGCCTTTATCCAAAGCGCTTTACAACGACCTCTCATTCACCCATTCACACACACATTCACACACCAATGGCGGCAAGCGACCATGCAAGGCACTGGCCCGCTCACTGGGAGCAATTTTGGGTTCAGTGTCTTGCCCAAAGACACTTCGCCATGTGGCCAGCCGGGGGTCGAACCGCCGATCTGCCAACCTTGCGATCATTAGACGGAGGCTCTACCTCCTGCGCCACAGCCGCCCCTGTAACCTGAGTGGGGATGTAAATGTTGAGCTTTTAGCAAGAGGAAGGATACATTGACGGGGCGACAACTCGTTTGTGTATTCCAGCGAAGAACAGTGCAATTAGAGTGACGCAGCTGATGGTGAAAAACGGATGGTTCCACAGTGACGAGAAGAATGACACCTGCAGAACAAGCAGAGGTAAATGGATTAGAAAGCTATCCTTGTCTGCCAGAAACACAACTAGTCAAAGTCAAATGCCCACTGACCTTCTGAGTGTCAGGGTCTATCAACCAGTTCCAGGCTCCAGTCGCCGTACAGACAGAGACCACTATTAGAATCACTGAAACACATAGAGGTCAGACATGAAAATGATATACACGGTACAATGTGTGTCAGAAGCCAGAGTAATCATGTGAATGGCCATTTTCCATTACGGTTTGACAGTTATACAAACTAGTCACTCACTTCGCCACCGACCAGTTGCAGGCTGCAAACAGGAGACGTATTCTGTCAATCTTCTCTCAAAGGCTTTTAGGTCTACAGACAATGTAAGGGAAAGGGGTTTTACAGATAAGGCAAACTTTGGATGTTATCATGAGTGACATACATTGCAAATATACAGATTGGTACATCAGAACAGCTTTAGCTGCTTTCAACTAAAACACCTGCAACACAGGAACACCTGCACACGTTTATACGTGATATGTAGTGTTCTGCTTATATGCAAAATAGGAAGTAATGGGGTGCCATTGTTAGATGAAGTGAAACGTATCTAAAACATTCCTGAAGGACTTGAGATCCATCACGCATTGAGTCCCAATCTATTCCTCTGACACTGAACATCACCTGCATCGTGTTGTAAGGCGGAGAGGTATTTTAGTTGGAGATGTACATGTAAAAGCTAGCTAACTGATACATCGCTACTTAGCTAAGTTTTTAGCTAACTATCACACCTTCTTATACGCGCAGCACCATCATGTTATCGCAAAACTTTGTACACAAACTGACCTACATTGACGTAGCGAGAGAAATATGACATTTGGTGACAGACTAGCTTTAAACATCATCTCAACAACGTCACCGGTCGGCTGCTAACCAGGCTAGCTAAGGCTAGCCAGCTAGCGAGTACAAGTACAATAAATTGTAAATACATGTTCATCATTGTGCGTTTCACTTTAAAGTCGGCCTTTTACTCTTCGTACACAATCATTAACATGAATTCGTTGGAAATAAAATGAATTTGCTTGCCATGTTGACTACCTTCGGCCTGTTCCAAGGAATTCATTGCTCTCACTCTCCAGCAGAATGTGCGCGACATTCCCCCCTAGGCCGTGGAGGCAGACGAGACCTCGCAGCGGATTGGACGGTTTCGTAAACTGTACTGTGATTGGTCTAATTGGTCTCAAAAACTGGGTGCGTTCCAGGTCGCCTACCAGTGGCGCGTGTGGAGTTCCTGACGTTGAATGCGCATGCGCAAGTTTAGTCTAGAGCAGGGCTGGCCAACCAGTCGGAGATTATTATTATTATATATATATATATATATATATTATATTATTATAAGAGCCAGAAAAATGTTTTGGGGTACCAGAAAGAGCCACATCATACATGCGGGCTCACAAAAGCTCTCACTCTCACACACACACACACGCAATACATTTCCAATAGGCTATGAGACCAGTGTTGTCATTTCAGCAAAGGCCAAGGTATGGCAAGGTACAAAGTGGGGGGGGGGGGGTTGAGGGGGGACTTGGTGGATTTTTTTTGTTGCCAAATCAGTTGTGCAATAGTACATTTTGGTGAGTTGTTTCTATACAATTGACTTATATGACATTAAGGTAATGAATAAAGGAGACAACTACAGTATGTAGGTGGTAATCTACATCTTTCCTAGCAGGCAGACTGGTTCAATCGCAGTAGAAACAAAACATTACAGATTTAGCTATTCTCAACTCTAAATTAACTGCACTGTTAAAACACTAGTATTGTGAGACCTCACCTGTGTCCCTGTACTTGTCTCTGCTGCCCTTTGACCAAAAGGTCTTTAGCTATGTCCATTTTCCTTTTTTTCCCTGGCATATTTTTGTTACAGCTCACCTACTAAAAGTGAGACGATTGACAATATATACATATAACTTACACACAAGTTAGTTTTACTGGCCCCAATTTGGTACAATTATTACTGAAATTATTGAGAATAGAGACATTGTTGACATAAACTAGCTGTTGTAATCTTTAATGTTCGCTAACTAGCTTGTTAGAGTTAGCTTCACAATCGCGGGTGACGTGAGGTCCGTTTGTTCACTAAAATAACATTAGAACATGTTTGACAGAACATGACATGAACTTGTTCATTAATATATTACATTTGAACCAACAGTATTATGGCGTTTATACCGTTTGTTTAACCCACCTTTATGAAGGAGAATCATGGTCATGGACAAGATGTTAACATGAACGTTACTTGTGGCTTGTTTATTGAGGAACCGATGTCGCTCCACCAGTGTTGCCAGATTGGGCTACTTTTGGTCACACTGGACGGGTGAATTTGGCAGCTTTTAGACTGGTTGGGCTGGAAATTGTCAAATCCCGTCTGGCAACCCTGCGCTCCACTACAGTGCCTGGCTGGTGGGGTGAGATGGAGCCGGGAGGATTTTGAGTTACCGTGGTGGTGTGGAGTGGATAAAATCACCAAAATGACACAACGTGATTCAGATTACATTTTCTGGGGATTTTTTTTTTTTTTGTGGAATCCATGTATGGCGAGTGCCATAGATTGCCATACCAAAACAATGTCTATCGAGACACAGAGAGTGAGCCACGCACTTTTAATGAATGGATTAAAGAGCCGCATGTTGTGGATCCCGCTTCGGCTCCACTCGCTTCCACCTCGGCGCCGCTCGGTGGGACCAATCAGGCGCAATCGGAGACAGCTGCGCCGGCTCCAGCAGGTGTCTACAATCTCCGGAGGAGAGACCTGGATAAAAGGCCCCACAACCTGCCGTCTGACGCTTGATCAATCCGATCCTATGTGGTTAGTCGTCTCGCTCCCTCGTTTGTCTCCTGTGAACTCTAGCTCCGTTATTACCTGTTTATTTTCCCAGTCGTTTTATTTATTTTGTTTGTTTGTTTTCTCTCCTCCCCCAGTCTACGCCAGCCTGCCTACCTGCCCTGCCTACCCTCCTGCCTGCCTATCGACTACTCCTCCTGCCTAAGCCCCTGCCTGCCTAACGACTACTCCTCCTGCCTAAGCCCCTGCCTGCCTAACGACTACTCCTCCTGCCGAAGCCCCTGCCTGCCTAACGACTACTCTTCCTGCCTAAACTCCTGCCTGCCTGCCGACTACCCCCTCCTGCCTAAAGCCCCTGCCTGTAGTGATGGCGAGATGAAGCCGACGCTTCGTAGCGTGTGTCGAGTAACAGAGGCAGATTTTGGTGGTGCGCGTATCGAGGCATGTGTTGATGACGTATGGTAAGAGCGAAGCTTCGCCTGCCGGCCGTACCACGTGACCGATTCGGGAAGTGGCTTGGATCCTCTGTCAGAGGAGAAGAGAGTGTCCGGTTCAAAAGTTATTCCTCTTTTATCAATGCTATACCACACACTGGAGGAGATGGAAATGGGACATGTCCAAACACAAGAGAGCACAGCAATGGCTGAGAGTCTAAGAAGACAATTAAAGGATAAGCTGTACTCATTGCAATCAATGAGCGTAATGTCACTGGCGACACTGCTTGATCCACGTTTTAAAAAGATAGGATTCTTTAGCCCCAAAATGGAACTGCTAAATCTTCCTGCCTAAACCCCTGCCTGCCGACTACCCCCTCCTGCCTAAAGCCCCTGCCTGCCTGCCGACTACCCCCTCCTGCCTAAGTACCTCTGCTTACCTGCCGACTATTCCCCCCTGCCTGACCCCCGCTTGTCCTACGACCATTCTTTGCCTAGCCCCTTTTAATAAATACTATTATTATTACCCTAGTCTCTGTGTCTGTCTGTTCTGGGGTACTACCACATTTGACCACTTGATCCAGTCCGTAACACCGCGCAAAGAGCCACATGCGGCTCGCGAGCCGCGGGTTGGCCACCCCTGGTCTAGAGAGCCATTCAAAAAACACATTCTATGCAACAGTCACTAATTAGTTACTGATTAATTCAATTCAACTCAACTTTATTCGCCATGTGCAGTGCACTAGGAACATGATTTGGTATTCAACCATACTAAACAAGCTACAGTACATAAAACAACAACACGACAACACGACAATACTCAAGACAAAATATACAGTACCAATATGAGTGGATATTATGAATAAATACTGTACAACTAAGTGCAAGAACATGTAAAGTGCAAGGTACAATGATCAGCAGTTATTGAGAAGGGCTATGGCTTTGGGGAAAAAACTGTTCAAGTGTCTTGATGTTTTTGTCCTGGTGGCCCTGTAGCTCTGTCCAGAAGGGAGTAATGCAAACAAGCTGTGAGCTGGATGTGAGGGGTCAGCCACATTCTTGCGTACTCTCTTCAGTGATCTGGAGCTATGGAGGTCTGTGATGGGAGGCAGGGGGCAGCTGATGATCCGCTCAGCTGTCCGTACGACTCTTTGTAGCTTGGCCTTGGATCGGGCAGACGCAGAGTCGTACCAGACAGTGATGGAGGATGTCAGGATGCTCTCTATGACGGCCCTGTAGAACTGGACCAGGATGTGACGACTGATGTGGAGTCTCTTCAGCTGACGGGGGAAGAACAAGCGCTGCTGGCCTTTTTTAACTAAATGGGTGATGTTGTTATCCCATTTTAGTTTGTTGGAGATGGTAGTGCCCAGAAACTTGAATTCATCCATTATTGTGACAGGGGAGTTATTGATGACCAGTGGAGAGTGAGTTTGGGCCTTTTTTCCGGAAGTCCATAATCACCTCCACTAAACTAAACTAAAGTAACCACTTAACTAAAAGTATATTCATTTATTAATACTCACTGTAATACCTTATACTGTAATACCATGCACTGTACATATCATATAATAACTATCATATTTATATTAATCTCATGTATATTCACTTTATATTAATTTATTTATACATACTGTAATACCATGCACTGTCTGCATTATCATTACCGTGTCTTTTGCATTATGCCACTATTTGCACTATCTATCTGGTTAGATTTCGTTGTCTCAGTACTTATACTGTTATAATGACAATGAAGTTGAATCTAATCTAATCTAATCTACATACCATACTAACCATACCACATGCTATTTAGGCCACACTGACACAAGAAGAAGTGATGACCTGTCATGACTAGTCATAACTAGCGCAGAGTTGAGACTAGTGAGGGAAGGTTGCAGCAGTGAAAGAACTGGGTGAGGTTTGTTCAATGCAGGGGTGAGGATACCGGAAGGGGGAGACAGAGGGATGATGTTTGGCTCATGCAGGTATGAGAAAGATGGGTAATGTTTGACTTAGGCAGGGTTGAAAAATTAACTAAGGTTGAGAGTCAGCGAAGGTTCAGTTGAGGTGTGAGGAAGAGGCGTGATGTTTAACCCATGCAGAGGTTGACTTGAGGAGGATGACGCTGTATATGCAGGAAGGATTCACTCTGGTTCACAGTGCTGCACAGTTGCATTATAGGTTACCTGGAATGCAACCATTGGCACACCAGAACACCAGAATTTAGTAACTGCAGTTTAAAAGGTCAGGAACAAAGATTCAAAATTCATTATATGTCTAACCCAAAAACAACTACAATAGATTGAAAACATACAAACGTAAAGATAAGATTCCCACTCTATCCCACCTGGAGAGGGGAAACAGCTACGCGAGACTGCTCTTCATGGACTTCAGCTCCGCCTTTAACACCATCCTTCCAGACAGGCTAGTGACCAAACTACTAGACCTGGGTCTATCACACTCTATATGTGCGTGGATCAAGGACTTCCTGACCGACCGCCCCCAGAGGGTGCGGGTGGGCCCCCACACCTCCACAGCCCTCAGCCTCAGCACTGGGTCACCCCAGGGCTGCGTGCTAAGCCCCATCCTCTACAACCTCTACACCCACGACTTCACCCCCATCCACCCCAGCAACTACATCGTAAAGTTTGCAGACGACACCACCGTGGTGGGATGTATCTCGGGGGGGGACGAGGCGGTGTACAGGGATGAGGTAGAGCAATTGAGCAAGCTGTGCAAGGTTAACAACCTGCTGCTAAACAAGTCAAAGACCCAGGAATTCATCGTAGACTTCAGGAGGAAAAAGTCCGAGATCCAGCCCCTGCTCATCGACGGAGAGAGCGTGGAGATAGTCTACTCTCAACCCTCCGATTCCTGGGACACAACATGCTGGATGACCTGGCCTGGAAGGACAACACTAAAGGCACCATCAAGAGGGCACAACAGCGGCTATACACCCTGAGATGCCTCAGGAAACAACACAACAAGCAGGAGATACTGGTGGCCTTCTACCACGGCGCAGTGGAGAGCATCCTCACCTTCGGCATCTCCAACTGGTTCCACAGCTGCACAACAGCGGAGAGAAACGAGCTACAGAGAGTCGTGAGAACAGCACAGAAGATCACCGGCGCCCCCCTCCCCTCTCTGGAGGAGCTGTACAAAACACGCTGTCTCAGGAGGGCCTCCAAGATCTCCAAGGACCCGACCCACCCTGGGCACGAACACTTTGTCAAGCTGCCCTCGAACAGGAGGTACAGGACCCCGGCCGCTAAGACAAACAGACTGAAGAACAGCTTCTACCACAGGGCCGTCAAGGCCCTGAACACAGAATAGGCCTAAGTTCTGGGCCCAGGACAGTCCGGACGGATTGTATGGCAGCTAGTGCTGAGGCACAAACATGTACATTTTCAAGCCTGCAAACTGTGACACTTTAAAATAATGTGAAAAAATACTTTTTGTGCAATATGACAACCCTAGTTGACTATCTGTGCAGTATAGTACAGTGGATTGTGTACATAGCCTTTATTGATGTAAACCAGCTCCTTACCTTCTTGTGATTTTATGCATCTATGCTTTTTCTAAAATGTGTTTTCTTTTTCCTTTCCTAAACACCAGGGGAGCCTCCCCTCCTAAATTTCATTGTTTGGTACCTGTACTGTAGCAATGACAAATAAAGTCCATTCCATTCCATTCCATAATTAAAAAGGTCTGAGAAGAGGTTATGCATTCAATCAATGCATTAAATTGATTAAAATACCCCTCACGCATGATCTGTTACGGAATTCTGTGTGTATGTATGACTAAAATTACCCAATGACAGGCAGCAAAAAAGGCAGTTGAGTAAAAACATTTATTATTGCTTGTAAACAATAAAAGCATGTGATTTTGATCATTAAGTTGGGAAACAACACATTTGTGAATATTTCTTCTTAATTTCTTAATAGTGCAAACTGAGATGTGTGTGTGATGGGGGGGGGGGGGGGGGGGTCTTTGGTCAATATACAGCACCTCAATTAAGTATTGCAGGCTCTTAGAGAGTATAGCTAGCTTTGTTGTTTATGGGGACCAGCTTGTTTACCAACAACACATTAAACCTTTCCTTCAGCACCTTCTCCACATCACCATCAGGTATGTCTTTTATATCCAGAAGATCAACATTTTCCTGGTAGTTGAAGGTGACCTCACTGTAAGTCCAGCCAATGAGCGCTCGGAAACCCGTGGCAGTCTGCAGTGAACAGATGGACTTGTTGGTAAAAAGAGAATTTGGATCTGTCTGAAGAGAGTGGCATGTTACAAGGAAATGATCGACCCCACGTGGTACTAAACTGAAGCAGTAGACCTTCTTTGTTTGCCTCTTGTCTACCAGACTTGAGTTGGCAAAGTCTTCATTCAGAACCAAGGGCTTTCGACTGGTCTTCTCCAGGGTCCAAATATCTCCATCTTCTGTGAGGCGAAAGACACCAGCGGGCTGTGGTTGCTCCTTCCCAGATACAAGTTGAAGTGGGTGCCGTATTTGAGAAGATACCCCAAAACTCACGTCTGCAATGTAAGCAATCCCATCAATGACAATCATGTTGATGAGATGAGACTCCATGGGATTGAAATCGTTTTTGATGCTGTTGAAGACTCTTGACCCCAGCGTTGTGGGATCATAGCCCATCGTTTTCAGCACCCAGGTAAACAGGAGGTTATTCTCACAACACCAGCCTCCACGGTTGCCCCTGACGATCTTATTGTAAATGAATTCAACATCCATTGTGATCTTCTCACCACAGTGGATGCTGAGGTTTTCAAATGGGATTGACATCACATGCAGTTTATGGACCAGCTTCAGTGTCTCAAGGTCTGGTTTCTCAAATGGGCCTTTGAACCCAATCCTCTGAAAGTATTGCTCCAAATTCATTTTGTCCTAGGTAAAAAGACATGGCATAACTGTTTAATGATGTAGGATTTAACACCTTAACAAAACATTTGAAATATGCAAACATGTTTTACATATGTACCTCCTCTTTTAAGTAGAAAGTGTATAGTTGCAGATAATATCATTCATATAATTAGTTGACTGCTGCTAATTATGTGCTGCTGCCTTAATCTAAACCATCCACTACACAGACAGACAAAACCATTGGTTGTATCTGGATGGACTGTTCAAAATAAGCATTAAGTTTATTAAGCATCAAAGTACATTATGTTAGTTGGTTTTCTGACTTTTGGTCTAAGATTCAGGAATGGCTGGCAAATAATAATATGAATGTAAAAGTAACCCTACAAAAAGTACTATTGATGGACAATCAATGAATTATACTCTTAAAGATTATTTTCTCTACGCTTAGAAAGTTTCAAGAACTTCTTTGTGCGACATCACAGCACGAATGAAAAATATATTGCACAAGAAAACCAAGAGACCGTGGTCTACCGAGACAGGTGGGATGGGCTGAGAACAGCTGAGGGGTGGGATTAAATAATATCTCAAGAACTGTATCAGTTCTATCATAGAAATAATACCCAATATACCACAACGGACTAAAATTACCATGCAAAAACGACAAAAAATTTCTGGGACAAGTGACTGTCTGTAGAAGACAGAAATACACATTGGAACGGACACCCCCACCCCAAACTATTATTAATTTAATCCGAACGATTTCTTACCTTAAAAGCAGGGAGAGAGCAGAGAGGTGACTTTCAAAGGATGGGTGTGTGGCGTGTAGACTTCAGAGTTTTGGGGACAAGGGCAGGCTTAAAATGCGCACTAGACTGCTCTATAACTAGGAAGCAAATCATTTGTAGCCACCAGTAAGGACAGACTCACATACAGTGGCCTATATGGAACACTGCTTCCTTGTGGCGTGTATGAGAACACTTTCATTTTAATAATAATAAATAAATAAAAATCATAAAAAAGCACAGATACAGTATCAGATTATTCTTCTGTATGGAAACCTACCCCGAACTAAATCAGTGCTATCAACTAAAACTAGGCCATATAGCCTGATGTGTGACTCGTCAAAAAAAATAATACAACTTGAAAACACAAAAGATTTGGGCCTCTGAGCATAGACTACAGCCTGGTGTAGTCAGGGAAAGTTCTATTGACACCCCACAAATAAGCAAAAGTACAGTATTTAAGGGCATGTCAATTATATTCAAAAGATAACAATTTAGGATTATTTGAAAATTGATTTAGGGACTATAGCCTTTGTCCGTCAGTAACACATCTGCACATTGCGGGTTTACTCCACGGATCTATACACTTCCATATAGACGTACATAGCCTATTAGTATTTTGATACATTATTATAATTGTTTGATTCTGGTATGAAGATATGGGGCGTTTTTTAGAATAAAGACTTTGCCCTACTGTTTTTCCATAGGTTTATCTTCGCTGTCACTCAAGAAGTGCAGTTGCACGTCAACATTTTAAAATAGTAATTTTGCGTTAAAGCATGCTGTAACAGTGACAGCCGTACGAAACCGCTCGTAAAGTTACTTCAAGAATTCCACGAAGCTCTGTCACAGGACGTCGCTGGCTTTCGCAGGAGGTGCATGTGGTAGGCTAGTCCATCGATTAATGCACCAACGCATTGATACTGGGCAAATTAAAAGGTTGGTGACACATCGGGACATTTTGTCATTTCTCTATTTGCCATTTTCAACTATTAGCTTTTCAGTAGGCGCATTTGGCTGGTTGTAGCGATAGCAAGCATAGACTATGGCATGTTATGTCCTATAAATGTTCAAAGTTTACACAACTGTCATTGTCGAGCAAGCTGTATGTATAGCTAAAACAGTTTGACAATGTATCACTTATTATTTTAAGTATTAAGTCCTCATCACAGTATATTCTATCAGTGTACGACATCACAAACGGTTTCGGCTACAATTACATTGTGTTGCCGATTTGTTGTGACATTTCGGCAGGTGTCTTCGTTACATCAGCTTCATCCGTTACTTTGTTTCTCGTCTTTGTGATTGCCTCCTGACATGTTTCTTGTTAAATTCATATGATCATAACTGTTGTGATCTTACACTGATGTGATTTCTCGAACAGAGCTTGATCTAGCTACACGCTTATCTTTTCTTTCCACAGCAATGGAAAATACACGACAAACCTTTCTGATTACCGGTGGGAGTGGATACTTTGGTTATCGGTAAGGCGGTCAAAAGATACATCAGCACATTTGCCATTTAAGATGTTTGCATCCACTGTCATGCTGTGAATTCCATGGCTGTGAGTTAGACTGAACAAAACAAATTCAGCAGTTTGAGCTCCACAAGGGGGAGTTCTCTCCCAGTAATTTAAAGTCATGGCATGCATATGTGATTCCATTCCCAATGTCGGCTATCTTGTGCCCACTGCCCCATGCTATGATGAAAGACTGCTCCCACCCTCTTATCCATGTATCATATACCTGATTACAGTTTGTTGTCATTAACTGCAGTTTACTCAGACACCCTTTATGATAACTTTCCCTATACTGTACATTTCCACACTTAGCGTCTTTCATTGTAGTAATGTTGATCATGCCTGGAAGAACATCTGTGACAGACTAAGATGCCCCTTTTTAAAAGCTCAATTGTATGTATTTCTCTCCCCAGCCTTGCATGCTCTCTGCACAAAAAGGGAGCTAAAGTGATTTTGTTCGATATGAGCCCACCGAACCGAGAGATGCAAGAAGGCATTGAGTTCCTGCAAGGGGATGTTCGTGAATATGCACAAGTGGAGAAGGCTGTCACTGGTGTCGACTGTGTTTTCCACAGTGCCTCCTACGGCATGTCTGGAAGGGAGCAGCTGAACCGGAGACTGATTGAGGAAGTGAATGTTCAGGGCACGGAGCATGTCCTCAGGGCATGCGTGGAGGCTGGAGTCCCCAGGCTAGTCTATACCAGCACCTTCAACGTTGTCTTCGGTGGGCAAGTCATAGAGGGCGGGGACGAAAGCCTCCCGTATCTACCTCTCCATCTCCATCCTGACCATTACTCCAGAACCAAGTCAGTGGCTGAGATGGCAGTGATAAAGGCTAGTGGCACTGCACTGAAGAACAGGACTGGGGTGTTAAGAACCTGTGCCTTGCGCCCGGCAGGTATATATGGACCTGGAGAGCAGAGGCACCTGCCCAGGATAGTAGGGTACATAGAGAAGGGAATATTCAGGTTCGTTTACGGAAACCCTAGCAGTCTGGTGGAGTTTGTCCATGTAGACAATCTTGTGTCTGCACATGAGCTGGCTGCTGAGGCTTTGACCGCAGACCACCAGCACCGCTCGTCCGGGCAGGCTTACTTCATTTCAGATGGCAGGCCTGTCAACAACTTTGAGTTCTTCAGACCTCTAGTGGAGGGTCTGGGTTACTCTTTCCCCAAAGTGCGTTTGCCTGTCTCTCTCATCTACTTCTTTGCATTCCTCACAGAAATGATTCACCATCTCATCGGCCCGATCTATAACTTCCAGCCTCTGCTCACACGCACAGAGGTGTATAAGACTGGCGTGACGCATTACTTTAGCATGGCAAAGGCCACGGCGGAGCTCGGTTACGAGCCCGCGGAGTACAACTTGGATGAGGTTGTGCAATGGTTCAAGATGAGAGGTCATGGTAAAAAGCCTGGGGGTTCACCCCTCAAACGGCTGATAGTCAATGCATTTATAATGGCTGGTTTTATTGCTGTGATCCTCTCGTTCCTTCCAGTTGTTGGCAGTTGATTAGCAGTCAGTTGATTAGCAGGCCCCGCAGTCATTTCAAAGGTCATTTTGAATGTTGAAAAACATGTGTGGGGGATGCTGCTGGGGAATAACGTGTTGATCTTTTAATCACACTGCTAGTAAGTAAACACAAGAGAATAATCCTCAATTATCCTTATCTCAATTATCCTTGTTTAAATCTTAACAGAGATGGTCATATCGTTAGCCTCGTAGCATAATTGCCTAAGCCCTAAGTCATATTTTTGCCAAGTCTGCCTAACTCTACTGCTGATTCACTGTGCATTATTGCCTATGACATCAGCCTATCAGAATGCTTGTTACATTCCAAAATAACTATCTGCCCAAGTCATCTCTTTGACATAGGCATTTTTGACACTACATAAAAGATGGTTCTGTTGACCACAAGTGAAGCATGACATTATGCTATGAGGCTAACGATATGTAAAAAGTGTTTGTGCTAATTCCGCCATTCCTGTCCTTATTGGCAAGTGTGGGATGCAATGATGTTGGATGAAGTGTTTAGAATGGAATGTTTGTTTTATTTTGTGCCCGTCTGTGAGCAACTGATCCACCAAACAATTGTAAGTATTTACTAAAGGTTTCTCCCAACATGATTATATGTGAGAGGCAAAACCCCATTGTTGGGCCTTTTTCCACATACTTTTTGTTTTTGTTTACATAACATCTCAAGTAGATCTCAAGTGAACATGGCTGACAATGGATTGTACATGTTTAAAGAGATGCTATTGTCACACATTCTTTAAATAAGATGTTGGCTTAAGTGTTGATTATATGGTTCATGATATAATTAATGTGTTAATGTGTGTTAATGTATGTTAATGTGTTCATGTGTTTCCTATCTCATGAGACCACACAGTCCTCAGTTTAAGGCCAACAGACCTTTGCAAATATGCTTTTGCTCAGAGTAGTGAAGCGGTGTGCTCTCTCTCTCTAATCAGATCATTATTATTTTTTTCTATTACAGCCACCTTTTTGCTCGTAAGTGCTAATTTGTGGCTGAAAATATATATTTAAATCCTGTAGTATCACTTTAACTGATCTAAAAGTGTTTTTCTACTGTATATGTCTCAACATGACTTATAGGTTTCTATATTGTTTTGTGATATTACATCTGCTGCTGAATTACTTCCTTTTCTTGAATAGCCTGGTGTTATGTGACCAAATCTGGGACATTTACAGACATTTTCCTAATCTAAAGGATTTTTATTTTCTGTATCATTTCAGTCTGGTATACCAACCTTTTGTCAACATTTTCTTTAATAAAATTATAAATGACTCATCAGATTGTGCTTGTCCGATGTTGGAGTCATTCACATTTGATCAGGCATCTATTTACGCATTTGAATCAGACACAGATTGTGTAATTTTTCGTAAAGGAACACAATTTCACACTACCACTACCATCATTTGGAACACACACAAAGTAAATTAGATGAGTTGCATCTCTATAGTGCCATGTTGATCGCACGTTGTAATTGAAGGTTACTTGCAATGAAAAAAGGTCAAATCATCTAAGGAGACAAATACGAGCTGCATCTCAGTGGCAGAAGCCCTCCAAGAAGAATAGCCTGCATGGCGCTTATACTTAATACTTATATAGGCATGTCCATCTCTATCTCTCCTTTTCTATGTTGTTTGAATCAAACCATCCAAATTCAGTGAAGCTGTTCCTGATAGGCCTTACAGAAGCAAAGGAAGTTGGGCCAGGTGAGACTAGTCTTTTGTGATCGTTTTTAAGGCTGAGATGAATGCAGACGTCCCCTCTCGGGACTATTCTTTTTCTAACTCGGCACCCCCTTGCTGAGTTGGTCGCAATCATTGTTTCGCTCCAGCATTAACCACATTCCACAGGGGCGCAGCGCACCCCGTCTACTTCCTCGCATTCCTTCTCCACAAACGAGTCCCCCGCGCAAAGTTGCGTTTAAAACTAATTTCTACAGCATTTTCTGTAATTGAAGAACTCATATGTGCATATAGACAACTCTCTGGAATATTTAGTTCACTCGGAATTCAATTCGGGGGGGTGTTTAGGAAAACTGGAGAAAAACTAACAAGGGGAAATTCCTCCGCGCAGCGCGCCATTGACTGTAAAGACCTTTCAACTTAACAAAAAACTGAAGTTGACAAACGTATCCTGTCGTTGAAACTTTGTGAAAAGGGCTCATATTTTTCGAAGAAAAGATGCGGCGCGCGGAGATTTCCGAGCACACCGGTCGGTCAGCGAACGAGCGACGGTGCTTGTGTTAAAAGCCTGGGGTTTTTGTTATGATTTCCATGTGAAATGCAATTACTGCTATCTCTCACTCGGTAGTTTGGCCGAGTAGTGCATTCTCTCTCTGAACTTGTTCCTCGCCTCGGGAGCAAAAACATGGATCATTACGAGGAGGATTTGGGTCTCCGGGCGAGTCAATTAATGGATGATCTCTCCTTATATGAAGCATACAAAGAGGGGATGTACAGTGCAACACGGAGGGACATGGTCATAAATCCTGATTTGGATTTTTCGGCTCCTGCGATGATACCCGAGCAGAAAAGTAAGACAATGAATGGCAACAACTCTGCGCCTCCTCACCAGCAAATCCACACCGTGGAAAATTACATGTCTGGGAATAAAGTGTACAACGCAGCTCCCGTGCGCCCGGTGAACGGTAACCGAGCTGTTGTTCCTGTGGATTTCTGTGCCCCTCAAAGAGACACCGTTTACAACGAAGACAGCTATTGCAGCACCAAATCCGAAGTTGCTCTGCCGTGTTATAGCGGCGCGTCTGACCGGCACCGGAGGTACTCTTTGGAGGTGCAGGGGCATCGGTACAGCACCGGCAGCGCGTACGACGGGGTGGCGTTGAACAAGCCGGCACCCTTACCCGGCAACCGATGCAACAGTATCTGCGTGACCACCAACCATGACCATGGCAGATACAACGCGACCAGCCCGAGATCTAGTCTAGCATCCTCGCTGTCTTCCCAGGAGCAAAGCAAACATGCCAGCCCGAGGTCGAGCCTCAGTAGCCCGCGCACGAGTTTGGTCGTGCCGCCGGGGCAAGACAAGTACATCACCATCAGTCCCAGGTCCAGTCTGGTTCACTGTGAAGGAGGGGGCAGTGGAAGTGTCCTCAGTCCCCGGTCGAGCTATGCAAGCACCGCCAGCGACACGAGTAAACATTCCAGCCCCAGGGCCAGCCTGAACAGCTACGACTGCTGCAGCAGTAAGCCCAGCAGTAACCGCACGAGCGGCATCAGCATGGGCTACGACCAGAGGCACGTTAGCCCCAGGTCGAGCACGGCGAGCCAGTATTCTTGCACCACCAGTCCACGATCGAGCTATTCCGATTCGCGATACATGCCGATGGGGAACCATGATCTGGAGGGGGCAGTTTTGCATCCAGGCATGCCGGTGCCGAGTCCCCGGTCGAGCGTCTGCAGCCAGGACGGGAGCAGCGCCAGACCCGGCGGGACCACCACGGCGAACTGCGTCGTCAGCCCCCGCTCCAGCATCTCCTCCAGCCACAGCTCCAGAAGTTCCCGCAGCTCCCGGGGATCGATGAGCACCTACCCGGACCTCCAACTGCCCTCACCCCGGTCCTCGATGTTGGGGACAGGTTTGCACGAGGTGGACGCACTCATCCCAGATTTTGGAGATACGAATGGTGTCCATAATCGCATTCATCTCCACCAAGCGCTCTCGACAATGACAGACACCCAACAGTCACCCCAGACAGGGATGGGTTCAGAGGTGATCGCCATCGGCTCACCGTCGTCCTTTAACTATGGTCTTCTCCCCGCGAAGAGCTCCGTCTCAGGCCAGAGGTTTAAGCTCCCTTACCAGGTGACCCCCAGCCGCGACAGTGGCCCCAGCCAAGCCGAAAGGAAGCTGGAGGCGCTCACCTTAGAGCTGGAGAAGGAGTTAGAGATGCACATGAAAAAGGAATACTTTGGTAAGTTCAACTTCCAGAGTGTGAGTGTGGAAATTAATCCATTTGTGTTTTTGATCTTATCTAAAAAGGTTATTGTTTTTTTGAATAAAGCATCCTTGGATTGGTGATGCATCACTTGAAAGTAATGAGCACAATAAGAAATAGGCCTAATGATTTCTTGATTATTGATGTTTGATCTACATCCTATTTTGCATCGTTTATGATTTTTTATTTCTGGTGTTGATTGAACAAATACTGAGAATGCAGTGCACTGAACTCAACTCAGGTTGATATCACCTGTGTATTGACACAAGTTGATCAAGTTGATGGATATAGGCTAAAGTTGTTTGGTCGTGTGTTTTGTGGTCCGATATGACTGAGGGATGTGAACTTGAACTTTATTGCCCTATGGTCCCTCACGTAGTCATTTTGGTCGGGTTACTTCAGCTTCAGTGGGGCCACCAACCTCATTGCAACCTCATTACAACCAGCAACACATGTCTTGTCACCACAATGATAATGCAACTGTTTTGCTGGTGGAATTGCCTTTATTTCCAGCACAGGTGCATCATAGATGTAGTACATCAACATGTTAGTGAACGCAAGAGTTATTTTAACCTGTGAAAAGTATTAGTATTTGATTTTTAAAAAAACAAAACAAAAACATGTGAGTATTTACTGTGTTCCAAAATATTTCATGTGTTTGCTCATGTTGAACACTGAATGTTAGATTAATTGGAGCATTAGTGATCTGGCCCGCTTTGTCTGGGTAGCCACCTGACCACTGATTGGTGAAAGGAGCTGGCCTGGTCACAGCAGCCCAGCAACTGGCCAATCAAAACAGGCTGTTGGCGCCTAGAGTATCCCTAGCCTTCCTCATCAGGTCCTTGGGTGTGGGGGGAAGCACTTACCCCCCCTCAGGGCAGCGTTCGGGTCTAGGGCTGTAGGGCTGGGGAATCCTCGGGCTACCCTAACCCTATCTCTCAGCATCGTTGTGTTTCTTCTGCGTAATCTTGCACAGTAGTCAATCTCTTAGGTAACAAATAATTTATTTGCACTGTTTTTGTTTGATGTTTCAAAGCAGTTATGTTGTCCTACTAGGCTTAAGTAATTCATTATGGTTACCAATGTTAGCATTTCAGTAGCTGTAGGGGGGGACCTATTGTAAATAGGCCTGTTGTTGCTGTGTTCCACAGTGGTATGGCTGTTAACCTGCATGCATTATTTAACAAGGGCTATTGAATAAGAAGCCCAACCTCTTTAGGCTTTGTCATCTCATCTAGGTCTGGTTGCTACCTTAACAAATAACATGTGTATTCTGTAATGCCAACAACAACTCCCTCTGTGGCAGATAAGAGTGTGTTTTGCAGGGAAATACTAATTTCTGTTTTGGCAGAGCAAACGTTTACACAGCACTGAGTGGGGCTGAATGGAACCTTCTGTTCTGTCGGAGCAGATACCCTTCAGTGATTCAGTGGTCTTGCTTGTTGAAAAGGGGCACTGCAGTCGACCTCTGGAAGACTTTGCTTTGCCATTTTCTGCTAACATCAGGTTTGTGAGCCTTTTCTCTGTGAATGCTCACCCTGAAACCAATTCGCTGAGACTTAAAATCACTTTAAAAAAAATAAATAAAAAATGTCCCCTCGTCTCCTTTTTGAATTTGCAGATAGGCAAATGGCTGTGGTGTGAGAACAGAGGTTTGATTTTGTGGCCAGTGCACTGCCTCAGAGCTCACGGCTGTTCATTTGTCACAGAGGAGCAGGTGAGAGCGGAGACTGCAGACAGAAGCGCCCCTCACACTAGGCCAAAGAGAGCTGGCTCTGTTTCCGTGGCGACAGTGGAGAAATTGATCGCCCGGGCTTTTGAGGCCTGCGCTGTCACACACTGCGTGCTCTGCCTCTACGCCCCTGTGTGGCCTCTGTTTGTTGTGGTGGCGAAGTAGCTGTGAATCAACAGCTGGCCCGGGACAAGCTGCATTGAAGCTCCGGAGTGGACCCTCCCTGCCCCCACCCTAACCCCCCCCCCCGCGAAGCCCTTCATTAACCAGCCAGTGGGGAGTCGGGCAGCACCAGACACTTGGCACACGATCTTGGCTCACGGGCCAGACATGGCTGGTGGGGGTCAAGTCTGATCACCTGCTCCGAATAATAATGATGACAGTAGTCATGCACATGCTTGTCACAGACGTTGAGCTTGTACCAGTCACCCCCACCCCAACACTCCCCAGCCCTCACAGAAACCTCTCTGTGTAGTCTATCGACCAATACATCCATGAACCTACGAAACACAAGATATTATGCATTAGCATAAATTCACTCTCGCAAGTGAGTATTTTTAGGGCTTTCTATCGCACACACGCTAAGTGTTATGAGCGCTGCTATTCCTCTTGCAACAAGGGACTCTTGAGGAGAGAGAACACACTGTCCCTGTGTGTGTGACTAAAACGGAACACAGCATTTTGAGTTTAATGGGTATCGTTTTCACCCTCATTTCTACTTTTGTGCTATTCCCTAGACAATTTGGTTTTGGACAAGCACTTACATTTAGCCTGTGCATAACCATAATCACGTCAAATACCCTTGAATACACTTGTATGTGTCTTTTAATCCATTTAATTCTGTGATGTGACTATAGTGTTATACGGTACTTTATAATTATATCGCCAAAGCTATTGATATTTTGTTTTTCTTTCCCACATTGGTTATAAAGTGGTCCTGTCTTTATCACAGTGGACATAGAGTACCCATGGAGACACTAGGGATTAATAATCTGGTTTATATTAAAGACAAATGACAGTTGTTTTTTATATAGTTTCCTGCTCAATCCTCTCCCTTTTCTCACATAAAGTTCTGACCACATCCATGTGAGATGGAGCAATGTTTTGGAAATCCTTCTCAAGTCAACTGAACTCATAAAATCATGCGGTTGTTTTTTTGTTTAGTTTTTTTGCTCGTAGCCTTTTTCCTATTCTATTAAACAGTGTTTCCACAAACTTCCCGGTGTCAGGGTGAGCCTTGAGAAGATCTTAAGCACATGTACTTTCACTATGGTTACACATGATCTGTTGTTTTGTTTACAATTTTTAACTGAAGCGTCAACACGATTGTAGAACTCAACAGTGAAAATAAGCTATGACATGTGGAAATAAGCAAAAGCATAGAGACTGATGTTATACATGATGTTAATAGACTATAAGAATGTTTCTCTACCCCCACCTTATTGTCAAAATACTCCTCTACAAACAGCTCACCGCTTCTATCTTGTCTGTAGAGATACTGTGGAGGCTTGAAGCAAGTGCATACAACTTGATTATTGTAGATGGAGATAGCTAGAGGAGACCTTGGTCTGGAGAATGCACAATAAACGGCTGTGTGTGTTTGAGGAGGAGCAGGAGGGGGGGGGGTTATGGTATCCTGCTTTGTAGAGATACTGTGAAGTGATGGGGGGTGAAAGTACTTGTTCCAAAACCTTTAGATAAGACGGCACAATCCTTTTACCTTGCGAAGGCAGGCTGCCTTTCAGTTCCAACTTTTATCCACAGCAAGTCATCTTTTCACGGAAGGGCATCTTATCACAGAAATACAAGATGTTTTCAGTCAATGCTATGACATCTTCAGGATATGCCATCTTCAGAGCTGAAACATCTACAACAATGTTCAACATCTATCAACAATGTTAGTCCACAAATGTGTCCTTGGAATACATATACTGTATGTTGTTCCTATAACCATACAGGGAAACGTGCTGAATAAGAGTATTCCGTCTGGATACCGTCAGGAAACATTTAGAAGACGATATAGGATAATTCTCATCGTCCATAGGTTGTACGCCAGGCTTGGAGGTTGTTCAGATCGGCAGACAGCCATCGCCTAATCAGACTCTTAACTGCTGTCAGCTGAGGAAAGATTATGAGGAAAGAAAAACCAATTTTCCAAACTGAACAGACTAACGTTTATTGCCTCTTTCATTAGGCTAGTAGTAACATTTCAGTGGGTAGTCTTTTCGAGGGGATACAGGAGGTCTGCCTAACAAAGATATTGGATCAAGGAAGTTGGCAGTAACATTTCATTTTCTTGCCAAAAGGATATCATAGGTATTTATTTTGGCTGAATTGTTGAGATGATTAAGATGATTTATGATTTCCCTCATCATCCTTATCAGGGAGAATAGCCAAATTTTTTCCTCCTGTTATCTCTGTCGATTACAGGAACACATTCAGGTTTAAGTCACAAGTTCAGATTGGAAAAGGAAATGCCAGTATTTGATCCAACTAAACTTGTATCTGTAATTTAAAGGGAGAGCGTGTAACCTTTGGATTGTCTTGCAGTGCTCTAATCCATGCTCTGTTTTCTCAATGTCAGAAGTGTGAGAGGTGTTAAAAGCAGTCTACTAGAAAGATTATAGCCACAGGTAAATTGCATCTCTCGCGTTATAAGGCAAGCACTCCATTTAATTTGATCTGCTTGAGAAAGGAAGTATCGTTACACTGAAATGCCGTCGGAATAGATGGTTTGAGATGGACTGATGCTCTTTCTTGAGAGATTTCACTCTTTCTTCATTACTGTCATCATCAGATGGGGGGAAGGTGGTGGTGGTGGTGGTGGTGGTGGTGGGGGGGTAGCCAGCCCCCTGTTGGGATGTTGTACCCTGTAGGCGTGTTGACCCTGGACTCACCCCACCCAGGCTTTGACCCTGCACTCACTCTGGAATGTGACCCTGGCGGAGGCCATCTTGTGCATGAGAGCAGGGGGATCATTGGTCTGTTGCTATGTCCACATAGTCTTCAGTGAATGCCTTCCTTCTCCTTCATAATGGTCACCACTACTGGACTGAAAGGACTAGATGGATCAAAGGAACCAGGCTAGCAACATGGCGGTGTCAAGGATGCACCTGTGTAGAGTTCATCTCTCTTTTACTTATTCAGTTGTTTCAGATCAGTGATCATCCACAGGAAGGAATTACACCATCCATTTGGGACTTTCTGCTGACTCACCCTCCCATAGTGCTTAGACAGTGCTTCCTGTTTGCTCCTTCGCACCCTGGGTTCATGTATTTCTAGTTAATGGTTTCTTAGGTATAGATGTCATCTTTCCGTTGTGTATTCTCCCAAGAAATTGAGTTTAAACAAATCTTTATGCTACTGTATTCACACCTGCTGACAGGTCAGATGTGTGCATTTTATAATCAACTAGGCCTACATCAAAAGGGATATTAGTTTGGCCCAAGGAATATCCTTTACAACTCCGTAGCAGCTATGAACTAAGGCACATCTGTTGCTCATAGGGGCACTGAAAAAATACCAGAAATGCAAGAATTAAATTGGCATGCTACACAGACAATGATGTAATTGCATAAACATTTACTGTTCATGGGGTTGACAGCCCAGCTTAGCATGTGGTCATAACATTTTATAGCTTAGTTGATAAATGTGGTTAATTTCATCATGGGTTCTTCTACCATCAAGAATCATGTTCAACAATTTAAGCTCAAACATTCACCCTGAAGCCATTTTATTTCGTTATTTACATTGCGAGTCTTTGATTTCAAAGTATTTCCTGACGGTACTAAAACATTGTAAGTCTTTCAAATGCACATTACTAGTTGTTCACTGTGTTATGACAGCATAACGTAGGCTATGAAAGTGATGATGATGATGTCCTGTGGTGCGGTGGTGTGACCTGTGTTTTATTTGCCCCATGGTTCGTTCCCTCAGGCATCTGTATCAAGTGTGGGAAGGGTGTATACGGAGCCAGCCAGGCCTGTCAGGCCATGGGGAATCTCTACCATACCAACTGCTTCACCTGCTGCTCCTGTGGTAAGTGTAGTCCTGTCCACTACTTCCACTACTTCCACTCATCATCAGCATCACACACTGACTGATATGTCAAATTTGAGACATTTCAGGAGGACATTTCACAAACACACTAGCAACTGGTGTTAAGTCTGTAGTCTATCTGAAAAGTGTGTAAATGCATAATGTGTGTGTGTGTGTGTGTGTGTGTGTGTGTGTGTGTGTGTGTGTGTGTGTGTGTGTGTGTGTGTGTGTGGGTGCCCTGTCACCTGACTCCAACACTCCTCTCTTGTTTCAAGTGAAAACAAGAAGTAAAAGTTGGAGAGTGTTTTGGGCAATGTTGCTTTCATTCATGTGTATGATATACATGGATACTGATCCTTTGCCTTTGGAAGAAATGCCTATAATTTACATGTAACTGAATACATACTCTTTCTGATTTATTGTGTGGTTGAAGAATGAGAGGCAGTGTCTCTAACTTAGCAGTTTCTATAAAGATTCCTTCTGAGACAATACAAGTATGGTTAAGCTGATACTCTTGCTTAATTAAAGGCAAAATAGGACTCATTTCCATTGAAATGCATGTTCTGAAAAACAACAACATCAGGCTGCTTAGACTTATGTGTTTAAGTTGTGTCCATTATATGTGCACAAGTCCTCTACTGTTTATTCTTCAGTTACACTCTTAGTGTGGGTCTCTGTAAATGATAACTCCACAGACCGTCTCAGCTCTTGAGATGGTTTACTTCTAACGTAAACCCTGGGCGGTATTCTCTCGGTCTCTTTTGAATGGGAATGTTTGCCTTTTTAAGCAAGTGTTGTTTTGAAGCTCACTGAGAAGTTGAGTTTCAAAGTGCCTACAGATGCCATAACACAATGCAATGATTTATCCCGACTATGTTGTTTATGTATGCCTGTTTGTTTTATTCTTTTTACTTTGGACTAAAATGTGCCAAATGTACCGTTTGCCGGAGAATCGGGAGCTCCAGCGAGCGTTGGCTGAGACATCGCTGGTAGCCTTGGGCTTTGTTTAACCATGCATAATTGAGCCCTCCTCTTGGCTTACTCCCATGGTTGCACCCTTTTTTCATGAAATGGCCAGGAATGCAAACTACCCCCCTCCACTTCAGTCGGCCTTCCCATGAGGACCTCAATCAGACAGTCACAAAGTGTACCAGGCCTGCTTATCAGAGGGGGCAGGCCTGGCATAGGCTCTGAGCAAACAACACACACATAAACACACACACACACACACACACACACATTCCTCATTCCGAGTTACAGCTACAGTATCTAGTCCTAAACTAAAGTGTACCTCTCTGGAGAGGTCTCCCTGTTGATTTCCTACTGCTGTTTACACCAGTAGGAGGCTGGTCAGAGGTGGAGAACTGGAGGACGGGGCTCATTGCATTGTGATGCATGGAATGGAATGAGGACCGGTACTAAACATGTGTTTGAAACCATTCCTCTCATTCCATTCCATGCATTACAATGCACCCCCGTCCTCCGATTCTCTACCTCCACTGGCCTCCTCTGGTTTACACCCAAGCCCTGACTTGGATCGCCCTCTCCCACATGCCTTTTGTCTGGTAGCTCACATCTTTTATGAGGCACACTGGTGTGATTGTGACTCCCTCCCGTGTTACTGTAACACAACCTGCTTCTCACAACCACACCAGACTCTCCAGGAAACAGCCCATGGGCTTGTATTTTTGAGTCGTGTTAATGAACAGTCTGCTCATTCACTGGCTGCACCTGGCTCACAGGGCAGGGCTGAGGTGTGAAGAACATGAACATGTTTATCTCTGAGTAATATTATATAATATATGCCGTTTCGCTGACGCTTTTATCCAAAGCGACTTACATTGCAGTGAGTGCATTCATTTTTCTGTATATATGGTCCCAGTGGGAATCGAACCCACGACATAAGCGTTGTCCTAGAAGTCTCTGAAGTGAGCTGTAGGTACTCGCCGTCTGAGCGTGGCAAAGGTTTGACGGATGCACAAGAACTTGGTACTATAAACTCGCCACCAGATCGGAGGAGGGAGGCTCTCGCTTATCTTTAGCAACTGAGGTATTTGGCAATATCTTCCGGTGTTTTTTTACGATATAAGACATCGCAATAAATCAAGGATTTGGGGGATTTCTCTTAGAGAGAAGATGTGGTTATGGCTCTGTGGGTTTCGCTTTTGTGTTCTCACCAAGAGGAACCCTGAACCCTGGGGAAGCAGCAGGCCTGCACATGCTCACACTGCTGGGAATCGAAAAATTCCCGTCTGAAGTCTCAATCTCAGTGAGTCACCATCTCCAGCATCCTTATCCCCGCACTGAGCAGGCTTTCCGTCTGTCTCTGTCCACCAGCCACCCCCCCTCCCTCCCCCCTCCCCCCCCCCCCGCAGGTGATAAAGGCCCACTTGTTCTGAGGGGAGAGAGTGGGAGGAGGGGGCGGAGGGAGAGGGAGGGGCCGTGGAACCTGAGAGAGTACATGCTTCCCCCTCAACAGGAGAGATGTGTGGACCTTGAGCATAATTGCAGTTGAATATAAAAGAGCTGGTATACCATGTCACATTGGTCTGTATGTCATTTCTATCGAGTTGACTAAATGTTAAAAGATATGTCATTTGAATTCAGTCTGCTCTCTTGCTTTAAAACGTGGCCTGTGGCTACCATTGCCAGGTCATTAGGAGGCAGCATCGCAACTGACAGAGATTTTTTTATAAACCCTCTATTTTAATGGCTGACTAATGGCTCTGCTCTGTGGCTGTGCTTTGAGTCGGTACATCCTAGTCTCGGGTGAGTCACCACGAACGCCGTGCGTCTGCCTCCTCACAGGGCACAATAACAAACCGCTGGAACAGGCCGAGGTCGGCGAGGACAGGTTCTACAGCTCTTCCCAGCTGAAACCCAAAGTCAGCAGCACATTGTTGTCATTCTAGGAATTTAAGATCACTCAGGGATGAAATCACTAGATCAGTAAATCACCGAAAAAGTGAGGTCATTCACTGCTGCTGTTGTTTCGGCTCGGTTGAGAGAGAGATGACACGGGTTCAGTGCCACGTCCAGATGCTGTGGGCTGGGATTAGGAGGTGGGAGGCAGGAGTGACTGATGTCCGTCTGGTGGTAGAAGGCCGTGCCTGGCAGGGGCCTCTAATTACCACTGTCCAGATGAACCAGATACCTGGACTGGGTCTGGATGGACTCCTTCTCCTCCCCTTGGTTATATTTTTATTTCCAATGGGAAAAAAAACCCAGATATTCAATATTGTCTATCGGAAGGGTTAAATAGCTGAAATGAGCGCATTATTTCAAGATGGATGCCTTTTTGACTAGCATGTCTGTGAAACAAGCTGCCCATTAAAACCCTGAGTCATGGGAAAGCGAATGTTGGAGCAGTAAAAGTGGGAAACCTACACACATCTAGAGTGTGTAAAATCCCAATCAGGGAGCCATTTGGTTCCTGAGCGCCATGGAAAATGCCACATGTCCCACCGTGGCTGGGCGCTGGGAGCTGGGAGCTGAGGAGGAGCCCCACCCCGCTGCACTGCTCTCTTGTGACAAAGGCCTAGAGAGAGAGAGGCACGGAGCCCTCCCCCTCCCCCAGCGAGGGGAGGGGGTTGTGGGGGTGGCGGGGTGGTGGTGGAGGGGGGGGTGGGGGGGTTGAATGGGACCAGCTAGTGACCTCAGGCAGAAAGAATGTCCCCGTTTGCTCAGGCTGCCCGCTCCCCGAGCAGTGCACCACAGTCACCGCAGCAGCTTTGTGTTCCACCTTCCAGACCCGCTCGCCAGAGCAAAGGCCGCAGACAAACACACAGCCGCATGCCCGAGCGCACTGCCTCCGTGCGTGTTGTCGCCTCGAATGCGACGGTTTTTACAAGTTTTAGCCACTCTGAAAATGGCTTCTCATGCACGGGGTCCCAGTCAACAGGAAAGAGTCCCTGTCCCGTCCCCCCACGCCCCCCTGTCCCGTCCCCCCCCAGACTCTTAATGCTAATTGTCTCTCAGCCTCAGTCTTAAAAGTTTCACCTATTGTGTAGACCGCATTCTTCACTGCTACAGCCATTTATGTGGGTGTTAATGTATTGCTATCTCCCAGCATTGTGACAGTGTGTGTGTGTGTGTGTGTGTGTGTGTGTGTGTGTGTGTGTGTGTGAAATACAGCTATTGCATAAATTTGGGTGTAAAAAGGGGGACATGTCTTTCCCATGCCGGGACAGCCATAAAATCAATGGCAGTTCAGGGCGGCAATTAAATCTGACTAATCCTCCAGATTTATGAGGTCCATGTGCTCCGTCTGCCAGGCGGGGGTGAAGTCATCACCAGTGCCAGAAAGGGACTTGCTGCCGTTTAGTGAATATGAATGGGCATGCATTTAAGGAAAGCATCGCAGGGTTGGGAGGGGGTGGAGGCGGGGGGTGGGGGGGGGGGGGGGTGCAGAGGCCAGGGCGGGCCGGTGGGAGGAAGGAGAAGATGTTCCTTAGGCTCCCTGAGAGCTGTCCTGGAGACTCCCTGATGGATGATAGAGAGGAGATGATTCTGGAGAAACTGAACAGTGGTGCCACTGTGTCGATGGTTAATGGTGAACATGGTGATGTTGGTGGTGAAGGACATGGGAAGATCCTCTCCCTACTCAGGGCTCTTATTGTTGGGCTGTGTGTGTGTGTGAGTGAGTGAGTGAGTGAGTGAGTGTGTGAGCTCTTCACAATAGCAGGGGGGGGGGAGCCCACAGTGTTGGGGGGGGCGTGTGTGTGTGTGTGTGTGTGTGTGGGGGGGGGGGGGTGGGGTAGCAGCTTGTGCATCTTGTATTGATTGTTTGCAGGATGTGAGTGGGAACCTGCGGGGGTCGATGGACAGACAGGGTAATGGAACCGTGATGGCAGCAGAATGTGTCACCTACTGCATCAGGCAGCCATCTGCTCTAGCCCACCGGTGGTTCCTGTCGAGTCCTGTTGTTGTGGCTTTAAGGGAACAGAGGGTGATGAAAGGCACGTGAGAGGGTGGAGAGTCGAGTCCCAGGGGTTTTCAATTATTCTCAACAGAAGGAGATCGTCACTTCTTTTTTTTTTTTTTTTTTTTTTTCGGAACAAACTCCTATAAGCTATTTTTGGCATCCTGTAACTTTAATGGCTTTAGGTGTGGTTTTTACGAGCTTGAAACTTGGCAAAATCGCATGGTATCCATGACGTCTTCTGCTTTCTTTCTTTCAGGGAGGAGGCTGAGAGGGAAAGCCTTCTACAATGTTAACGGCAAGGTGTACTGTGAAGAGGATTTCCTGGTGAGTAGAAAAGAGAAAAAAAAAATCTGTGGTCCCTCCATGACTGTGTGTGTGTGTGTGTGTGTGTGTGTGTGTGTGTGTGTGTGTGTGTGTGTGTGTGTGATGCTCTGTAATAGATAGAGATGCTCCGAGCCCCTCACACAAACTCACCCCATGGTGCAGAACTAGGGGGTGGGGTGGAGTCTGCACATTCCACAAACCTCTAGAGGAAACAGACGTTACAGTGCTACAATTAAAGTCAAGCACCACCCCCCCAATTTCCACTAATTTCCCCCAAATTTCCCAAAGGAGCGCAATTACCCCTCTGCTCCCCAGCACTTACTGTGAGAGTGGGAGGAGGGTGACTCAGGGCAGCTGTGGGTTCCAGCTACTCTAGGTCCATCTGCCAGGTTCACCAATACAAGGAGATACCCAGCCAGGTGCTATCGAATGATCAGTCCATAATCAATATTTCAGCAAGACTCTTTGAAAGCCATCCCTTTTAGACTTCTAATACACACCTCTCATCTACTCTCTGGGACACGGATCTTACTACCAGGACAGGTGTTTAAACTAGGGCTGTCCATGTCCGGAAACCTTAACACGTAAAAAGAAAATAGCGCAAATCATCTATCTATCTATCAATCATTCAAATTAATCAAGTTCTACTGATGTGGGTGGCAAACGCAGATAACATTGAAGAGGGGTTTCAAGACAGACTAATTTGTATACCGGGTTGTAATAATGATGACAGTTGTTGGATACATTCGTGACTTTGGACCAATCAAAGTGAAGAAGGAGGATAAACAAAAATGTCACAACAAGATGGGGGCTACTTCACTGGAAATGAGGATATCTTCCACTACAGTATCTGAAATAAATCTACACTATTTTGTATATAAAAAAAGAAACACTTTCTAAACATGTTCTCCTACTACGCAAGCTACTCTGTTACTAGCATAGAAATGGCTACGAAGTTCATGTTCGTATGCGTGTGTGTGTGCTGTGCATGTGAGGAAGATAGAGAGATTTAAACAAGATTTCTGAAGTGATTTGAAGGCAATAGACTGACATTCATTCCGACAATTTCAGACTAGCTTGTCTGTTGCCAGTTAAAATATTATAATTATATTTTAATTTAATCTTGTTCAGAAATCAGCTGAGAAATCAAGCTGAGATGTTACAATAAAGTAAAAAAATAAAATAACGGATTCCTCTAACTAGTTTGTCATGCATTTCTTTATTCTAACACTACACATGTTTTTGTTTTACCCCCCCCTCCAAAAAAAAGATAATATTATTGTGATTAACTTGATAAAAAAAAAAAATCGATTGACAGCACTAGTTTAAACCTGAGTGGTAGCTGGTCGCCATTCATGAAATATGAAGTAATCCCTTATATTGGAAGGAACCCAAAGCAGTGTTTCCTATTGGCTGAGAGGATTATCACTATGAGCGGGACACAGGGCTCCTCATAAACATTGATCCTGGGGGTCAGATGGTTGACGTGACAAAGCCCCACCACCACCTCCTCCTCCACCACCACCACCTCCTCCTCCTCCTCCGGCTGTGTCACAGAGCACAGACAGATGGCACGTCTAGCGGAGGATGGGAGAGACGGCCTGGAGGAATCCCCCACGCACTACCCACCTCCACCTGCTGCCTCCCCCCCAACCCCCCAGTCATCAGGTCATGACCTTGGGGGCATGTGCTATACAGATGGTCACCTCATGGAAATGCCCAGCCATTACAGTATTCCAAGTCCCCTACTGGCTTTCGTTGGACACATCAAACACATTTGATACCATTCCTCATTCCATTCCATGCATTACAATGAGCCCATCCTCCAATTTCTACCCTCCACCAGCCTCTCCTGGTGTCTTGTACTTTGTGTTAGTGGGTTGCTCTGTTTGGACAGATTTAGTTTTGTTGTTGCAGTAATTCACGCTAGTTGCCCCTGTATGTCTCAGCATTGAGACAAAGGGAAAAAGGACCAACGTTTTACACCTCAATAAAGAGCGCAACAGCACCCCCTATAGGTAGTGTTGAAGGAGAGGGAGGATGAAAATGCCCAGCCAGTATTCAAAGTCCCCTACCAGCTTTTGTAGGATACATAATTAAGGGTTTCCAAGCACTTTTCCCACATTTGACCCCAACAAAAATACATATAATTAACATAAATGTGTAATGTTTGTACTCTGAACCATCTGTCCTTTCAACCATACCCTCCAGTTGTAAAAAATTGTATAATATATATAATATATATATTTATATAATAATTTAAAAAAACTGTTTGATTCATACAGAATGTCAGAAACATAACGTCCATTAACACTTTTTCTCCCCTCTCCAACAGTACTCTGGCTTTCAGCAGACAGCTGAGAAGTGCTTTGTGTGTGGCCACCTCATCATGGAGATGGTAAGAGAGCCTCGTAGGAAAGCTCGCTTGATAAGACTGTCAGTGTTCTTTTAATCTGGACTCCCTCTCGGAATACTGTATCTCCTCTTGACATATGACATCACACACCACATAGTTTGGTTTTGTTTTTCCTCTTGTCATGAACGCCTCCCCCAATGCCATGAGGCGGGTGTGATACACTCTGATACTCTTGGTGCAGAGTGAGCTCATTCTCTTGTCTTACTGTTATCTGTCTGTGGTGTGTGTGTGTGTGTGTGTGTGTGTGTGTGCACGTGCGCAGATCCTACAAGCACTGGGCAAAGCCTACCACCCTGGCTGCTTCCGTTGCGTGGTGTGCAAAGAGGGTCTGGACGGGGTGCCTTTCACTGTGGACGTGGAGAACAACATCTACTGTGTGAAAGACTACCACACGTAAGGACAACATGGAGGATGACGTCCACATGAAAGAGTTGCTTAATTCCACTTTTTCTCGTTTTGCGTTGAGTGAAATGAAGTGGGATACAGTGTGTTGTGGAATATTGCAGTGAGAGCTGTACAGCCAACAGCCAATTTCGCTCTTGTAGGATAACGGAAAATAAACAGATACATAAATAAGTAAAGGTGCTATAAACAGATACATAAATAAGTAAAGACTGTTTTCTCCTACAGGGTTTTTGCCCCGAAGTGTGCCTCCTGCAACCAGCCGATCCTGCCAGCCCAGGTAATGAGCCAGTGACTGGCTGTCTCCTCAGATGCTGGCTGTCTGGATTGACACATTTTGAATTCGGCTCGTGCTTTGCTGACACTCCCTCTCCTCACTTTCCTGTCTCTTTGCACTGTCTCTCCCAATAAAGATGACATAAATATAAGAGTGGAACTGCCTCAAGTGCTGCCTCAAGCACTGATATTAGTCAGGCCCAGTGGAGTGGTTAGTGTGTCAGGCCCAGTGGAGTGGTCAGGGTGTAGTCAGGCCCAGTGGAGTGGTCAGGGTGTATTCAGGCCCAGTGGAGTGGTCAGGGTGTAGTCAGGCCCAGTGGAGTGGTCAGGGTTTAGTCAGGCCCAGTGGAGTGGTCAGGGTGTAGTCAGGCCCAGTAGAGTGATCAGGGTGTAGTCAGGCCCAGTGGAGTGGTCAGGGTGTAGTCAGGCCCAGTGGAGTGGTCAGGGTGTAGTCAGGCCCAGTGGTCAGGGTGTAGTCAGGCCCAGTGGAGTGGTCAGGGTTTAGTCAGGCCCAGTAGAGTGATCAGGGTGTAGTCAGGCCCAGTAGAGTGGTCAGGGTGTAGTCAGGCCCAGTGGAGTGGTCAGGGTGTAGTCAGGCCCAGTGGAGTGGTCAGGGTGTAGTCAGGCCCAGTGAAGTGGTCAGGGTGTAGTCAGGCCCAGTGAAGTGGTCAGGGTGTAGTCAGGCCCAGTGAAGTGGTCAGGGTGTAGTCAGGCCCAGTGGTCAGGGTGTAGTCAGGCCCAGTGGAGTGGTCAGGGTGTAGTCAGGCCCAGTGGAGTGGTCAGGGTGTAGTCAGGCCCAGTGGAGTGGTCAGGGTGTAGTCAGGCCCAGTGGAGTGGTCAGGGTGTAGTCAGGCCCAGTGGAGTGGTCAGGGTGTAGTCAGGCCCAGTGGAGTGGTCAGGGTGTAGTCAGGCCCAGTGGAGTGGTCAGGGTGTCTCACTGTGATTGTGTGTTTTCCCAGGGTTCTGAGGAGACCATTCGGGTGGTGTCCATGGACAAGGACTACCATGTGGAGTGCTATCACTGTGAGGTGAGACAATGTCATTACTTTGTTTCTTTGTTTGTGTCTGCCCTATTCCCAGACATTCTGGTGGACCAATGTGTCAAACTTGGTAAGCCTTATCTGTGAAACCGGCCCTATGTTTCCGATTCGGAGATACACCTCACAGCTGTTTGATTCGCTAACATGAAATAATAACAAATACTCTACCATGTAAATTCACTCCCACTAAGGTCAGGTTTGATTAGTTATTCCAGGCTGATATGCACTGTTCTCAATAGCCTGGCGTAGAGGTAAGTGTCTGCCTGGTCTCACATGCAGTGCTTATTTATTCAGGGGTCATTAACACATTTATTTGGAAAATTACAATTTAGAGTCGTATGAATGTCTGTTATACAACGGTCTAATCAGAACAAGCACTGTTCAAAGCGTTCAAAGCCGTGCCTTATTCCCTGACAAAACAGTACGTGTGTGTAAGTGGAATTTCTAGTTGGCACATGAAACAAAGCTGCGAAAGCTGGTTTACTAATTTTAACGCTGCGCATTCCGTTGTACGTCATATCCCCCTTCGTGGTAATTGATAAAGGAATTTTGTTTTGCAATAGATAATCATTCAGAGAGTCCTTTGGGACAGATAGCCAGTCATCCGCGCTGGTGTAAAGTCCAGCGAGGCGGAGGACGAGGAAAGGAATTACATATTGAAGAAATGCTTTCGACCTCCCTTTGTAACCTTGATAGTACCACCTCCTTAACAGCCACGTTTTAAGTGGAAAGGACACCCCGGGAAGTGTCTCAGTGGTGAAATATGCCCGTGGGTTGGGTGTACATGAAGCCAGTTCCCCTGTGTTAGAACGTGTCAATCTGCTCTATGCCACTGTGGTGACCAGTCTGTCCGTCTCTGTGCTTGTGTAGGACTGTGGCCTCCAGCTGAACGACGAGGAGGGCCATCGCTGTTACCCCCTGGATGGCCACCTGCTCTGTCACAGCTGCCACATCCACAGGCTGAAGGTGCAGCCCCACCCACATCCGCCCCCCAGCTACCCCCTGCACGTCACCGAGCTGTGAGGAGGGGGGGCGACGAGGCGCGACCAAACACAATGCGCCTCTCAGCCAGCCAGCCAGCCAGCCAGCCAGCCAGCCAGCCAGGTGACCACCTGACACAGAAGGAAAAGACACACCCTTGGAACCTCCTCCTGGTTGCACAACAAGTCCCTGGGAGGCCTCTGTGGGCGCCCCCTGGAGGGGGAAGATAAGAGGCCATCGACTTGGGACTTAAACATACAAACAAACAGCTCCCACCGTAAAGCCCCACCACGAGAAGACTGAAGGGGGCGGGGAAACGGTCCATGTCTCCTCCATCGGTTTGGCTTTCTCTCTCTCCCCTTCCTCCTTTTTGGTCTCCTGGAGCCGAGTTCCCGGTCCACCCAGAGGCCCAGGCTGACGTCACGGCCCCTGACCCCTGCACATTTATCACAGCCGGGCTCGAGCTGGAGAGAGGAAAGAGGGGCCCCGCTCGCTCGCTCTCTCTCTCTCTTTCCCTCTCTCTCTCTCTCCCTCCCCCCTCCTTCTCCCTCTCCTGTTCTCCCCCTTTTTGTTTTTCATTCCTCTGCGCTGACCGAGGCCAAGCGCCATGATGTGTTTACTGCTCCTCTGTCACAGAGAGTGCGCTGACCATCATGGCTGCTGTTGGGCTGTGGATCCGCTGCTACATTCCAGCACACTGGCAGGGTGGGCAGGGCCCGGAGTGGGCAGGGCCTGGGGTGGGCAGGGCCTGGGGTGGGCATGGCAGGGTTGGCAGGGCCTGGGGTGGGCATGCAGAGTGGGCTCCAGTCCAGCTATGGCTCCTCATGCCTATGCAAGGGTACCCACCGCCCTCATTTGACTGTGAGACACCCCCTTCCCCCCTTTGTCATTGGCCACGTTGCCTTGTGATTGGCCACAGTGCCCTGTGATTGGCCACATTGCCCTGTCACTCATTCCACTTAGCGATCTCGGACGTGACCTCGGGAGATTCACAAGCAAGTGTCTTAACGATTATATTATGAGACAAAGAAAAAGTTAGATGCACATAGATTGTCTTTTATATATATGAATATATATTTTGCAGACATTTTCCACATAAGACTAGAAAAAAAGCGTAGTCTCTTTTTTTAATTATTATTATTATTATTATTATTATTATTATTATTATTATCAAATGGAATCTGAGGCCAAACGAGCTGTAAAGGGTATTGGTCCGTTGTATCATTTCTCCTCAAGGACACTTGTGTTCGCTTTGGGTCGCATGATCCACACATCTGTGTGACACTGGCTCTTAACATGTTTCCCTCGACACTGGTTTTGTATGGTAGCACCGCGTGTGACCGACCGTGAAGAGTCTCCACATGTCCTCATGCCTTAAGACAGAACGCGGTAGCGTGTCCTAACGGCCGATCAGATTGTCTGCTTGTGTTGTGGGAGGAGGTCCCTGAAAACCCGGAGTTGCTGGTCCCACCCGCGTCTCTAGGGAATCCCCCTGGGCTGTTCTCCCTTGCTGGTTGTGTGTGTGTGCGTGAGTCTGTGTGAGTGAGTGTGTGTCTGTCTGTCTGTTTGAGTGAGTGAGTAAGTGAGTGCGTGTGTGTGTGTGTGCGCACCAGTGGCAGGGCCATGGTGCACGCACCCCGTTGTGTGAGCAAGGAAGCTTGCAGCGTCAAGCGTCAACCCCCCCTTACTCTCTCCCCAACAGAAGAGATGGGCTCATCCAGTACCTGCTCCCAGTACACAGAGGACCATAGTCTCCTCTCATACTACTGAATCTAACTACGAAGGAGGAGGCTGGCATAGAGATTAAAGAGAGGAAGGGCCCACGCAGGCATTATGTGCTTTTTGATGTTATCCTCGATGAGATTCTTTCGAATGTAATTATTAGTGTATGTTTGGCAATCTGTTTTTATTTTTATTTTTTATTTTTTCCTGCTCCCACTTGTGCATTTTGCGAAAGCAAAGAAAAAAAGATGTATCCTTACATGTGTTGCTGGGAAATTCCCTTTCGATGGTAGATAAACTGAATCTCAGCATAGTACGAGACTCCTAGTCAAGGAATGTGTATTTTACTTGAAGGCTGAGGCAATGGCATTTTCTGAGCTATAGTTGTTTTGATAGCGCAGTAAGACACCCCCCTATCGATCTCAAACCATGTTCCTTAAAGCAGACATGTTTAACCGTGACAAGAGTTTATCCCTTTTTAAGGATGTCTTAATAATTACACCTCTTTTAAAAATACTACTTCAATTCCATTTTGTTTGGCATAGCGCACAGCTAGTTTCCCTGTATATAAAGAGCCTAGTTTTTGTTTCATTCTCTGTCAGACATTTCTCTGAAAGGGAAGCCTTTTCTCTCTTACCAGTAGTTCCAATAAGCACATCTGACACCTGTTACTTCACTTTTGTATCGCTATGTGTTTGATTACCTAGATGGTTCATAAAAAAGGAAACTAGATTTATTTATCTAAACATGAAAAGTCTAAAGTTATTTAATGTATTAAATCGGGACGTATCATTTAACTGTAGATGATATAATCTGCTTTTTCAATAAAGTGGTTTTGTAGCTAACTTAAACCAACTGGGGTTGTCTTTTTTGTTGTACGTGTGTGAGGTCATTTTCTCATGTCTAACCGATTCTGTTGCAGTTTAGCCACCATGTTGAAATGAAACACAGTATGTCCAAATGGACAAATGGACTAATAAATATGGTCAAAACGTGCATCCTTTGGTGGGGTGCAAGGTTGAGAAAAGTCTAGAATGAATAAATCACACACACTCAAACGCTCCACCTCAACCTTATTTTACATTTTTAAAACAAACAACATCGAGACGCTGCTTGTTTAACAAAGGTACGTGGTAGAGCATTTGAATGTTTGGGCTCTACTCAAAGATCAACTATGAAATGAGGAAACTTGGGAATGATATGGCTAACTGGCTTTTCCCTGGCTGTGCTGGCGTCCCTGTGGAGAGGCACACCGTGCCAAAGCTGCTCTGTTGTCTTCCTGTTGCTCATGTCCAATCAGAGATGTTTATTCTAAAGTCATATCATGCCCAGATCTGAGTTACGGTAATTGTGGTGTGTAATTACGTGCCTGCACGCAAGTCTCCAGAAGGTCATGTGATGGGGCATCTCTTTGAGAGTAGTCCCCCATGTACTAACCTGATGCCCTGATAACACGGGCCCTGATAGCACAACCACGCATAGGGCAGTCACTCTAGTCACTGTGGCTCAGAAATCACACATACTGGAATCCTACCCAGACTGTACTGTACTAGGCTTATATTGTTTATATTAGTTTGAATCATGACACGTTTGTTTTTTTACTAACATATCATACATGCCAACTTTTGGTATTGGTAGAATTATTGTAGTCTTAAATCAAAACAGACCAGCGACATGTGTGTGTCTCAGTGTAAATGATTAGATGTTTCCAGCAACCACTGTGGAGTTG
Source organism: Nansenia antarctica (assembly GCF_963989245.1). Lineage (NCBI taxonomy): Eukaryota > Metazoa > Chordata > Actinopteri > Argentiniformes > Microstomatidae > Nansenia > Nansenia antarctica. The sequence continues at coordinate 35,913,816 of NC_137679.1, read as the reverse complement.
TTTAAACCCTCCAAAACCTTAAAACCTCATTTAGAGTGATTTATTTCTGTTAGTAGACAGGTTCAGTTTTTCTTTTGAGTGCTCAGATTTAGTGCGTACTGTAGAAGGTCTACTTACACACACTGACGCACGCCATATTCACTGAGACCTTCACACACCAGTGCAGGCCTCTTGGTTTGAAATAAAGACTGCAATAATACTACCAATAATTCGACCAATACTCATTATAGTTGGTATGAGTTGTTAGTCAGCCCAAACGTGTCATGACTAATAACACACACTCCTGGTCTGTTTGACTCATGTTCTCATGTTCAGTTTGTTGTCGATAATCAGCTTTGGAGAACACTACATGGTTTATAAACCCAACCAAATTAGCAGTCTGTCTCGATGAATGAGAAGACGGCACCCCTGCCGTGTCCTTTTGTACAAGTGAGAGGATTTAATGATTACGGGGCGTAATTTTGACCAAGACACGCATCCCATGTTAACATCCAGTCGGACTCCATTTGTGCTAATTGGAGCATAAAGTAGCATGATTACTGTAATGCTTCTCTTAATCTCTTAAGTGTGAATCCCCCACTCCCTCCACATTCATAATACCACCCAACCACCATAAGCCTGGCTCTATGTAGCCGCCTCAATTGAACTGTAGAAATACCACACAGTGCGGCTATGGAAACATGCTTTCCAAAGAACAGAATATATTATGTGTGCCTGTGTGTGTTATATAAACGTTTTCTTGGGGTTTCTTATGAATAGTGAGCAAATGTATGGTTTCATAGTCAATTGAGGCTTTTATTTGAATATGGAAAGTGTGGAGGATGTGAGAGATTCTAGAGTTTACATAGATTGAGAAACATCATTTTTCAGGGTCGGACATAATGACCAGTCAGCACAGGTCTGAGATAAAAACCAAGTGGACCTTGTCCTTAATCTCCCAAGGACAGGTTCAATACTATATTGTTTTTTTCAATAATCTCAATACTATTTCGGAGTATTGCGGGAAAAAAGCAGTCGCATCTGTTTTTTTGGCTGTCTTAGTAACAGATTGATTGTTGCAGAATTGTGGGAAGTTGGTTCTACAGGTATTGATGTCCCCACAGGCCATCCTCTGGATTGCAGAGGTGAGTGGGTGGGTTTAACCAGCCGACTATGAATATAATTACAATCTCCTAAGGTCAGGTGCAGAGGAGGCAACAGGACATCTGTTACCAAGCCTTCTAAAATCAACCTTCTACCATACAAATAACACACAATTCTGCATTGTGTAGAAACAATATATATTTTTAGATTTAACTATGATATGCTTGGGTATGAATGTGTGTAGATACAGTATGTACTGTATGTGTAGCAATGTAATGTTTTTCCCCCCTAGTCTAGGCGACCAGGGAACGACATTACACTGCTACATATGCGTAGGAGTCTGTACAGTCTGTCCTTGACTGCGTGCTCTGCTGCAGTCTCGTTGAGAGCCGGAGAGAGAGAGAGAACTCTGGTGTTAGTTGACGGCTCCAGTAGTTTGGGGCACAAAGTGCTCTTTATGTGTGTGTCAGGGTACCGCCCTGTGACTCAGGGAGCTCTGTGTGTGTGTGCCGTGTCGCCAGAGCCCCAGGGAACGACTGCGAGGTGAGCTCCATTTCACCACACAAAGGAAAATCTTCCCTCAGGAGCACAGCGATCCCTCCACCGCCAGAAAAGTGGGGCTAAAATATGCACATCACAGGATGAGCTCATAGACGGCCGGAGCTTCGGTTTCAGCGGAGTTAGTCTGTGGTGGCGGCTCTCAAAGTGAAACTCTGAGATAAGTTACCTGTTAACCACTTTAGACACTGCTTAGACTTCCACCCACAGGGGAGGCTGGTGGAGGTAGGAATCAGGAGGACAGGCTCATTGTAATGCATGGAATGGAGTGAGGAGTGGTTTGATACCGTTCCGCAAGTCCTATTTCTACCTCCACCAGCCTCCACGGCTGTGAACAGCAGTAGGAAATCAATAGGAGGCTTCTCTAGAGAGAGCTACACTTAAGGACTAGATAATGTAGCTGTAACTCGGAAAGTAATGAGGAATGTGTGTGTGTGTGTGTGTGTTTATGTGTGTGTTGTTTGCCCAGAGCCTATGCCAGGCCTGCCCCCTCTGATAAGCAGGCCTGGTGCACTTTGTGACTGTCTGACATTCCTCATTCCGTTCCATGCATTACAATGAGCCTGTCCTCCGATTTCAACCTCCACCAGCCTCCCCTGACATCCGCCCACAGGGTGCGTGTGATCTATCTACCGGGGTATATTAATTCAGCACAGCAACAACATAATGATAATGATATTTATGAACACTGTTAAAAGAATCCCATTTGCATATATCAAGAATAGAGATGGAACAAAGACACAGACAACAGATGCGTGTCAAACACAGAACGCTGTGTGAACTTCACCGACAGTCACACCAAAACAAGCCACAGCTGTCTAGTTCTGGTAGTGTGGCAGAAATCAAGTGAAGCATGTGTGGCCTGGAGTGGTCCAGTGGTCTAGCACCGCGGTCTACAGTGCACACATATGCCCATGTCGGCATGGGTTCGAATCCGGGTTCGAATGTCCTCTCTCCCTTATTCTCCTTACTTCACTGTCTCTGTCAAATAAAATGAAAAGTATAAGTGGGACTACCCCAACTGAAGTAGTTGATCGTGGTGAAGCCCGGGGTCAGGAGAGCTTGGCCTGTATGAAGCCTAAACATGGCTGACATTGTCACCAGAGGCGGCCCCTGGCATAAGCAGTCTATGTGGTTGCTTAGGGCCACAACTGCTAGAGAGGGGCCACACTTTTGCCGTCAATTTAGCGCAAAGCTAGCACCCGTCAATCAAAAACTCTGCTACCCCTATCAACGAAACACCCGTCAATGAAAAAGTCCGCTAGCACCGATTGTCACTGCCACCCCTGTTGGACTGAGGGCCATAGATCGCAGGGACCACCCAGAGCTGCATGCTCTGCAGCTCTGCAGGGGGAGGTCCAACTGGAAGTATGACAACCCCTGCCCACGCACTTAAACTAACCTTTATATAACTCCAGTAGCCGTGGGAACACGGAGCAGGGCCTGACTTGATGGCCTCTTTTTTACAGCCTGTAGAGTCCATGTGTCAGAGCTAGAAAATTCAGACTGGCCTGGTCTCAGGACTGGCTTAACTTGGGGACTCCTCACAACAAGCATTACATTTAAATTTTTACATTTTTGGCATTTAGCAGACGCCTTATTCCAAAGCGACTTACAATCAATACATTTGACTAAGCAAGTGAATCATCAATCCACCAGTCGTATCAGGAAAAGTACAAGCACAAACATAACAAGAGCGATATGGCCTTAGAAAAGACTGTATCAGAAAATAGTGTTACCTCAAACGATCTGACTCTGCACCCACATGGTGAATGCCAGTTGAGGGGGAAGGCAAAGAATGCAAGAAAATGGAATTCAAGATCTTTCTTTCTCTCTCTCTGTCTCTCTCTGTCTCTCTCTCTCTCTCTCTCTCTCTCTCTCTCTCTCTCTCTCTCTCTCTCTCTCTCTCTCTCTCTCTCCCGCTCTCTCTCTCTCTGATGAGGTATGGACAAACATTTAACAAAGACACACTCCCTAGCGCCTTCTGTCTGACACCTCGGTGAACTTGGGAATGTGTGTAAAGGAGAGCAGGGGTGACGTTGCCGTGGCGACCACCCGTGTTTTGGGGTGGGAGGTTTGGGACCTGGATCGCGGGCCACAGCTCTCTCAACAGGGCGAGAGGCAGGCTGACTGACAGGTCAGTCAATAAAGCGTGGAGGTGGAATGCATATGGGTATGCAGCCCTATTGTTCTGGAAACATCTCAGGAACGCACACTAACTAGGCGCCTTTTTCATGATCAAAACTCCGGTGTCAAAGGAGGCCAATTCAGGATTACCATGGAGATCCAGGCTTATGTGTGTGATCATAGGAACACAACCAACCTGTTTGGATAGCTGATGTTTGTTTTTTTCTCTCTGCAAGTTTAGACTTAATTGATGAGCTTAGCAAGAAACACTGTGTAAGAATGTAGGTAGAATTTCAAAAGTGTGCGCAGTTGAACTCTTTCCTAAATGTAGCCTATAGGCCTACTAGTTTAAATGAACTTGAGGATTGCTTGGGACTTTTTAACATTTATTTATTGCTTACTTTACCAGGTAAGTTGTCTGAGAACATGTTATTTTTTTGCAGCAACAACCCAGGTAAGAGTTGCAGGGGAATATAACTATTCTACTGAACTACTGAATAGTTTGAGTCATATACTGTACATCTCCAAGACCGAACTGCTGCACTTGATATCAATTAACTTAACTCAAAATCAGTTGTTATGTTTCTTGCTCAGGAGCCTAAAATAACTAAGGCCAAGTTATGTTTGAAGTACACTGTTGCCAGGCAACAGGACTGCTTAGCCCAGTGGTAGTACTGTCTGGGGTCCATAGCTGCTTCTCTCTTTGTACTTGTAGAGATTCAGTAAACTGAAGAGAAAAATACAGTTTCTTTGTGAAAACATACACATCTGTCCTGCAGTTGCTGATATTTTTGTCATCATAATACGTTTGGATAGATAGACAGATTGAAGCCGTAGAAATATAGGGTTTAACAATGATTAAACTGTTTCACATTGAAGGATATGGCATATCACATGATGCTTTCCAGATGTATTCTGGCATTTTGTTTGTTTTTCTCTGTTAATGGATGCTACTTAACAGTCTGTGGTGTCTGGGGATTTGTGGGGATGGAACCTCTGAAGATAGACTGACCTTTAACCTTCTGTTCCAGAACATACATACAGCAGCGATTTGCTGGGAGGCTGGTTTAAATTATGCCAAATCTGGGAATTTAGTGCCATCTAGTGACCTTTTGCTCATGAACGACACTCTGTTTTCCCCATAATAACAAATTCTGTCATTATTCATTCCGTGACAAATGCATACATTTATTCCATTCACTGTCATAGCAGGACCATTAAGGAAGATGATGACTAATATGTTGTGATGAAATGTGTTGGAATGTAATGAATGCTGTTTAGTGGAGCGATATCTACATTTGATCCCCTTGTCATAATGCAGAAAACCAACCCAAATAGATTTACACAGCAAACTGTAGGTTTACTTTTCCTTTAGATGTTCTAGAAAATCATGCTGGTCATCAGATCCCAGGGACCAAATCTGTACCACGGAAAGACAGACACATTTAAGTTAAGAGATATCCAAATGTAAGCATATTTTTGAATTGATCAGTTTGATAAAATCTTAAAACAACTTGATGATGTTTAATCTAGTATACATACTCTAGGTTTGTCTGATAAAGAAAAAGAAAGAAAAACGGAATGCTCAATTGTCATATAACCAAAACAATGCAGTCTGCAGGTTCAATCAATCAATCAATCAATCAATCAATCAATCAAAAATGGAGTATAGACAATAGCTTAGTGTAAAGACATTTATTTAAAAAGCCAGATCCCCCAACAGTGGAGTGGAGTTCGCTATGGTGAGGTATTCATTCTCTCGTCCACAGGGGGGTTAATACTTATACAGTGGCTTTTCCCTTCACAGTGACACGCACACTAACACATTACAGTCACATCATGTCACAACAGACAGGCAGTCAAGACACAAACAGATGATGACAACACAGAGATGGAAAGTGCTTCTGTTCCTCAGGGTGGGGACGACTGCTGCTCCAGATTGCAGCGAGTACGAGCCCAGCAGGGGTACAGTGGGGTAGGACTGGGGGACAGGACAGGACAGGACAGTGGGGGGGGTAGGGGGTTGGGGGGGGAGTTGCTAGTAGGTTTAGGCAGAGTTCTTCTTGAGGAAGTTGATGAGCCCGTTGGTGGAGGAGTCGTGAGAGTGCACTTCTGTCTTGTCTTTGAGTTCAGGCTCAATCTGCTTAGCCAGCTGTTTCCCCAGCTCAACTCTGATGTGGGGAGATGGAGGGAGAGAGGGAGAGAGGGAGAGAGGGAGGAAAAAGAAAGATAGAGACAGAGAAAACCTTGAATGTGAATTAACTCATTTAATATGGTTTAAATTAAAAGTCTCTGTGAAAATCTCTTTACTCAATATAACAGTATATAATAGGCTCTGCCTTTGGGTGAATTAACCACACTCACCCCCACTGGTCAAAACTGTTGATATCCCACATAAGACCCTGGACAAAGATCTTGTGTTCATACATGGCTGTAAAACAGAACGACATCGGCAACACCAGTTATTATCATTGGGAGCAAAACATATGATGTTTCCAAACCTGAAAATGTCACTGGTCACTGATCAGATGATCCATATTTTGCTCCTACCAATAAGTGCTCCCAGGGTGTATGGAGTCAGTTTCTTGAAGATAATGGAGTTGGTTGGCTTGTTTCCTTGGAATACCTGGAATTAGAAAAGAAATTAGATTAGATTCAACCTTTAACAAAAAAAAAAAAAATTCTCTAGGCACAGGGTCAGGCATAGTCAGCGCCCCTGGAGCAAATTAGGGGTTAGGTGCCTTGCTCAAGGGCATCATGGCAGTGGTAGGCACCTTAGATATGATGCCAGCCAACCACCAGTCACCAGCTCACATCTGGCTCCCCCTTGAGGCGGGTATCGAACAAGCGACCTTCCGATTGCTAGCCTACCGCCCCTAAACCTACCTACCTACCGCCCCTAAACCATCATTTTGCAAGTCTACACAGCCTAAGACAGCTACATGTACATGCTAGCACCCCCATAACGAATCAGAGCCCCCTAAAAATAATTTACATTTAAATGTGGGTCAAAGTCAAAATGATCTACGTGGGGGCCCTCCCAAGAGTCAATGTGTAATTTGAATCCTTGCTGCTTACTTCATTGCACCCAAGCCTTTGGCATTGCTTTCTCTACCCCCTTCAACATTTAATTTGACCACTAGAAGGTAGCACTCTCCCATAATAACACAGTGGTCTGCAGTCACTCACTTTGTGTGGAAGAATATGGTCTAAGGCCTCTCCAGTCAGACCACCGGCCTCCAGCTCCTTCTTGGCCTCCTCTGTGGACTTCCCCTTCATCATAGCCTCAGTCTGGGCCAGGAAGTTAGCTATCAGGATCTGTAGAACACACACACACGCACGCACGGACACACACACATTGCATGAACAAATGCATCCTTTTCTTTAACTGACAGCTTGTAGAAGATTACTTCATTGTATATTCTTCACAGGACATTTTTTTCGTATTATTTATTTTGCTTATCTTTTTGTGAATGTCTTAATGAATATCAATGGTGAGTTCTAGGATATCATTGGTGCTGGAGGTGTCCTTCTGCAGGGGTACCTTGTGGTGCAGACTCTCCCTGAGAGGGTTCTGTGTCTGGGCAGGGATGAGGAAGTCAGCAGGGACCATACGTGTTCCTGTGAAGGACACAGTTAGGTTGTATATGTGACACATCTTATGTACGTACCCCTCCTTTTCAAACAGGACATTTCTTAGTTACGGTTGGTTACGGTTGTAGTGTGATGTAGTAGTGTGTAGTGTGCAATGATTCAAGTCAGAAAATTACCATTTAGGTCAAAGAATGTGCATTATGAGCGATACATTCCATTTTCTTAGCTCCCCTTAAAATGATTTCCCACGTGCCGTGACATTTCATACAGCATAGAGCTCCAAAGTGTGACTCGACTGTTTGTACATTTAGCGCCAAGAGTAAAATATACCCCCCAAAACCCCTTCACCGGCTTTTTTCGCGAGTGTGTGAAACACACATTTCAACACATTTTATTGAGAATTGCTCCTAGCTATGGTGTTACCTTCCCAAATAACTCAGTGAATGACTAAAGTACCACTCAGTGCATCCGTTCTTATTTTATTCAAGAAAAACCAGGAAGCATCAGTCCTCGCAAGAAAAGTTAACTCTGCTCAGGCCAGGGGCCATAGGCAGTCATAGTGATAGATGAAGGAAAAATTATGAAGAAAGAAAAATATATAAGAATCAATTTAAAAACTATTTTATGGCCTTGCAAAGTCACAACAACAGCTGTTCCATGAGTTAATAAAACCCATTTTAATTTCCTGTCTTTAGACAGCAGCCTACCTTGGTGAATGAGCTGGTAGAATGCATGCTGTCCATTGGTTCCAGGCTCTCCCCACACAATGGGGCCAGTATGGTAGTCGACACGTTGACCCTTGTTGGTGATGTACTTGCCATTGGATTCCATGTCACCCTATGGAAAACATCCCTTATTCAATTTCAATAAAAGGCAGAGAATTCCAACATCACTGGGTTTTCTTTTCAAGTGTGCTAAATACTGTGGAACAAATGTGCCATTTGTTGAATGCGAGTCTGACCATATACAAGCATTATCTAGGTTCAGAATCTAGGTCTAGGTCGAAACATCTTGGTTAAACCATAAAAAACATTCATCAGTGAGTTTTGTCTTGGCTACATTATCTACTCAAGGCATGTCTTGAACATGGCAGTGGCGGCAACAGACCTGCTGGAAGTAGGCAGTGAAGCGGTGCATGTACTGGTCGTAAGGCAGCATGGCGTGGGTCTCGGCTTTGAAGAAGTTGATGTACCAGATGCCTATCAGAGCCAGGAGGACAGGGGCGTTCTGGTCCAGGGGGGCTGTGCGGAAGTGGTTGTCCTATTAGGACAAGTGGGGGTCAATACACACCAGCGGAGGTAGAAATCGGAGGACAGTTTATTTTCATTGAAACGTGATACATGGCTGTACCTACCATAAAGTGAGCTCCGGAAAGAAGCTTCTCAAAGTTCTCAAAGCCTGAGGGAGAGAAGTGGACCAGTGATGGAGGTACAGTATAATACTTCATTCATGGCAGGTCATCAAGTTTGATTGACCATTTCATGTGACAGGAGGAGATATGAAGTATAACTCAGAGTGTAGTCTGACCAAATAATTTCAATATCTAAACTATGAGCACACATCCATAGTATAAATACCTATGTGCAGGGCAATGGACATCCCGATGGCAGACCACAAGGAGAAACGCCCACCGACCCACTAGAAAACAAAACGATCTGGTTAGAAATGCTTTGTACAATATTAACAACATCTGTTCAGCTTGAGACGATAGTTACGGATAGTGTGTTACCAATATTACACACCAACGTTACATAACCTCAGAGAGAGTTAAGTAGCAGTTTCCATCCTCAGTGATAATATTACACAGGTAGTAACTGACAACGGTGAGGCTTACCGTACTCAAATTACAAGCTCAGGACAAGCTGCCCGTTTCAGATCAAATAAAACATTTCCCCAGACATTTCCGGTATATAGATGTGCTGTGGAGGTAAACAAACCTCAGAGCGCTATGAAGCTAACTTAATTGAATGTGACAGACAGGGAGCCGTGCCCAGGCTTGCCAGTCTAGCCGTGCCCCAGAAAGAGGCCCCTTGTCTCTAAAACTGAGCACGCTGTCTTCTAATGCCTTATTAACCCTAATCTATCTGTGAGTGGTGACATATGTCAGCTTTCACAACACGTTTCATTTCAACAAACAAGTTCACGGTTACTCCACAATGTTATTTCCATACTGTGACATAATACGTTGACATAATTATGTGATTATGCCTTGCAGTTGATAATAATAGGTAAGGCAGATAGTAAGGAAATAGTTCAGAGCCCCTCAATATTCGCACTTCTCACAAAGATTTGTGATGCTACAGCCACCTTAGGCATGTTACTTCTGCAAAACCTCAGAGAGAAGCCATCCTCACTCTGACATAAAGGGCACGTTAGAGCTGTTACCCTTTAAATACCAACAATGTAACTAAATGTAGCTCCCTGACCTTTGGTGCCACCCTAACCTCTGCGAGGGAGAAGGTCACGACCAATAATATCATACACTCACATGCTCTTCCAAGGGTAGAGCTGCAGAGGGGGGCTTCTGATTACCACAGCAGCTGCGGGCCTGTGTTTCCATGCACCTCACAGGTCAAAAGTCTATCTAGCCTATTTATAGCGACGGCTTGAGTCCCTATCAATGCCTGGCACTGGAGGGGGAGAGAGAGCCTGGCACTGGAGGGGGAGAGAGAGAGCGAAGCACACATTCTGCATCATAAAGTACACTTACGTCCCAGAACTCAAACATGTTCTCTGTGTCAATGCCGAAGTTCTTCACTAGGGTCTGGGGAAGAGAGGAGAGAAGAGAGGTAGAATTACAATTAATTTGTCTTTTTTTCTTTTAAAGTTATTTTTTCTGAGTGGGGCAGTCCCAGTTACAGGAAAGTAAGGAGAAGAAGGGAGAGAGGGCATGTCAGCAGGGCATGGGCCGGATTCGAACCCATGCCGACATGCCACCTCAGGCCACACACTTCCTTTATAAAAATAAATCAATACATGCATGCATATCAATGCATAATATATACTGTGTGTTATCAATAGGAACTTACAGCATTTGTGGAGAGAGCCACAAAGTGCTTGGCAACAGCGGATTTCTGTGAAGAAGTAAGGAGGAGCAAGGAAACAATGTTATGAAGCATATTTGATAAAGAATAAAACATACATAACATACGTAACACAATTCAACTCCCTTCCCCGTGAGGTATAAAAGCTACCCACATCTTTAGCTACGCCCAGGAACCACTCCTTGGCAGACTCGGCATTGGTAATGGTCTCTTGGGTGGTGAAGGTCTGCAAGGTAACACAGCGTTAGATTGACAAGTAACACCAAAGACATAAAAACATGCTATGTTTATGTAACAATGTCCATGTAAAACTCTAAATCATTACAAGTTCACGCTGCCCTCTCTGCCTATGTATCAATCAATCAAGGCTGGGAGGCTGATATGAGAGTCATTCAGACAGAACTTTGGCTGCACCTATACAGTGAGCACTGACTAGACTAGAGCATGACTAGGCTTGCTTTCTTGCAGCGTCAGTAGATTCCATTCGTCTGATTGGAAACTTCTGTTATATGAAGAAAAAAATTACTACTGTTGTTTTTTCTTCTTCTTCTTTTCTTTCCAGAGTCACTAATAATTTGTATCATTTGTATATATTTCTCTGATATTTTTTATGTTGTTTATGTTTTATGTTGAGGACGATCTATTTCAAATGTTTGGCTGATAAAATGAACAACAGAACAACAATGATCAGGCACCTTGGAGGCCACGATGAAGAGGGTGGTCTCGGCATTGAGCTTAGCCAGGGTTTTAGCGATGTGTGTGCCGTCGATGTTGGAGACAAACCACACATTGGGTCCGTCCTTGGAGTAGGGCTTCAGAGCCTCCGTAACCATCAGAGGGCCCTAGCATACATGAATGCACAAGGATACATGAATACATAGTGACAGCAGAGATACCTTGATAAACCAGTGGAGGTTGGTGGAGGTAGAAATTGGAGGACAGGCTCATTGTAACGATACCATTCCTCATTCTATTCCATGCATTACAATGAGTCTGTCCTCAGATTTTTACCTCCACCAGCCTACCATGTTATAAACATCATATCAGCACTTCCACAGATGCTGTGCAGGGGGGGTATTCCATCAACGTCGCTAAAGGAAAATCCTGGCTTATTTTGATAAATCTCAATCTTATCAAAATAAGCCTGGATTTTCCTTTAGGGACATTGATGGAATACCCCCCAGAGCTTTACTCACCAGGTCAGATCCACCAATGCCAACATTGACGACATCGGTAATGGACTTTCCAGTGTAACCCTTCCATTCTCCACTGCGAACTTTCTGCACAACATATAAATGACATGAGACAGTCAAGTACAATGTCTTCACATACTAAACGTTTTTTCTCTGGTTGGGAGCCATTAAACTCCTAAACTCTTAAACTGGTTTAATGGCATTGTTGATGCTTCATAGAGTATGTTGTGTAATTATTTACATGTTATTCTTGTTACTCATACCACAGAAAGACAGGTACCCAGGAAGATAGCTAAACATATTTCCCCACATAAGTCAACAAAGACAACAGTAACTATTGAAAATAGAAATACAAAAGCTTTTTCTTAACAATGTGAAGGTCCACTGCCAATATAATGACATTTAGAGACTTGGGTCAGGTCGGACTCACGTGGCAGAAGCCCTTCATCTTCTCCAGGACCTTGTTGACCTCAGGCATCACATCTTGGCCGCCGACAACGATGGGAGTGTTGGAGCGGTTCCTCAGGGCCACGTGGAGCACGGCACGGCCCTACTCACACAGCAGACGGAGGGGGAGAGGGTGAGGGCATGCGCACACACACTGGGTGGACTGGACACGAAATGGAGTGTCATTGGTTTGCTTGAAGATAGACTTTAAGGTAGATATGACGTAGGCGTGAAAATGCAGGGCGACTACCGGCAAAGATAGCTACCCTGAACCGAAACGATGTTGAGTGAAAATTCAATGGAAGTGAAAGAATGAAATATCTTGCTTTGGTGAAGTTGAAACATCTCTGAACTGATTCCATTTCCTGTGGTAACATGTTATCACTGAGACCATCTTTACAGTGGACTTTTACCCCCAAAACTTGTTTTTCTATATATTTCTTGTCAACCCACCAAATCTGCTTTATTTCCATTACATTTCATTTGTGTTGAGGTGTGTTGGTCATTCAGTAATGTATTTGTATAATGTGTATGTTTCACATGTATCTAATTTGTGGGTTTCTTGGGGGGGGGGACTAAATGTCTGATCTCAGATGTGCACCTCAGTGGAGTTGATCTTCTCTCCAGCGAACATCTTTTCCCTTGAGACATCCACTCCTCTCGACTTGGCCTATAAAAACCACACATAAATCCACTGTGGACAGCTGGCCATGCCATGCACAAAAGATTAGATTACATTAGATTCAACTTTATTGTCATTCATGGAGTACAAGTACTAAGACAATGAAATGTCGTTTGGCATCTAACCAGATAGTGCCAATAGTGGCATAGTGCAAAAGACATGTAGACAGTGGATGGTATGACAGTGTATGGTATTACAGTGAGTATATGTACGTGCAATGCATATTAATATAAAAGTCAATATAAACAACATTCGTAAAACATCTATTCAATCAATATTTCCCTTGAATAAGCAACACAAAAACACGATTCCTTCATGTACTAGACATAAATACATAATTGTTCTAAAATGTCTAGTCATGTGTCTAAGAATGACAGTTTTTGGAAGAGGACTGCTTTTGATAAATTAATAATGAGAATATGTCAGTAATTACATAATACTTTTAACACAAACCTAATTGATGTGGAACAGTATTACTTTGGCTAAGATCATTAGTCCCATGCATGGTAAATACAATACGGTCTGTGCCTATTGAATACATATAATTGAATCATCTCTCTCTCTATTCAATAATTTTGTTTCAATTAATGCAATGTCTACGGGCAAGTAAAGCATAAGTATGATGACGAGTCATTTGACTCATTGAGTCGTTGAGTCATTTGAATCATTATTATGACAATGGACAAACCAGGTCAACCAACATCTTCATGACATCCTCGGTGATGAGGTTCTTAGAGTAATCAAGAAGAATGTCTCCATCATCGGTTTTCAATGTTGTGCTGTTCAGACATAGACAAAGTAAGTTGTCTGATTCAGGATTCAAAATCAAGTAAAAGATTTAAATAACTAACATTCATTGAAAAAAAAGAACATGACAAAAATGCATACATGTGTGAGACAGACAAGCCTGCCTATTCCACAATGTTGTGCATGTTTGCTCATACAGTATAGTTCTGTGGTTCTCATGCAGTATAGTTCTGTGGTTCTCGTGCAGTATAGTTCTCGGGGGACTCCATGTACTCAAGGTGAGGGAGCACAGTTTTACCTGAAATAATCTGCAGGCAATAGATGCAATACAATACAATTGTTTTGGTCTTGTACAGTAATTGCGCCATTTACTTCTTAATCATTAAATTATTTAACCTCCCAGGTCATAGTCCCACAGCTGAAATCAGCCACTTTGACATGGGTTATAGTACCAATTGCATATTATTATGGCAATAGTATCTGGTCATCATGTTGTGTGGTTTTAGTGTAGGTAGGTCGGACTAATTGGTAAAAGCTAGAGGATAAAACACACACTGTTGGGAGGATAAACGGACACATAAATGAACCCCCACTCCCCACATTGCACTGATGATTCTATATTAAGCACACTGTTATTGCATAACAATATGATACAATAATACTTAGAATACAATTCTTACACTGCAATCATTTGCAGATTATGAATATGATATGTGTACTAAATAAACACTAGCAATGTAAATCAGAGTTATCTTAAAATGATAAGGATACCTGAATTTGCTGAATCTCTCCTTGTCAGCATCGAACATGTGCCTCATGTTGAGCCCCATGGCGTGGGCTTTGAACCATTCCTCCAATTTCTTGAAGTTGGGGTCACTTGTGAGTCCCATGTTGTCGAGAGGGGATGGTGACTGTGGTCCTTACTGCTCACCTACCCTAGCTGAGTAGGACTGCCTGGCTGGAGGGGAAAGACTTTTGAAGGGGACTTGAACACCCAGGCGACTGGCCCCTCCTACAATGACACTACACCCCTCCTAGAGAATGCATGGGCCACTGACCACACCTACCAATACAGAACACTGCCATGCACAGCAACTAAAGACTGGACCAGGTTTAACCATCATCGAGAATAACCGAGAATAATACTTAAGGGCTACGTTTTAGTGGACATTCACTGGGACAACCACAACCACTCCCATTTTATTGCATTGTAGACATTTGTGAATTTTTCAGTCAATTTCTACAAAATCTTCAGTTGGTCAATATCTGACGTTGACCACCTTGCCTGAACTACCTCTCTGACCTTAACAATACTGTCTATGATAAACTGTTTAACACGCTCCTATGATCAATTAAAAAGTATGTTTAGACACCCTAGTCTGGGTAAATCAGTCAGGCATGCTACGTTTTGTAAAGACCTCTGCATGTACTATAAGCAATAACTAAATTTAGGTGACGGATATATGTCGCTCTCCAGCGTTAAATAAGTGGTATTACGCCCAGCACATTTTAGCATTACGATTCCGCTTCAAACCACCACTAGAGGGCGAAAAACTCCACGATATAACGTTTAATCGTCATGCCATCAGAGATGCTCTGTGAGTGTAGTATCCTCTCTACATTGAGACAGTGTGTTTGGCTTGTGGCAAGAAGTTGAGTCCCAGAAATGGACCTAATCATAGGCTAGCTACACATTCTTAGTCTATTTTAGATTGCGTATGAAGCCATCCGACTGGTTTAAACGGAGAAATGCATTATCCCATATGTATTCATCAACAAACTTTGGGATATTGACACACTCAGACGACGAGACTCCGATGCTTTCGCCACTTGTCTCGGTTTGTCTCGCGCGCGTCCCTCGGTTTTCCAAAACGTCATATCCGGTGTACACAGACAAGGGGATGCGTTCGCAAATGCACCGCGAGAGCGCCGGAGCGCACACTGGGTTCGACGTCATAAAACTACCGAGTCATTTGATTGGACGAGGGGCACACCGTGAGTGCTGATCAGATTTCCAGAGCGTGTTTTACGAACGCACCCAGGATTCGCTGTCAGAGGGTGTTGGACGCCTAGCTGGTAAGCGATGCGGTGATCTGTGCAGACACATAACTGTGTGTTCGCTGTGAAAGCTCTCTACAACATTTACTGTTGACCACATACGACGACTATTGCACCGGGGGTTAGGATACAACGGTGCCGATACTATTCGTAAGATAATTTTTGTTTTCTACCAACGTAGAACATCGTGTCGCAGAGAGCTAACGTTAGCTAGCTACCTAAATGCTATGTATGTATGTATGTGTGTATGTAGTTGTGTTGTCGACATCTAGCTAGCCCGCTAGGCTTGCAATGCGAGCTGGAGTGGGCTACTTTTAGCAGGGTCTGTCTGTCGCGTTCGCTACTAAGATACTTAGTAATATAATATAATATATAATATTAAGATACTTGCTTACGTCGATTCGTTTCTCAAAAATGATTCCCATCTGGTACTAGTTGATATTGTTGACTGTAAATGATAGTATCTTCATGATATGAAGAAGTCAAGCAAATGTTTGCTTGTTGCAGTTGTTGGCGGCTTATCTATATACGTCTTTATTGCTCATAATTAGCTTGCAACAGTTACATGTTCGTATTCATATTTACGTTGTTTCACTGTACAAATCATGTTTTTATAGCCAACAACTTTATTGCTTAATTTCGAGATCAAATTTCGAGGAATCCCCCCGCCCCAACCAACATTTGACGTTTTACTATCCAGCACCAGCTTATCAAAACAGCCTCTAACGTCCGTGTTCACTAGTAGGACCCGAGGCACCTGGCGATTACTCTGTTTGTGTGTGTCGCTGTGTACAGCAAGCCTGCGAGTATGTTTGGCAAATGTTGCTTTTTAGTGTTAAAAGGCCGTATTAATAATAGTATTAATAATAGTATTAATAGCTCCCTGGGTCTTAATAGCTCCCTGGGTCGTCTCCGAGAGAGAGAGTTGAAACTGGCTTGACTGCGCATGCGCGGATTCCATTCCATTGCACCTTCCTGCTAAATAGTGGTCAGATTCATAAATACAAGCAGCGATACTACCTACTACGTCTGGGCGTCTGTCTATGCTGCAAAGCTGCTAGCACTGTTAGTGTTGCTTCATTTGAACTGGTCACATAGCCGGTCCGGAAAGACAATCACAAAGGTAAAAGGTGCTACTACTTTATCATTATAGCCTTAGACAGTCGGTGTTGCTTGCCGCGTTTATAATTATAATGCTTCGTTAAACGTAGCGTAGCTAGCATGTTGCTATCAATATCTAGGAGGTAGCCGGTTGGTCATATGCGACCTGTCTGCCTGCATACGAGCTAGCACTCATCAACGCCCGCGACATGATATTATTATATTATTATAACGTGTTAGTGACCAGAGTGGTACTTATTTAGCTATACCGGCTTGTGGTCTAGCAATACATTGTTGGCATTTCGTGACGTTAGAATTATAAGGTTCTATCTCCATTTTTGTCAAAATTGAGTTTTGTACATAACCTGATCCATTAGGTGTTTATTAATGCCTGTGTGGTGTTGTTTTTAAAATGTTGACATTTTTGAGTTAGTAATTCATAAAATACAAATGTTCCATCTCACAAAACATAATGGAATGTAAAAACTTTGACGCTCAATATATCTGAACTGCCCTAAACGGAGATAGAACCTTATAATTCTTAGCTCACGATATGTAGCTAACGTGTTAGTGACCAGAGTGGTGCTTATTTAGCTATACCGGCTTGTTGGTCTAGCAATACATTGTTGGCATTTGATTTGGTTGCACAAAATAAGCTTAATTCTTAATTCGTTCGGTTGTTTAAGTACAGTCAGTTGCATCGTGAACGGGTGGCGTGTGGCAGCGTTTGCCTGCCAGTGTCCTCCTATTGATTGTGATTGGTTTTATTTTGCGCGTGACAATTTGGGTCTGGGATATTTCTGAAACGTGTACGTATTTAGCTTTTACTGTAACGTTAAACGACGTGGCTTCACACTCAATGCAGTCAGTGGTATATTATAACAGCAGTCAGTGGTATATATATTAGAATAGCAGTCAGTGGTATATATATTAGAATAGCAGTCAGTGGTATATATATTAGAATAGCAGTCAGTGGTATATATATATATATATATATATATATATATATATATAATAACATAGTCAGTGGTATATATATATATATATTTATTAGAATAGCAGTCAGTGGTATATATATATATATATTAGAATAGCACTCTGAATTCAGTCATCACCATCATCCATCTCGAGATTCGATGTCGATGATCTGGCCTATAGCCTAGTTCTCAAGAATGATACGCATGAATCGATTTGTTTTCCACCCAATGAATATTAAGTGTGCATTTGATGATGTTGATTATTCTGTTTAGACAATCTTATTGCAACCTGTTTCTACGTAAACAAACATTCCCCTACTGGGTACTGCACTATTGAAGCATTTGGTCTGCCTTCTTCTGAGGTCATGTGGAATGCATTTCCTGTTTGGGTCGCTGAAGTTTGGAAATGAAAGAAAAAAAGAACGTGACCTGCTTCCCAATGTAGGCTACTTATGCTCCACAAGTGATCTGAAAAACGGAACTGGAGATGTTTTGGCATACCCCAACTGTTGTCATTTGTGGGTATTTTACTTAACCACACCGGTATGTTGACATTGATTTCTCTGGTTTACATATGGGGGATTTCCCCCTCCCTAGGTGAACTTCTAATATAAATACATGTTTGGTGATGAGATTCATGATTTAGTCGATTATTGGTTTGGTGCATAGTCTCTTGTCTACTCTATTCCGGCCATTGTTACCCAAAGTGCACATATTTTGATTTCACATGCAGATTGATCTAGCCTATTGTTCTGTCTGTTTGGTGAGGGACTTGACGTAGCCTGCTGGTGACATTAACTAGGGTTTGTTGTCCTGTAGACAGAGGACTGTTTTTACACCTGGTTACATGGTGGTTTGTGGTTAGTTATTTTCCAGAGAGCATCTATTATCATAGGTAGGCATATACCCACTGGTTTCTGTCACAGCTGTGCTGCTATGGAAATCTATGTATGCTCTGTAAAATTCCTCTCCTTGTACTGGTGTAGATTTTGTTCCTGACCGTTGATCCAAAGCCATGCCTAAGGCTGACTTTAGCAGTCAGCATGGATCTGTTGTTCTGTAGCTTGTGTTTTTCTAACTAACTACGCATCTGATACGCATATTCCAATGTAGTTGTTACAGTTAGATTTTGTGCCTTGTTGGTACAAGTGTGAAAGTACTCAAAAAGTCACAAGATCATGTTTTTTCCCCTGGGGTGTAGACCTATTTGACGTCTCAGGGCTATTTCCACTTTTTGCTACTGGATAAACCAGACTGGTATTTCCAAACAAAGTATCTTTCTAGTGTTGCTGCTCATGTAGTGTTGCTCATAATATGCTGTTGTTTCCATTGCAGTTTAGAATGTCACAATGGAATCTTTGATGGGGAGTCAGGGGAGGCGGTAACACAACTCTGATTAAGCGGATTCATTCTTGTCGTCATGGATTTGTTTTCACCTCTCGGCTATGAAATGTAGCCCTGCAAAGTAAAGTGTGCATGAGGAGGCTCTTTACTTTGATGGATGACTGCTTTAAACTAAAGTGGTATAAGCGAACATTTGTTTTGCTGTTTTTTTAAATTTATTTGTATAAACCTTTCTTTATCGGAGTGTCTAGGGGGCCCCAGGGGCTCACTGATGAACCGACCTGAGAAAGGTGGCCTCTCGGGGATGATGTCATGGGAAAAAAACAGGTGTAGCAGGAAAGGAATCCTTATGTTACCCAGGTTACAGCCATTTGGAATGTAAGCAAGCTCTGGAAACTGGCCAGGTTTCATTTCAGATCCTTTCGCCCCAACCTCACGGGTGTCGACAGATCTGAAGAGCTGCTTAGGTTTCAGCAATAAAGTGATAGTTCCATGTAGTTCCCCAATAAGCTACGCCAAGCTTGTGTGTTTTCTTAGAAGAATCATTTCAGAGCAGTTTTATCACAATCCTAATCCTCCAAAAT
This sequence comes from Nansenia antarctica, assembly GCF_963989245.1. Taxonomy (NCBI): domain Eukaryota; kingdom Metazoa; phylum Chordata; class Actinopteri; order Argentiniformes; family Microstomatidae; genus Nansenia; species Nansenia antarctica. The sequence goes on along the minus strand of NC_137679.1, from coordinate 35,894,277 downwards.
TGGGGTTGGGAATGTCTAAATGATATAGACATGGCAAGGAACAAGTAAACCAATCCTGCCAATGTTTCTTCTGTTTATGCATCAGAGAATTGGCTGCATGGTGTTGCCTTAATTAGATGGACACTGATTAGGCTGTTTTGTGTGTTTTCTGATGGCCTATGTTGTTGCTGGAGCTGTGAAACCTTTCAAAACTTTATTCTAGGCTGTTTAATCTGATCCTGGTTATGTTCTATCGCTGGTCAATGTACAGAATGATAGATTGTTCCTTGAGTCTATAGGAGTAGGTGAATGGCATCGAACATGTATTTGTAGAGCAGTGAAAAAAGCCCAGTCATAGTGGTGTTCATGATTTTCTGTGGTGGGTCTGTCTGTTTTATTGGCACAAAAATGGTTAGCTGTTTGATGAATAATCCATGTCACCGCCACACTGCCTTGGACAACATTGGTAGTCGGTGCCAATAACCGCTCTCACTATTTTCAAAGTCTGAACTCACTTTAGCTGTTACATTCAATGTGGCCTTAAGCTAGAAAGTGTCAGCGTCACTTTCTTGGATATTAGGCCTGGCAGTTTCCTGACATCAGTGATTACTTTCAAAGCAGCAGGGGTTTTCCTGGATTATCCTATTGTCACATGGCACAGCTGTATTATTATGAAAAAAACTGACTGTGACAAAGAAATGTTTTTGTTTCACAAAAAATGCCTGAAGAAAATTAGCTTACGAGATTCTGTGTTATAGGCTATGTGTTGTAATTGTTCCTAAGCAGCATGATGCAAACTGTAGGCTAAGCTTTCAAGCCAAATTGACAATTTCCAATGACCATTTTTGTAATTTTGGGGATGTTGTTGAAAGGTTTTAAGAAATGACCACATGCTACAATACTCAGGCAAAGAGTAGGCTAATGGAGTCTTTTTGTGGGAGATGGTGGGCGACTTAGCCCAGACAGAGAGTGGGGTCTTCTAGGGGTGAAATGTCACCCTGTCTCTTAGAATACCAGTGTGAGCCTGCACTTGGGCATCTCTCTGTCTGTTTTCCTCTGTTTGATGCAAGCAATTACAATTCACTATACAGCACATCATACAAGAACAAAAGCCTAATTACACTTGTGAGTCATTGTTTCTTCACTAAGATCAGTTGGTGTCTGTTTTGTTTTGGCGAACATCAGTCCTCATTGTGTGCAATGCTGCCGCCTGATTTGTTCACGGAAAACCATATTTGTGTGACAGGCTAATTGGCTCTGCTTCCACAGACGGTAAGCTCATATCCTGTGCTGCCCTCGAGTTGAAAAGAAAATTCTTACTTTTGTGCTGGTGAAAAATAAGTAGTGGCTTAGCCTACAAGTCACAAAATCTGTGACCTCAGAACAAAGGCTTACTCAACTTGAGGGAAGGGTTTCTGTCTTCAAAGGTTTGCTACCAGTCTTTAATAGAACTGATGTCAGATTTGTTTTCCTGTGGCCTGAAAGTTAGGTTTTACACATTGAGAGAGGTAGACGGACGTCTCATGTCTTGATGGTCAAGAGTGTAACCCTTGCTCCCTTTTCCCAGTTGATTTAAGGGTGCTTACAGATGGATCACATTGCCTCAAAGAATATGAGCCCGAAGTGTTATAAAAGTGTGTCAGAAAAGAAAAATGTTGAAACCCATCAGCTTGCCAGGGGAGCTCCTACTTACAATGAGCCTCGTGAGTGGTGAAATGTGAGCCGTGCTCCCTTTTGGCCTGTTGGTGAAACGGGGCTGTAGTTAGGAGCTCTGAATAGGAAGCTGCTTGAGTCAGGAGGTCACTCTAGTCTTCAGGGCCATTGCTACAGGAACTGAGACACACAACACAGTTCATGCACTCTGCTCATGAGTGGTCTCATTCTTCAACTCTAGTTGACTGGTCTGGTTGAAACAAGTATCCCTGTTATTTCCGTTTCTCCATGTATATGAGGTGTTGAGATGATGTTGAAGTGCTTGTCACGTTTGCTGCCTTCAAATAGTTCTCAAGCCACGTATACCAGTTTGTCAACATTTCGCAAACATATAGGGTTATGTTATGTCATAAGTTATGTCCGGCAAAACAATCCAAGATTGTTTTTCTAAACAAATGCACTTGCATGTTATTGGAGTTTAGGCTCATAGTCGCCTCAAACCCGTTTAGTCCACAAGCGTAGTCCTGTCCTTTTGTTTTAGCAGCTCCCTATTTATACACCGCCATAAGCTTCTTATGTCTGCCTTGGTGGCACAGGTTATCTACTAGCAAAGAAAGCAAACTGTAACAGTCGGTCAGCCAACCTATTTTTGAACGAGAATCGAATCGGAAATGCCATTTGATGATAGAAGGCTGTTGTACAAGCCACCTTAGTAGCTCACATGTTGCTCCTTTTCTTGAGTCATGCGGCTGCATAAGGGTGTTTTTTTCTGTGCGTTGGTATGGAGGGGCGAGGGCCTGCTGCCACAATGCCCTCCTTGTGTTCCCTGGGCGAGCGGAGCCTGCCTCGGCTGCTGTCACACAGTTGCTTGCGGCACTTGTCCTGCCACTTGGCTTGACCCTCAACCTGTCTGCTGCCCCAGGGACTACCCATAGTCTATCCACGGAGACTATGTTAGGATTGTGAATGGCTAAATAGCCTACTACTCACCAAGATGTGATTTGGTTGGGTGTATGGTTGTATGGATTTCTTGCTAGTTGTCTTTGGCAGCTACAAATTGCGTCCCATAGTAGATTCTGCGGCCTGGTTATTCCTTAGACTTTACATAGGCTAGATATCTAAGAGTCAGGTAAGACCTCTGTTATGAAGGAAAGATTGAGGCAACACAGCAGATGTCACAGGAAATGGTGTACCGCCAAACCGTTTTCAAGGGCCATGATTTTTTAATGGGAATTGGTTTTAAAGTCAATGTTCCTCACCCTGTTTTTTGAAGAAGTGTCCTTGTTTGGATCTGCAAAGTGCATTCAGGGGGAAATACATTCCTCTGCTTCATTGGCAACAGATGTAGAGACTAGAGGGCATTTTTGAGCTGAACCTTTAAGTGCTAAAAGCGGTGCTGTGGAGAGCCGGGCAGCTGTTTGGCCGCAGAGGCTGAAATAGACCTCACGAGATGGGCCTGTGGTTGCTCTGTTACTGGGCCACTGCTTCACAGTGGCAGGCGGATAAGGAGCTGTCAGCATGGCCAGCAGCTGCCCCGTCCGCAACCATTAGGCCACCCCGCTGCCACACATAAAAGCAGCCATGTACCACCAACCTAAAAAAGGTTTGTAAGTTGTACACAGGTTAGCGTTCTGACAATTTAGTAAGTAGTTAGTTCTGTAGGTAGTGGTTCTGCCCTACCTGGAGGCTTAGCAGTAGCTCAGGTAAATCATACTGTGGTTTTGGATTTGTAACTGGCGACAGAGAGCTTGCTTCGGGAAACCTAAACCCCTTTCCTGTCCCAAGTGCAGCAGCTGAGATGCACCGTGGAGTTGGGAGGCTGAGCTAACATTAGCCCTGAGTGCACTCTGCCGAAGGAAGGAAGGACATTCAACCAGGCGGGCCTGGCACGGCGCCACGGCAGACTGGGGGGGTCCTCCTCTCACATGTGTTTGTTTGGGTGCAAGCTCTAATACGTTGTGCCCTGGGACAATAAACTGGCAGTCAATAGAGAGATAGCGAGGCGGGTCCGTATCAATATTGGTACCGTGCCCGGGCCCACTCGTCTTAGCCAGAGGTGGTAGCAGTGTCGGCCATGCAGGACATGGACTAAAGACACATCTACTATGATACCAACCTGACTGGAAGCTGTTTTAATGGGATTAAAAAGGGAAAGTGTCTGAGGAGACTGTGCGGACCTGCTCATTCAGGGTTCATCTTTTCTTTTTAAACAGTGTGGTGCTGGATTGCGTTGTTAAAAACCGTCGAAGTGCGCAAAAGATATACAGCTAAAATGCTGAATTCACTGATCATCATAATGCTTTCAAGTTCGCTTTCAACGACTATGTCGTTGGCAGTCAATGATAGTTACTCACTCTATCATTGCTAAATATATAGTTTAATTTGCTTGAGGCTGTGGCTTAACTGGTAGAGCCGGCGTCTAATGATCGTAAAGTTGCCATCTCGCAGCGGTTCGAATCCCCAGTGGACCACGTATCGAAGTGTCCCTGAGCAAGGCACTGAATCCCTAATTGCTCCAGGGTCGCCTATAATGGCTGTGACCCCTTCCCTAGATGCCCCCTCTAGAGCACTTTGAATCCCCATCCCTTTCCCTCCCTTACATTCTTTGGGGAGGACCCCGTCATTCTCCATCACTTTTCACAACAGCACAAAACTTTCCACTTTGTGCTTCATAGGCCACACAGAGAATTTGCCTTGCACAATCTAGAGAGCCTGTCTTTCATGTTTCATTGTCCACACACAGAGAGAGAGAGATGTAGCCTAGTGTGTGAGATGAAGTGAGAAATAGGCTTAGTTGCCTTATCTAATCATCATTAGACTTGACACTGCCTGCCCTGCCGCTCTTAAGTCTGTTATGACCTGAGACCAATGTCACAATGGAGTTTCCCCAACCGGATTCTTGAATTACACTTCTATCCCTTCTCTGTATTTCAGGACTGGTCTTTTTGGCTCAGAGTGAGTCTGCTTTCCTGTTAACCCCTCAATCCTTGGTGTCCCTATTTACTGTGTTAAGCAGCAGAAATTGTGGGGCATCTGGTAATTAGTGCGGTCGCTGTAATCCACGGGATTTAGCGGTGGCGACAGTTTCACTGCCAAGCAAGCCACCTCTCTCAAAGCACCGCAGCCGACTACTCGTGTCTCTACGGCCGAGAACAAGATAAGGAGTGAAAGTTTGCCTTGCACAATCTAGAGGGCACCACGAAAAAGTGTGTATCCTCATTTGGGAAGTGAAGTTATGGTGTTGATTATGGGATGTTTGACCAAGTCCCCATGACATGGAGGTCCCTGGGCTGCCCAGCATGGAAAGGAGGGAGGGGGGCAGTCTGTGGGTCCACAGGGCGTACCCCTCTGTTTGTGAAAGGAAGTGGAGTTTGAAGGTCAGTGGAACATTGGCGATAAACAGGGTTCAGTAGTGGAATGTTTGTGTGGTCGATAAAGGGGTGCACACAATGACAGGGGTGTCTCTGGTGTTATCCTGAGGAAAAGCGATAGCTTTTTTTTTCCCCCATGAGTTGCTCCTCGTCCCCAAACATTGTAGCTTTAAGCATGGGGCTGAGTGACAGTACCCTAGAGTGTTATGTGTTCAGTTCCACAGAAAGAAAAACAGGCTGTGTATCTACTTACACATCTACGTCATTAGTTGTTTTGCACCCTGAACAGGACGCAAAACATCACAAGCTAATGACGTAGATGTGTAAGTAAGTAGATACACAGCCTGTGTATATTAGGGCTGTCAATGTTTACGCGTTAACGATCGCGTTTAATTTGGAAACTGTAACAAGCAAAACATTTTTTTACGTGAATAAATTATTCTTATTACCAGAAATTTATATTACCAGAAATCCAAACTGTGAAACGCCTGTAGAGGGGTTTCAAGACAGACTGATTTGTGTAGGCTACTGGATTATGATGACAGTCGTTGGTGACATTCGTGACCACTTGTCATGTTTACATATGTATAGACGCTAATCACCACCACCCAGTGTTCTGTCCTTTGTCACAGGTGAAGGTCAAATCGACACCCCTTCTTTTTTTTTTTTTTTCTTCTTCCTTACCTATAATTTGCATTCAGGGACAGGAAGAAAACATTTACATTACCAAACATTGACACGGTTTTCTTTATTTTAACCTACGGGTGACACTGTTCTCATGCTAGGTCTTTTTTCTTTCTTTCTTTCTTTCTTTTTTCTTTTTTTCTTTTTCCCTAACCATGCAAATATGATTATGCTCATTTGCATAATGACATAAAAGCACCAAAGGGAGATACAACAGGTTGTCATGGGCATTTACTGCCTGGGTTTTGAATGGGGATATTGTAACTCCCACGGCATGTGTTCCATCTGGACAGATCGCCACTGTTCCCCAACAATGCCTGCTTGCAGACATGTCTCTCTGTGGCTGCGGCTCCCTATGCAGGAGGAGTCTTCTGAGTGTCAGAGTTTGACTATTCCTCAGTTGCTCTCCATGAGGCGCGGCATTAGGCTACTGTTCCAGAAAGGTCAAGTGTTTTGTTACTGAATTAGCCTATTATGAGATTAACGGGATCAACAGTTTAATCCCTGAAATGTCTGGATGTCCCTGTTCTGTTTCCCGTTTCTTATTTTGTGGTTGCAGTATGTTATGTGGCACAAGTGTATCATGTAGTGTGCCGTATTGGCCTGTGTTGTCATATATGGAGCTTTCCGGGGCCGACTCAGTTCATTTGTTTTTAAGCAATCTTTTCGAGAACTTTCACAGAACAGCCAATTGGAAAAACAACACCCATTTGAAACAAAGATCATCCTTCCTCTGATATCATGGGTAACGTTCTCTTTTGTTTCTCTCCTTTCCTCCCATAGGAAATGACCTAGAGGCCTTACAGATACATTTGTGCTTTTTGTCGTCCTAATCTGCGTTTGTGGAGCAGCGAGATCTGGAAGCACATTGGTTTCCGCGGTGAGTAATAACTACCTCAGCCCAGCAGAAGGAAGCCGTAGGAGGAGGAGGAGGCCAGCAAAGTTTCCAGCAGTCCTATCAGCTGGCCGCTGCTCTGCCCCATCCCCCCCCCCCTCCCCTCTCCACTCGCTGAAGAGGATCTCTGACGGACTGGATCTGTCTGCCCTCAGCTCCGCACAGCACCGAGGCTGCCACAGCAGAGGGAACGCCAAGGCACCATTGTCCCTGGACTCTTTTCTTTTTGTCTTTCTTTTTTTGTGTCTGTTTTTTCATTTTTTAGTCCTTGCTGTTGACCAGTGTCTCGTTGTTTTTTGCTTACTGCTTTTAAAGATTTTCTATTTTTATTAGAAGTCTACCGGTCAAAACATCTATATCTATATATGTATGTGTATATGTACTATATATGTTATACAAAGAAGGAATTTCTAACTTCCATTCGAAGGAAAAGTAACGAGTTTTGAAAGTTTCCTGGACTGCAGCTCAGCTTTGAATGAGAGTCAATTGTAGAGTGTTATCACATTTCTGGCTCAGTTCTCTCATCAAACATTGACTCCTTTTTGAAGCTGAAAATACACGATCTGAAAGGTGCATTTCTGCCCCCTTCTCTTTGCTGGGACTGTCCATTGTGAGCTGCAGCAGGGCTGCACATAAACATCACACTCAGTCAGCAAGTCTCTCTACCCGACTCCTTCACTCCATCTCCCTGCAGCTACGGAACCAGGCCTACTGACATGAGCCTCTGGCAGATGGAACCTCTAAGCTGTCTTTTTACATAACTTGAACAGTTCCAGGACTTTAGGGCGGGGGTTGTTTTGTTAGTTTATAAAGAGCGAGCTATAGTGGCTGGCGAAAAGGAGCTTCCATAGTCAGCCCGCCACTTATGTATTGTTGTAGTGCGCAGGAAAGTAAAATGGACTACAAGCGGCGCTTTTTGCTCGGCGGGTCCAAGCAGAAAGTGCAGCAGCACCAGCAGTACCAGATGCCTGAGCTGAGCCGGACCCTCAGCGCCCCCCTGGGCTCCTCCTGCTCCGCGCCCTCCCCCATGAGCACCGGGGTGGGCATGCCCGGCAGCTGCCACCCCCCTCCCCCCAACGCCACCACCGCGGTCGCCGACATCCAGCAGGGCATCTCCAAGTACCTGGACGCACTCAACGTGTTCTGCCGGGCCAGCGCCTTCCTTACGGACCTGTTCAGTAGCGTGTTCAGGGACTCTCACTACTCCAAAGCAGCTATGCAACTGAAGGACGTGCAGGAACACGTCATGGAGGCGGCCAGCCGGCTGACTGCAGCAATAAAGCCAGAGATCGCCAAGATGCTGATGGAACTAAGCGCAGGGGCCGCCAACTTCAAAGACCAGAATGACTTCAGCCTGCAGGATGTAGAGGTAGGCATCCCCCCAGGATGAACTGGGTACACACACACACACACACACACACTGAACACTGAACACCTGTCAACACATAACATGTTGACATAACCTGTGGAAAAATGTTGTTTTTTCCATTCATATTGGGGATGGGGGGTTCTGTGAAAGGAAATGTTATTAGAAATGAGAAATATTTTTGCTAAAGAGAGCAGATGTTTTTTTTTATAATATTTTTTTTCATAAGGCACCAGCGTTTAATCACTTGTTAGGCCCGAGTTTGTTTCATTTGCTCCTTTTCTTTTAGTGCTGAGTACTAAGACGCCTCTTAATACAGTATATTCTAATGCATAGCTCCTTGATTCAGAATTTCTTGGCTCAAATGAGGCCCTCACGCCCAATGTTAGGTTGCTGCTAGGATCTGAGGGTGAGGTGTGAAAAGCACTGAGGATGTGAGAACAGCCAGGATGCTGAGACAAATCACCCGTGATGCTCCCCTGGCTTTGCAGTTGCTTGAAAAAAGAAGTGAAACGCTGTACTAGGAGGTATTTTCTGTACTTGCAGTCTTTGTGTGGTTTTATCTGACGAGACTCTGGCATCTGTGTGGACAAGTGGCCTTTATTTACATCCTGCCACCACAGCTGTGCCTACTTCTAGCCTGTCTGGGTCATGAATATGAATGGAGAGAGTAGTACCACTCCTAAATGGCACTCCAGAGAAATGCCCTTGTTCCCTGTGATTAAGTGAACCGTTTATTTACCATTTAGTTGGGCCACTATCATAATTCCCAAACCTGTATATCTTCCCGCCAAAATACCTGCTACTCAGGTAATACCTTCCAACCCCCTCCAAAAAACAACAACAACCTTGTGCCACCCAGCGCAGCGGCACAGGGCATCGAGCACACTCTTACCTTCTCAAAAGCAGTTTTTAGCTACTTACGACTAGCCTCTACAACTGGCTACACACATGATGCCAGTAGTGGTGGCCTTGTGGATAGTGAGCTGGACTGGTGGTCAGAAGGTCAAGAGTTCAAGTCCCACCTGGGAACACTACCACTTAGTGTGCCCTTGAGTAAGGCACTTAGCCCGAAGTTACTCCAGGGAGACTGTCCCTGTAATCTCTAATTGTAGTCATTTTGGATAAAAGTGTCTAAACTATTGTCTATAGGGCTGGGTATCGCCACTGATTTCCCAAAACGATTCGATTCCGATTCACAGCTCGATTCACAGCCCGATTCGATTCGATTCACGATTCGATTCGATTCGATTCGATTCCAATTCGATCTAGTTACAATATACATTTTTTGCTTGAATATGAAAGAGATTCTCTGAACTAATGCTATAAATGGTTCAAGGAACCCTATGGGCCAGTTTCACAGACAAGGCTTAAGCCTAATCCTGGACTAAAAAGCATCTTCAATGGAGATTTTACATTGAAAGTGTGATTTAGTCCAGGACTAGGCTTAAGCCTTGTCTGTGAAACCGGCCCTAAAACATGTAGCATTGTTAAACATATCAATGAATTGACTCCAAAGCAGTTACATGAATGTACTTTTTATTTACATATGACTTTGCTTTTGTCCAGCTCATCTCTATCGTCACATTTTTAAAATCCAAAATGCACCCAGACATCTGACTTTAAGCCTGGTGGTGACTTGAGTGTCCCTGCCATCGCCATGTTTTTAGATTTTAGTGTTGAGACCTCACGTTGCGTGAGATATGATAAATTCTTGTAGCGCGAGATCTGGCCACGAGATCTCGTTGCGGGTTGAAGCTGCAAGCAAAAAAAAAAAAAAAAAAAAATTCGATCTCGGGATTTAAGAATCGATAATCGATAATTTTAATAATTTTTTATAATTTTTTATAATTTTAATGAAGATCGATTCAGAATCGGGAAATCGATTTTTTGAACCCAGCCCTAATTGTCTACTAACTGCTAAAACAGTTACAATTTTAAAATGCTCCACGCTCCCTAACCTTTGTCATCTGGTTTGAATCCAAAATGTTGTCATACACTGGGTCAGTTGCTTTGCTTTTTATTTTTTCTTTCTTATATATTTAATTTTTTACACCAAAACAACACTTTTCCTCCCTTCACGTGAGTGTAACATGATCCCACCATGCTAGCTGGAGAAGTGCAGTCAGTTAGTGCGTGTGCTTGTTTACTTTAGCTTCCCCCCCCCCTGTCTCTAGCTACCGTAGCAGGCTCAAAATCTTCCACAGTGTCACTGATCACACGTTGCATATGCTGTTGTATTCCTTTAATAAACATCGGTTCCTGCGATCGGTGGATGTGATGGCAAATTAGCACTAGGGACTGTGTGGCTGGAATTAGCCTACATCGCGTGTAAGCGTGCCATCGGCTCAATACGGCAGTCAGGTGAGTTTCCTCTAGTGAATGTCGTCGGTTCTACTGCTGCGAGGCCTTTCCCCTCGGTGGCAGTGAATGGGCGAATGGTCAGGACAGTTTATGAGGGACCGCAGTGCCTCAGTGGATGTGGGCATGCCCAGAGCCGGAAAGACTTTTACACCATAATATGTAATTTGGACTCTCTGTGGTCTTGGGTATGCACTGCAGCAACAGATATTAAAGGGAGCCCAACTCTGTGAAAGTTCAGACTGCAGGACTGGCATTCATGGCCCAACTTACTTTTGACTTCAGCCCTAAAGCCGTTTACAACAGTGTGTTTGTTGAAGAACTAGTAAGGGTAGCCTACATGGAAAAAAACAGGATGTACAAGAGAATAAACAAAAACCAAAATAGTTGAAGTTGAATTAAAGCTCTTGTTGTTATCAAAGAATAACATGTTTCATGCGTTTTGACTAGCCTACATTTGAAAATGACACAGAGGCTACAAAAAAAATCTGGATAGAGATTGTCATTTTCATCAATCGCTTTTTATTGAACTTGCGTTTCCTTCATGAAGTCAGACCTCCAGATTAGACTGTTCCCCTGCCACTTGAAACTTCTTTTCGCATTTGAGACCGTGAAAGGCTTTTCCTTTGTGTGTCTGTGTATAAAAATGTATTTTTGGCAGTTGTAGATGAGATTGAATTGGTTTGGATGAACAAAAAAAGCTTTTTGAGTTTAGGGAATTCTGGAATGTGAAGCAGGATTCGTTCCCCCCCCCCCCTCTCTCTCTCTCTCCGTTTTCCTTCTCCCAAGAAATCCAAAAGTCCAGTCAGTATGGAAAACAAAACGTGTGTTTTTTATCCTGAACCTGGCTCCCTAGCTGCTCAGTGCTGCCCCAGCTGCCAAATATGTATGAAAATGTCATGGTTTATTAGTACGTCGTCTACTGAGCTCAAGAGCGAAACCACAGAGTGAAGGCCAGCCAGACGGGAGGCCTGAAGAACAGGAGGCCATCATCTCTGAGTAGTCAGACAACTGCACAAGCAAAGCACCCCCCAAATGCTGAGAAAACACCCCTGACCTAGTTCAGCCAGCGGGCTTCAAAGTGTGTCTTTGTATAGGCCAAATCTTTTTCCCCGAAAGGTTGATGTTACCTGATAAGATGTGTTCATATCCAGTGTCTACTTCTGGGCTATTATACTCTAAGGTTACTGGCCTTCTACCTCTGATTTCACACCCACACCCACCGTGCCCGGGATTAGATCTACATGAGAATCTCAAGGTTATGTTCTCGCTGTAACAAAAGGCGGCCAGTTCATCAAAAGAGAGAATATTAAACCTGTGCCAAAACAATTGGTGAAGAAGACTGCAGTAGGCTATGTTGGAAGAGGCTTAGTTGATATGTGACACACCACCCTGTTGTGGTCCATGGAGTGAATGTTCCCATTGGAAATGTGTGTTTTTATTTTTTTCTTCTGGGCCGGTTTGAAAACATGAAACGGCCCAGAGTGGCATCGCATCTGCTTTTTCATTCTTTCTCACTCGCTGGTCTTTCACCCCCCCCCCCTTCAGAATGAGGATTGGATTCAGCAGGATTGTAACATCAGCAGTGCATAGGTGTCCTTAGAAGGCTGTTAAATGGTTCACTGTTTGAGCCTGTATCAAGATAGATAGCGAGCTTGGCTCTGTTACAAACTTATTCCTCAGATTTTCCATGATGATATGACTCACCCCCCCTAATCCTCGCGAGATTTTGAATTATTGTTTTGTTGTAGATTCCTTCTCGTTTTCTCTGGTAGATTACCAAATGAGTAATTTGTTTCACAATGGTCTTATTTGTTGATTCAATCTCGGCGAGGCTGATAGCAATTAGCAGAGCGAGGAAAGACAGTCATTTTTATTGTCCATGATATTATGCCACAGTTTGGTATGCATCTCTCGTTTGAGACACTGACGTGATATACCACAGTTAATAATGTAATCGGCACCATGGCATAAACAGCAGACATTTGACACATCCTCATCAGCGCTGGATCAGGACCACCGCTGCCTGGTCGGCCCGTTCCCTTACGCTAGAAGAATGCGTTCCTATCTGGGAGCGGAAGCAGGCTTTCTCGCCTCTGTACAGACCCTGAAACGCTGGTGTTTCCATGATGTGTTGTTGAAGAATGAGGACGCCCCGGCGGCCTGGTTGTTCCTGTCTGCCGTTAAACAGGGGCGGCATATTTCTGTCTTTACAACTCAGCCCAAAGATATTTTAGGCACGTACCTGAAAAAGAAAAACCCTGTGACCACAGCCAAGCGCTGTGGTGTCCCGTTGCTCTTCTTTAGCTAAACGGGACAACAACAAACACGTCTGCATATGGATGTTGAACCACACACACACACACACACACACACACACACACACACACTACACAGGGATTGGTAGCTTCCACCTGGAAAAAACAGCGCAACAATAACTAATGCAGTTGAGGCAGGGGGGGGGCGGGGGGTGGCAGCTGTTTTATTTTCAGCATTGATTGTGGAGCTTTATGACGTGGCCTTGGCTCTCAGGAGATTTATTAGCGCAAAGCGGGATTCCCTATTATGGAAGAAAGTGAATTTGCCATTTATGATGCTGAAGCAATATTGTATTGTTGTAGTTATGTGGAAAATGAGACAATGTGTTATCGATCAGAGCAGAAAATGACGTTGGCACAGACAAATATTGTCCTGCCACAACTAAAGCTTTGAGCAATTGGGCAAAGCTTTTGGGCTTTACAATTGTAACTCTCTCTGTTATGTATTAGTGACATGGACCAGTTGGAAAGAGCTCCAAAGCTTCTTCAGAAACTCTAATGCAGAGTAGTGTTTTATAGTCTTCCCATCACAATATACTCTCACATGTTTTTGCTGTGTTTTCCTGGCTAATTTGGCCCGACATTGTCATTCTCTTCTGAGTTCTCCCACAGAACAAGAAGGAGCAGCCTAAAAGCAATAGAACGATTCACTGCATGTGCTTTCTATTTAGATAATCTGATTACACTCAGTCAGAAGTTAGGTGTTGAGTTATTTAGGATCAACAACCCACGTCATTAAAGCCAACAGTGTCTCAGTGTGAAACCCAGGAATGTCGTCATGATGTCAACCGTGGGCAAGCTGCCTCTATGTTTCCTCAGAGCTCCGTTCCTGATGGTGATGGCGGCGATGCGATGGCTCTCACTGATGTACTTGTACTGTTCCACCACTCCGCAGGTGCTGGGCCGGTGCTTCCTAACGGTGATGCAGGTCCACTTCCAGTTCCTGTCCCAGGCCCTCCAGAAGGTGCAGCCCGTGGCCCAGTCGTGTCTGGCCGAGGCCCTGGCCCAGGCCCAGGAGCGCCGCAGCAGCGCCCGCTCCCAGAGCTCCGGCCCGGGGCCCCTCACAGAGCTAGAGGAGGCCTCCCGCTCATGGAAGGGTGCAGCAGAGGTATGCAGAGACCCACACACACACACACACACCTCCCAGGACTCTCCTTAGCTGGGAGCTTCCTGGTCTGGTATGGAAATGGGCTTTTTTTGTTCCTGGAGGTGAAAAGCCTTTCTGTTCTTACATTCCAGACAAATGCAGACAGTCGGCTACGATTCCAGCCACAATTTCCTATTTCCTTTTGAGGAGTTTGTCTGTCTGTCCATGAACCTGTGTATTGCCCATGTTCCCACATTCCCAAACACCCCCCCCCCCCCTCCCCCCCAGAGCCTGAAAGAGGGGGGAGGCCATTTTGTGAGAGGAGCTAGCTAGCTAATCCCGTGGCTAATCAGTCCCTCCGGCACATTTTGAGCTTTGTTCTGAGCGTGCGTGTGCGTGTGCGTGTGCGTGTGCGTGTGTGTATGTGTGTGTACAGTGAGCCAGAGTGGAGAATAGTGGCCTGATTGATCTGCTAGGCTCTGGCATGCGCAGCGTAGCCCTGGAGGGGAGCAGAGCTGGATATCCTGATGGAATGTGCTGCAGCGCTAGGCCTCCCTGACTCACTGCTGGCCAGTTTAGATAGAGAGAGACACTGTCTCCCCCCCCTGTCGCCTCTATAGGGGCAGCTATTCTATACATATCTAATTTATGGCCTGAAATATATATAACTTATGCTGCGCTCTCGTCTGAGACAGACAGGCTCCTGGGTCCTGCGGTATGACCAGTGTAACAACGGTTACTTACTTTTAGAGTTAACCACTAGCAGACACGCAGGAAGCTTCGACTCCCAAACGTTCATTCCCCCATTGGTTTTGTCTTTTGTGAAACAATACCCGCACAACTTTCTATGCAGATGTGTTGGTGCCGTTGTGTGATCTCAGACTGTGTGTGTGTGTGTGTGTGTGTGTCTGTGTGTGTGTGTGTGTGTGTGTGTGTGTGTGTGTGTGTGTGTGTGTGCTCCAGGCTACGGGGCGGCTGAGGGAGCGGGGCCGGGACGGCTGCCTGGCAGGCATCCAGGTCCAGCAGCTCTTCTGCTCCAACAACACCAACATCCCTGAACACCAACTGAAGGAGCTCAACATGAAGACTGACAACGCTTTACAGGTGGGGCGTTGGGGCAGCAGCCTCCTCCATGCACCTCCACAGCCTCTGGCCACAGTCAAACACTTTCCCCAGCCCCCAGAACCCAGAGCGGCTGCTTCTAATCAATGTGTCATTGGCTGTAACGTGAGAGGACTCGATGAAGCAATGCTCTGACCTACTTAGATGTTGGATGGATGTACATTCTTATTTTTTTTCTTCTCTCCGTGTCTCTCTCTCTCTCTCTCTATCCAGGCTTATAAAGTAGCACTAGAGAGTCTTGGCCACAGTGAATACGCGCTGAAGGCTGGCTTTCACCTCAATCCCAAATCTGTGGAGGCTGCTCTACAGGTATGTTTCCTGTTAGACACAGGACTTGAGGCATATGGATAACAGATCTGATAACACAGGCCACAGTGTGTGTGTGTGTGTGTGTGTGTGTGTGTGTGTGTGTCTGTGTGTGTGTGTGTGTGTGTGTGTGTCTGTGTGTGTGTGTGTGTCTGTGTGTGTGTGTGTTTGTCTGTGTGTGTGTTGCCTGCACAGAGCTTACCTTAACGTGTGTATTGTGTGCATGGAGCTTACCTTAAAGTGTGTGGGGTCGTGTACACAGAGTTTACCTTAACGTGTGTGTGTGTGTGGAGGGGTGTTGTGTGTGTTGTCTGCACGGAGTTTACCTTAACGTGTGTGGGGGGGTGTTGTGTGTGTCGTGCACGGAGCTTACCGTAACCTGTGTCTGTGTCTGTGTCTGTTTCTGTGTCTGTGTGTGTGTGTAGGGCTGCTGCAGCGAGGCGGAGGCCCAGCAGGCCGGCAGGATGCAGACCACCTCCCAGCCCATCCAGTGTGAGCTGCCCACCATCCCCGTGCAGATCGGCTCCCACTTCCTCAAAGGAGTGTCCTTCAACGAGTCGGCGGCCGAGAACCTCAAACTGAAAACGGTAACGGCAGCCCCTGACATCCTGGCGCTCACTCTGGTGATGGGTGATTTCCTCCTTCCTTTCATGGGATGACCTTGTCGACCAGAAGGGGGTTCTCCCCCGCCCTATCGGAAACCAGAAGGGGGTTCTCCCCCGCCCTATCGGAAACCAGAACTGTTTCGGGAGGTCACGTCCGTTCAAGTCCACCATGAGTAATGCGTCTCGAGTCTCCCACTTGGCCAGACTTTGTTTTGTGATACCTTGAAACACTTATTCCATTGTTCATCCGATGATGCTTTGGGTCTGTCTGGTTAGGCTCTGCCTCGTGTGTTTACAATGGGGGGGCAGGGGGGCTCTCTCCTCCAATCTGTGTGGACAAAACAACTCCTGATAATCTCTCACTATCAGTCTGTGCGGCTGCTGCTGCTGCTGCTGCACACTTACTTCACCGTGTGGAGACTCCAAAATAAACAGCACGTCGGGTCGACTTTGGCCGAGAGCACAGCACAGCCTCTTGAGCTGGGATGTGGGGGGGGGGGCGGGGTGGTGAAGTCCCTCTGCTCTTCAGTTAGAGACACTGTATTGTGTTACCCTGTTGAGTGTCTTGCGTCAGCGGCGGGGAGGGAAGCTGGCTGTCCTCGGTGTTCACACGCCACCTTGTTTTTTTTGTTTTTTCGTAGCACACCACGCTGCAGCTCATTAAGGAGGCGGTGGGGCAGAACGGCGTCGCCCTCCGGGACGACTCCCCAGTCACCGAGGTCCTCAACCAGGTCTGCCCTTCCAGCTGGAGAGGCGCCTGCAAGACGGCCGTTCAGCTGCTGTTCGCCCAGGCAGGACTGGTGAGTAGAGTACGCAGGCGGCATCGCACAGCGGCTGTGGTATAATAATACCTCTGTCTTTACCACACGACCATAAACAGTCCTCTCGGAATCATCCGACAGATTCTGCACGTGATGCCTTCTCGCTTTGCTTTTTAAAAACATTTTTACGAGGGTGTAATGATATAATGAATTGAATCAAGGTCCCTGACTCCCCTCCCCGCCCATTCCAGATTCACAACGCCCTACCATGCCCTAGTGAAGCCTTCTCCTACCCTGGCCCTCCCTAGTGAAGCCTTCTCCTACCCTGGCCTCTGTCTAGTGAAGCCTTCCTCTTTATGGCTGCTGCTTTTGTCTCCCTCTTGTCTTCTAACATCCAGCTCATTGTCTGTGAGGTGTGTAATGGAGACACGCAGCCCTTTGTGGCCTTTTGAGTGCCCCGGGAGGGGTAAATAAACCTGACGTAGACACCAAGTGAAGGGAACATTCCTGCAGCATCTGGGTAAAGGATGGGGTCGCTCCGGTGGAGCTGCAAAACAGATCTCCTCTAATGTTGAAACGAGAGCAGAGAGGGAGACAGACAGACGGATGCACACAGACAGACGCGCGCACACTGATGCACCCACACACACACACACACACAGATGCGCACACACACACACACACACACACAGATGCACACACACACACACGCACACACACACACACACACACACACACACAGAGATGCACACACACATGCACAGACACACACACACACACACACAGATGCACAGACACACACACACACACACACATGCACAGACACACACACACACACACACACAGATGCACACACACACATGCACAGACATACACACACACACACAGCGTCAGTGACAGTCCTCCCGGGGCAGCAGCAGCAGCACTAGGCTGTGTTTATTTCACCCGCTGTTTATTTCCACAGTGCGATCTGTAATATTTTCTGTGTCAGGTCTGGGGGACTGTTCCCATCGACCCAGTGCCAAGTTTAAAACAAACCCCGGTGATGGATAGGAGCTTTACATTAGCTCCTTATCTGAGCTCCGACGACCACAGGGGGAGAACGCAGGGAGTCTCCCCAGCAGCATAGCAGACGTCCACCTACCCTTCATTACTCACTGGTCCCGTTGCCAAGCACTTTCATGGTACCCAGCCAATTATCTCTGTAGCGCCTTTTAGAAATGACCTCTCCTCCAGAGATTTTTGGTCCGTCTGTCTTGAGAAGTTGTTTTGTTTTGTTTTGTTTTTTGTCTGCCTGTGACGTTGTTATTGTTGTTGTTGAGGGGAGGTGTGGACATGGTCTGTGTGTCTGTCTATCGCGACACAGCCTTCAGTCAGCCGGGTGGGTTCTTGAGGATACACCTGCTCTATAAATAACAATAGGCTGACTTCCTGTGATGCAGGAAGCCTCCTCCCTCCCTGTGACCCAGTTGTGTGTGTGTGTGTGTGTGTGTGTGTGTGTGTGTGTCTCTCTAGGTAAAGCCTCTCAAAGAACTGGAAAAGATTTGGCTTACTTGAGCCACAGGATTTGTTGTGTTACTGTCAAGCTCTTTAGATAAGATTTAATTTCCCCAAGTAACTCACATTGCACTTTACCCACTGGCTGAGATTGGGGGCTAGATAGAGATGTGTTGTAGTGGGAAGATGTTGTAGTTGCTTATCATACAGTATTGAGATTTTTTTCAATATATGCTTGAAGAGTGCTTTCACCAGCACAACTGGCGGGAGAAATGCATGATTCTATGAAGAGCGATGCTGATGCAGCTTTTTGTGGGCGCGTGTGCGTGTGCGTGTGTGTGTGTGCGGTTGGACAGGTGGTTGTTGACACGGCTCAGATCGAGAATAAGGAGGCCTACGCTCCTCAGATTACCCTAGAGGGGTCCAGAGTGGTGGTCCAGGTCCCCTCAACATGGTGAGTGTCATCCACCGCCTCTTCTCCTCTATCCTCAGTCAAACACAGCTCCATCATTTTCCACAGTACCATTTACAGTCCTGCTGCCTCAAAGTGAATTCCAAGCATTGAGAACTCCAATGCACTTCCCATTGGTTAAACCAAACCATAAAACTGTAGGCTAGCTATACTGTGACTTTGACCTGATAATAATAATAATATTAAGAGCTGTTTAGTGAGACCTTCATACATCCAACATCTAGGGGTTTGTTGTCCAAGTCCAAGTTATTATGTTACTAGGGATAGGGTATGTGACTCAATCAATCAAATGTATTTGTATAGTGCTTTTGCATAGACAAATGTCCTGTGTGTAGGTGCCTGAAAGAGGACCCAGCCACCATGTCCCTGCTGCAGAGGAGTCTGGACCCAGAGAAGACCCTGGGCCTGGTGGACGTGCTCTACACAGCCATCTTTGACATCAACCGATGGAAGGAGCGCAAGTGAGTGAACGGTGGCAATATCACGTTTGGGAGTCCAGGGGTGTATTCCATCAACGTTGCGAAAGGAAAATCCAGGCTTATTTTTTTATAAATCTCTCCATTTTGTTAAGAAGTCTTGCAAGACTTGATAGACTTGACTATCTTTATAGATAGATTTAGTCAGTATAGTCAGTCTATTCGGTTAAGTCTGACGTCGAACGTGACGTTTAGCAATTTCCGGGTCCAAACCAGAAATTCCCTGCACCAGAGTACCAGTGTATTACACCGGTAGAATGAGAGTTCAATCGGATCTATTCATACAACAAGGGACAGAGCACTTTCCTGTTTCTCCCATATTTGTCAGCGTCTTTGAGCCTCGGAAAAGCGCTATATAAATATAATGAATTATTATTATTACTGAGGCATTTCAAAGACAGCGCCTCAGCCAGCTTTGGACCCGGAAACGCATCACGACTTAACAACCGAATATAGTGACTATATAACATAGTCAGTCTATATTTAAGTCAGAATTTTCCTTTAGCAACGTTGATGGATTACCCCCCAGATTAATGACGTAAAGAAAACCTCACAGACAAACGGACAATAAAAGCGTCTTATCAGATTCAGCACTTTCTTATTGATGTTACTGTAGATAGTGTCACCACACACGATAGTGTCTTATCATTGCTGAAGTAGAGTGGAGACATGTGAGCAAAGTGACAGAACAGCAGTGCATTGAGTGTGTGGCTGGTGTCAATAGTCTAGACTAGAGAAACAAAGGGGCACCACTAGATGTGCTTTGCCTAGCAAAACTGGGACACTTAACATATCCAGTTATGTTAACCATATCATGATGCACTGCAAATATCATTATGTGCTTCAAATATCACAATATTCAATAATATTTAATTAAGGCCCAACCTTAGTCCAGATGTGTGTTCACTCTGGCACTGGTCGACTGAAAATGATAAATAGTCAGGGTTTGGCTCACCCTGGGTTTCAGTCATACTAAGACTATTGAACCTAGCCACCTGGGCCAATGAATGTTTCAACCTGGGCTTCTATTGACTCTGTATGTGTTTACCGTCTGACCACAGAGAGCAGGCCTTGCCCACCATCCAGATGCAGTTACAGAGGGAGACCCCTGACTACGGGGCGCAGGCCGACCTGCCTCCGGGAACCGGCTCCAAAGCTTCCAGCGGCCTGCCGAAGACCATCTCCAAGCTCACTTCCAAGTTCACCAAGAAGGCCTCTTCCAGCTCCGGGGGTGGTGGGGGCGGGGGCGGGGGGGGCAGCTACTCCATCCCCAGCACCCCGTCCCGCAGCATGCTGTCCGTCAGCAGCTCGGAGGACAACAAGCCCAAGAGCCTGGGCCACCCAGACGGGAGGCTTCAGAGCATCCTGCAGATGGGCAGTCTGTCCTGCAACCCCGACCCCGGCCAGCCCGGGGTGGCCAACGGCTCGGTGTGTGTGGACGACCAGAGCATGAACCTCCCCACGGACCAGGAGATGCAGGACGTCATAGACTTTCTCTCAGGTTTCAACATGGGCAAGTCCCAGCAGGCCTCCCCGCTGGTCAAGAGGAGGAACTCTGTGGCGTCCACCAGCGCCGCCGAGCTGAAACCCCCCACCGGAGCCCCCTCCACCTCCCAGGCTGGGTCCCATGGCACCCTGCAGCCCCTTACCCCGACCCTGCCCCAGCCCCAGCCAGTGCAGAAGCAGCAGCAGTCACAGCAACAGCAACAGCAACAGCAGCAACAACAACAACAACAACAACTGCAGCAACAACAGCAACAGCAACAACAGCAGCAGCAGCAGCCCCCACAGCAGCCTTCCCAGCAGGCACTGCAGTACTATCAGCACCTCCTGCAGCCCATTGGTCAGCAGCAGCAGCCCCCTCCCCAGCTGCCCCCCCAGCAGCCCCCACCCCAGGCTCTCCCCCAGCAGAGAGTGCCGAGCAAGTGGCTGGGCGGCTCCAGCCAGCAGGCCCCTCCGCAGGGCCCGCCTCCCCCTCCCCAGGGCCCCCCCGGAGGGCTCTCTCCCTTGGGGCCCATCGGTCAGTGGGGCTCGCCGGGCCTCCCGGACCTGAGCTCGGACCTGTACAGCCTAGGCCTGGTCAGCACCTACATGGACAGCGTCATGTCTGAGATGTTGGGCCAGAAGCCGCAGGGCCCACGCAACAACACGTGGCCCAACCGGGACCAGAACGAGGGGGTGTTTGGTGTGCTGGGGGACACCCTCCCCTTTGACCCAGCAGGTGAGTCGTCATCATAATCATCATCCTCCTCCTCAGGCAGTTTCCCCTCTGACTAACCGTGTGATTCATAACAGACAGACAGGGTTGCCAGACGGGATTGACAATTTCCAGCCCAACCAGTCTAAAAGCCGCCGAATCCACCCGTCCAGTGTGACCAAAAGTAGCCCAATCTGGCAACACTGCAGACAGACAGTAGTCCATGACACCCGTACCTGTCACGTTGTAGGATGTGACTTATGAAAGCCTGTCTACTACTTCACATCATTGGTGAAAGTATATTTGCAAGAGGGACTTGCAGTGTAGCCTATTGATTTAATGAAGGAGACCGGACACACTCGAGTTGAATTTAGATAAAGGAAAACAGAAAGGGTGTCCGTGCAGTAGTATGGTCTTAAGTATTGACCTCCTCCAAAAAAGGAGACCCCCCTCCCTCCCTCTTTCTCTTTGAGACTGGGTGCCCCCCCCCCTCCCCCCTGCATGTTATCAGGAGAGTGTCTGAGAGTGTGAGGGAGGCAGGCAGCACAGAGCCCCTCTCCTGGGATTCCACGTGAGAGAACTGTGTCAGCAGTGGGGGCCTGGAGCTGTGCTGCTGACTCTGCGCTTTAATCACAAAGGCCGTGAAGAAGAGAGAGACACTCCCGTTTCCTGTTTAGCACGGCAGTCATTAGCCAGGTATTCATTATGCCCGGAGACAATAGTTAGGCTTTGTTTTTGTTTTCACCAGGTTGTGTTGTGGGTTCAGAAGCCCTCCCGTAAGTGCTCATCATATATTCTCAGTGTGAAACCACATTAAGCCATTTGGAGAGCTGGCAGGAGAGAAGATTGCTGTGATTTATGATTCATCTTTAGGTGTTTTGTCAGTATGATCTCCTGATTTGATATCCTGCAGAGTGCACACTAAGTGCTGTCATTATACAGAGCAATAGGCAGTAGATGAATAATAAGATTTACGGCCAAGAGTGCTGGTGCATTTACTGTCCTAATATGGACTACTGTTATGGTTTCAGTTGGAGTGCATTGCTCTGTGGATGAATTTAGCGTACTGTAGATAGTAGTGCCACTTAAAGAGGACAAGTCACAGATTTACAGTAGTAAGCCTAGATGCAATTTGTAACCACAGTGTAAACCGCCTTTGATATCTGATCTTATTCACTGGAATACATCTGACGCTCTCATTCAGATGCACATTTGACACGCCTGAACTACAATCACATGAACATCACTGCAAATAGTAATGTAGGTCATTGTCTTCAAGCAGATGCCCCACCCTCCCCCCAGCGGTTATGATTGTAATTTGACATTTAATTAATTTAAAATGTGTCAGTCGCAATATCTTTTTCTTTCTTGTTGTTCTTTTTTCTTTTCCTTTTTTTTTTTTTTCTTTTTTTTTCTTCTTTACAGTTCATCAGACTTTTTTCTTTTTCTTTTTCTTTTTTTATTCCGGCGGGGGCCATTGTGTTCAGCTGACTTACGGCTATTGTGCTTTTTCTGCTTTGGTCGACAGTCTGGCTAAACGGATTGAGCCGTGGGGGCACAAACACAGAGGGAAAAGCTGAGGGTGTCAGAAACTGACTGCGGGTTTCTCTCCTTTTCATCCTCAGTTGGCTCTGACCCCGAATTTGCACGTTACGTCGCTGGGGTCAGCCAGGCCATGCAGCAGAAACGGCAGGTGCAGCATATCCGTCGCCCGAGCAACGCCCGCAGCAACTGGCCAATCCCTGACGAGCAACACCGGACCTGGTCCCACCCAGAGTACTACAGCGAGGGGTATGTGTGTCCATGCTGACCACAGCTAACCAAACACTGTCAGCTCCTACCATAACACACACACACACACACGCAAACACACTCTCCACATATCTCATACACACACACACCACATGCTGTGTCCCATCTCTCCACCCTTTTCCTGAAGTATACACTCCCCCACATGGGTGGGTTTTGATGGGAATGGATCAGCTCATCGGTGTGTAGACCAAGCCTCTGTTTTCAAATGCGCATGGGGAAGTGGACATGCAAGTGCAGACTTCAGGTGAAGGGTGGAGTACATGACGTGACAGAGTAAGAACAACATGAGTTGACTGCAGAGTCTCTGTTCTGACCACCACCAATGTGAACAGGGAGGCAGTCAACAGCAGTTGGTCAGCCAATCAGGGGGATTCTGCCAGTTCCAGTGATGAGACCTCCTCAGCCAATGGGGACAGTCTCTTCTCCATGTTTTCTGGACCCGACCTCGTAGCAGCAGTCAAACAAAGAAGGTGCGACACACTCTTAAATAAAGTCTTCACCTAACCCTCTGTGGGTTGTTACTATAACTGTGTCCCTTTTTAATTTGAAATTTTTAATAATAATACTCCCATCAAATAATATAGCCAGTTTCTGTATTGTTGAGCTTCATGCCTCTTGTGCCCTCAGGAAACACAGCTGTGGGGAACAGGAGGCGTGCACTCTCCCCTCTCCACCCCTCCATCACCTGGTGGATGATAATAATCAGGTAAACAGTCTGGAGGTTGATAACTGGGTTAGCTGCTGCTTGCTGTTGCTACTACCGGCAGTTGCTGTTATGTACACTGTGATTATTTCCTAGAATCACTTTAAATGCAAATGTTTGCGCCGTTCTAGGTTGTTGAAGGATTTGAATGTGAATCTTTGGATCTTTCCCCCCCCCATGGCCTCTGCTCCACAGGACAGCAAGACCAAGACGTGGCCGCCCAAGGCCCCCTGGCAGCACTCCGCTCACACCCACAACACCATGCCCAATCCAAGCTCTTCCTTGTACCAGATGAACATCCCTTCCACCCAGTGGAGTGACTCCATGCAGCTGTTGCAGTCTCCAGTGTGGTCCACAGCCAGTGACTGCCCTTCCACGGGGATCTCCTCCGGCTTCCCCTACACCCAGCAGCAGCAGCAACAACAACAACAACAACAACAACAACAACAACAACAACAGCAGCAGCAGCAGCAACAACAACAACAGCACAAACCCATCAGCAAGGGCTTCAAATCCTTCCCTCTTAAACATGAGCACAGGCCCTCCTACCTTCACCAGTACTAATCAGACCAAACGTGTCCTCTGGGGACTGTATATTGGCATGGTAGAATACCTGTAGCTGCATTCGCTTCGCTAACACGCAAGCTGCGACCAACACAAATAGTCATGTTGCCCATTCAAATAATAGCCAGTAAATTGGAAAAAAGGGCAGTCTTAAAAAGAAAAAAGAAGAAAAAAAGAAAAAGTATGTTTTAAGGCAAAATTGCATTGTTCACATTGGCTCAACGTTTTGTATGTATTTTTCCATTTCAAAAGTCCCCATTTGAAAGAGACGTGTTCTGAACTGCCATGTAAAGCTGTGAGCAATGCATGTTTCATGCTGACAGCAAGTTAGTCCGATGGTCGCGTCTCTGCCTGATTCGTTTATACGCTGTGTTTCCTCAGACGAGCGCTTGAGACATGCACGGCCATTCCCACACTTTGCTTCCGCAGCTGAAAATGTGTAACAGGAGAGGATTCTAGTGGACGAGGGCTCTTAATGGGATGCTCCAGTCTGCCCATAATTATATACTGTGTCTACATAGCTGTAACTGCCAAATCTCACGAAAGATGACTCAGACTACAGCTACCATCTACTGTTCCATAGCTTGTCAATTACTGAAGTTGAAATATATAAATAATTTACTTATTTTTATTAAGAGGCTTTGAGCAGGCTCAGCATAAATATAATAGTCATTGCAGAGGTGTAATTTGAAAGAAATACACTACTTTTTCAACAACTGACAGAGTAAAAAAAAAATATAGCAGTAACTATGTGCCATGTTGGTATTAATAGCACTTGCAGAATATTATTTTCCAACCAAAGCGTTGTTCAGAAGATGAATGGTGCTGGAGCGATAACAAGCGGAGTCTGGAGATTATTATACTGATCGCAAATAAAGTTACATGCCCCGTTGTGTAAAAGCATATGGGAAAGTCTTTATGATCAAAAGCGCATTCATTTCTGTTTTTTTTCCCCCCTGATTGGCTGTTTGCTTCAGAATGACACTAACTTCTAAATCTAACTTTTGTTCCTTTAAAATACAATATTTTCTTGTACAAATATTGACAGTATTAATCTTATTTTTGTATTTTCTTACATGTTATACCATTACTGTATATGTTAGTAAAATATAGGCATATTACATAAAACATTATTTTTTTTCCCAAGATGTGAAAAGCACATTTCTTTATTTACTACAGAGTTTAACTACACCATATATCTATAAAGGTTACCAAATATGCCATTATAATTAAACACTAAAACATTGTGTGATTAGGGTATTTTTGAACCCATGTTTCTTCAGTTTATATGGCTATGGGCTGTATTTAAATGCCCAGAATGTTAACTTTTTGTGATGTTTGCGGATGCCAATGTTGCCTGTATTTATGACACCATGTTTTCTGAAAACTAACATACTTACCATGTTTACAGAGAATCGTTTGCTGTATATACATATAAATATATATCTTTTTATAGTTCTGTGCTTTGCACAATCAAAATATAGGGTTTGTTGCTTTTTGTCCGTGTTATCTCCCAAACTGTTGCAGCCTTTTTAAAGATATCTTTAAAGACCTTGGACTGTAACTGTTAGCATTTTCAGCTGTGTCAAATGGTTTACTAGTGGCGTCTACAAAAAAGAAACCGTTACCCTGACAGACGATATGAAGGGGGACTGCTTGGCTTATGTTGCTTATTGTTCTCTTGAGCTGGCAACTGAATCTTTCCAAGTGTACCAGCAATGCAAAAAAAAAAAAAAGAATAAAAAAATAACTAGCAATTGAGTTGGATGTTTTTATGTTCTTTACTACCTTGGAATCAACTGTCAGCTATTTAGAAGGACTTTTCCAACAATATTACAGTTTGATCCTCTTTGATGAAGAGAGGGCATATTTAATTGTTGAGCAGTTTTGATCAACCAGACAGCACCATGACCGATATGCGAACTTAAATAGTTTTTTTTTCAACAATAATATAGTTTGTTTCTCATTGTTTGACGAGTGCGCATAGGTCATTGTCGAGTAGTTTTGTTACTGTAACTCACCCAGGGAGGATCAGAACAGATTGGCTGGCCAAGATACATTGTGCAGGTTCTGAAGCATTTTGTAGTAGGCACTAAAGCTACAAATAAACAAAGTATGATGTTATTTCTCCACCCTTCTCCGGAAGTACACACTTGCGCTCTTTCCCACGTGAATTTAAGAGCATAGGGCTAGTCTGAGCATGGGCGCTTACACCAATACATGCCCTTTTAAATCCATGTGGGAAAGTGCAAAAATGCATACTTCAGGAGAAGGCTGGGAAAACAGGGACGCAGCAGAGAGCTCTCCTGGTCTACATCCAGTTTTCTAGCTTCCTCTAGTGGTGTACTTGCTTAATCCTTTATCAGGCTTAACATGTAACCGGTTGATGCTGGGGGAGCTTTCACATCTATAACAAGGGTTGAAGTTGATTTTGCTCATATTATTACTGCAGTCCTTGACCCAAGTAATTTTCCTATGTGGCTACTCTGTCATATTAAACAACACTATTCCAAATCCGAAACTTGGTGACTTGCTAACCAGCTGACCCGTTTTATGGGGTGATGATGCCATAGCCCCAAATGTGGCATACTGTGAAAGTCCCTGATGGCTTTATACAATGAAACTATTTTGCAGTTTATCAACCTCTTAGTTGACTTCTCTTCAGACTACACCTTAACTGTCCCTCCAAAGACCTCTTCACCCCCTCTACAGTTTCTCTACTGGAAATAAAATGTATTTTTTATATATATATATAAATGACTGATGGATAGATGATTCACTATGTATATGTAATCTCTTCAGGAAAGGTGTGACTAGGCTATAGTCTAATCTATTAACATAACACAAACTCTGCATCTCACATGTACACACTGTCACAGTCAATTACAACTGTCAGGATGAAAGGAAATACGAAATAGTATAAAAAAATAAGATGTTTTATTGTATAATTAATAACAGCAGTCACACAAGCTGGCCTCAACATAACACAGAAGGATAACCTGGCTCTTAAATGCAGAATACCAGTATGTTTTGAAATTGGGTCTCCCTTGAGGTAGTTGTACTCAGTGGCACTAGTGCAAAACATATTTATATAGAAGTTATCTACACACATATTTACATGGAGGTTATCAACACACATCTTCAAAAAGAAATGTGGAAGAGAGATGTAGGACTAAATGACATTATGTATGAGTGAATTATTGGCTTTTTAAAAAGTTATGTCACATGATGTCCATTCTGGGCTGCTGACACTGGTACCTCTCCACTGTCACATGGCGGCTGAAATCAAATTCAAGATCAGTTTATTCATATACACTGGAGTGGACGTATCATCAGTAGTCAATAAATGGAAGTGCAGCTAGAATAAATAGCATTTTGTCTCGCAAACATGGCCTACGTTTGTGGTTGAATCCAAGTTGGGGCTGGCATCAGCTATGGTTCCCAGGTAAACGATGTTGCGGTGCAGGATCTGTTGGTACCTACAGTAGGACGTATGGATACTTATGACCAGAGCAATTACATTTAGTGCGTTTTAAGTCTAAAACTGCTTAGTACCGTTGAACTATCACAGTTAATAATACAGAGTTTGACCAGAGAATTATTTAGACGATGATTCAGGTGTTGGTTTGACTCACTGGACACACTCCATGGCTCTGCCCTTCTGCATGTACTCCGTTATGCACCGAACCAGCTGGTCGTTCTCATCCAGTAACTGAGAGGAGAGACATAAGACAGGTCAGGTCAGCCAACTAGGGGTGAAATCAACAAGACAGGTCAGCCAACTAGGGGTGAAATCAGTGGGATAGATCGTTTTTGTTCTGGGGTCTGGTGAGTGTCTCCATGCTGTACTACAGGTGGTAGCTAGCTAGCTTACGCACCCTCTGGACGGTCTCCTGGTTGATCTTAGCTTTCCCTCTTTGTCTTTTTGGCACAAAGACAACAGACATGTTGGCCGAGCGTCAACGGCGTATCTCTCCCGTTCACAACGATGATTTCCGGATCGGTTAATCGATCACGATTCCAGACTTTTCCTCCCAACTCCTTCGATGTTGCTGATTCGATACAGATCGGAGAAGGTAAAGCACGGCGCCATGATGGGTACTTCCGCTTCCGCTTCCGCTTCAGATCGTCGAAGAGCTAGGAACTAGGAGAAGGATAGGAACTAGGAGAAGGATAGGAGCTAGGAGAAGGATAGGAACTAGGAGAAGGATATGAACTAGGAGAAGGGTAGGAGCTAGGAGAAGGATAGGAACTAGGAGAAGGATAGGAACTAGGAGAAGGGTAGGAACTAGGAGAAGGATAGGAACTAGGAGAAGGATATGAACTAGGAGAAGGATAGGAACTAGGAGAAGGATAGGAACTAGGAGAAGGATAGGAGCTAGGAGAAGGATAGGAACTAGGAGAAGGATATGAACTAGGAGAAGGATAGGAACTAGGAGAAGGATAGGAGCTAGGAGAAGGATAGGAACTAGGAGAAGGATAGGAACTAGGAGAAGGATAGGAGCTAGGAGAAGGATAGGAACTAGGAGAAGGATAGGAACTAGGAGAAGGATATGAACTAGGAGAAGGATAGGAACTAGGAGAAGGATAGGAACTAGGAGAAGGATATGAACTAGGAGAAGGATAGGAACTAGGAGAAGGATAGGAACTAGGAGAAGGATAGGAGCTAGGAGAAGGATAGGAACTAGGAGAAGGATAGGAGCTAGGAGAAGGATAGGAGCTAGGAGAAGGATAGGAACTAGGAGAAGGATATGAACTAGGAGAAGGATAGGAACTAGGAGAAGGATAGGAGCTAGGAGAAGGATAGGAACTAGGAGAAGGATAGGAGCTAGGAGAAGGATAGGAACTAGGAGAAGGATAGGAACTAGGAGAAGGATAGGAGCTAGGAGAAGGATAGGAATTAGGAGAAGGATAGGAGCTAGGAGAAGGATAGGAACTAGGAGAAGGATAGGAGCTAGGAGAAGGATAGGAACTAGGAGAAGGATAGGAACTAGGAGAAGGATAGGAGCTAGGAGAAGGATAGGAACTAGGAGAAGGATAGGAGCTAGGAGAAGGATAGGAACTAGGAGAAGGATAGGAGAAGGATATGAACTAGGAGAAGGATATGAACTAGGAGAAGGATAGGAGCTAGGAGAAGGATAGGAACTAGGAGAAGGATAGGAACTAGGAGAAGGATAGGAGCTAGGAGAAGGATAGGAGCTAGGAGAAGGATAGGAACTAGGAGAAGGATAGGAGCTAGGAGAAGGATAGGAACTAGGAGAAGGATATGAACTAGGAGAAGGATAGGAGCTAGGAGAAGGATAGGAACTAGGAGAAGGATAGGAACTAGGAGAAGGATAGGAACTAGGAGAAGGATAGAAGCTAGAAGGATAGGAGCTAGGAGAAGGATAGGAACTAGGAGAAGGATAGGAGCTAGGAGAAGGATAGGAACTAGGAGAAGGATAGGAGCTAGGAGAAGGATAGGAACTAGGAGAAGGATAGGAGCTAGGAGGATAGGAGCTGCTATGCACATGTCGACCAAAAATATATAGTACCGGTACACAAAGAAATGTATTGACTTCATATATAACTGACTTACTTTTTTTAAACTTAAGTTTAATGTAAAAAATGTACATAAATTGTACATTGAAAAAGAAAACAAAATACAGGTAAAGGAGCATGGACAGTCATTTATTTCAGCTCACACATGATTTATCCACATCCAGAATACAGAATAAAAACCAGGAAACAAGGATATTGAACAACTGTTTATTTTCATCTTGAGTAAAAATCCAGTTTGCTGAGGGTTGCCCACTGAAAGCACACCATGCTGTACAACTGACTTATTTAGAAACAATATCTGGCTTACTATCCCAGAGGTTGGAAGGAGTAACAAACATAATGGAAACTTTTCAGCATAATAGGTCAGAAATATGTACTCTTTAAAATCTCAAATTAGCTCAGGACCTTACAGTGATGTGGTTATTGCAACAGCCCAGATTCTGCCCCCTCCCCCTGGGTTAAACATAGAATGATGGTTTTGTGGCTGTCATGCAGTGTTCTGAGATATCGGATTCTGTACAGCACCCAGTCAAACAGCACATTTTTAAACAACAGAATATTTTTTCCTAGCTGCCCTCACATTTTGTATGCTCTAGCTCGGGTTCATTTTGTAGTGCTTTCAAATAGTACATCTTACGTTTGTCAAATGTAACCCTTAAATTAGGGAGAGACGCAAATATATAGGCTTACTCCCCCCTCTGGCAATCCCCAACATACTGACAAAAAAAATGAGAACATTAAACAATCCCAATCCTGTACTGGCCCCAAATCCAGTTCTAATCCCTTTACTCCGTTTATTCTATAAGTAAAAGAAAAAAAGAAACATCAAATCTGAATCACTTCAGGCGTGATCTTTAAGGACAATAGTCCAAACTGCTAGTGCTGGACAACTGACAGGGCTCAATACACTTCCTTTAGCAAGAGGGAGGAGGGGGGGGGACTTACATAGCCATCTTAGAGTACCCATGCAATCTATTAGAAATTTGATACAAGGAACCTGTCCATAAGCCAGATGGGTCACTAAGGCCTAGAGTCACTACCACTGTTATCCAGTCGTCAAAAGTATACCCAAATACACACTGCTCCTTTGTTTCCTTAAACACTTGGTAATTATCTAATTTATGTAAGCATAAGCATTCAGTTGTTTCATGGGAACGTGCTGGTTGGACTTACAACACCGGTATAAAAGCCTAACTGGGTATTCTTCCGAAGGTCAACATATTAGCTCCTCGGTTCGTTTTTAAGCATGGAAATGGCCGCAGCTCAAAAATGGTCATTTCTTTATCTCTGCTCTAACAGAAGTCACTGTTAACAACAAGACAAGCCGTTGTCAGAATCTCCTGTATACTTGTAAGAGCTGGGTGTCTATTCATTTCAGTTGGATTATTTTGGGTTTCACAAGCAAACGAAACACGTTAACCAAAATAAGAATCACTTTTTGAATTATATACAGCTCAACTGTGATGAGCCTTCCCTTGTGAATAATGTGCCAACCTGACATTCTCCCAAAGGCCTATTGGAATGCGACAAATTGCAAAGCTGTCTTGACCAGAACAAGTTATACATGACTATCGGTTATTTGCAAACCTTTCAAGGTCAACAATTCTTTGAGGGGTTTCCTTTTTATTCTTAAGTCTGAAATGGCTACTTAAATCATGACACTACGCAGTTAATGTTCAAGCTCTGGGTGACATGGAATAGACAGTCATTTATGATGACTGTGATGCTCCGAGTTCAGCATGATTGTGGCAGGAAAGCCACCTTTGACTGAGAAAATTGACACCTAGTCACTACCACTATATTTAACAAAAGAAAATATATGCAAGAGCAAATACACGTACCCCATCACTGCATGACGAAGACAGCAGTCCCCAACAGTGACCAGCATTAGTGGGTCTTAAGAGGCCAAAACCCCACCTCCAAACAGCTTGAAATCACTCAATATGCATCTCTAAAACCAGAAATAAGTGGCAAACACGCAATGTCTTTGGGGTAGAGATAACAGAGAGATGCACTAGAAATACATTCATTCCATATTCAGTAAGATTATAAGACATAAATGATGCAAATTAGTGGAAAAAACGCACCGTAACCCAAAGTGTCTCAGGATTTTCCTCTCATGTAAATGGCCAAAGTGGAGCTCTGATCTGATCACCTTCATATGCAGGCAGGGCCTCTACAACAACACCCCAAAACCAACTAAGCCTATGATGTAAGCCACTAATCAACTTGAAATATCCCAAGAACACTGAAACGTGAGTTTTTCCTCTGACTAAGAAACTTGGCAAAGTACAGCAGAACGTCGACATACGGGATAACTGGCTACCAGGATATGTAGAGGAGGAGAGAATATAAAAGCTGTAACTGTGATCCAACAGGCTATGTAAAGGATGATGGTGCTCCTATGTTACATTATAGGATATATCCAAAAAAATAAAGTCATTTCAGTGATCAAAAGTACTCATCACAGTATCAACGGGCTTCTGCATACACCTTTACACATAACAGAACATTATCAAATACAATTGTAGTAAGAAAGGAACTCAAATATATGCAAAAATACTGAATAATTCCATTGAAGAAATGTATTTACACATGTTCTTGCCCCTGTGATTACTGTATATCAAACAAAGCTCAACTTTTTCCAAAAAAACACATTAGCTGTTATTCCTTTTGTTGGATTTTTAGAGGAGGAAATGGGCAAAGAAGCTGCAATCACACTTGTTGTAGTCAAGCAGTCAACCCCAGTGCTGGTGACAAATTACAGGGTGTATATATATATCTATATGTCTTCATTCTTTTTGTCAGGAGTTGAGACCAAAACAAAATCTATGGACCATGAAGGGCTACAATTAATTGTGGATCCATCCATTTCTCCAGGGGCACTATGCAGACACTTTGTTATCCTTCTGGAAGAAAGCGAAACGAGGTTAGACTACGGCACAGACGTTCTAAAACTGTAATGTTGTCTTGGGTTCCATCTTTAACGATTCATGTGTGGGTGTAAAGTAAATGGTAAGAAATGATTTACCCTGTATTCGTACTCAGAGAACTCCCTGCCACCTCGGCCTCCCCTGAACCCACCCCGGCTGAAGCCTGGCGGAGCCCCGCGGGGAGGTCCGAAGGACCCTCGGCTTTGTGCACGACCTCTGCCGCCACGGAAGCCCATGCCACCCCGGCCACGGAAGCCCCCTCTGCCTCGATTGTGTCTCAGCGGGAGGCCAAAGGTCTCTGCATTCATCCGCCTCTCCTCTGCCCAAGTCTTCCGCTCCCTGAAGCAAAAGGCATAATCTTTCCTGATCAACACGGATATCATATAAACCCAATCATACATGTAACTAGATAGCAATGCACAGGGAAAGCAGATTGAGGTCAGTCTTACCTGGGGAATCCTGAGAAACCACCAGCTCTTTCAGCCGCTTTCCTAAAGAAAAGAAAGAGACACATTTAGTGCAGAAGACTTATGGAAATATGGAAGACTCCACATTTAGCCAACATGCTTTTGTTGTCCTTTATAATTCAACTAACATTAATAACAAACAAACCACCACCCCAAAACTAAGAACTACCATAAAACAATATTACCAAGCACTTAAGGTCAACAACACCATGGAGCACTCATGTCAAGGGAACCGTGACAGTGTTATCTCAACATCAATAATAAACTTCAATCGAGGACCATACCGTGTATCATCACTAGAGATGTTGTCAAAGAAAGACTTGGTCTTGTCGTAGTAACAGTTGGCTACTGCAGGCTCCTCTTCCTCAACATTCACTTCGTTCTGGGTCTCCACACCAGAATCGGCCTTGTCCTCTCCGTTCTGAGCCTTCTCTGGTTTCTCTGGCTTATCATCTGGGGTTAACGAGACACAAGCAGAAGACGTCAGAGTTCCTACAAGTAACATTTTAGACTTTTTTTTTTACCTCTTTGGAGGTAAAAAATTTTTTAGACCTATTCGTGACACCATATGAAAGCTTTTTGTCATCCTCGAGGTGATGAAATTAGAGATTTCACTGCCGTACAGACAAAAAAGGAAGCGAATTGGCATTCTTTGGGTTCCAGGTTGATTCATTTCCACGTAAATAGATGTGGTCGGACTGATTTCCTTGCAGGATCTCATTTTTAAGACTAGGGATGTCCCGATCCGATACTGATATCGGATATCGCCGCGATATTGGTCCTGAATGCTGGATCGCGGATCGCACCAGAAAAGAAAAAGGCTCCGATCCGCGTGCCCGATCTGGCGTGTCACTCAAGTGACGACAACAGTAGTAGCCAGTGGTCACGTGCATGACCAGGGCTCGATAGTGCGACTGTTTTGGTCGCATTTGCGAGTGAATATATTTCTGTGCGACTTGGAAATACATTCAATCGCACCAGTGCGACTACTGCTGAACTACTGTCATGCGCAGTCAAACTTATGTGTATAAGCGATGAGGGAATGAAAACTGAACAGAAACGCGTGTCGCAGAAATGCTTCACGCGTGTCCTATATGCGCTTAAAATGCGCATAATGGGTATATTGGATACAGCTTCCGGTTTCATTACAAAGAGGTTAACCCTATATGTGCCTGACGTCTAACAACATTCAAATGACTCTAACTATCTATCTTCGCATTTTTTCGGATTTCAATGTATGACACATCATTTGAAAGCTTATGATCCGTAGTTCCAATCCACAACACGTCGCATTTGTTGCTTTAATAAAGGCTGGCAGTCTTTAATTTAACTGTTGTTGGTGTGGACTATATACTGGGGAGGTATTTGTTATTATTCAGGGGTCAAAACATTTATACAAATATCGGATCGGTATCGCAGATACCCGAAGCCCAGGTATCGGTAGTGAAAAAGTGGGATCGGGACATCCCTATTTAAGACCTAGCGCCTCGTTTTTAGACCGAATAACTGCAAATATTGGCCTTTATAGGACTTATAAATTGGCCTGTTGGATTTTTGACTTAACAGCTTTTTAAGAGCAGCGCGGGAACCCTGAGACATGTACACATTTATATGTGACGAGTGGGGCTCGAACCTCTCACAAATGGAAGACCCAATTGTCTACCATACCAGGCCAAGAGGACACCGTCATGGTCTGAGGGCGATATTTGACTTTACATGTTTACTGAGAGAGGGCTACCTTCACCACGAGAGCATGATTCCAAGTCACCTCTGCACTCCCAATCTATCATGTTTCTTTCTGATGTCTATTTTATGGCTTTTTTAATTATATTATTATTCAATTGTCACTTTATTTTGTTGCTGCTGTTTGTGATGTGAGCTTCTGTAACGCCTTAATTTCCCCTTGAGGATCAATAATGTACCTACCTATCGGTCTCTCTCAGTTAAAGCTAAGAAATAAACACAAGAGGTATCGAGGTACAATGAAGATGCGGTGTTCCAAGCTGAAGTCATATCAGGAATTCTCATGCACGCCAGCCTAACATTTCCCAGGCTAGGCAAGGTCATTACTTAGAGTTTGTACCTTTCAGTTTGAGTTTGTTCTGGAACTCTTTATCAATGTCCTCCTTGTTGAACTGAGCGTTGGCACTCTCAAAGTCAAAGTCGTTCTCAAACTTCATTGGGCCATCCCTGCGCACGTTAAAGTGGCCTCTGCCGCGGTGACCCCCTCCACGGCCGCGACGGACAGGGGGCGGACCAACTGGGGGGGAGACAATGTTGGATTTACAGAATCAATCACTACATGCACTGTGAGGTCTGTCTGAATCAGCACAGATCAAATGTTGGCTGGAAACAACATCTGTCGGGGTAAAGACCCACGTTAACAGCGCTGGCTCAATTACCAATGTAGACCCCCGTAAGCAACTCACCAGGCTGACGTCTCCTGGGATCCCGGTTCTCATTACTGCCCTGGTCAGAATCTGGTCTGGGTACCGATCGTGGAACGTCAGGGCCTATACAGCACAAATGACAGGACTATGAGACACACTGTCTCTTGTTCTTAGCATCTCATTGGAGTTAGGAAGTTATGTACTGTAAGATGCTACAATGCTAACACTAACCCCTTCTCTGCTCCAGGAGGTCTGGAGGCCGTTGGCTGCTGGCAGTGGGGGGGGGTCTGGCTGCTGGTGCTGCAGCTGGCATCCTTTGTCCCACTGGTACAGGTGGTGCAGGGGCCTGCATGGGGGCAGTTTGCACTGCCTGCTCCAGGGTGGGGCTTTTCCTCAGAGGGTCAAGCTGGGGACTGGTACGCCCTAACAAACAAGACAGAATTGTGTTTACGATGCAGGAGCCACTGAAGTTTACACTGATGTCAAGCGTGAGCAACTCGAAATATCCGATGTTAGGCAGCAGGCACTGATCATCCATCACGTAGTATGTCTCAGGAGTGAGGAGTTATAGGTCAGTAAGCTGAAGGCAGGCACAAACCTGGCACAAACTGCTGAGCCACAAGAGGGCTTGAGCTGAACTGGCTGTAGGGGGGGACAGGGGCCCTGCTGAAAGGTGCATAGGGGCCCACAGTCTGGAACGATGGGGGTGCTGCATTGCTCGATCCAAGTGAGGACTGAGGGAGAAAAACAACATCAAATAAAATGTTAGAGACAGGACTGACCAAAACTGTTATTCGGGTCTTGTGGTGTCAGTGTCACACACGACAAGATCAATCCCCACACACTCTGAATTCTATGTAGTCAAGACATGCGACATGGAACTCAGATATCGGCTCACCTGAACAATGGCAGGGTCCTGAGGCAGAGAGCTGGTGGCTTTGGGCGGCTCGCACACGGTCAGATCTTTGATGTCACTCCCTCGGAAGATGATGTACTCGAAGATCTCATCTCGTGGCGGAATCGGCCTGTCCGTGGGCCGATCTTCAGTGCCGAAGGAGCGGACTGATAGGGGGAGAAATACCAAACATTGTCATACCAAAAAAAACAAAAAACAGCAGAGGTTATTGTTGAAAAAAAAGCACGTTATGTCAAATAAAACACCAGTCGCACGGTGCACCCGTCTGTCCCTGAGCTGAAAAGGCACCGCAGGAAGGACGTAAACAAAGACATAGCATGTCAACGTGTGCATAGCCTGCTCCACATAGAGCCAATATAACACTTATAGCCATTCTGTGTAGCTAGCACCAGTAGAAACACTAAGTCACTGACCCCATCCTAAAACCAGAGGCGTGTTTACGTTCACAACAAAGACCATCAGCGAGCTATGGTCAATAACGATGGGTAAACGTTGGCTATTTTGATCCTAGCATTGTGGCAAGCTAACAGCTAGCTGGCTAGTTTCTTTACTGGGGGGCTAGGTGGCTAACAGCTAAGCGAGACGTCCAACGTCCAGCTGACAGACATGATCTGGACTGATTTGATCTGACAAGACTGTTTTTCCTCACCACATTTTCAGACCGTAGGTTAGTTAGCCTCCTAAGCTAACCCGTTAGCCTCCTAAGCTAACCTGTTAGCTTACCTTTAGACTGTAGGCTAGCCTCCTAAGCTAGCCCGTTAGCTTACCTTTAGCCAGAGCCACAGTGGAGTTCTCCGTATCGATGGTGTATAGAATTCCCTCATAGCGGATCTCGGCCTTCGAGATGAGGCTAATCTTACTGCCTATGTAGGGCGTCCCTCCACTCATAATGCTGCCTTCTCTTTCGTTCGAGTGTCAGTGTCGGATTGAACGATACAGAAATCCCCCGTAAGTATTGATAAATACTGCCTTTTAATCCCGTTCGCACACTTCTATTCTTCCCCCGTTAGTTGGTTCTTGCTCCAGCTCGCTAGCTAGTTAGCTACCACGACATGGCCGTTGTCATGTTCGTGCATTACACCCGCAGAGAATGGTGGGAGATTGCGATATCGCGATATTTTGCACACGGGAACCTGGCTGCAACGTTTTCGCGGGGTGATGGATTTGCCTCTGATCACTGATCTAAGGTCAGTTTAGCCCTGGTTTAACCTGGGTTAACTACCTCTACGTCTGAAGCTGTTCGCTGATCCTAGACCTGTGCGTCTGGGCAACGTCAGATTAAAAAAGAACGATTACAGTATCAAAAGCTATATATTTGATGAATTGTTGTACATTTCCTTGAGATAATATAATATAATATATAATTATAATAATAATAATAATATAATATGTCACGAAATGGAGAACACCAACGTATCACATTGAAATATATATATATATTTTAACATACTTTCAATAGCTGTTTACTTGGTGTTTGTATTTGGCATGCAAGGATCAAGGGGAAAGCAAGACTGACAATAGACAGAATAATTGTTTAATGAACAAATTGTTTAATGAAGCTTCTCACTGTTCACAGAGTGTTTGTATACTGTACACCTATGTAGGATATGTGTTTTCAAGCAAGACGATACCATCCCACCCTGGGTAGGAACACTTTGCTCGGCTGCCCTCGAACAGGCGGTTCAGGACCATGTTCGCAAGGACAAACAGACTGAAGCTCAGCTTCTACCCCAGGGCCATTCAGGCCCGGAACACAGCAAAGACCGAGGTTCTAGGCCCTGGACAATCTAGACAAATTGATGGCAGCTACTAGATTGAAATCAAGTGTAATACTGAAACACAAATGTGTACATTTCAAACCTGCAAACTGCGACACGTTAAATGAATGTGCAATAACACTATGTGCAATATGACAACCCTAGGGTACATAAGGTTCAGAGAATAGGAAATGTTAGAATAGGTATAGCATAGCATAGAGTACAGCACAGTGTTTTATTTGTATAGTATAGTGGATAGTGTACATAGCCTTTATTTATGTAAACCAGCTCCTTTCCCTTCTTGTTTTTTAGTTTTTTTTTCCTAGCACCAGGGGAGCCCCCCCTCCCAAATTTCGTTGTTTGGTACCTGTCCTGTACACTATATCAATGACAATAAAGACCATTCATTCATTCATTCATTCATTCATTCATTCATTCAAGACACATTGTGAGTTAGCCAGCTGATTTCTTACACACTCATCGTAACACGCGATTATGATGGTACATCTCAACACAAGCCTCTCTGTTGTTGGGTATGGAAGCATATAGTAGACAATATGAGATTGCAATTGCATGTTCCACTTTTGCATGCATTCTTTCAGACAATATTCAAATTCAAATGCAATTCTATATCCATTACCTAATTGTCATCATATTATATTTCTGACGTGGATTCATAAACTAACGTTCAACTAATGACCACTCCGAGGTATCGGGCTTTGTATTTGAAACAAAACCAACGTGAGGGTAGTCGCCATAGGGCTTTCACACCGGCAGTTCCGAACGCCGGTTCGCGTTCGCGTTCGGAAACCTCCGAACGTTGGCGCTGTCTGGCGAACGATACACTGGTATGAACGCGGGCTCGTTCGCCAGACAGCGCCAACGTTCGGAGGTTTCCGACC
This sequence comes from Nansenia antarctica, assembly GCF_963989245.1. Taxonomy (NCBI): domain Eukaryota; kingdom Metazoa; phylum Chordata; class Actinopteri; order Argentiniformes; family Microstomatidae; genus Nansenia; species Nansenia antarctica. The sequence continues at coordinate 35,855,142 of NC_137679.1, read as the reverse complement.
GCGAACGCGAACCGGCGTTCGGAACTGCCGGTGTGAAAGCCCTATATGGTATGACTACTGGGGGATATTCCATCAACGTCGCTAAAGGAAAATTCAGGCTTATTTTTGATAAATCTCGCGAGAGTTATCAAAATAAGGTTGGATGTTTTTGTCAATCTCTCGAGATTTATAATAATAATAATAATAATAATAATAATAATACATTATACTTATCTAGACACTCAAAGACGCTTTACAAAGATTAAAAGATCGAGTAGTAATAAAAAAAGAAAATAAAGTATAGGGGCCTAATTAAGGTAGTGCTGGGGACACATGGACACATGGGAAGGGAAATAAGCCTGGATTATCCTTTAGTGACGTTGATGGAATACCCCCCTGAAGTGAATGCTATTGAACTAATGATGTACAATTATGTACACTGTTTGTGTATGTCTGTGTGTCTTTCCCCGCAAGGTGTATGGCAGTGATTGCCACACATGGAATAGAGTAACATGTCATGCTACACTATCCCTCATATCTCAACAAATTACTCGCAATTACAAATTACTCCTAAGGATGGTTCCTAAGGATGATTTCTCAATCTAACAGATTTGATTTTTAAAACATGCCTATTCATGTACAAGTTCATAAACAATAAGCAAGATATTCCTGATAGGCCTACTTTCCATAGTTTCTTTATGTTTTCATCAGACATGGTTGGATTTGTTTTGGACAAATCATGCCCCTCAGCTCAAGAGACCTGTCACGTGTCTTTGTGATGTCATACTGTATTATTATATTATTTTTAAATTATCTTTATTACATTCTATTAATGTTTTATTCATATTTTATCAGTTCTCTTTTACCCTACTAATTCCTACTTAGTTCCATAACTGCTTATGTTACCAGTGAAGACAAGAGCAGGTGATCTCCAATTGACAATTGGTTTTATTGTGAAATTATTGTGATTGAAAATCATTCCCCTTAGGGAGGGGGGTGTGGAGGGAGGGGGGGAGGGTGAGGAAGGCACCCTTACCCCCTCCGTCCACTCTCCCCTCCATAAGGGGAATGATTTAAAGTAACACCGCCTGCCGAGCCCAGCCTACCGGCTCTGTCATGCCAAATCCTGGCACTGGCTAATCGTTTGCTAATCGTTCGAACGTTCGACGTGCGTTCCAGACTAGGGCCAAAATCTGACCGCCTGTGACGT
>NC_137679.1:35831453-35848953 GCF_963989245.1 Nansenia antarctica | reverse complement strand
TCTTATGCTGTTCAGTGGTCACTGAAACAGATCATTGGCAGCAGACCAATACCCTAGAGTGCTATATTAGATTTATTAGGTTTATTAATATATAGTAGATCCTAATATACCACTCTCTCCCAGATGAGATCACCCTTTCTTTGCTTGATTTTACTTTAACTGACAACTCCAGACAGTGATATACATTTCACAACCATGTGTAGATCATATTGTTTATCCCACTAAGTGAATGTATTAAATATCCACATAGAGGCATCAAAAGTAGAACTTGATGTGAGCACTTCAACACAGGGTATCATTCTTAGTCGTAGCTAATAGGCACAGTCTTCATTCACTAATCGGCTCGCAATGTGTGTCATATTGGCGTACAGTTGCGGACTAGGCCCATGATAACGGTGCTGTGCCCGCGGCGTCCGCAACTGTGATTAGTCGGTGCTCCTCGTGCCCTCAGCGTGGTGCGTGATTAGGTCACCATGGGTTTGAAAGTACTTTCAGTGGTAACGCATTAACACAGTCTAAATGAAATCCTAGCTGTGTCTTTTAATAATCAACAGACCAAACACACTCGGGATGATCTGAGGCTCACTTCTTTCACTGAGGTTTGAAGTGAGATTTACAGTGATCTGATTGGCTGATCCAGAGGCTTCTAGTGATGTTAGATATCTATGAGCTGAATGTGGATCAGGTGAGGCTGGTGCAGGTAGAAATCGGAGAGGACGGGCTCATTGCAGTGCATGGAATAGAATGAAGGGTGGTATCAAACATGGCCTCCGATTTCTACCTCCGCTCGCCTTCCCTGAGTTGGATCTATGAGACATTTTCCTGGGGGGTATTCCATCAACGTCGCGAAAGGAAAATCCAGGCTTATTTGGTCAATTTCGCCCAAAAATAAGCCTGGATTTTCCTTTAGCGACGTTGATGGAATACCCCCCTGGGGGCTCTATGAGCTTGTCAGGTAGGGATTCCAGTGTATGTATAAGGATGTTTACACAGTCAGGGATTTATGTTCAGAACAGTGAAAAGGGCTGCGGACATAATAATGCAATAAACAGCATAGTTGCTTTTGTCCACTGAGCACCATATGGAATAGCAAGCAGGCACGCTGTTTGCACATACAGGACTTCACCGGCGTACTCTGCATAGCTGGAAGAGTTTGAATGAACACCCAAGGTGTCCATGTGAGCATCCTTAGAATCCGTAGCTTCAGTCAAATCTAAGGGGTCACACTTTCTCAATGTTCGCCTACTTTGCTTGCTGATGATCATGTGTCCATAACAAAGTGTCACATGTTCCTTCTCCATTTTACAGACGTGCATTTAATTCAACGCTCCCACGAAGAGATGGAAGTGTGTGTTAACACTTCTCTGTTAGAACAAGATCCAAATGAACAGAGACAATAAACGATGTATACCAAACGCAGTGCAATTCCGATAAAAATTATGCAATTACGTCATAGAGGTTTCTGTGTCACTTTGTGTGTACATTATGTAGATCTACGCACTATAAGTAATCATAACTATAATATTGGAGCCACATTAACAGGTTGGATTGATTTGATATGTTAGCATAATAAGAATAGGGGGACCACATTGACAGGTACTTTTTACCAGGCCAACAGTGTACTGTACTGTCTATTGTAGTGGAGGCTGGTGGAGGTAGAAAACGGACAACAGGCTGAGCCCGCCCTCTGATTTCTCCCTCCACCAACCTCCACTGCTGTATTGACATGACTCCATCCCCATATGGCCTTGTGTGTGACGTTGCTCCGTCTGTGCTGTGCTCCAGGGATGGTGCTGGTGCGCACTGAGATGGGCCAGCTGGTGATGGTCCCTCAGCAGGCCCTGGCCCAGGCACAGGCCCAAGCCCAGGCCGCCCAGGCCCAGAACAGCATCTCCCCTCGGCCCGCCACCCCCACCGCAGGGGCCACCTTCAGGGTGACAACCCCACAGGTAAGAGCCACTGCCACCAAGGTAAACACTAGGTGGGATTCTTGGGACAACCTGACTATGAAGTTGAGATAAAAAACACTTAGTAGGTAAGAATTATGGTTATGGTTATGGTTAGGGTAAGGGTTGATGTTGAGTGTAGGTTTAAGGGTAGGATCGTCCTAAGGATCGCACTTAGCATCTACCTACCACCACCACCTTGGCTGGGACATCTTTATGTTTTACTTGCTCAGTGAATCAGTCAAACTGGGAAAAGAGCCGTGTAGTTCACCATTACAAGGGGAAAATGTAGGAGCTTTTGTGTAGCCATGTTAGACTCCAGCAAGCACTCAAAAGTATTTGAAATGATTTCAAATACTATTTGATTCAGATCTGGCTCTAATCACAATCACACCACACACACTCGGGCACAGAGCCTGTTATCAGAAAGATGAGGAACGCAGCTTTCAATTCAATATTTTCAGTGATGAATGTGGTCAATTTCACTTTACATTTACCCTTTACTTTTTTGGTGTTGTAATTCACAAAGGCCTAACATTTAATCTAATCATATTCTGTCCTTCATCTTATATGATGGACGAGGCTGTCTCGTTGTCTCGGCTATCTGCTTATGATGTACTTTATTTCTCCTGACAACCCAGCCACAACGCCTTGAGATTGTAAAATCCATGTTTGCAGGTCAATCTTCTCTTCATGAGAGAAATTTGTTAAATAAAGAACTTTTCTGGTCTGGGAAAGGAGTGAGCCAGGAATCTGAAAAGAGATAAACGTACTACTTTACCTAAAAACAAGATCTATAGAATAGGCTGCATTAGGTCACGGATGCTGTGAGGTTTAGTAGAACGAAATTTGACTGGTAAATGTACCAAATCAAGTTTTATTTGTCACTTACAGTGGGTTCGGAAAGTATTCAGACCCCCTTAAATCTTTCACTCTTTGTCATATTGCAGCCATTTGCTAAAATCAATTAATTTCATTTTTTTCCTCGTTCATGCACACACAGCACCCAATATTGTCAGAAAAACACAGACTTGTAGACATTTTTGCAGATTTATTACAAAATAAACACTGAAATAGCACATGGCCATAAGTATTCAGACCCTTTGCTGTGACACTTGTATATTTAACTCAGGTGCTGTCCAATTCTTCTGATCATCCTTGAGATGGGCCTACACCTTCCTTGGAGTCCAGCTATGCTTAATTATATTGATTGGACTTGATTGGGAAAAGCACACACCTGTCAATAGAAGACCTTACAGCTCACAGTGTAAAGTCAGAGCAAATGAGAATCATGAGGTCGAAGGAACTGACTGAAGAGCTGAGAGACAGAATTGTGGCAAGGCACAGATCTGGCCAAGGCTACAAAAAAATGTCTGTTGCACTTAAGGTTCCTAAGAGCACAGTGGCCTCCATAATCCTTAAATGGAAGAAGTTTGGGATGACCAGGACTCTTCCTCGAACTGGCCGGCCAAACTGAGCATCCGCGGGAGAAGAGCCTTGGTGAGAGAGGTAAAGAAGAACCCAAAGATCACTCTGGCTGAGCTCCAGAGATGCAGCGGGGAGATGGGACAAAGTTCTAGAAAGACAACCATCACTGCAACCCTCCACCAGTCGGGGCTTTATGGCAGAGTGGCCCGACGGAAGCCTCTCCTCAGTGCAAAACACATGAAAGCCCGCATCGAGTTTGCCAAAAAACACCTGAAGGACTCCCAGACTCTGAGAAATAAAATTCTCTGGTCTGATGAGACCAAAATCGAACTTTTTGGTCTTAATTCTAAGCGGTATGTGTGGACAACACCTGGCACTGCTCATCACCTGCCTAATACCATCCCTACAGTGAAGCATGGTGGTGGCAGCATCATGCTGTGGGGGTGTTTTTCAGCTGCAGGGACAGGACGACTGGTTGCAATTGAAGGAAAGATGAATGCAGCCAAGTACATTGATATCCTGGACAAAAACCTTTTCCAGAGTGTTCACGACCTCAGAATGGGCCGAAGGTTCACCTTCCAACAAGACAATGATCCCAAGCACACAGCTAAAATAACGAAGGAGTGGTTTCAGAACAACTCTGTGAATGTTCTTGAATGGCCGAGCCAGAGTCCTGACTTAAATCCAATTGAGCATCTCTGGAGAGACCTGAAGATGGCTGTCCACCAACGTTCACCATCCAACCTGACAGAACTGGAGAGGATCTGCAAGGAGGAATGGCAAAAGATCCCCAAATCCAGGTGTGAAAAACTTGTTGGATCATTCCCAAGAAGACTCGTGGCTGTATTGGCTCAAAAAGGTGTTTCTACTCAATACTGAGCAAAGGGTCTGAATACTTATGGCCATGTGATATTTCAGTGTTTATTTTGTAATAAATCTGCAAAAATGTCTTCAAGTCTGTGTTTTTCTGACAATATTGGGTGCTGTGTGTGCATGAACGAGGAAAGAAATGAAATTAATTGATTTGAGCAAATATGACAAAGAGTGAAAAATGTAAGGGGGTCTGAATACTTTCCGAACCCACTGTATATCGCATACAGTTGTAATTCGCATAGTGACATTTTTGGGGATCTTGCTCACACTCAAGTGAGAGAACACATGAGATACAGTGGGCGTAGTCTGCCACCTAGCTGTCTCTTTTGGTCTCGCTTGACTCTCCAGATGACTTTACAGCGAGTGAACAACGGCAGACGTAGGTTTACAAACCACTTCCGTCTGTTTTTCACTGATGTGTTCAGTCTAAGCAGGGTGGTGACACCAGTAAACAAGGTACGATCACCTGAAGACTATTTCAAGAGACATTTATGATGTCAGGTCTGTAACAGTGGAGGGAGACATCGGAGGACGGGCTCATTGAAATGCATGGAATGGAATGGAATGGAATGGAATGGAATGGAATGGAATGGAATGGAATGGAATGGAATGGAATGCCACACGTGTCTTGATTCTGTTCCTCATTCCATTCCGTGCATTACAATGAGCCCGTCCTCCGATGTCTACCTCCACCAGTCTCCATTGAATTACACTGATCAGTCTCTTCTTTACACAGGAACTGTATTAGACACGGTAGTCTCACTAAATCAGAGATGAGATCCTGGGTTTTCGGAGATTAGACACAGAGGCAACAATGTGATTGATGATCTATTCACACATTCAGTAAGAAACACATTTGTGGGGTTTACAAAGCCTCTGTGATGATCTTATAGACATAACCTTTAGTCAGGAGCAGTGGAGGCTGATGGAGGTAGACATCGGAGGACAGGCTTGATGTAGTGCAGTGTATGGAATAAGGAATGCTATCAAACACTAAAAATACTATTTTAATAGATTTGTTTAACCCAATTACTGAAAGTATGTGATCATCACCTCTCTACACGGGTAATACAAATGCTCTAATCCTCTATGGACGTCTGTATTCCTCTGTACACTGCATTTATTTAAGTACACACAGGATGGAGCTAGTCCCTTTTTGCTGGCCCCGGCAATTATGTTAAGGTTATTTTTTGGAGTGGGTCAGTCTTTATTGGACAGAGACAGTTGAGAAATACAGGGTCTGCAATTATAATCATTGAGTTACATAAAATAACATTCATTTAAAGCTGTTTATGAATGAATCAGAAACGCTTGACAAATTCCAGAAAGTACTTCATGTTAAGTGTTGCCATAATTGAGGAAGTATCTGTGTAATTATATAATTTCTGTTCTGCAGAGTTTTAATCTATAGAGTAGATTATCATTTATAACTGGATGTGTATCCCTGTCCTCTTAATGACCCTCCTGAGTCCCTGCTACTCAAATCTGAACGAGCTTGTGAATATTTAATAGAAATGTGCTTATTATCACCTGTGGAAGCGTCATCCAAGCAACTGTAGAGAATCCAGAATGTTGGAGTGGGTTTTGGAACTGATTTCTAAAAGTTTCTCATGGGTTATAAAAAGGCTATCGAGTCGAGTGTGCACTTGAAAAAAAGAAAGTATAAAACTAAAACTTGTGTTTTTTTGTTTTTGTTTTTAACTCTCCTGGATGGCAACATGTTTATCACCAGACTTTTTTTGGGCTGGGCACCACAGATGATAATGAATTTCCTGTATTGCCTACTCTACTTTCAGCCAGATGTGGTTATGTCTGCCTTGTCTAGTTTTTGAAACGGCAATAATGTTGATCACAACCAGATTATGTTTTAACTGACACACTTTTTAGTAACTGCAATCAATAGCAAAGACATATCACCAGGGGGCAGCATTTCCTTGACTCCCATAATTCATCTTGTCAAAAGAGTTATTTCTGAACCATAATAGACCTGATTTGCTAAATGTTCTAGCCTAGGGCAGAGGAGACATGGTCAAGACACCATATGGTGCCTATAAATCTGTAACAGTATGTATTATTATTAAGTTTAAAGTTTATTTTACACATGGCTCCAATACACTCTAGACCCGTGGAGGTAGAAATCGGAGGACAGGCTCATTGTATTGGATGGAATGAAATAGGGAATGGTATGGAACATATTCTACTATTAGTCATGTGTGTTACCATACCTCATTCCATTCGATGTACAATGAGGCTGTCCTCCGGTTTCTACCTCCATCAGCCTCCCCTGCTGTAGAGTCTAGACATACCCTCCCTTTGTATAGCATGCAGCATATTTGGTTCATATTTCTCAGTTGTATGGCAGCCTAGACTAGTCCTACCTACTGCAGTGACGTGTCCTGTGGAAGTCCTGTGGCTCATCACTGTAATGCCACATATTGCCATCGGTAATAATATCATATGTAGGTGTCATATCTATTCAGCTTCTACTTTGTGACAGGATCATTACCACAATTAACTTGAACATGTTCAGATGGTATTGTTACTTTACAGACTGAAACCAAACCGAACTCTCACTTTCTGTTTTACTAACATGAACAGGCCAGCGTTGTTTAAGAGACTTTACTCTTCAAGAGATCCTCTCTTTACTGGGTGTGTAGTTTTGTAGGATTCGTATTTGTGTTTGTAAATAATTGTTTCTCACATGATCTGTGGATGAGATAAATACAATATCCACTCATGGTGGTAATCATAGTACCAGTGACTGGAGGCCGGGTTCCCGGATACAGATTATGCCTCGTTCAGGACTAAATCACATTCTCAGTGTAAAATCTCCACTGGAGATTTTTAGCCTAGGATTAGGTTGAATCTTTGTCTGTGAAACCGGCACTAGATCATTCTGCTACTTATCATAGAATTCTTCTCATGGTAATTGAATCCCATTCGATTCTTAATGATACCAGTGGTCAGTTGTTGGCCTTGATAAGAACCTAATGTAATTGAAAGCTGCAGTCCTTATCTTTCTGCTGATAGGCCTACCTCTTCAGTCTGAGATGAACCCGGTTCCACAGCATTCTAGAGTGTTCTATAGTGTTCCAGAGTGTTTCAGAGTCTGTGGTGTGATTGTGATTAGGGCCAGACCTGAGTCAAATAGTATTTGAAATCATTTGCGTTTGCTTAAGCCTGACGAGAGTGCCAGTTTGGCTGACTATTCCATCGGTTCAGTTGCACCAGTCTAACACAATCAAACACAGATAAGTATTTGAAAATGATTCATAATACTATTTGAACCCACGGAAAGAATCTCATTGTCACTGATAACAGATTAAGTGCCATTGCTACCAACAACAACACCACCACAGGAAAACAAGATCTGGGATATGAAAGGGAATGCTGTTTATTCCCAGCGCTCCTCTCTGTCGGGCTGTCACTCTCTCCTGTGACCGTGAGGGAAATCGGAAGGCATCCCGAGCTTCCTTCCACGCCCGTTAAATCATTCATCACCCAACTGCCTGATTGTTTTAAAAATCTAACAACGCCTTCGCTGCCGAATGAGAAATGGGTTGTGAAGACGTCGCTAGCCGTGCCATGATGGCCCCCCTGGCAGACCCCCCCCCAACCATACACCCCCCCACTGTACCCCACCATACACCCCCCGCTGTTCCCCACCATACACCCCCCCACTGTTCCCCACCATACACCCCCCCAACCATACACCCCCCCACCGTACCCCACCGTACTCCCCCCCAATGTCTTGGGCCACTTAGTGCTTATTCTTTGAGCCTTAAAACTATGGCTGAGGAGAGTCAGTCAGAGAGGCCCTTCTCCTCCTCCTCCTCCTCCTCCTCCTCCTCCTCCTCCTCCTTCTCTCCCCTCCTGGTCGGCCCTATCTTGTCCAGGGCAGCAGCAGGGGCAGCGCTCAGGGAGTGTGTGTGTGTGTGTGTGTGTGTGGGGGGGGGTGTGTGTGTGTGTGTGTATGTATGCAAGCGTCCGTGCGTGTGTGTTTGTGAGAGAATGTGAAGCTGAGAGCCAAGGCCTAGGACAGAGATCCTCCCATCCCTCCCTCCCTCCCTCCCCTCCCCTCCCTACCTCCCTCCCCTCCCTCTCTCCCCTCCCAGTGTCAATCTTCCGCTGCCCAGGCTGGCACAGTGGGCCGTGTGCCTGCAGAGCCGGGGGGGCACCAGCGTGGCATCGTGTTGGGAAGAGCCCGGCCCAGTGCCTCTGGGAGCTGTGAACCAAACCTTCAGTTGGACCTGAATCTAAAGGACTCAATAGCTGCAGCCATGTTTGATTTACAAACTGGATTATGATCTAATTGGTCTTTGTTTAGGTCTTATCCTAACTGATTGTGACGGTTATCGTCGTCACTGCAGTTCTACATTAGGGAGAAATGGAGACTGGTTGATTGACAGTTATGTCCCTCATTGCATGGTCCTTTCTACTAGCCAAACCATAGTTCGTAGTAGGTCATTTTTTAAATGCTTGATTGAGTTTGCCTGGTGCACTGGAACCAATGGAATAGTTCCAAAAGTGCAAACTCCGCCCATTTGGCTCTCCAGGCAAACCCAAGCAAACACTCGTAAGTATTTGAAAGGACCCTAAAATACTATTTGACCCCCCAGGTCTGCTTTTACTAGAGGAGGCTGGTGGAAGTAGAAATCAGACGATAGGCACATTGTAATGCATGGAATGGAAGGAGGAATTCCATGTCATGCATTACCATGATCTCGTCCTCCGATTTCTCCCTCCACCAGCCTCCCCTGGCTTCTACCTAGTGTTGCCTCACTCACGGCATCAACACATCATCACAGCATTATCTATCTCTTTTCCTTTGGATCAGGTTCTCTCTCTCTCCCTCTCTCTCTCTCTCTCTCTCTCTGGGTCCAGGGATATACAGTTGTCACATCCTTCTTTAACGACCTTTTCTCTTCCATGTCTGGAGGGCGTGTTAATCCCTCTCTCTCTCTCTCTTCCCGTCTTGAAGGCATGTTTCTTCTCTTTCTCTTTCTCTCTCTCTCTCTCTCTTCTTCCAACAAAGTAACGAATGCCTGTCATCCTCCCCCTCTTCTTTGCTCTTTCCTTCACCCCTACCACTGACCCTGTCTCACCTGCCCCCCTCTGCCTGCACTGACACTGTCTCTCTTCTCTTCCCCCCCCGCCCCCCCCCCCCCTGTCTATTTCCTGCAGTCTCCTGTCGCCTCTCAGGCCATTCGGCCGTGCCCTCTGGTCCAGGCCAAGATGGCGCCGTCTCCCACTCCTCCCAGCCCCGCCCTCCAGGCCTCTTCCTCCTCTTCCTTCCCTGTGGTCCCTCCCGTGAGAACACCACTCCTCTACCCTATCTCTCACCCCCCCTCACCTCACCTCATCCCCATCCCCCATCTCCTTCCAACCAAAAACAAACCTAGCACTTTACCTGTATATGGAGAACCCTGACTGTCACAGGAGGGGGGGGCGGCCCATGAGTGGAGCAGCCATCTCATTGGCTTACGTAAAAGGGATTAGAATCACGTGTGTGTAGCTTTACACCTCATTAGCTCGTCCTACATACCATGGCTATGAATTATGGTTTGACCTATATTTAGTGGATAATTGAAGAAGATGGACACAGGTGGGGGGATATGTAGGACGTTTTGTGGTCAGGTCAGGTGGGCCATTATTGGGAATATCTGTTTTGCTTTAATGCTTTAATGTCCTCACTCCCCCCCCACCCCCTCCACCCGCCCTCCCTCCTCCATCCTCCTCTCTGTTAAGCGATGTCCACAGAAGCCAGGACACCCGATGTGACAGGAGAGCCGTTGCCGGTTCCCCTCCTGTTCTCCGTGGCCTTGCTGCGAGCGCTGGCGTCACGTCCTGTTTATCTCTCTGTCTGCTCCTTCCTCTCCCCAGAAGGGCCCCGTGGCGCCGGCCGTGGCAGTGACGGCTCCCCAGCAGCCCCCCGTGGTCATGGCCCCCCAGGCCCAGGCTCAGACCCAGGCCGCCCCGCAGCCAGCAGCTCTGCCCCCGCAGACCAGCGCCCCCGCTCCCCCCGGAGTCTCCCCCATCTCCCAGGTCTGTGGTGCTCCACACCGCCGGGCCTCGGCTCTGGCCTGACGTCCCCGTCCCCCGGCCCCCTGTCACAGCTGCCAGCAGGCTGGCTGTGTCACCGACTATGGCCCTGGCCTCACACAGCTGGGCACGGGCCAAGCCTCAAACACACGGGCACAGACACACACACACACACGCGCATGCACACGTCGACACACAGGCACATACACACATACACACACATGCACATACACACATACACATATACTGTATGTACGCACACGTGTAGATGCACGCGTAACCACACACGCACACACACACACACAAACGCACACACACACATACACACACATGCACATACACACAGTATATGCACGCACACGTGTAGACGTGCATACGTAACCACACACTCACACACTCACACACACACACTCACACACTCACACACACACACTCACACACTCACACACTCACACACTCACACACACACACACACACACACACACACACACACACACACACACACACACACACACTCACTCACTCACTCTTCCCCCCCCCCCCCCCCTCTCTCTCTCTCTCTGCTTTCTCTCTCTCATCCTCCCTTCAATCGCCAACGCACATGCCATACGGCCCTCATAAACGCTTCAGATCAGCCCCAGGCTGGACGGGTTACTGATGGATGCCCTTGGCGTCTGAAGATAGGTGCCATATCTCATTTAGATATGGCTTGTGAATGTGCAGCTCCTACAGTATGTAATTCCAGGGCAGAGATGAGTTGTGCTTTAATGTGTCCCGTATTCACCAGCGCCGTCAGAGGTCTGCTGATTTGTTTGCTGACTGCTACTACTAGCAAATAGAGAAAGCTGAGCGATGACGACACCTGAAAAAAACACACACAAATATCCTGCACATTTATTGAGGAAACCTGAGGAAAAAGTCTTTTTCTGCATGTACAGTGAATGGGCTTGTATGAACTGTGTTCCCCAGGAAATGCAAGAGAATGTGAAGAAGTGTAAGAACTTCTTGGCCACTCTGATCAAGCTGGCGTCCCACAACTCCCCGTCTCCTGAGACCTCCCGCAACGTCAAGAGCCTGGTGCAGGATCTGCTGGTGAGTCTCCACCACAACGTAACCACAACATGACCACAATATGACCACACCATGACCACTAAACAAACATACCAATAGGTTAGATATGATTATAAGAACATGATATAAAAACATGATATAAAAAACATGACAATGATAGTGGTATTATACTGATTATTATAATGATATTATAAGTGATAATATAACCAGGCCATGACAGGAACATGACCACAACATGTCCCTCTTCTATTGCAGAGAAATGTGGAGGTGCCATCTTTTAGGCCTTTCAGAGAATCATTGTAGAAGTCTGAGGGATCATTTTTGCCATGAGACTTTTTGATGTAATTCACTTTTTCACCTGTAGATGGTGGCATAAATCTCTCCATTATCCGGTGTTATTGTTTTGCATATTATTTATTCAGAGTTATTAATGAAATGTATCCCGGGGGTGGTGGGGAAGAATATTAAATTTTAAATCAATATCAACAGCTTCATTGTGATTTCATCTCAATGTGCTCAGAAATCACATCGCACGCCTCAATCATCTTCTCTCCCAGTCGTAAAAAAGTGTGTCACCTAATGAGCTGACAGAGTGTCTTCAAACCTCTCATCCTGGCAGGATGCAAAGATCGAGCCTGAGGAGTTCACCACCCGGCTCCAGTCGGAGCTCAAGTCGTCTCCGCAGCCCTACCTAGTCCCCTTCCTGAAGGTGGGTACTAGGATACTGGCAGTACCCGGGCACAGTGGCGCTATGACAGCAAGCAGAGAGGCCAGGTCGGAGAGCCCCCCCTAGCTCCAGCCCCAGCCCCCCCCCATGTGACACACAGGGCCGCTCCCCTGGCCTGACTCCAGACTGTGTGTGACAGTGGCCCCTGCAGCTCCTCTGTGCCAGTAGCCAGAAGGCCTCTCCAGCCATCCGTGATGAGTGTCACATCATGCCACCCAGCCGCAGAGCCAGCCACAAACACAGTCATGTTGTCATGCCACGTTAGGGCGCTTACGTCAAAATAGGCCTGAAATAGTTCCACAGACCAAGCATCAATTTTTCAGGTCGTCTGCCGGAATGCTTATGTCAAATGTTAACGAAGGAGGACACTTAATGTATGTCAGTTAAAACATCGTTTATGCATCATTTCAATATTCACTTTTTTTGGAGCTTGTACTTGAAACAATGGAGTTATTTCCATATATCAATAACAATTGTGTGAAGTTATTCATATGGTAATCATTGTGTGGGGGGGGGAACAGAAGGTGATTTATATATATCCCAGAGATTATATATATATATATAATCTTATAATATATATATTAATATATATATATATATATATATATATATATATATATATATATATATATATTAAAGGAGTACATCATTCAAAAAACATGTTTAAAAAATGCTTCATCATTTCACTTTTCCAGGGAGTAAATATAATTATAAATATATATTGCATTAGGATATTTATGAGGCTTGTGTGCAAAAAGCTCAATCTTTTTTTGAGAGAATATTAGCGGTAAAACGATGAGCAATATACTAATAATGGTTTTGTTGGAGTTAAATACTTCTTTAGTGCTCTGTGACTGTACTATCCAGATGTAAACCCTCCTTGTCTCCTCTCCTCTGATGTGTCCTTGTCTCCTTGTCTCCTCTCCTCTGATGTGTCCTTGTCTCCTCTCCTCTGATGTGTCCTTGTCTCCTCCCCTCTGATGTGTCCTTGTCTCCTCTCCTCTGACGTGTCCTTGTCTCCTCTCCTCTGATGTGTCCTTGTCTCCTCCCCTCTGATGTGTCCTTGTCTCCTCCCCTCTGATGTGTCCTTGTCTCCTCTCCTCTGATGTGTCCTTGTCTCCTCTCCTCTGATGTGTCCTTGTCTCCTCCCCTCTGATGTGTCCTTGTCTCCTCTCCTCTGATGTGTCCTTGTCTCCTCTCCTCTGATGTGTCCTTGTCTCCTCTCCTCTGATGTGTCCTTGTCTCCTTGTCTCCTCTGATGTGTCCTTGTCTCCTCTCCTCTGATGTGTCCTTGTCTCCTCTCCTCTGATGTCTCCTTGTCTCCTCTCCTCTGATGTGTCCTTGTCTCCTCTCCTCTGATGTGTCCTTGTCTCCTCTCCTCTGATGTGTCCTTGTCTCCTCTCCTCTGATGTGTCCTTGTCTCCTCCCCTCTGATGTGTCCTTGTCTCCTCCCCTCTGATGTGTCCTTGTCTCCTCTCCTCTGACGTGTCCTTGTCTCCTCTCCTCTGATGTGTCCTTGTCTCCTTGTCTCCTCTGATGTGTCCTTGTCTCCTCTCCTCTGATGTGTCCTTGTCTCCTCCCCTCTGATGTGTCCTTGTCTCCTCCCCTCTGATGTGTCCTTGTCTCCTCCCCTCTGATGTGTCCTTGTCTCCTTGTCTCCTCTCCTCTGATGTGTCCTTGTCTCCTCTCCTCTGATGTGTCCTTGTCTCCTCTCCTCTGATGTGTCCTTGTCTCCTCTCCTCTGATGTGTCCTTGTCTCCTCTCCTCTGATGTCTCCTTGTCTCCTCTCCTCTGATGTGTCCTTGTCTCCTCTCCTCTGATGTGTCCTTGTCTCCTTGTCTCCTCCCCTCTGATGTCTCCTTGTCTCCTCCCCTCTGATGTGTCCTTGTCTCCTTGTCTCCTCCCCTCTGATGTGTCCTTGTCTCCTCTCCTCTGATGTGTCCTTGTCTCCTCTCCTCTGATGTGTCCTTGTCTCCTCTCCTCTGATGTGTCCTTGTCTCCTCTCCTCTGATGTGTCCTTGTCTCCTTGTCTCCTCCCCTCTGATGTGTCCTTGTCTCCTCCCCTCTGATGTGTCCTTGTCTCCTCTCCTCTGATGTGTCCTTGTCTCCTCCCCTCTGATGTGTCCGTGTCTCCTCTCCTCTGATGTGTCCTTGTCTCCTCTCCTCTGATGTGTCCTTGTCTCCTCTCCTCTGATGTGTCATTGTCTCCTCCCCTCTGATGTGTCCTTGTCTCCTCCCCTCTGATGTGTCCTTGTCTCCTCTCCTCTGATGTGTCCTTGTCTCCTCTCCTCTGATGTGTCCTTGTCTCATCTCCTCTGATGTATCCTTGTCTCCTCCCCTCTGATGTCTCCTTGTCTCCTCTCCTCTGATGTGTCCTTGTCTCCTCTCCTCTGATGTGTCCTTGTCTCCTCCCCTCTGATGTCTCCTTGTCTCCTCTCCTCTGATGTGTCCTTGTCTCCTCCCCTCTGATGTGTCCTTGTCTCCTTGTCTCCTCCCCTCTGATGTGTCCTTGTCTCCTCCCCTCTGATGTGTCCTTGTCTCCTCCTCTCTGATGTGTCCTTGTCTCCTCCCCTCTGATGTCTCCTTGTCTCCTCTCCTCTGATGTGTCCTTGTCTCCTCTCCTCTGATGTGTCCTTGTCTCCTTGTCTCCTCCCCTCTGATGTGTCCTTGTCTCCTCTCCTCTGATGTGTCCTTGTCTCCTTGTCTCCTCCCCTCTGATGTGTCCTTGTCTCCTCCCCTCTGATGTGTCCTTGTCTCCTCCTCTCTGATGTGTCCTTGTCTCCTCCCCTCTGATGTCTCCTTGTCTCCTCCCCTCTGATGTGTCCTTGTCTCCTTGTCTCCTCCCCTCTGATGTGTCCTTGTCTCCTCTCCTCTGATGTGTCCTTGTCTCCTCCCCTCTGATGTGTCCTTGTCTCCTCCTCTCTGATGTGTCCTTGTCTCCTCCCCTCTGATGTCTCCTTGTCTCCTCCCCTCTGATGTGTCCTTGTCTCCTTGTCTCCTCCCCTCTGATGTGTCCTTGTCTCCTCCCCTCTGATGTGTCCTTGTCTCCTCCTCTCTGATGTGTCCTTGTCTCCTCCCCTCTGATGTCTCCCTGTCTCCTCTCCTCTGATGTCTCCTTGTCTCCTCCCCTCTGATGTGTCCTTGTCTCCTTGTCTCCTCTCCTCTGATGTGTCCTTGTCTCCTCTCCTCTGATGTGTCCTTGTCTCCTCTCCTCTGATGTGTCCTTGTCTCCTCCTCTCTGATGTGTCCTTGTCTCCTCTCCTCTGATGTGTCCTTGTCTCCTCTCCTCTGATGTCTCCTTGTCTCCTCTCCTCTGATGTGTCCTTGTCTCCTCCCCTCTGATGTGTCCTTGTCTCCTCTCCTCTGATGTGTCCTTGTCTCCTCCCCTCTGATGTGTCCTTGTCTCCTCTCCTCTGATGTGTCCTTGTCTCCTCTCCTCTGATGTGTCCTTGTCTCCTCTCTTCTGATGTGTCCTTGTCTCCTCTCCTCTGATGTGTCCTTGTCTCCTCTCCTTGTCTCCTCTCTTCTGATGTGTCCTTGTCTCCTCTCCTCTGATGTGTCCTTGTCTCCTCTCCTCTGATGTGTCCTTGTCTCCTCTCCTCTGATGTGTCCTTGTCTCCTCTCTTCTGATGTGTCCTTGTCTCCTCTCCTCTGATGTGTCCTTGTCTCCTCTCCTCTGATGTGTCCTTGTCTCCTCTCCTCTGATGTGTCCTTGTCTCCTCCCCTCTGATGTGTCCTTGTCTCCTCTCCTCTGATGTGTCCTTGTCTCCTCTCCTCTGATGTGTCCTTGTCTCCTCTCCTCTGATGTGTCCTTGTCTCCTCTCCTCTGATGTGTCCTTGTCTCCTCTCCTCTGATGTGTCCTTGTCTCCTCCCCTCTGATGTGTCCTTGTCTCCTCTCCTCTGATGTGTCCTTGTCTCCTCTCCTCTGATGTGTCCTTGTCTCCTCTCCTCTGATGTGTCCTTGTCTCCTCTCCTCTGATGTGTCCTTGTCTCCTCTCCTCTGATGTGTCCTTGTCTCCTCTCCTCTGATGTGTCCTTGTCTCCTCCCCTCTGATGTGTCCTTGTCTCCTCTCCTCTGATGTGTCCTTGTCTCCTCTCCTCTGATGTGTCCTTGTCTCCTCTCCTCTGATGTGTCCTTGTCTCCTCTCCTCTGATGTGTCCTTGTCTCCTCTCTCCTCTGATGTGTCCTTGTCTCCTCTCCTCTGATGTGTCCTTGTCTCCTCTCCTCTGATGTGTCCTTGTCTCCTCTCCTTGTCTCCTCCCCTCTGATGTGTCCTTGTCTCCTCTGATGTGTCCGTCAACAGAAGAGTCTCCCGGCCCTGAGGCTGTCTCTGTTGAGCAGTCAGCACTCCGTGGCCACTCCCCTGCAGCAGGCCAAGGCCAACGCCAACGCTACCCCTGTCGGCCCCGCCCCCACCCCCGCCGTCGTGGCGGGGCCAGCTGTCCGCGCTCGCCACCCCAACAGCGTCAGCACCGCGGGGGTCGCAGCGCTGCCTGCCGGCGCCCACGGACACACAGCTGCCCTGGTACGTAGCTACGGCAACCCTACAGCAACTTTCCAGCGAGAGCTCCGGCTGGGAGTCGCACACTCACACTGGACAACAAGCATAGAACGCCCACGGATCAACCCCTGTACTGTACATACACTGCTCACAGGAGAAAGCCTGAGAAAAAGTACTGGAAAGTGCATTTCAACCGGTTCATATTTCATGGTTTGATGTTGTTGTGTGTAGAGGTTATATGCAGGGCAGTGACCAGGGTACATGTTCTAGTCGTATGCATATGTTGAAGTCAGATCCCACGTAGGTGATTCAGGAGGAATCCTTCCCCGGAAGATGTATTTATTTCCAGCTCAACAGCTAGAAACTGCATATCGGAGACAAACAAACAAAGTTGTCTCAATGCAATTCTGTCATGTCAATATGAATTTTTACAGATTTGGCTGGTGATAAGTGGTAAGCATCTGTAGCCCGACTCTTGTTGGTAGAAAGTCATGCTGTTTGTGGGCGGGCAGTTGAGAGTGCAGGACAGAGAGAGCCAGAGAGAGCCAGAGAGAGACAGAGAGAGCCAGAGAGAATGAGAAATGTGCTCATTAACGCGATAAAGCAATTTGCAGAAATGATGACAGAAGTCATAACCTGTGTATGGGATTTACAGCCCTGCTTATATGGATATTTGTTGGGTTTGTTTCTATTCTTTAACATTTCACACATTACTTATCAGGTTGTCACAATCAATACAATTGTGGTTGTACTAAAGTAGCTGTTCTAATTCCTCCTAACTAGAACCTTATTGATACATTGATTGACCTCTCTACAAGGTCCACGGTCATTTCTTATTCATCTAAGCATCAATGGACTGATATATAGTATAGACTATAGAGATGGAGACAGCTCTGTCAGAGCACTGGGA
>NC_137679.1:35713953-35811453 GCF_963989245.1 Nansenia antarctica | reverse complement strand
TACTGTACATAGATGCCCTTCTGGGCTAATGTACTGGCGTCAATCCAGAAATGGCCAACCTTGCTTTAGGAGAGTCTCTGCAATGGTTAATTGGAAGCCGTGTGGCAAACGACTCGCAGAGATATTTACAAGCTAGCACCCAGATTTCACTAATTACCAGGGAGCTAGGTCGCTGTGGACTGTGTGGCGCTCCAGAGACACTGCGACAGGGACAGTCACAGACACCAGAACAAAAGAGAGACAGAGACACGGGCACATCCAGGCCCTGTGTTGCTGGCTTGTACAGAATTTTTAATAACCCCTTTTGATTAGACTCTGCCTCCAGCAGCTTATTTACGGCTGCATTTGGAGCAGGTTTAAAGGGCAGCGCCCCTGGGCGCTCAATTGCACTTCTATGAATTCAAATACGATGTCCTTGACACCTTGTATCCTGTTCCCATTTTGTACTATTTTTGTGCTTCGCCGCAACAGATGAGGGGGTCCTTAAACCAGCTGTTAACCTGTGTTTTTTCCCCCCCCCTTTACTCTGCAGAGTCGCTCCAGGCAAGAGGACCCAGAGCAGGCTCGGCTGAAACAGAAAGCTAAGGAGGTAAGCGAATGTGGAGATCATTACCCTTGACATTTCGAGACTTCAGCGTATTAATTTTTCATGCCTTGCTACATATGTAATGCCATTTAAAGTCTGACTTAAAAAGTTTGAGGAATTATTTGCGCTGATTGATGGAAAGTGGCTTCGTACCGAGCACCACACCAAGTAGATCCTCCTCTAATCTCTCGGTTTTCTCTCCCGATTAAATTTTGGGAAACTGCTGTTCAATGTGCACTGCGCTCTTAAAGAGACAGATTGGGGAGGCTTTTGAAGGTGTAGCGAGTAGGAGTTTCTTATTCTCCACAGCTCCATAGCCCTTTCCATAGAGCCATTTGCATTAGTAAGGCTAATAGAGGTCCTTTTAATGTCCCTGCTATATAGACATTTTACGCTCAAAACATTAAATGGCTTTGGTGCTGTAGATGCACAAATTGAAGCGTAGTTTTTTCACCCCGGATTTTAAAAAGAAAGCGTTACATTACACGAATCCCAGGTGGATACAAAAAGTAGACCACTCCTCTTTTTTGTGGTTGGTTAATACCTTGTGCAAAAATAAAATAGTTGTGATAGGCTGAAAGTTGGTGTATGTTTCTGTTTACACGCTCTAGAGTAGAAAATTACTTTTTTTTATTGATGACTGATTTTGGACTCTTTTGACCTTTCTCCCTCATGATCTCTAGAGAACAAGGACTTTTGACACCTACGGTACTTCCTGAATAAATACAGGGTTCATGAAAAATGAGAGGAAGAGCCCAGTGTAACACCATGGAAGATGTGATGATGATTGACCTGCAGTGGTTAATTGGAAGCCGTGTGGTAAACGACTCACAGACATTTACAAGCTAGCAATCTGATTTTTACAGACTAATTATCAGGCAGCTATGTCGCTGTGGACTCTGTGATGCCCCAAGAGACAATGCAACCGGGACAGACACATTCACAGGCACCAGAACTGTCCAGTCTAAGGCTGGTCTTCGATACCGGGCTGGTGTTCTGTCTCACTCTTCACTCAGCTCCCTGTGGAGAGATCTCACACCCAGGGCGAGAGGCATTGCCTCGGTTTAGAACCTTCAGACACTAGATCTCAGCCTTCAACACAAGCTGCCTGCATATGCAAATGAGTCAGTGTAATAGGCTGCGTGATAGGTTGGCCTGGGGGCCGTGTGATCAAAGTGGATCTCCTCCCCGTTAAGTGGCAGGCCCCTCGTCATCTGGATGGAGCCAGATTAGCTACCCTGAGACGCGTCGCTCGTGTGAGTCGCCACGCACACACATACTCATTTTCATTTGGAATTTTTGAAAGGGAGAGTTTGAAATTGTTACTTTATGTAATGTTCTGCTCGCGAGACAGGAACACGGATGTTTTTTTTTTCTTTCTCTCTCTCTCTCTCTCTCTCTCTCCCTCTCTCTCTCTCCCTCTCTCTCTCTCTCTCCCCCCCTCTCTCTCTCTCCCTCTCTCTCTCTCCCTCTCTCTCTCTCTCTCTCTCTCTCTCTATCTCTCTCCCTCTCTCTCTCCCTCTCTCTTTCTCTCTCCCTCGCTCTTTCTCTCTCTCTCTCTCCCTCTCTCTCTCCCTCTCTCTCTCTCTCTCCCTCTCTCTATCTCTCTCTCTCTCTCTCCCTCTCTCTCTCTCTCCCCCTCTTCTTTCTTTTTGCCTAATGGCCGTCGTTCCTCAGCCCTGTGCCTCTCTGGTGTTCATCACCTGACTGGCTCAGGGGGACGGAGCTGGCTGTTTGTGTCACCGCTAGAGTCTGTCTGCAGCTCACACATCTGCACAACTGTCATCAGGATAATGAGCCCGAGCTTCCCCTCCTTCACCACACACACTCACACACACACACACACACACACACACACACACACACACACACACACATACACATAATGAGCCCGAGCTTCCCCTCCTTCCAGGCGGCGGCGGGCGGAGGAGAAGCCAGCCTTTCTCTCTGTCTTTTTCCTTTCCTATGTCCCCTCGGAAAAACATTATTTGTGAAAAAGATGGAATGACACTGTGTTAGATACTTTTTTTCTATGAAGCTGAAACTGAGTTGGCACAGGATCTGTTTGTCACGGTATGTGTGGGGTATTGGGGAGCGTTGGTTACTTACTTACTTACTTACTCCTTTTCCTCACCGATGGGAACATAAGGCTTCAATGAGCTCTCTCCGTTGCATTCGGTCCTTGGCAGCATGCTCCACCTCTCCCCGTGACAGCTTCATCTCGGGTTGGTTAGCGTTGGTTAGACGTTAGCTAACTTTTTTCGAGGGTGTGTGGAGGGAAAGGAGGGGGTTTTTACTGGTGAATTTAACCCAGTCAGATTGAGAGTTGGCCTTGGTGTGCATGATAAACGCACATGCTTTCGTGTAACGCCATCTCACCCTCATGGCCCACCCAGGACCTCCTTTTCATCCTAACCCATTGCCCCCCACCCCCGTTCCGTACCGCCCTAGTCAGATAGCAAGAGGCATAAAGCCAAAGTGGTGTATCTTCTCTGTTTCCTCCATTCGCTAACATTCGCCCAAAAGGTCAGATGGGCTATTTTAGAAATGCCCCCAGTGAAAATCAATGGCCAAAAACGAGTATTTTTATTTTTTTATTTTTTTTGGTCTGTGCTCTGTCTGATACTCCATCGAGGCAGGAGGCGAGGCAGTGCCTAATCATCAGGTCCTCTCAGCACTGGGAGAGAGAGAGAGAGAGAGAGAGAGAGAGAGAGAGAGAGAGAGAGAGAGAGAGAGAGAGAGAGGGAGAAAGAGAGAGAGAGAGAGAGAGAGAGGGGGGGGAGAAGAAGAGAACCTAGCATAGATACATCACAGTGTCAGATACACAGACACACTGCGGCCATAGATTCATCATCACAGACCCCCGTCTGCAGGCGGCACAGGACAGAGGAGAAGAGGGGATGGAGGGGGGAGGAGAGGGGGGAGGAAGAGGAGGAGGAGGAGGGGAGTCAGGACAGAGGAGAAGAGGGGATGGAGGGGGGAGGAGAGGGGGGAGGAAGAGGAGGAGGAGGAGGGGAGTCAGGGCAGACACTCTGGCCAGCTGGACATAGAGAGAGAAACCCTCTCTCTAAACTCATCCCCAGGATCTCACTTGTTCCTGCAACTCTCTTAGTAGCTGCTCGGCTCTTTAGCCTCCGTAATCACTTGGGAGGAGTCGGTCAACTGTTGATCAGTGAGTTGGGGGGAAATTCTTTGCCTTTGTAAGGGCATGATTTTATTTTGATGATTGCCTTCCCCCTAGTTTCACTCTGCTCTTATCGAACTAGCGAAGGAAAATGCAGGTCATTGATGTTTCGGGCCATGGCTTTAGAATCTAATTTGTTGGAAACCATAAATAATTTATGGTAAATGTGTTATTGGAAAAGCCCAATTATATTTCATACATGCAATGGCATGGTTGAGTGGGGTTCTTTGTGCTTGAGGATTCAGACTAAAAGAAACATTTAGATCATTGAAATAGTTGGAAAATGGGTTAGTGAGTTATCATAACTTGAGACAGTGAGTTGTCTTAAGGCCAATGCAAACGGCGTGCGATTTTGTCGCACGACAACATTCGATTCTCAATTCACACCAATGAATGTGAATGGAGAATCGAATGTTGTCGTGCGACAATATTGCATCGCACGCCGTGTGCATTGTCTCATTCAAACCAATGGAATCGAATTCGGCGGTGCGTCAAAATTGGGGCTGTGTGCATTGGCCTTTAACGTGAGTGAGTTATCGTAACATGAGACAGTGAGTTATCGTAATGTGAGACAGTGAGTTATCGTAATGTGAGACAGTGAGTTATCGTAAAATGAGACAGTGAGTTATCGTAACATGAGACATGGCAGGTTCGGCACATGAGACAGTGAGTTATTGTAACATGAGACAGTTTGTTATCATAACTTGAGACAGTGAGTTATAGTAACGTGAGACAGTGAGTTATTGTAACGTAAGACAGTGAGTTATCGTAACGTGAGACAGTGAGTTATCGTAACGTGAGACCGTGAGTTATCGTAACGTGAGACAGTGAGTTTCGTAACATGAGACAGTGAGTTATCGTAACATGAGACAGTGAGTTTTGTAACATGAGACAGTGATCTACCGTAACGTGAGACAGTGAGTTATCGTAGCGTGAGACAGTGAGTTTTGTAACATGAGACAGTGAGTTATCGTAACGTGAGACAGTGAGTTTCGTAATGTGAGACAGTGATTTATCGTAATGTGAGACAGTGAGTTTCGTAACATGAGACAGTGAGTTATCGTAACGTGAGACAGTGAGTTTCGTAACGTGAGACAGTGAGTTATCGAGTTATCGTAACATGAGACAGTGAGTTATTGTAACGTGAGACAGTGAGTTATCGCAATGTGAGACAGCTACGATAAACTTGGGTCAAGACAGGAAGTAGAAAGTGTGGTTGCGGCACCACAGGAAGTGACATCAGTGACTGAAGATGAGAAGACGGACACAGCTGCACACGGACTCCTGACACTCCATCTCTGTGCATAATGCACATGATCCATTCTCCATAAGAATGGAGTTTAAATGCTTTAATGACAGGCTATCACTACCCAGTATACCGTCGTTTCTATAAGGACTTTGTGTGAGGCTGCTCTTCTCACCACTATTGTTAACTAAGATAGTGTGCACTTGGTACTTTCAGCTCTTTCAGAATGACACCCCTATTATGAGCAGGGCCAGCACTTTGCCAGAGGGAGGGGAACGGGGAGGGGGTGGGAGCCCCTCTCTTCCCTCCCCATCCACAGCCGGATCTGTGTCCTTGCAGCGATGCTCTAGTTTCGCTCAGAGTGATTCCAGACTTGTGTGAAACAGAGAGCTGTCCAATGGGAATCTCTCAGCTTTTTGTTAGAATAATTTTCTTCAAATATTTTTCCTCCTCGGGCGTTCCGAGATTTTTTCTTGCCTCGTTTGCACACCAGGATTGCATGAAATGTCTTGAACCACGCTGCAATGAATTCTGCCCTCACTCAACTCTCAACCTTGTGTGCCTCTAATTAAAGAACGAGCCCTATATACGTCCTAGCTGGATGCATAAACATTCCGCACATCTCTGGATATTATACATTTTTATCACCTTGCATACTATCCACCGGAATGAATATTTTGCATTAGTCCACTTATTTGAATTGTGATGTAAGACACATGATGTTCATGATTGCCCTAGCATCCTCCACAGGTGACCAGGTCACTCACAGATTGTCAAACACCCACGCAACATGCACCATCATCCATGTACTGTGCTTCAGTATGTCAGAGGACAATGATACAGTGCATTACATGTGTTGGGGCTGTTATCGGTGTAGTCAAAGGGCGCTCATCGAGAGGCCTCTCAGGAACAGGCGTGCCCTCCTATTATGCTCCAGGTGAAAGCCTGCCAGTCTCCCCTAGTCTGGAACCATTTGTTTTCTCGTTTTTATCATATCGATTTTAAATATATTTCATTTTTCTGTCCCAAAACAGGTGTATTTCCTCCCTGACATGTGCCATGTTGGCTTTTAAACACACTCCTGGAGATAGTCAATACATAGTATTGTGCATACATAGTTCACGCTCTCTACAGGAACGGAGAGTTTAAATAAGTATGTGTAACCCGGGAATGGTTATTAGAAATGCAGATGTAGATACAGTATATGCATATCAGATATCCACACGTCTTATCAAATATTTTCCATTGTTGAAGTGTTTCAACAGTGTTGTTTGAAAGATCAAAGTGGTTTGTTTAATTATTAATTTAATTATCACATAATAAAGATCTGTTTTTTAAGTCGCAATATGCACAGGCTACTGAATAGTTCACTGTAGCACTATTCTTATTTGTTGCTTTGTTGTCGGTAGTTTCAACTTCTCACTTTTTTTTCTTCTTCTTCTTCTTCTTCTTCTTTTCCTCAAGACATAGCGTAGGAAAAAACGAGCCAGGCTTTTAAAAATACCTTTGGTGTTCCTGTGTGTTTTAGAATATTACAAAGTACTGTAATGAGAAGGAAAACAACAGAAAAAAAGGAGATTTGCCTCAGAGCGAGATAGCGGCTCGTTTTCTCTGCGAAACAAGCCTGTAGGACCAGTTTCTCTTTGTGCGCTGTACCACTCCTTGGGACTACTGCACCAGGGGAATTGGGTACGCTGAGCTACGCTCGTGGCGAGGTGCCAGCCTCTCTGCCTCCGATAACAGCGAGAGGAGGCAGGAGGGGAGGACACGTTTCAATTAGGGAACAAACACCACACACACAGAGAGAGGAAGGAGAGAGCGCAACAAAAAAAAACACACAAAAAAACCCCCTGACCAGCTTGGTCCTGCAAACCTCTTCCTCCTTCACCCTTCTGACCCCTCTCTCCGCCACACCTGCACGGACCGCTCTCACTCCACCGCTCTGCCCCCTTTTTTCTTTTTAGAAATGCCATTTGTATAGAAATTCATGGGGGAAGGAGGGTAAAGAGGGTCTTTGTGAGGTGATTCTAAGTGTGCCAGCGTTGCCCGCATGTTTCCATTAGATTGTCATGTTGGCTAATGAGAGCGCGGCAGCATGATTCACCTTGTTAATTAGAAGGACTTGCACACCGAGGTGCCTGGGGGCAGTGTGAGAGAGGAGCCCGGCTCAGAGCCCCGCCAGTCGCCCGCTGCCTGTGAAGATTCTCCTCTCATCTACCTTCCTTACTTTTTTGATTTGGTAAAAATGAATAAATCATTGAGATCGTCCTCTTGGAGTGTGAATATCTGAGTTCACATCTTTTCCCAGATGCAAATTACATGTGATCAATAGAAGGTGACGAGCGCCGAATCTAACTTAGAGGAAAGACGGAGAGAGAGAGAGAGAGAGAGAGAGAGAGAGAGAGAGAGAGAGAGAGAGGGAGAGAGAGAGAGAGAGAGAGAGGGAGAGAGAGAAGACTGCTAGCTCAAGCAAGGTAGCATAGGAGGGAGACAAAGCGATAGGAACATTTAAAGTTGGACAGTTTCCCTTAGATAAGCGTTATTTTTAATGATCGCCGCTTTCCCGGCGCTCCCGTGTAATGCTCCTTGAATATGCTTATCGGTGATTTCTGGCTTCTCCTGTTTAACTCATTCTTAAAAAAAAAAAAAAAAAAAAAAAAATCTTCAAATGTTATTATACAGAATAATAATACTAGCTCTGCAGATGGGTTTTGTGCTTTATACACAACCAATTTGTATCCAGCGAGTTACACCCATTTCAGACAGAGTCGTTTTACACACGTTTTTTAATGTCTGCAAATAAGTTGCAAATGAATACGAACTGTAGGGTCATGATAGTGGCCCTCACATACTGACCTTAGCCCCAGGGACGGTTGAGAGCTCTGAATAATTGGTTGTTGGCTCTGGAAACCGTTCTGACGTACTCAGCTTCGGAGAAAATATGGCACAGGGAGCCAAGACTACAAGAACACACATGTGGGTTTCATTTCCAAAGGTAAAGTATACTATACGTGACTACAAACAGATCCCCCCCCCCTCTTTCTGGTCAAGAAGACACTTGCACTACTGTACTGTACGATTTAGCTTTTTTCCCCCCCCACACATAAAAAAAAATCTGTGATGCAATAAAAAATAATGTTGCCTGGATTAGTGACTTCCATCTGCGAATGCTGTAGTTATTAACTGATGACCATTTGCAGAATAAACACTAGTATAGGTTTATATTGTTACAAATACTGTCATACATAACAGACAATATTCTTCCCTTGAACTATTTCAGATACATTTTTGACCAAAGTCATATTTGTCTAAATCTAAACCTGTAGACTATAACAGTAACACACCCAACCCACACCAGCAGGTCAGAGCTGAAACTGGGGAAGACATGGCAGGTTGGGTTAGGGTTAGTACTTGGGTCAGGGTTGAGATGAGGTTGGGGATACAAAGAGCTAACCAGCTTCAACCCCCACCCCCTAGCTACCCACCAGGCATCTCAGATGAAGAGAAGCTTTAGAGTTCACAGATGTTCATACAACTGAGAAACAGCCTGGCCTCGTATGGTTGCACAAACAAAATCAGCTGTGCTGGTGCACAAATCAGCTGTGTTGGTGTCGGTGGGGGTGGTGGGGGATGAAATCCATGGACTTAGCTGCATACGTTAATACACACACACACCCTCTTCAGGGTATATGAGCCCTTGTGGCCTTCTGAGCTTCCCTGCTGTGACCCCTCGGACCTGGTCTGGGCTTGGGAGGGGGCAGGGGGGCGGTGGGGGGGTGCTGCCCTTCCCTGCATTGCCTTTATGCCCGGCTCTCTGAGAGGCAGAGAGAGCCCCCTTGCTCCTCCACAGCCCCACAGCCTGCCCGTGACGTCAGCCCCTACTCTGTGCTTTCCGCTCCACCAAGGACATCTGTCTGTAAGCGTCTGGGGGACCGCTAGCAACCCCCCGGGCCAGAGGGGGAGAGAGAAGCCTTTGTTAGAAACCAGCACAGATAGAAAATGGCAGGCAGGCAGGTTAGCCATCATGGCTAACATCGTCTTTCTCCCCGTGTGGGTTAATCTGGGCTGCCTGTGGGTCTGCCTCGCCTTGCCCCGCTCCACAGAGTTTTGCATCATGAGAGAACATGTGCTTTGTTTTTTCTTTTGAAGGAGAAGGAGAAAAAAAAAACGATTTTATTTCGGTTTTCGGCATTTGGCTCAGGGAAGCATTTACACAGTTCAAATCATCCAGGGCGAGGATGAACGAAAGGGGTCGTAATATTGTATTAGATGAACCGAGCCTGGTACATTTCTCCTCTTAGGATATTTCTTATTGACTGTTTCCTGATGTCATTCGACACTTTTTTTTCCAATATTGTTGTAATTATTTTTGAAAGTATTAATATTGCTTCAGACTATTACTGTTTGACTTTAGCTGTTGTTTTTTTGCATTAAAACAAGAGCCTGCATCCAGTGTAGCTTGGCTATTGGGGAAAGGCATCGATTGAGGCCTCTTTTGGGAATTTTGCATCACATCTTAGAAATGTACTACTTCGCTTGACCTTTGTAAATAATTTAAGCTTACAAGTCTCATTCCCTGCTTCCAAAGGGCATGCGGGCATGCTGCAAGGACTGGTATTTAAGAGACTAGGCTGCACGAAATACTTACGCAGAAACATTGATCGAACCTGGCAAATATATACATGTTTGGAATTGGTTACTCTTTCTGTTGCGCTTCAGTTACAGCTCTGAGGGATCTTACTGATGTTGGTGGGGACGCCGTTCTTTAGGTTAGCCGTGTCAAATACTGTCCCAGCCTAGCCTAGCCTAGCCTAGCCGAGCCTAGCCGAGCCTAACCCAGCCCAGCCCAGCCCAGCCCAGCCCAGCCTAGCCCAGCCCAGCCTAGCCGAGCCTAGCCGAGCCTAACCCAGCCCAGCCCAGCCCAGCCGAGCCCAGCCCAGCCCAGCCAGCCCAGCCCAGCCCAGCCTAGCCCAGCCCAGCCCAGCCCAGCCTAGCCCAGCCCAGCCCAGCCTAGCCCAGCCCAGCCCAGCCAGCCCAGCCCAGCCCAGCCCAGGTCTGCAGTCATCTGAAGTAGAGCTAGAGCCATGGCACCGTGGCACCAGAGAGCCCAGATTGAAATCAGTCTGGGAGCATCACGGCCGGTCCATGGACAGGAAAGGCAGACTGTAGAGGGTTGCAGATGGCGAAAATGAGGTCTGCATTTATCATACAGTCATAAATCTGAGAACGCAGGCAGTTGCTGCAGGCGCTGTGAGCTCATGCCTGGTGCCAACTGCCAGGCAGAGATGCCTGCATCCGGGTGCCATCAGTGAGATAGCAGACCCAGCGATGCCGGCCTCTCGGCTCACTGCTTTACCACGGAGACCAGGATCCTTTGAGGTCAGGGCCTGGGGAGCTTTTCATGTTTGTGACCATGCTTTAACAGGGTTAACGTTGATACCATTGATGCGTCTGATATGTGTACCCAGGCTGTGAACGTCTATGTCTACTAGCTGGCAAGGCTAGCTTATGGTGCCTTTCCACCGCCCCCCCCCCCCTCCCTTCATTTGCATAGCACTGCCTTGATTCACATCTCAAACGCCTCACCTGAATCGCTTCCTGAACCTGTGATATCATTACGGTTGATGGTGTTTGTTAGTCATAGTTGAAACTGCTTCTTCTCCCTCAAGACCCCGGGTTACTTTTAGCACATATCCCTGTAAAACGGATGAGGACCATGTTTAATGCGACGGAAAATGCATGGTAAACACCAGTTAAAAGTTTGGCTTGGATTTCTGGTCGGTTGTTATTGCGGCTTTTTTCCCCCTAGTGTATGTTGTCAGTGTGTTTGAATTTTGCAACTGTTTTGCTATGCTAAATGTGAAGTGGCAACACCCTAAAGGGCATACTTTGCCAGAGGCTTTTAAAAAGTCAGAGACAACTGCATGCACACATTTCGGATCGGCCTTGTAAACCAACGCAACCTTTCACAGTGCACCATCCGAAAAGCAACATGAAATATTTCCCCTGACCAGAGAACACACACACACACACATGCACACACACATGCACACACACGCACACACACACACACACACACACACACACACACACACACACACACACACACAAACACACACTGTCTCTCACAAACACACATTGTCTCTCTCACACACACACACACACACACACACACACACACACGCAGATAACATAAAAGAACATGAAAGACATCAAAGAGTACATTGATTGTCCCTGTTCACTTCGACCCAGGCCTCTCCCCCATCGGGCGGGCAGACGGGCATGCGTTCTCCATGCTGTGGCCGGGCTTGATGGGCACGTGGGCGGCGAGGGGGAGAGGAGATGACGCCCTCTGTGTCGCGCCCCCGGGCTCTCACACGTCTGCCCAGCAGAAAGGCCAGCTAGCAGCCACGCCGCCTCCCCTCCGCCCCGCGGCCACACATGACATTACCTCAGGCGGCGCCGCGCCACACTCCCCCCCCTTTACACATCACAAACTGAAAAATCACAATAGGGCATGTGACCAGCCCTCCTCAGACTCTGACACGAGTGCTGCTAATGCCTGACAACATGCTGCCATCTTGTTTGCTCGGGTTTGGGGAGGGAGGAGAGAGACAGGCAGGCGTTAGAAGGTTATTTCCCACTGGTGGACTCTCTGAGTGTGGGTGTGAGGGGCATTGCCCAGACTTGCCTGTACTTATGGAAATGTGCACAATGAACACAATGTTCATTTATTCACTAGATGTGTAGCATTGACTCAAGAGACAGCTGTCAGTTTTCTCTGACATAATGTTTAAAAAAAATAAAAAAAATAATGCTTATTACTGCCGCATCACCTGTGAATGGCATCAGTAGTTAGTATTTAGTCCATAGAGACACAATGAGAGACCACTTGAAGACTGTTGTAAACTGTAAACTACATCAAGTAGTACTGAAACGGCATTACATGTTCTCAAATTCACATGTTTGTATGGTCCACAAATGTCCTTAGCAATATTTATTCTATCCTTGATAATGTATGTGTGTATTGTTGTACTCAAATGCCTGAGATAACTCTTATCTCACTCGTATTTTACATGTGTCCAATCGAGTAATTCATTCATTTGTCCAGAAGTCCTCTGACCCATGGAATACTGAATGTTCACGTTAATGCTAACCGGTGCCTGTTGCTTTCTCTCAATCAGATGCAGCAACAGGAGATGGCCATAGTGAGGCAACGAGACGCCAACCTGACTGCGCTAGCTGCTATCGGACCTCGGAAGAAACGCAAGATGGACTCTCCTGGGAACACGTCGTCAGTGACCGAGGTGAGGGCCAGGGCCTCTTTAATGTTGCTAATTTATCCTTTGTACTACTGCTGGTTGCACATCCCTGGTCAATGAGATCACTCTTTAACCTTTGCACTACTGATGTTTACAATACTACCTTTGCACATACTGTATATTGCACATTGCACATACCTCTTTGATATAGCCTCTTTTATACATCTGCACATTAACTGTACGTAATCTACCTTAACTGTACATAGCTCATAACTGTATCCCTAAACTACTGTACATGCCTTACTGTACCTATCACTATCATTGTCATGTTCTTTTGTATCAAGTTTTTTTCATATCATGTTTTTATATCACTTTTTATATCACACAACTGCATTTCGTTGTCTAGTACTTGTACTCTGCAATGACAATAAAGTTCAGTGTTTCCTTCAGGATTTTTCACATTAGTGGCGGAGCGGTTATCTTTCGCGCGCGCGCAGCGTAAGATAACCGGAGCGGTTATCTTACGCGCACTGGCGCTCAAAACAAAGACGTAGTTTCACCAAAAACTAGAGGGTGGCAACAATTATAATTTCTTAAATAGCGGTTAAGTCATTAAAGCCGAGCAGGTGATTTTATATAGAAGGTGATCAAATACCAAGATATCCTACAGCTGCAGCGGAACATGCGGAACGCGCATTACACACACACACACACACAGAAAGATCAATACGAAGTAGGCCTACATGAGAGTACACGCACAAAACCGGCTAACGTTACTCATTAACTGTTTACACAAGTAAAATCACAGTGTGACAGTCAGATGGAGCATTCGGTAAACAACAACAGCAAGGTAATGCTATCAGTTGAGTTAAAGAAAACCAACTCTTACCTTTGAGGACACCAACATGAGCCCTGCTTACCCGTACCTCCGCCGTTCTGTTCGTGGTGATTTTAGAAGGCAATAGATTATTTTTGCCCCGCGCATATTGCTATGAATAGTTCGAAGCTAGGTGCTTGCACGTTAGGTGCGAGAATGCTCGGTTAACCCATTAGCGGGAACATTATTTGTTTCACAAAATAGGCTGATTTAATTGACCATGAACATCAGAGACTACATTACGAATGTTCATTTAAAATACTCTATACTGAGCACTGGTATAAGAACATGAACCTGAGAACAGCAGTAAATGCAATAACCCACAGTCGTCGCTGATGATGTTGCATTTTCGATTAGGATACGGGATTAAAGGCACCGGCGACGGGCTAAAAGAGAAATCCAAAATGTCCCGCTAAATCACAAAACTGTTTTGAAAGCGCGTCGCCTCGCGCCGCGCGCCTGTTGAGTCTCGATTGCAGTGCGAACACAAACGACGAGGTTAATTGCAACATTGTAACATATTGTAAATAACTACGCCCTAAATCGTAACGAAATGTAGGTCTGGAAGCGGCCTAAATCTAGCTTCAATCTGCTTTTTTTCTGTTCTCCGGTCATAATAACTCGCTGCCTTTCTGCGCAGCCTGAATCAAAGTGGATTGTCTGAATCAATTAGTGGCGGAGGAAATTCATTCGTGGCGGCCCGCCACGAATAAATGCATATAGAGGAAACACTGAAGTTGAATCTAATCTAATCTAATCTAATCTAATGCTAATGGAGCAGAAATATGAGCACTAAGTAGGATTCAAGGTCAATGTACTTATTACCCACTGTAAGCTTGTATGGCAAACTCAATATGTATTTGAGCTTATGAATTTGGCTTATGGAAAAAATGCATCACAAAAATCTTTTTTCCAGCTATATTAGTAACTAATCACAGTTAGCCACATGCTAGTAGCTACTAGCACACATATCTCCAATATCAAATAAAACTATTTTAGCACATTCAACAATCTATCTAAAATATCTGTATTTACATGCTATTACGCTTTGTATAAAAGCTTGCTATGTTTGTCTCCAGAAATGTTTGTTGTCATGGTGTTCTTTGATTGTGATGCAATCGCTTTACCAGCATTCTCAGATATCATCTCATAAATGTATTGAGCATGATGCATGTGGGCCGTAACCACATACAGTAGGCTATGGACTTCTATCTTATGGAATATTTGACTCTGGGGGTGCTCTTGAGCCAAAAGGGGTCCCCTAAATAGTCAAATATAATATCCCTAAATGACCTCATAGGACAGAAAGGGGTACACCTCCTCATGCACATAAGCATATGCTTATTTTGCCAACATGTGTTAGACTGTGTGGTTTAATGAGGCAAAACATTTGATTGATGATATTCCATATGGGACCCTCATATGGTAGGACCTCAGGTACAATGTCATATCTGAAAATGGGGTTTCTATGGAATACACTGAAAGGAATAAACCTCTATTAGATACCCACAGTGGTATGGTCACAGGTGACAAGTGTGCATGTGTGGCATGGCTTGATTGGACTGGTTTTGTATGGATAGTTGGTGAGTTGCACGGATGACGTGCGCTTAGTTATTGGAACAACACTATTGCTGATCCAGATGTTGGAGTAAATGTGAGGTACCTCACTCCTTTAGCCGGGGCGTTTGGCGTGTCGTTGTTTGGTACGCTGCGCTGTCGTTGTTTGGTACGCTGCGCTGTTGTTGTTTGGTACGCTGCGCTGTTGTTGTTTGGTACGCTGCGCTGTTGTTGTTTGGTACGCTGCGCTGTTGTTGTTTGGTACGCTGCACTGTTGTTGTTTGGTACGCTGCACTGTCGTTGTTTGGTACGCTGCACTGTTGTTGTTTGGTACGCTGTGTTGTTGTTGTTTGGTACGCTGCGCTGTTGTTGTTTGGTACGCTGCACTGTTGTTGTTTGGTACGCTGCGCTGTTGTTGTTTGGTACGCTGCGCTGTTGTTGTTTGGTACGCTGCACTGTTGTTGTTTGGTACGCTGCGCTGTTGTTGTTTGGTACGCTGCGCTGTTGTTGTTTGGTACGCTGCGCTGTTGTTGTTTGGTACGCTGCACTGTTGTTGTTTGGTACGCTGTGTTGTTGTTGTTTGGTACGCTGCACTGTTGTTGTTTGGTACGCTGCACTGTTGTTGTTTGGTACGCTGCGCTGTTGTTGTTTGGTACGCTGCACTGTTGTTGTTTGGTACGCTGCACTGTTGTTGTTTGGTACGCTGCGCTGTCGTTGTTTGGTACGCTGCGCTGTCGTTGTTTGGTACGGACGGTGATCCGTGCAGGGTCGGGTACGCAGTGTGCCGCCCTCTGAACTCCCATGCGTATTCATTTACAAAGTGGATGAAGATGAGCAGATCAGCAACCTACCGTTAGAGGGCTGAGCCAACTACTACCTTAGCTAGAGATCAAGGAGGGACCGGGAACAGGGTGCTTTGTTGGTTTGTTTGTTTGTTTGTTTGTTGTACTTATTACAGAAGTGGATTTGTTCATTGTGTTTCTCAATTGTGTTTCTCAGTTTGGGGGAATTTGGGGGAATTTATCTATTATACTACATGGAAAACCCCAGTTTTGCTAAGATAAGGAAGATGGTGTGAGGGTATCTGTGATACGTGAACCAATATCCACGTTGACAAAGCCAGAGCATGTTCACATATTCCCATATGACTTACCCAGTCTGTTGTTAATTAAGAGGAATTATGGCATTAAAACAGAATGTTCTCCTGTTGGAGGCTTTAAAGAACACCCTGGGTATCACATTTCTGCAATTTACAGCTATACATTAAGTCATGCACCAGAACAGTTTGCTCAGATACATTATTTTTTTTGAACTGTTCAAACCATGATATTCTTCTGAGTAATGCTATGAATATGATGAATCTAAAAAAAGCCTGAATTTATGCCAATTGGTCATTTCAATAACCTGCTTATTCAGTTGTATCTTCACATCATTCGCTTAGTTGCAATCTGCTGCATAAAAGCATAATAATGCACACAGTATAAAAAGCATAAATAACAAAATAAAAGCATTACTTCTGGTCCTTGAGTGCTCTGCCAACCTCTTTCACTACATTTTTTCCTGATAGCTATGTGAGCTATGTCCACCCTTTGCGGCAGAAAAAAGAAAAAACGCTCTACAATTTGGTTTCCAAAGGCAGTCACACAACATAAACATGAATACATTACTCCAGAGCTGTTTTTAACATCTTGTCCACGTTTAATTAGGGGGGCATAATGAAGTGAAGTCATACCCCCCACCAACCCCCCCCCCCCCCCCCCCCCACCCCCTCCCTTTCTGAGCGATTGCGTGAGGGGGAGGAGAGGAATCTTAACTTATTTTCACTTCATTTTCACCTCCTCACATTTCTTCATTTCACATGGGCTGGAAGCGCCGGCGGCGTTCTCTTTCCCTTCTCCAGAGCAAAGTGAATGTGACTTTTCTAAGGGGGTCACAGGATGCCTGGAGGCCTGTGGGTGTTACTGGACTGTTGCCTGCTCTCAGCTTCACTGAGGGGCTTGTCATAGATTTCATCTCCACAGAAATGGGCCGGGGGCCCCTGGCCAGGAGCGCAGGCAGCAGCCAGCATTATGAACGGCCCACGCTGATTATTTCCCTCTGACATCGCATCCTGAGCTTTCCCGCATTCATCCCAGACAAAGGCGGCCCTTCAGTGCTGCGCCAGAGCTCAAATTAGGAAGAGGGGGATAATGACCTTCTTGAGATCCTGCACCGCTAGCAGAGCTCCTGTTGAAACCCCCCCCACCCCCCACCCCCACCCACCCATCTCCTTTTCCTCTTCCGACCACCCTTTCGCCGTGTTCTGACCGTGACAGAATTCAGGTGACACAATTTTGGTACATGTTTTTTTTTTTTCTTCTTCTTCTTCTTCCCCCCCCCCTTTTCCCTTCATTCGGTGGTGCCTTGGCCGAGCTTGGGCCTGTGCCTGGACACAGACTGCCTGTGGGTCTGAAACTGATAGCCAGTCAAGACTGGAGTGTCTGTCTCCAGCCTGATCGGGTCTGCAGGAGGGAACAAAGGGGGTCTTACAGGGCTCCGCAGGGCGGATTAGTTACAGGGAGCCAATGGGGGCCGTTCACAGGGTGGAGGAGGGCCCGCTGTGGCCCCAGCGGTGGGTCACAGCACAGGCAGGGTCCACTCTAACCCCCCCCCCCCCCCCCCGCCCACCCCCCATCCCCCACCTTCCTCCATCTCCACCTCTACCCCCCACCAACACACACCCCTGCTCTCAGCAGAAATTGTCTTTTGAAGTGCTGTACAAAGCCAAGCGGTGGGCTGGAGAAGGAGAGAGGACGAAGTGGGAGGAAGGAGTAGAGACAGGGCTGGTAGAGGTGGAGTAGAGGCAGGGCTGGTAGAGGTGGAGTAGAGACAGGGCAGGTAGAGGTGGAGTAGAGACAGGGCAGGTAGAGGTGGATTAGAGGCAGGGCTGGTAGAGGTGGAGTAGAGACAGGGCAGGTAGAGGTGGAGTAGAGACAGGGCAGGTAGAGGTGGAGTAGAGGCAGGTAGAGGTGGAATAGAGACAGGGCAGGTAGAGGTGGAGTAGAGGCAGGTAGAGGTGGAGTAGAGACAGGGCTGGTAGAGGTGGAGTAGAGACAGGGCAGGTAGAGGTGGAGTAGAGGCAGGTGGAGGCAGGGCAGGTAGAGGTGGAGTAGAGGCAGGTGGAGGCAGGGCAGGTAGAGGTGGAGTAGAGGCAGGGCAGGTAGAGGTGGAGTAGAGGCAGGGCTGGTAGAGGTGGAGTAGAGACAGGGCTGGTAGAGGTGGAGTAGAGGCAGGTAGAGGTGGAGTAGAGGCAGGGCTGGTAGAGGTGGAGTAGAGGCAGGGCTGGTAGAGGTGGAGTAGAGGCAGGGCAGGTAGAGGTGGAGTAGAGACAGGGCTGGTAGAGGTGGAGTAGAGGCAGGGCAGGTAGAGGTGGAGTAGAGACAGGGCAGGTAGAGGTGGAGTAGAGGCAGGTAGAGGTGGAGTAGAGACAGGGCTGGTAGAGGTGGAGTAGAGACAGGGCTGGTAGAGGTGGAGTAGAGACAGGGCTGGTAGAGGTGGAGTAGAGACAGGGCAGGTAGAGGTGGAGTAGAGGCAGGTAGAGGTGGAGTAGAGGCAGGGCAGGTAGAGGTAGAGTAGAGGCAGGTAGAGGTGGAGTAGAGACAGGGCAGGTAGAGGTGGAGTAGAGACAGGGCAGGTAGAGGTGGAGTAGAGACAGGGCTGGTAGAGGTGGAGTAGAGGCAGGTAGAGGTGGAGTAGAGGCAGGTAGAGGTGGAGTAGAGGCAGGGCTGGTAGAGGTGGAGTAGAGGCAGGGCAGGTAGAGGTGGAGTAGAGACAGGGCAGGTAGAGGTGGAGTAGAGGCAGGGCAGGTAGAGGTGGAGTAGAGGCAGGGCAGGTAGAGGTGGAGTAGAGGCAGGGCAGGTAGAGGTGGAGTAGAGACAGGGCAGGTAGAGGTGGAGTAGAGACAGGGCAGGTAGAGGTGGAGTAGAGGCAGAGCAGGTAGAGGTGGAGTAGAGGCAGGTAGAGGTGGAGTAGAGGCAGGGCTGGTAGAGGTGGAGTAGAGGCAGGTAGAGGTGGAGTAGAGGCAGGGCTGGTAGAGGTGGAGTAGAGACAGGGCTGGTAGAGGTGGAGTAGAGACAGGGCTGGTAGAGGTGGAGTAGAGGCAGGTAGAGGTGGAGTAGAGGCAGGTAGAGGTGGAGTAGAGACAGGGCTGGTAGAGGTGGAGTAGAGGCAGGTAGAGGTGGAGTAGAGGTAGGTAGAGGTGGAGTAAAGGCAGGGCTGGTAGAGGTGGAGTAGAGGCAGGTAGAGGTGGAGTAGAGACAGGGCTGGTAGAGGTGGAGTAGAGACAGGGCAGGTAGAGGTGGAGTAGAGGCAGGTAGAGGTGGAGTAGAGACAGGGCAGGTAGAGGTGGAGTAGAGGCAGGTAGAGGTGGAGTAGAGACAGGGCTGGTAGAGGTGGAGTAGAGACAGGGCAGGTAGAGGTGGAGTAGAGGCAGGTGGAGGCAGGGCAGGTAGAGGTGGAGTAGAGGCAGGTGGAGGCAGGGCAGGTAGAGGTGGAGTAGAGGCAGGGCAGGTAGAGGTGGAGTAGAGGCAGGGCTGGTAGAGGTGGAGTAGAGACAGGGCTGGTAGAGGTGGAGTAGAGGCAGGTAGAGGTGGAGTAGAGGCAGGGCTGGTAGAGGTGGAGTAGAGGCAGGGCTGGTAGAGGTGGAGTAGAGGCAGGGCAGGTAGAGGTGGAGTAGAGACAGGGCTGGTAGAGGTGGAGTAGAGGCAGGGCAGGTAGAGGTGGAGTAGAGACAGGGCAGGTAGAGGTGGAGTAGAGGCAGGTAGAGGTGGAGTAGAGACAGGGCTGGTAGAGGTGGAGTAGAGACAGGGCTGGTAGAGGTGGAGTAGAGACAGGGCTGGTAGAGGTGGAGTAGAGACAGAGCAGGTAGAGGTGGAGTAGAGGCAGGTAGAGGTGGAGTAGAGGCAGGGCAGGTAGAGGTAGAGTAGAGGCAGGTAGAGGTGGAGTAGAGACAGGGCAGGTAGAGGTGGAGTAGAGACAGGGCAGGTAGAGGTGGAGTAGAGACAGGGCTGGTAGAGGTGGAGTAGAGGCAGGTAGAGGTGGAGTAGAGGCAGGTAGAGGTGGAGTAGAGGCAGGGCTGGTAGAGGTGGAGTAGAGGCAGGGCAGGTAGAGGTGGAGTAGAGACAGGGCAGGTAGAGGTGGAGTAGAGGCAGGGCAGGTAGAGGTGGAGTAGAGGCAGGGCAGGTAGAGGTGGAGTAGAGGCAGGGCAGGTAGAGGTGGAGTAGAGACAGGGCAGGTAGAGGTGGAGTAGAGACAGGGCAGGTAGAGGTGGAGTAGAGGCAGAGCAGGTAGAGGTGGAGTAGAGGCAGGTAGAGGTGGAGTAGAGGCAGGGCTGGTAGAGGTGGAGTAGAGGCAGGTAGAGGTGGAGTAGAGGCAGGGCTGGTAGAGGTGGAGTAGAGACAGGGCTGGTAGAGGTGGAGTAGAGACAGGGCTGGTAGAGGTGGAGTAGAGGCAGGTAGAGGTGGAGTAGAGGCAGGTAGAGGTGGAGTAGAGACAGGGCTGGTAGAGGTGGAGTAGAGGCAGGTAGAGGTGGAGTAGAGGTAGGTAGAGGTGGAGTAAAGGCAGGGCTGGTAGAGGTGGAGTAGAGGCAGGTAGAGGTGGAGTAGAGACAGGGCTGGTAGAGGTGGAGTAGAGACAGGGCAGGTAGAGGTGGAGTAGAGGCAGGTAGAGGTGGAGTAGAGACAGGGCAGGTAGAGGTGGAGTAGAGGCAGGTAGAGGTGGAGTAGAGACAGGGCAGGTAGAGGTGGAGTAGAGACAGGGCAGGTAGAGGTGGAGTAGAGGCAGGTAGAGGTGGAGTAGAGGCAGGGCAGGTAGAGGTGGAGGAGAGGCAGGGCTGGTAGAGGTGGAGTAGAGGCAGGGCTGGTAGAGGTGGAGTAGAGGCAGGTAGAGGTGGAGTAGAGGCAGGGCTGGTAGAGGTGGAGTAGAGGCAGGGCTGGTAGAGGTGGAGTAGAGACAGGGCAGGTAGAGGTGGAGTAGAGGCAGGGCAGGTAGAGGTGGAGTAGAGGCAGGTAGAGGTGGAGTAGAGGCAGGGCTGGTAGAGGTGGAGTAGAGACAGGGCTGTTTGAGGTGGAGTAGAGACAGGGCAGGTAGAGGTGGAGGAGAGGCAGGGCTGGTAGAGGTGGAGTAGAGGCAGGGCTGGTAGAGGTGGAGTAGAGGCAGGTAGAGGTGGAGTAGAGGCAGGGCAGGTAGAGGTGGAGTAGAGACAGGGCTGGTAGAGGTGGAGTAGAGACAGGGCAGGTAGAGGTGGAGTAGAGGCAGGTGGAGGTGGAGGCAGGGCAGGTAGAGGTGGAGTAGAGGCAGGTGGAGGTGGAGGCAGGTAGAGGTGGAGGTGGAGGCAGGGCAGGTAGAGATGGAGTAGAGGAAGGGCAGGTTGAGGTGGAGTAGAGGCAGGGCAGGTAGAGGTGGAGTAGAGGCAGGTGGAGGTGGAGGCAGGGCAGGTAGAGGTGGAGGTGGAGGCAGGGCAGGTAGAGATGGAGTAGAGGCAGGGCAGGTTGAGGTGGAGTAGAGGCAGGGCAGGTAGAGGTGGAGTAGAGACAGGGCTGGTAGAGGTGGAGTAGAGGCAGGGCTGGTAGAGGTGGAGTAGAGGCAGGTGGAGGTGGAGGCAGGGCAGGTAGAGGTGGAGTAGAGACAGGGCTGGTAGAGGTGGAGTAGAGACAGGGCAGGTAGAGGTGGAGTAGAGGCAGGGCAGGTAGAGGTGGAGTAGAGGCAGGGCAGGTAGAGGTGGAGTAGAGGCAGGTGGAGGTGGAGGCAGGGCAGGTAGAGGTGGAGTAGAGACAGGGCTGGTAGAGGTGGAGTAGAGACAGGGCAGGTAGAGGTGGAGTAGAGGCAGGGCAGGTAGAGGTGGAGTAGAGACAGGGCTGGTAGAGGTGGAGTAGAGGCAGGGCAGGTAGAGGTGGAGTAGAGACAGGGCTGGTAGAGGTGGAGTAGAGGCAGGGCAGGTAGAGGTGGAGTAGAGACAGGGCAGGTAGAGGTGGTGTAGAGGCAGGGCTGGTAGAGGTGGAGTAGAGGCAGGTAGAGGTGGAGTAGAGACAGGGCTGGTAGAGGTGGAGTAGAGACAGGGCAGGTAGAGGTGGAGTAGAGGCAGGTAGAGGTGGAGTAGAGACAGGGCTGGTAGAGGTGGAGTAGAGGCAGGTAGAGGTGGAGTAGAGACAGGGCTGGTAGAGGTGGAGTAGAGACAGGGCAGGTAGAGGTGGAGTAGAGGCAGGTAGAGGTGGAGTAGAGACAGGTGGAGGCAGGGCAGGTAGAGGTGGAGTAGAGACAGGGCTGGTAGAGGTGGAGTAGAGACAGGTGGAGGCAGGGCAGGTAGAGGTGGAGTAGAGGCAGGGCAGGTAGAGGTGGAGTAGAGGCAGGTGGAGGCAGGGCAGGTAGAGGTGGAGTAGAGACAGGGCTGGTAGAGGTGGAGTAGAGACAGGGCAGGTAGAGGTGGAGTAGAGGCAGGTAGAGGTGGAGTAGAGGCAGGGCTGGTAGAGGTGGAGTAGAGGCAGGTAGAGGTGGAGTAGAGGCAGGGCTGGTAGAGGTGGAGTAGAGACAGGGCTGGTAGAGGTGGAGTAGAGACAGGGCTGGTAGAGGTGGAGTAGAGGCAGGTAGAGGTGGAGTAGAGACAGGGCTGGTAGAGGTGGAGTAGAGGCAGGTAGAGGTGGAGTAGAGGCAGGTAGAGGTGGAGTAAAGGCAGGGCTGGTAGAGGTGGAGTAGAGGCAGGTAGAGGTGGAGTAGAGACAGGGCTGGTAGAGGTGGAGTAGAGACAGGGCAGGTAGAGGTGGAGTAGAGGCAGGTAGAGGTGGAGTAGAGACAGGGCAGGTAGAGGTAAAGTAGAGGCAGGTAGAGGTGGAGTAGAGACAGGGCAGGTAGAGGTGGAGTAGAGACAGGGCAGGTAGAGGTGGAGTAGAGGCAGGTAGAGGTGGAGTAGAGGCAGGGCAGGTAGAGGTGGAGGAGAGGCAGGGCTGGTAGAGGTGGAGTAGAGGCAGGGCTGGTAGAGGTGGAGTAGAGGCAGGTAGAGGTGGAGTAGAGGCAGGGCTGGTAGAGGTGGAGTAGAGGCAGGGCTGGTAGAGGTGGAGTAGAGGCAGGTAGAGGTGGAGTAGAGGCAGGGCTGGTAGAGGTGGAGTAGAGACAGGGCTGGTAGAGGTGGAGTAGAGACAGGTAGAGGTGGAGTAGAGGCAGGGCTGGTAGAGGTGGAGTAGAGACAGGGCAGGTAGAGGTGGAGTAGAGGCAGGGCAGGTAGAGGTGGAGTAGAGGCAGGTAGAGGTGGAGTAGAGACAGGGCAGGTAGAGGTGGAGTAGAGACAGGGCAGGTAGAGGTGGAGTAGAGGCAGGGCTGGTAGAGGTGGAGTAGAGACAGGGCTGGTAGAGGTGGAGTAGAGACAGGGCAGGTAGAGGTGGAGGAGAGGCAGGGCTGGTAGAGGTGGAGTAGAGGCAGGGCTGGTAGAGGTGGAGTAGAGGCAGGTAGAGGTGGAGTAGAGGCAGGGCAGGTAGAGGTGGAGTAGAGACAGGGCTGGTAGAGGTGGAGTAGAGACAGGGCAGGTAGAGGTGGAGTAGAGGCAGGTGGAGGTGGAGGCAGGGCAGGTAGAGGTGGAGTAGAGGCAGGTAGAGGTGGAGGTGGAGGCAGGGCAGGTAGAGATGGAGTAGAGGCAGGGCAGGTTGAGGTGGAGTAGAGGCAGGGCAGGTAGAGGTGGAGTAGAGGCAGGTGGAGGTGGAGGCAGGGCAGGTAGAGGTGGAGGTGGAGGCAGGGCAGGTAGAGATGGAGTAGAGGCAGGGCAGGTTGAGGTGGAGTAGAGGCAGGGCAGGTAGAGGTGGAGTAGAGACAGGGCTGGTAGAGGTGGAGTAGAGGCAGGTGGAGGTGGAGTAGAGGCAGGGCAGGTAGAGGTGGAGTAGAGGCAGGTGGAGGTGGAGGCAGGGCAGGTAGAGGTGGAGTAGAGACAGGGCTGGTAGAGGTGGAGTAGAGACAGGGCAGGTAGAGGTGGAGTAGAGGCAGGGCAGGTAGAGGTGGAGTAGAGACAGGGCTGGTAGAGGTGGAGTAGAGGCAGGGCAGGTAGAGGTGGAGTAGAGGCAGGGCAGGTAGAGGTGGAGTAGAGACAGGGCTGGTAGAGGTGGAGTAGAGACAGGGCAGGTAGAGGTGGAGTAGAGGCAGGGCAGGTAGAGGTGGAGTAGAGACAGGGCTGGTAGAGGTGGAGTAGAGGCAGGGCAGGTAGAGGTGGAGTAGAGGCAGGGCAGGTAGAGGTGGAGTAGAGGCAGGGCAGGTAGAGGTGGAGTAGAGACAGGCAGGTAGAGGTGGAGTAGAGGCAGGGCTGGTAGAGGTGGAGTAGAGGCAGGTAGAGGTGGAGTAGAGACAGGGCTGGTAGAGGTGGAGTAGAGACAGGGCAGGTAGAGGTGGAGTAGAGGCAGGTAGAGGTGGAATAGAGACAGGGCAGGTAGAGGTGGAGTAGAGGCAGGTAGAGGTGGAGTAGAGACAGGGCTGGTAGAGGTGGAGTAGAGACAGGGCAGGTAGAGGTGGAGTAGAGGCAGGTGGAGGCAGGGCAGGTAGAGGTGGAGTAGAGGCAGGTGGAGGCAGGGCAGGTAGAGGTGGAGTAGAGGCAGGGCAGTTAGAGGTGGAGTAGAGGCAGGGCTGGTAGAGGTGGAGTAGAGACAGGGCTGGTAGAGGTGGAGTAGAGGCAGGTAGAGGTGGAGTAGAGGCAGGGCTGGTAGAGGTGGAGTAGAGGCAGGGCTGGTAGAGGTGGAGTAGAGGCAGGGCAGGTAGAGGTGGAGTAGAGACAGGGCAGGTAGAGGTGGAGTAGAGACAGGGCTGGTAGAGGTGGAGTAGAGGCAGGGCTGGTAGAGGTGGAGTAGAGGCAGGGCAGGTAGAGGTGGAGTAGAGACAGGGCTGGTAGAGGTGGAGTAGAGACAGGGCTGGTAGAGGTGGAGTAGAGGCAGGGCAGGTAGAGGTGGAGTAGAGACAGGGCTGGTAGAGGTGGAGTACAGACAGGGCTGGTAGAGGTGGAGTAGAGGCAGGGCTGGTAGAGGTGGAGTACAGACAGGGCTGGTAGAGGTGGAGTAGAGGCAGGGCAGGTAGAGGTGGAGTAGAGACAGGGCAGGTAGAGGTGGAGTAGAGGCAGGTAGAGGTGGAGTAGAGGCAGGTAGAGGTGGAGTAGAGGCAGGTAGAGGTGGAGTAGAGACAGGGCTGGTAGAGGTGGAGTACAGACAGCGCTGGTAGAGGTGGAGTAGAGGCAGGGCAGGTAGAGGTGGAGTAGAGACAGGGCAGGTAGAGGTGGAGTAGAGGCAGGTAGAGGTGGAGTAGAGGCAGGTAGAGGTGGAGTAGAGGCAGGGCAGGTTGAGGTGGAGTAGAGGCAGGTAGAGGTGGAGTAGAGGAAGGTAGAGGTGGAGTAGAGACAGGGCAGGTAGAGGTGGAGTAGAGGCAGGGCAGGTAGAGGTGGAGGAGAGGCAGGGCAGGTAGCGGTGGAGGAGAGGCAGGGCAGGTAGAGGTGGAGTAGAGACAGGGCTGGTAGAGGTGGAGTAGAGGCAGGGCAGGTAGAGGTGGAGTAGAGGCAGGTAGAGGTGGAGTAGAGGCATGGCAGGTAGAGGTGGAGTAGAGGCAGAGCAGGTAGAGGTGGAGTAGAGGCAGGTAGAGGTGGAGTAGAGGCAGGGCAGGT
This sequence comes from Nansenia antarctica, assembly GCF_963989245.1. Lineage (NCBI taxonomy): Eukaryota > Metazoa > Chordata > Actinopteri > Argentiniformes > Microstomatidae > Nansenia > Nansenia antarctica. The sequence continues at coordinate 35,786,087 of NC_137679.1, read as the reverse complement.
AGAGGTGGAGTAGAGGCAGGGCAGGTAGAGGTGGAGTAGAGGCAGGTGGAGTAGAGGCAGGGCAGGTAGAGGTGGAGTAGAGGCAGGTAGAGGTGGAGTAGAGGCAGGGCAGGTAGAGGTGGAGTAGAGGCAGGTAGAGGTGGAGTAGATGCAGGGCAGGTAGAGGTGGAGTAGAGGCAGGTGGAGGTGGAGGCAGGGCAGGTAGAGGTGGAGGTGGAGGCAGGGCAGGTAGAGATGGAGTAGAGGCAGGGCAGGTTGAGGTGGAGTAGAGGCAGGTAGAGGTGGAGTAGAGGCAGGTAGAGGTGGAGTAGAGGCAGGGCAGGTAGAGGTGGAGTAGAGACAGGGCAGGTAGAGGTGGAGTAGAGGCAGGGCTGGTAGAGGTGGAGTAGAGGCATGGCAGGTAGAGGTGGAGGAGAGGCAGGGCAGGTAGAGGTGGAGTAGAGGCAGGTAGAGGTGGAGTAGAGGCAGGGCAGGTAGAGGTGGAGTAGAGGCAGGGCAGGTAGAGGTGGAGTAGAGGCAGGTAGAGGTGGAGTAGAGGCAGGGCAGGTAGAGGTGGAGTAGAGGCAGGGCAGGTAGAGGTGGAGTAGAGGCAGGTAGAGGTGGAGTAGATGCAGGGCAGGTAGAGGTGGAGTAGAGGCAGGTGGAGGTGGAGGCAGGGCAGGTAGAGGTGGAGGCAGGGCAGGTAGAGATGGAGTAGAGGCAGGGCAGGTTGAGGTGGAGTAGAGGCAGGTAGAGGTGGAGTAGAGGCAGGTAGAGGTGGAGTAGAGGCAGGGCAGGTAGAGGTGGAGGCAGGGCAGGTAGAGGTGGAGTAGAGGCAGGTAGAGGTGGAGTAGATGCAGGGCAGGTAGAGGTGGAGTAGAGGCAGGTGGAGGTGGAGGCAGGGCAGGTAGAGGTGGAGGTGGAGGCAGGTTAGGTAGAGATGGAGTAGAGGCAGGGCAGGTTGAGGTGGAGTAGAGGCAGGTAGAGGTGGAGTAGAGGCAGGTAGAGGTGGAGTAGAGGCAGGTAGAGGTGGAGTAGAGGCAGGGCAGGTAGAGGTGGAGGCAGGGCAGGTAGAGGTGGAGTAGAGGCAGGTAGAGGTGGAGTAGAGGCAGGTAGAGGTGGAGTAGAGGCAGGGCAGGTAGAGGTGGAGTAGAAGCAGGTAGAGGTGGAGGCAGGGCAGGTAGAGGTGGAGTAGAGGCAGGCCAGGTAGAGGTGGAGTAGAGGCAGGGCAGGTTGAGGTGGAGTAGAGGCAGGTAGAGGTGGAGTAGAGGCAGGTAGAGGTTGAGTAGAGGCAGGGCAGGTAGAGGTGGAGGCAGGGCAGGTAGAGGTGGAGTAGAGGCAGGTAGAGGTGGAGGCAGGGCAGGTAGAGGTGGAGTAGAGGCAGGGCAGGTAGAGGTGGAGTAGAGGCAGGTAGAGGTGGAGTAGAGGCAGGGCAGGTAGAGGTGGAGTAGAGGCAGGGCAGGTGGAGGTGACACAGATGCTGTCACAGTCCCCCAAGATAAAGGTCATTCTTCATCCTCCTAGGGATCAACTTGTTATGCAGTATAATATGCATATCCATGTTATACTAATACACACGTAAAAAGGAAATCATTACATACTATAGTAGGTAGACCTACTCATTGCTGCCTTGTTTGTCTTAAAACTACCTCCACTTTATTCTGTTGTTGGTACAATGTCGAGGAACTGAAGCCTAAGAATTTTACTCTCTTAATTCTTGTAATGAATAAAGACATTACACTGTCTCCTATATTCACATCCAGATGGATTTATAGGATTCAGTGTTGTATGGTTGCCTTTGTAATGTTGCATAGTCGCCTTTGGCATGAATTATTATTATGAATTATTATAGTGAATTAATTATTGAAGGATACGACTGGCTATTTTGACATCACAAGGCCGCCATTTTATTGCTGAATGGGATCTTTGTATCAATGAAAATGTATCAATTTGCCTCTTGTTTGTTGGGTATTTTAAAGTTAACCCTTGTCATATAAATAACGAAAGCATGTTATAGGGATGGGTCTGTGTTCCCTGCCAGACTGAGTGGGGCGACATTCTAGTCACCTTGACAAGAGGAGATTGTTCACATTTTCATCACATTATTCCACTGTCACCTTCGCTCTTCCGTCTCCATCCTTTCACATACTCCACAGCATTTGTTATTTGCTATTTTTGCCTTTCCTTTGTGTGGCTATTTTTGGGGGTTTGATCCTTAAAAAAGGAGAAGAAGGAAGGGGGTAGTGCCGTGAGAGACTTTATACGATGAAATCATCTGAAGTGACGCTCCATATCGGGATCGTTTAAGGTGAGCCGTAGATTTCAGATGTAAAACGCCAGGTGCATCCATACATAATGATGGAATTGTCTAATGTAAAACATGTTCAGAGCTCTGAAACATCCTTGACACATTTACCAGCTCAGAGTTATCATCTAGGCCATTCATCACATCAAAGGAGCCATGTTGTTTGCTGACGTAAAACAACAATAATAGCTAAATTGCCCAGACTTGTACAACCCACACTGCCATTTCTGCCTATCTATTTCATCCAGTCGGAGAGAGAAAAAGGTAGGCAAGAGATTTAATAGTGAGCCGTCTATTTTTCCATTTGAATTCATTTCACCTTCTTACTTTGAGGGAGTAGATCAGAAAGAGGGAGTGAGGCAATAGAGTGCGAGGCATGAAGAGAGGGAGGGAGGGAGGGAGGGAGGGAGGGAGAGAGACAGAGAGAGAAAGAGTGAGAGAGAGAGAGAAAGAGAGAGAGGGAGGGGAAAAGCACAAGGAAAACTGATGCCCTTTCCTCCAGCTAAATTAACAGGAATCACGTGGAAAACAATCTGAGCTTCCAATGAAAGGGGGGAACCATTAAAATTAGCCTGGGGCTATGGACTGCACCCAATATCACTAAAGCTGCACTCACTACAGATGTGGAGGCTGGCTTACAGGCAAACCATGCTCTGTTCTATAGCTACAATTAAAATCAACCTCTCTGCCAAAAAATAGGAGGGGAGAGGGGTGTGGGGGGGGGGGAGAAAGGCAGACATGGAACATCAAAGACAGATTGAAATGTGTAGTCAGTAATAAGAGTGGTCTCCAAGCCCTGCGGTTCTCCACGGTCCCCTTGTTAATGAGAAATTTTGACCTCTGGTTTGTAAGTTAAACTTGTAATCTCGGTTAATGAAGTAAATCAATCCCAACTTGGGGAGTGTGCAGCTTCTCCCCTCCACCTCACCCCTCCAACCCACCCCCATGCTCCTTGCTCTTTTCTCTCTTTTTGCTCTTCTTCTTCTCCTCCTCCTCCTCCTTCTTCTTCCCTCCCATTCCCTCCCAATGTGCTGCCCGGGAGTAAACGTCCAGGTCTTCAGCCAGACAAACAGGAAAGCCAGGGAGCATCCTCGTTCAGGAGGAGGGGCCCGACCGTAGGACAGGGACTGAGACTGCGACTGGGCAGCCAGGCTGTTTGGTTAAGACAGGCCAGCTGCTTGCTAAAAGAGAGGACAGTTATCATACAGTACAAACACCATTCACTGCCTCCCTCCCTCCCCTCCTCCTTCCTCCTCCCCCTTTCCCCCTGCCCATACCATTGGTCCGGTGGGATTTCACAGGGTGCACACACAGTGTATGAGACCACAGGCTCAACTCTCTAATAGCCACAGCTATTAGCCTAAACATGTTGCCTTAACATGTTGCTCAAGGGAGGCACTCCGACACAGTCGTGTATATACCCCCTCTGCTTTTAAAACCCGTACCGACGGTTTAATCTGATCTGCTCAGTGCATCGGCGTTAACCCTTTATGGGTTGTCACTTCTTTTTTTATTTAGGTTTTTTATCTCTCAGCGAGTGTGGTGAGGGGATTTGGAGTGGAGTCCACATTTCCATATCTAATGTTGTAATATAATGAACCACAAGGGTGAGTCCTGTGGGTTATCTCAGTACATGCTACATATACATGATTAAAGGAGGCACTGGGAGGCTGTTATCGGTTGCATAATGTCAGTAATTGTAATGTTAGTTTGAGGTTTTGTCTCGAGGGCACTTATGTTTTTTCGGAGAGTAGCGAGGACAGCGAGGACAAAGGGGAGATGGAGTTGAGACTTTCAGAATGGTTGCCAGGGTCTTTCAGAATGGTTGCCGGGGTCTCCTTAGCACAGTGCTGTGTTCTCAGAACTCTGCAGTAGAGCACTGAAGCAGCATTCCCTCTCACAGTGCATAGTGTGATGCTACAGTACCATGCCAAGCTGCTAAACTGGGAGCAACGTGAAAAAATACTTTTGTACAATATGACAACCCTAGTTGACTATCTGTGCAGTATAGTACAGTGGTTTGTGTACATAGCCTTTATTTATGTAAACCAGCTCCTTACCTTCTTGTGATTTTTTTTTTCTTTTTTTTTTCTTTCCTAACACCAGGGGAGCCACCCCTCCTAAATTTCGTTGTTTGGTACCTGTACTGTAGCAATGACAAATAAAGTCCATTCCATTCCATTCCATTCCATTCCATTCCATAAAGCTCTAAGCTTTTGAATTCAAACAAGGTAACATGTTTCCATTAAGTTGCGCCTATGCCTGTGTAGTAACATTGTAATTACTGTAGTAACAACTTTGTATTAACATGTTGTTTCACAGTCATTATTAGGTACTCAGTATAATTGGTTATAATATATATAATAGGTAATACATTATACCCAGCATATGGATACGTCAATTAGCATGAATTAGCCTAAATTAGCATGTTTGAAATCATCATCAATCATCGTCATGCCCCAAATTATCCCAAATGATCCTAAAAGACTAAATGACTTGATTTAAATGACTTTGAGATTATTATGGCATTGCATTTCAGACGTGCTTATTTAGAGTCCATTGGTCTTCATTGGTTTTGGGTAAAACATACTAACAGTTAGTGGTTTGAGACAGTGCCCAGATAAACAGAACCAACGGGTGGATTGAAGTCTGTCATTGTCTATAAACTCCCTTCAGGGTAAGGAGCCAAATATGGGATTTTGTAATTTGGGTGAACAATCCTTTTATTGTAAAGTCTGACCAAGTACAGCTGTAGCATTGACATCTGTTTAAGTTCTCTTCTAAAAATGTTTAGACTTTTAAACTGTCATGTGCAGACAAACATCTGGGAGTTGAGGTGTGAATGGGAATTGAATGCATTACTTGAATGCTTTACTTCTCCAAGATAATTGTATTATTCCTGATGTATTTGTATATACTTGCTATTGCATATGTATGGGAAAACACGACATATGAATTGATGAGATTGCCGTCATGCATGGTTTGTTTGTTAAAACTGTCAACACGGTTTAACGTCAATGGTGTTAATGCTTACATAAATGGAAATAGGGCAAAAGGCTCCAAGATCATAAAATAGTTCAACAATTATGGATCAAAGTGTGAAAGATGAAGGTGCATGCATATTGTAGACACATGTGTATTGTAGGCCTAACATTAAATACCATTACTTAGAGTATGACGCAGTGAATGTCATTACAATGGACCCTATTCAATCAAGCTGGGTTTCTGGCAATATCCAAAGTTCTTTCGTGCAATTGAGCACAATTTGATGAATGTACTGTACTAAAGTGTTAGAGTAAATCCACTATTGAAAGAGTGTACTTTTATTTTTTTACTCAAAACCTGATTACTGCTTTGATTTAACCCTAATATAAATGGTCTGCACTTATATAGCGCCTTTATCCAAAGCGCTTTACAACGGCCTCTCATTCACCCATTCACACACACATTCACACACCAATGGCGGCAAGCTACCATGCAAGGCGCTGGTCCGCTCACTGGGAGCAATTTTGGGGTTCAGTGTCTTGCCCAAGGACACTTCGACATGTTGCCAGCCGGGGCTTGAACCGCCGATCTACCAAACTTGCGATCATTAGACGGCGGCTCTACCTCCTGTGCCACAGCCGCCCAATGTCTGACACATTGTTTTTGAATAATAATGACTAAGCATGGCTATACTCAAAGATATGTGTCTCAAACCCCCACAAAAGTATATACTTTGTACTTTGTACTTTGTAAATTCGAAGGGTACCTACAATACCTTGGTATTGCATTTAATCCCTAATGCTGGTGCATGAGCAGTAGTTATGTAAATGTGTATTTACATAGTCAGTCTAAATCGAGCAAGGTGGCTGTTTTAGTAAGTGACACGGATGGCCGGGAGCCCCCTTCTCTCTTCCTGTCCTCCTGTGGTTTCTGCATGAGGCTCACGCTCTCGAACCCTGACCCCTGACCCCTGACCCTCACTACACCTGATGACCAGCTCAGACACGCAAAAACACACGCACGCACAAAGACAGACACATACAGACACACACAGACAGACACACACACACACGCACACACACACACACACACACACACACACACACACACACACAGAGACACCAACAGGTCATATTAGAGCACATAATGAGTCACAGTGGCAAAAGGTCTCTTAAGAAATTAGACCGCAATAAGAATTTGAGTGGTGAGCAGGGTAGAATAACGTTGTGCCCCCAAGCTAGAGAAGAAGACGATAGTGGTTAGAGGTGAAAGGAATGCCAGTGAAGATTTTTGCCCAGAGCACAATCTCAGAACCCACATTCTCATCTCTGGAGTCTGACTTAGTGAGACTACCCAAAGGGTAGATAACAGTGCAGCAATGTTTAATGGCGATCGGCCCAGTCTGATACTTCAGACATATTATCTGGAGTCTGTTGTTGTGTTGTGGTTGTGGCTGTGTTTCTGCTTGTTCAGCCAGACAGACCAGCAGTGTCCAGCAGACTGATGGAGGCTGTCCCTCATTGCTCACTTGAATAGTTATGGAAGCTGAAGAGATCATTCAGTCAGACTTTACTGATCAGCTGAAAAGCGGTAAATTGGTTTGGTCACGCCATATAAATAATAATGACATTCTTAAGGGTCACACATTGTTCGAGGGGCTGAGGTTTTCAAACTAACAACACTTCTCTCAGTTACATCTGAGAAAACGATTGTTAGCCTCCGAGAAGGGTTTTCCTTGACAATAATTGTGTTTGTGTTTATGTTTTAGAGAGGGTTTGGCTTTGTGCAGAGGCGTGTGGGGTCCTGGCCTGTAATGTAGACTGGTCCAGACAATGGGGCACTGTTTAAACTCTGGAGCTTGGCCGTAGGGCCGAGGTGTGCTGTGGCCACTCCATACAGCCATCTTAGCTAGCGCTTTGGGACGGCCATGCCAACGGAGTTCTGGCCAAGCTGTAAAAATACAGCTACAAGAAACCAACATCTCAATATGGCCTCATTATTTTAATTGGAGCGAAACCAATTTTTGTGGATTCATGATAGTCTCTGATTTTTGTGGTATTAAAAAATACATTTTACATTTATATATGTACATAAATGTGTGTATTTGTGCTAATACTGTAAAATAATCGTTTAGATAAGAAACTCCAATATTTCCATATTCATGGTGAAGCAGTGATCCTCTTCATTTCTGCCTTTAAAACTTTGCCCTGAAATAATGGTTAAATATACAGTTTTGACAACAAAGTTGAGCCCCGGGCACTTAAAAGATACCCATCTTAAAGAAATTAATTACCTCCCTTGTTAATCTTGATATAATTAAATTTCTGAAGAATTAAATTTGCTGCAGTTTTTCTGTGCGTCGGTGCCATGGAGACAGGGCTATAATGCCTGGTTCTCTCGCCTGCTGGCCAGGGAGGTGGGGACAGCCCCAACATCCTGGGCCCTGCGCTCCAGCTCCAGGCCTCCAAACCCCCACTCCTCAGCTCACGCCTCCACACTCCTAGGGAAAGGCAAGAAGAAGAACTCCTCTGATACAACCATCGGTTTCTACCACACACGTGTGTCTATGGCTCCACAGTCCTTGAGGAGCGGAGCTGGGAGCTCTGGGTGTCTAAATTGGGTCTCAGTGTGTGGTAACGCGGTTGTATGAATCAAGGGTTTGGGAGGGCACAAGCTGCTAATGAAGTTGTCGATATGAAGCCTGAAACTGCGGTGGTAGGGCCCTCGAGAGCGCAAAGAGAGCACGCTGACTCGCTGACTAGCTGCAGGAACCCCTGTGTGTGTGTCTTTGTGTCACTTATTGCAGTTTATTTATAGTGTGTTCTCTGATGCTGTTAGAATTAGCCCTGATTGGTTTGTGCAGCGTAGCATTGTGACATTACCAGGGAAGTAGTGGTTTTCTTGTTACTATTTATTAAAGTTTGTTTTTCTTTGACTATATTATTTTTGTCAGCTATGTTGTCAGCTCTAAAGGTTGGAGCCTGGGGAAAGAAACTAGTGAAAATGCTGGAAATGATCTTTCATTAAAAGCTGGCAGGGGGCAGAGGAAAATAGAAGGGGAAAAAAAAAAGTTGATATGTATAGAGTAGGCAAAAATAACTAGATGGCAGAAATGTCAACATAAACACAGGGATTTGAGTTTTCCATGTCAGGATCTGATTCGGTTATTTTTCCTTCTGGAGGGAAACGTGTCCCCTAACTGAAGAAAAGCAGCCGATCTGGCCTTAGGAGTCTAGATAACGCGGGCTGTCCCTATCTCTTGTATTTTACAGTATTGCTACTGCTCTTTGAACAGACAATTCTGGGGCATTTTTATAAATTCCTCAGAATCGTCGTTTCACACATATTGTAGATAGGAGTGTTAGGGTAACTTTATGTTGTTACATAGTTGATTAGGTAATTACATGGTATTCGGAGCTAAGCAATTACACAAGTGGAAAAAGGAGCTGTTATAACACAAACTGCTCAACTCCATTACGATGCACTTACTAATGTACTATAACAGTTCAATACCACGTTTCTAGAGTAATTATACAGGTAGAGGGACAACTTTATGTTAAGTGTGTCTTTATGTTACGTGTGACTGGACATTTTATTTGTTATTATTTAATTATTTTTCTTTGATCTCGTCGCCTCGTGTAAGCAGCATGAGTAAGAGGAAGCATTCCTGAAGATGACTTTTAACTTGAAGGGCCTTTGGTCCTGTGCCGGGGAAAGCTTGATTAAAAAGAAGGGCACCATATTGTTTGCAGATGGAGGTGCTTCAGGAAGAGTCTAATTGAATTTATGCATTGAGATGCCGGCTTAGCCAAAGCACCTGCCTGGCGCAGAGGACAGGACACTGCTGTGAACGTGTGGAAGTACTGTAGTACTGAACAGTCTGCTGTGTGCTTCTCCAGCGAAAGTCATTTGATCTTTAATTGTTTGCAGAAACTCTCACTGAAAAGCCGATTACCAAATAAATATGTGATTATCTGATTTTGTAGATGGCACCATGTCTTTTGGAAGGATTAGTGATGATGATGATGATGATGATGATGATGATGATGGCAGATTTGGTTATAATTCTTCTGGCTCTCTAGCTCAAATAAACTAAATCGCCTCAGTCTCTAAGACATATTTCATATCCCCCCCACTACACACTCAATAAACTCCCATTGTATTGCGGTGTGATTACAGTACATTGCATTGGACCAGTCACTATTCTATTTTGTATCAACCAGTACACCACTCGGATACAGATAGGCAAGGCGACCCACGTTTTCCCACGTTACTGATAAAACCCCTCAATGTAGCACTGTTTATGCATTGTTTCCTATTAACACATTCCGTTGATTTGTTGTGATGGCAATGCTTTTTTTTACCCCCTTTTATTTTTCTTTATCATAAAATTCTGTGAAGTTAAAATTAGCTCCAGTAAAATGGTGTAAAAGAATAAACAAGGCGATCCATTAGTGAGGATGGGTTATTGGCTGACTTCCTTCTCCTCATGGCGGCCTATTAAAAGTGGTAATGTCTGCCTGCAGCTGAGCCTGGAGGGCAGAAGGAGGCCATGGAAGGCATATTTCACATGCATCAGACATCGGAATTAAATAGACCAATGTTCCCTAAAAAGACTGAAGTACATCTCTTTCTGATGTACGTCCCAGGCAAAAATTCATTGATCTCGGAATGTCCCTTGGCAATTATAAAATATTAAATCCAAGTCACACTTTTCGGCTCAGTTTAATATTTTTCTTTTTCCTCTCGCTTTTCACTGCTTTCCATTTGATCAATTAAAAAGAAAAAAAAAAGTTACGAAGGGCTGGTAATAAAAAAAGACTGCACTAATAATGATACTGTGTTCAGAACAGAAAAGCCTTGTTTTTTCCCCCCTCTGTTGTTTTATTTTTTGTGCATTTCTGATTAAATGGAGATGTATCTCCAGTAAAACCCAGTTGTTTAAAGACATCACACAACCGGAGCAGTTCTATCATGCTGTGCAATTGACAGCAAGTGACACACTCTGGGGAGAGAGAGACATGTTATGATATCTTTGCTTCTCACACACAAAGTCCTCTCACTCTCAGCGTGGCTTGTTCCAGAGCTCTGGGGATGCCAACTGTTTGTCAGCTGGTTTCCATTTGGGTCTGTGGCCCTGGTGCATGCCTCCACGTCCCCACGGTCTCCTCAGAGACTAGAGAGGGGTCCGGAGTTAATTGCCCGAATCATTAAATTTAACGTGGATCTCAATGAGTATATTCACCCAGCTGTTTGACAAGGTACACAGTTCATTACGCCTCTCGTTTGTTTGTCCTCTCCCCTAATTAAGATTTAGAATCGATCATCGGGTGTGTAATGTACAGTTCAGCCTGGCCAGGGAGGCTCTCTGCTCAGTTTGAAGGAAAGGCATCCGCTTGCTAAAGCTTTACCATTTAGCACACTGACTGCAATGGGAATTACACATCCTGAGCTAATTAGGAAGCCCAATTAACTGTGAAATTCAGGCAGTTTTCTGACAAATAATCTCAGCAGAATTCAGACATAACCATGTACGTACATTATCATTTGAATGAAAGAAAAAAAGACGTGTGATTTTTGGAGTCCCTGACAATTTGCTTTGCTTCTTTGTTGTAGTACCCCAATTGTGTTGTTGTCTGCCAGAATAGTGGCGTACAGTAGTAGCTGGCCACAATAAATGCAAATCTCCACAGTAAATCAGACAAAAGAGGGCCACGTACAGTACCCAAAACTACATTTCAGTCAGACGCTAAGCTTTCTTTCTGTGAATCAAGGTTGAATAATGGCAGTTGAAGCCATGAGAGCAAATAATTCAAATAAACAGACTGATTACCCCTATTTTTAACAAGCCTGGCCGAGGTTTACTCCTTTGTGCTCTGTAGAGTACAACAAAGCTTTGTTGTAGTGAGCGAGGAAGACTGCCCAGCGTGGAGCAAACCAAAGGCCCTGACCAATTCTCAACAAGACGTTCATTTGCTGTTCTGTGAAACAAAGACATTGGCAACACCAAGGGAACTTCTATGACTTTGTGTCTCTCATTCCCATTTGATTCATTATCACATGTATTTTTTAGATTGCATAAATTATGTATTTGTTGGACTAATGAACACCCTCGACTGATAGAACTTTGCGAGAGTTGTGAATAACCGGATTTGGTCTCCCCAGCTTGAGTCAGTGTGCTGATTACATGTCATGTCAGTTCAGTAGGATAGATGTGGCTTGGCTGAGAAGCCTGCTTGGGCCTTTGTGAGTGTTTATATACACACAGTGAGGTAGAGGGAGCCATTGGATGTAAACAGACCTCCTGGGTCCGCATATATTACTGTACTCTGTTTGTATGTTTGTGTGTATGTGTGTGTGCGTGGGTGTGTGCGAGTGTGTGTGGTGTGTGTGTGTGTGTGTGTGAGTGTGGTGCATGTGTGTGTGTGGTGTGTGTGTGTGTGTGTGTGTATGTGTGCATGTGTGCGAGTGTGTGTGTGTGTGTGTGTGTGCGTGTGTGTGCGTGTGTGCTTGCTTCCTTGCTTGCGTGCGTGCGAGTGTGTGTGTGTGTGTGTGCGTGCATGCATGCGTGCGAGTGTGTGTGTCTGGTGTGTGTGTGTGTTTGTGTGTGTGTGTGTGTGTGTGTGTGTGTGGTCCCCCATGGAGGGGCTGACCCGTTGACAGGCGTTAAACAGATGCCCGCTGTCTTTATTACCTGTTCATTGCCATCCGCTCTGCATTGTGATTGAGTACGGAACAGCGAAAGAAGAAGCAATCGCACTGTGCTCACGGTGGTTTGTATGCAGTAATAGGATTTTAAAAGCAAGCCTAACATTGCATGGGAAGAACACAATGGCTTTAGGTGTGTGTGCTGGAGCTGTTTGGATACCAGGCAGTGCTGGAGGTGTGTTTGACGGCGCCGGTGGGCGCACCAGCAGCTGCCCGCCCTAGGTGCAGGGAGAACAGAAGCAATTCCTTTTTTACAAGATACAAGGTAATTATTATGGCAGACAAGGGTGTGGATTTAAACCGAGTCAATATGTAGATAAGCTATAATACATACACACACAGCTGCCTAAGAACGAGGGCTGCTGCTAGAGAAGGTTGCCAAAATGCCGTACAGGTACAGAGGAAGCCTTTGGGGGCCTCTGGAGGAGCTTGGGACCTGTTGAGAGACACCGGGGCCTCCAGGAGAGAGAGCGCGGAGGGCTGCGATGAGAGAGCGGCGAGGCTCGATAACCAGACGAGAAATGGAAGTGCCGTCACGTCGTTCCCCGTAACCTCTGACCCCCCGAGAGTGTCTGTCCTAATTGGCTGAATGGGGGGCCTAGACACACCCTCTCATCACTAGCAAAGCATGATGGATGGTGTAATGACCTAATCCTTTCACACGCTGTGGTTTCAGCTAACCGCAGTGATATTTGCAAAGGTTAAAGAGACACTTTGGGATCCATTTTCCTTCCTCTGAATTGCGGCTGTCGTGACGAAAACAGATCTGACATTCCAAATAAACTGGACACCCCAATTCATTACAATTGTGTCCAGGCTATTTGCACTACATTTGCATGCATTTGTTGGACTAAGAAGCGCTATAGATCTGTTGCGCTAAGGAGCGCTATAGGCGATCTGTTGCACTAAGGAGCGCTATAGGAGATATTTTCTGCCTGCCGCAATAAGGCTGTACAACTCCTCCTCCGGCTGTCTCCATCCTCGACTGTTCTTATTGTTTATAATGTTCCAGAATGTTCAGATGTCTATTTTATTTGTATTTTATTCTATTCTATTATTCTAGTCACTTTATTTTGTTATTGTTGTTTAACTTGTTTGGGATGTGAGCTGCTGTAATGCCTTAATTTCCCCTCAGGGATCAATGAAGTACCTATCTATCTAACTATCTATCTATCCAGTTTATTTGGATTTCTGCCATTTTTTTGTTACTGCTGAGGCTACTTAGTGGAAGGAAAATTGAGTCCTTGATCACTTATTGGGTGAAATACTGTAGCCTAAAACGAATTATGATCAGGTCTTGTGAAAGGAATCACAAAATGGGTTTTGCTATATGGTTTTGAAATATATTTAATATACAGTATTTCAGTTTCACTCATGGGGGGCCCCGTGCTGTTAAGGCTAAATCCCACAAATGTGAATAACATGTAGGATTGTCAGACGTGTAAAGAAAATAATGATTTTTGAATGAGAACGAAAAAAAAGTGACACCGTTTTGACAACCCTACTGAACATGAAACCTTGATGCTTGATGCTGTAGGTCAAAAAAACTCAGCTTTTCAGAAATTTCCCACTTAATTTTCCACTTCCTCTTTCTGGGGCATCTATATAAAACAGGAAGATCAAGACTGTCCCCCCAGAAGACCCACGATCTCAATCAGACCTGCTCCTTCAGAAGTACTCCTGCTGCTCACACTTTACACACGTCCTGTCAGACGGGGGTTCGGTGATAGACAGCAGCACAGGGACCGAACGAGAAAACGGCTCAAAAGATCCCAAAAAGGTCCCGTTTACGTCAATTTGAGATCAAGGACCGGATCGGCATGTGAACCTTCACTGTGGATCTACACTCTAATCTCTCACATCTACATACCCACCTCCTTGGTGGGCCTTAGTACTTGGAAGTCTGTTGCGCTCCTTCGAACTGTTACTATGGAAAACCGTTGACAGCTCTGGGTTGATATCTGTGGTACTCTGGGACCTACAGTACCACTATCCCATCTGTGCCCTATCTTCCCCTTCTGAAGTCATTGCCTATTAGTGGATGATGATATTATGATTATTTAATGTGTTCTACTAGTGGTAGCCTATTTAGTATTTCTACTACTGTAGCCTACCCTATTTAGTTCTCCCCAATTAGGCTATTTCTGGGAGGTGCTCAGTCGTCCAGGTCATCTCCTTCACTCCCCCTAAGTTGCTTTCGTTTTATTCACTTGGTTGTCCCTGCTTAGAGAGCAATTCACAAAAACATCAAAGGGTGGACCACCGCCCTCATTTGGCATCTTCTTAGAACTAACCGTCGGTTGCAAAACACCCGGTGCCTTGATTATTAACTCAGTCACCACCCTCTCATTCAACTTGAATTAAAAATTAAAAACCACAAGGAATGACACCGCCACACCATTTAAAGCAAAGTGTGCAGAACCAACAAAGCCTCATTAGTGAGTACTGTACTTCTGAAGACAAGCATTCTAACTTGAGAGACTCATTACACTTCTTCCCGTTCTAACTTTAATTGGGTTCATTTTATATATGAAACGCTTTGAATATTTAATGTTGAAAAGTTCCACAACTGATACTTTATGAACAGCATGGATACTTCTAAATGTTCGGTAAATGTTCAAGGTTACAAAGTATGTAGGCTATTAATGGTCTTTTGCGCGTTTCTCTGTAACTTCAGAGAGAAAGTGCGTTGAATGTGTTGTTGGTTTCACCAAATAGTTTTTAATGTTCCAGTAGTGTTGCTATAGAAATACCCACATCTACATGTTTAAATCTTTGCATCTCGAAAGACAAAGCCTAAATACCAACGTTTTTTGTTGTTGTTATATCGAGTGGGTACTTGTGTATTATCACATTTTGTTGAAAAGAAAGCTATTTATAGGATTTCACATTTCATGTTGGGTCTATTTATTTAGAAGATAACAATAGCTCTATGGAGTGACATTCTGTATACAAATGTATTTTCACTAACAGATAAGGGAACTCTTATGATCATCAACCTCACATTGTTTTTACCAACGTAAACTTAAAGGACATAGCTAATAAAGTGTAGTCAATTAATTGGGTAAGCCAGTCACCTAGTCCTGCTAACAGCGAGGTAATTAAACAGATTTCAAAAATATGTTATGGTTTTTTAGTTTATCCCCCGACTCAGCCCTCATAAAATCTTTTGTTTCTCGGAGGTTGAAAAGAAAGAAAAAAAAATAGCCAAGATTCTGTTTCCAGGCAGGAAAGTTTGAAGTTCTTTGTTGGGAAGGAAGGAAGGTTTCGGGTGCTGCACACGGTTTAGCTTGGTGACCCTGTGACTGTCTTCTGAGGAACTGTATGAGCAGCCCTCCAGTATACAGCTCCAGGGTCAGCTTTCATCTCAGCAGTAACCTGTGGACTTTGAATCTCAAGGCGATGGAATTGCAGCTTTGTCAGTACACTACTAATTAGAAAATTCCTGACCTAAAGCAAGATGTTTTAATTATGTGTTGTGTCAACGAGTTTGCAGATTTAATCCACGGTTGATACACACACACACACACACACACACACACACACTTGTGTGTGTACGTGTGTGTGTGTGTGTGTGTGTGTGTGTGTGTGAATTGTGTCGCACTTTACCACAGATCAACCGGAATCGTGTGGGGATTCACATTTCTTCCCCCCCTATCTGCCCCTATAACCTCATGCCTTTCCTGCATTATATTTGTTTGTGTATGTTTGCCATCACATGCTTAAGTAGCCAAATTAGATGGCGAGTTAATGCGTTAGCTCGTGAAAAAGCTGGTCAGATTTGCGTTCGTTAGTGTGAGGCTGAACAATGTGACAGAGCTGTGCTGGGTGTGAGTGCTCTGTTGCTGTGAGTCAGTGTGGGGAAAGGCAGGAAGGGGTTAAACAGAAATTGAGCGGGGATGCTGGGGGCAGCAGTGCTGCAGAACATAGCAGTGTTCGTGCGAAGGCAAGTCATTTCCCGAAACACTGCAGACACATGGCCTCCGGCGCTCTAAAACCTTTGGAGACCAAAATGGCTTGCAGGAGTTAGAAGTAATAAGGTGTTTTTTTGCCTTCTTTCTCCTTGACTGAAATTCTGCACGGTTGCTATGCATTGCCATGGAGCTGTGTAGCTGTTTTTATGTTTTATGTGGGTATTAAGATGCTCTGCAACTGGCCATTTTTGAGATTTGTTGTTCTTTAGTTGAGAACCAAATTGAAGTTGTTTGTTTTGAAAGTAATTCCCTCATTTTTTATCATGATCAAAATGCCAGACCTTGCTTGCTCCTTTTCCTCCTTATTTTCTTCTTTCTTCACTATTTCATTTTCCCTTTTTTTTTGTAATCCACGTGAGGACAGAGGAAAACATGAAACCCTGCCTTTCAGATGAAAATAAGATTTACATTACATCGTTCAACATCGTTCAACATTTTCTTCCTTTTTTTTTTTTTTACTAACATCATCACAATGGTACAGTACTCTACAGGCATTTCCCATAATGCTGAGAGCAAATGTGCAACACAAGGACAAAGGCTGTCTGTGTACGAGCCTGAGCATAAACCTGCAGTATTAGTCCATCCTGACCTCCCCTGATTACCAATGGACTGAACCAAAGCCTTGTCATCCCCCCCTCTGGTTCTGCTAATCTTGGCTGCCTCTTTTTGGTTCAAAGAGAAGCTCCGGCATATAATCTGTGTATGTACATCTGTGAATTATTATTCTAATTATTTATACATTTATTAGAGCTGAATAAACTCCACATCAAATACATCACTCGGGCGATGTCAAAACGCCCAAGGCATATCAGCCGACATCTGTTAACTCTTTCAAAATGGCCTCATCCAGCATGTCTGTGGGCGTAGGAGGGAGAGAGAGAGAGGGATAGATAGAGAGAGAGAGAGAGAGAGAGAGAGAGAGGAGGGGGAGAGAAAGAGAGAGAGGGATAGACAGAGAGAGAGAGAGAGAGGAGGGGGAGAGAAAGAGAGAGAGGGATAGACAGAGAGAGAGAGAGGGGGAGAGAGAGGGGGGAGAGAGGCTCTCTGTTGCTGATTAATGGTGGCCGTAGGAGAGGCGGTGCAGGCCCAGCGTGGAGAGAGTGAGTGGGAATGCACTCCCACGGCTCGGCTGCACACTGTAAATACTGCGGACAGACGCGGGAGCGTTCCCCATCTGAAATGCAGCGTGGAGGTGAACATGTGGGAAAGCTTTGTGTCCTGGCACACAGTCAGGCGGCGGACGGGGACGGGGGCGGGCTCTCCCCCAGACTTCACAGGGGAGAGGGCCCAGTTGCGGGAGCTTTTTTTGACTGAGAGAGAGAGACTCTCTAACCCCTTCGAACACCGTCCCACTCCCTCAACCCTCACTCTCTTTGTTGTCCTACCCCTAGATGTTTGCAACTACACAGCCTTGACTGTTGTGTACGCTGAATGTGGCCAGCAGAGTTTGGAGTACCTCCGTCTGGATGTGATTTGTCGCTTTGATTCTATGTCAACAAAGGAGCGCTGCAATGTCAGTCTGTCATTATAGTTTCTTCCTGTTCTTTGCCTAGAGGTTAAGACAATATACAGTGAAACGTGTATTATAGGAACTGGGAAGGGATGGTTTAACATGGAAGATGTATAAACTACAGACTACTTCCTGTACATCCCACGGAGCTCTGCTATAAGTTGACGTGACATATGTTCTACATGAATGTGAAACACACACATGTATTGACTTTCCCCATGTAGGAGTGGAAGAGCAATGGACAGGCTAGTGTGTGTGTGTGTGTGTATGTGTGTGTCCTTCCGTGTGTGTGCGCCTGTGTGTGTGTGAATGTGCACATCTCTGTGCTCTGTGTGTGTGTGTGTGTGTGTGTGTGTGTGTGTGTGTGTGTATGTGTATGTGTATGTGTATGTGTATGTGTATGTGTATGTGTATGTGTATGTGTATGTGTGTGTGTGTGTGTGTGTGCATGCATGCATGTGTGTGTGTGCACTCTCTCCCCAGCCCCTGTCTACAGCCTCTCCTCTCAGGAGAAGTGCTGAGGCGGCAATATGTTCTCTGCTAGGCCAACCAGCTCTGTGTGCCTGGCAAAGTGCGCCATTAACCCTCAGCCCTAAGGTGTGACCTGAGCCAAATCCAATATTGGCTCCAGCATCAAGGCCCGGGTGCCACTCAGGTTCAAAGAAGCTGATCAGCAGAATAGACCCCAAACAATAAAGGACCGAATGCAAATTCCCGGAGACACCTAGGAGCCTTCGCTGAGCCGCCAGACAATTAGAGGCAGGGAGTCAAAGTAGAGAGAGAGGGAGAGAGGGAAAAAAACATACATTATTAATCGAAAGTAAATTTAGCAAAGTGGGGACTAATCTCGGCCCTCCCATCAGCCAAGGTTGAGAGGACACGTGGTCGGTGGATCAGTGAAGGTCGAAGACATGAAAGCTGTGACCCGCTGTGCTTACCATTTCCTTACACCGAGGCGGCTGTGGCTCGGGAGGGAGAGCCGGGCGTCTAATGATCGCAAGGTCGCCGGTTCGATCCCTGGCTGGCCACGTGTCGAGAGGTGTCCTCGGGCGAGACAATGAACCCCGAATCGCTCCCAATGAGCGGGCCGGCGCCTTGCATGGTAGTTTGCCGACGTCGGTGTGTGAATGTGTGTGTGAATGGGTGAATGAGAGGCCGTCGTAAAGCGCTTTGGAATAAGGCAGCTATATAAGTGCAGTCCGTTTACACTGACAGAAGGAAAGGACCCCTATCCTTTGCTATAGAAGTTTACACACAGATCATATCCCATATCCCAGTAAAAGTAGGCCATATGGTCAACTCCCTGCCGGTTCATTGAAGATGATGGTAAGCGTCCTCTTCCTGTCACCTTGATGACTTTGTCAGATAGTGACAGATCATCTAACAGGTTGCGCTTGACATAGCGACAAAAATGTACAGATGGCAGAACTATGCTGTGCTTGTTTGTATGCACAGTGGTACATAATTGTGCGTGTGTGGGTGTGTGTGTGTCTGTGAGTGAGAGAGAGAGCGTACGTGCGTACATTGCTTAATGTGTGTATGTCTGTGTGTGGTCTGTGGGAGCCAGAGTGGAGCAGTGTGTCTGGCCGATTGGCAGGCTGTCATGTTAAAGTGTGGAGGTGACGACGTACACACGCACACGCACACACACACACACACACACACACGCGCACACACACACACCCACACACACACAGAGCAGCCTCTGTAGCCTCCAACTCCTCTCAGCTCTCGTTCTCTCGTTCTCCTCGGCTCTGTCCGTCTGTCTGTCAGTCCCCTGCTCCAAACAAGCCAGACGTCTGAAAGGATGTATCGAGGTATCCCTGCGTGTTCTGTACGATGGATATGTTATATGACATAACGCCTGCAAGCAGCCATCATAGATAAAATGACAGATGCTGCTTTCTGCCTCATGGTTCTTTCCCAGAAAAGCTGATTTCTTAAGAATTTCATTGTCTCTCTCTCTCTCTCTCTCTCTCTCTCTCTCTCTCTCTCTCTCTCTCTCTCTCTCTCTCTCTCACTCTCTCTCTTTCTTTTTCTCTCTCCACAGTGACCTTACAAAGCCTGCCATTTTGTCATTCATTTAATTTCAGACACAATTACCACGTAATTGCTGGTGACGGGAAAAGCGTGGTCGTCGATGTCTCGCTTTCCCCTCTAACTGACACTCTGCCATCTGCTTTGTTTTGTATTTGTGTTTTTTTTTTTTCTTTCTTTCCCTTTCTCCACCAACATGAGTCTCAACACGCATTTGTAAGACAGATCGGTCTCCATAGATACAGACAACAACAAGGCCTGTGTTTGGGTAGCTGGCAAACGTGTAGGGCTTATTAAGACGAGCGGGGGCAGAGCCTGCGTTAAGTGAAATCAGCTTGGCGCCCTGGCAGAAGACTGACCTTTCTCCCTGTATTTGGATCACTTACCCCGCCTCGCCTTGTCCCTCAAGGGCATGATGCATTCTGGGTAGGTGCAGTAGGGCTTAGGGGACAGCGATGGCCGAGGCTAGCGCACCGCACGTCTTGTCTACCCCTCTTGCACACCACGCGCCAGCGGCCACCCGGGCCCGTCTGTCCAGGTGGATGGATGGCTTTGATTGGTGGGAAGTCCGTCGCGCGAGCGCCGGGCAGGGCGCGTGAGTGGCAGTAATTGGCATGGCAGCGGGCAGGGCCCATCTTTCACATGTGGTCAGCCGTGATTGGCCTGATGAGGCAGGGAGGCAGGGTCGCTCCTCAGTGAGGACCTTGACCCCCCTGGGGGGGCGCGGCGGGGGCCCTGTCCCATGTGCACCTCGACCCCGGCCCTCCTCCCGCCCTGTCAGCATCACTGACGGGAGCAGATGTGGAGGAGAGGCTGGCCGGAGCTGGAGCCAAACCCCACTCTGCCGCACGTCTGAGGCTCCACAGTGTTTTGGGAAAAGTTAGAATTTAGGTAGCACTGTCACAAGGTGTATACAAAGCTCTGTTTATGGGTGGATTCTAGCTTGGGAGCCGTAAATTCAAAACTCGTCATATGTTTTCAATTAGGGTACTTTCTAGATGCTGTACTGTATGTTTATAGAGTGGTACAATCAATGTAATTGTGAGAGGGTGTTTAGGGGAGTTCCCTAAATGTAATGCTTATTATGAAAGTCTTTACTTCTTTCTGCCTGGGTTCCAAGTTGACATTTTGTGGATCTTGCTACCTGATGTTTTTCATTTGGAAATGTAAATTTGCCCTCTGATTTATATCGGGCCCTCTGTATATACGTTCGAATGTATCTTTCCATTTTCCCGCTTTGCACAGGTTCGAATACAAACAAGAGATCCATTTCAGTATGGAAAGTCGCCTCAGATCTATGTCAACCGTTTGTTAATGTAGAGAAAACATGTTCATTTCCAGGGCTATAGAGAGAGCTATAAAACACACTGAAACATGAATGATAGCTTCCCTTGCCCCGTCTCAGCACATCAAGATTGTTTTCCCCAGTCTCACATCCTGCTATTTTAAGTGCAACGAAAGGCTATAAAAGATTTCTTTGTTCACCCGAAGTTGCAAGTTCTGGACTTTATTAGTTAATCAGCTTTGATCTCACTCTGCCTCTCACTCTGCGAGAGGGATATCTTTGGTAGAAGTCTGGTCTGTAGTGTAATTTATTGAGAGGTTTCCTCATCTGTCCCATGGGCCATCTACTCAGGTGGTTGGCTTGCAACAGAGTTGTCTTAATCATTAGAGGATGCCAAACACTCAAAACAGATTTCCAGCATTACAGTTTACTGGTTCTCTGAGAGGAACTTGATCTTTGATTGGGTGATATATAACTTATATAGATTGGATCATTTATAATATGAGTCTGTCTTCTCACCTTGTTTGGAAAGCCTGGGGAAATTCATGGCAGAAGTGTGTTAGTGAGCTGTGGAGACCTGTAAAGTGCCACACAATAGGCAACTCAAAACAGAACAACATCATTTTCACTGATCCGCATATGGGTGGTGTTCCAACAACCGAAACCACTTCAGCAATGCCCATTTTCACTAATATATTTTGCTTAGCTAAATTGCTTTTCTTTCTTTCTTTTTGTCTTTCTTTTTTCTTTTTTTAAAAATATGTCTTTAGGGTATTTCTGCTTTATTGGGGATAGAGACAGTAGAGATTGACAGGAAAGATGGGTGAGAGAGCGGGGAGGACATGCAGGATATGTCGATGACCGGAATCGACCTTGCGATGATAATATACACCACTTACTCGCCAATTTACTCTTTTCAAAAGGGGAGGGGGTCGTTTTTTTTCAAAACATCCTTTCTGCTCAAAGTCAATCAAAATGTGACGGCTAGCAGCCAGAGCTCCATTCCAATTAGCTAATAAACATTTCTCCAGACCTCCAACAACACGATGTAGAGGTATGGCTATGCAAGATTAAGTGATAGAGAACAGATCTGTGACGACCCAGTCTGTCAGTGCCTCAATGCTAGGAAGGGTCGATGAAAGACATGTTTTGATTGTTCGATGGAGCATTGGGATCTGTTCTCTAGACTGACTATATACAGTATATAGTGCCTTATTCCAAAGCCCTTTACAATGGCCTCTGATTCACCCATTCACACACCCATTCACACACCAATGGCGGCAAGCTACCATGCAAGGCGCCGGCCCGCTCACTGGGAGCAATTTGGGGTTCAGTGTCTTGCCCAAGGACACTTCGACATGTGTCCAGTCGGGGCTCGAACCGCCGATCTGCCAACCTTGTGATCATTAGACGCCGACTCTACTTCCTGCCCCACTGCCGCCCCATACCGCCCCTCACCTGTCCTCACCTGTCCTCACCTGTCCTCACCTGTCCTCACCTGTCCTCACCTGTCCTCACCTGTCCTCACCTGTCCTCACCTGTCCTCACCTGTCCTCACCGCTCCTCACCGCCCCTCACCTGTCCTCACCTGTCCTCACCTGTCCTCACCTGTCCTCACCTGTCCTCACCTGTCCTCGCCTGTCCTCACCTGTCCTCACTAGGGTTGGGTATCGTTTGGGTTTTATCCGGTACCGGTTACTAACCGATACTTTAAAAACGGTACCGGTACCAAAACGGTACTTAATTCGGTACTTTTTTTTATTTTTTTAATATATATAATATATATATAATAATAATAACACGGTCGACAACATTAAACAGCTTTTCACTTTTTTATTGCTGAGGCACAATAACCACAGTTACTCCTACAACCACAGTTACACCTACAACCACAGTTACACCTACAACCACAGTTACAACCACAGTTACACCTACAACCACAGTTACACCTACAACCACAGTTACAACCACAGTTACTCCTACAACCACAGTTACACCTACAACCACAGTTACAACCACAGTTACACCTACAACCACAGTTACAACCACAGTTACACCTACAACCACAGTTACAACCACAGTTACACCTACAACCACAGTTACACCTACAACCACAGTTACAACCACAGTTACACCTACAACCACAGTTACAACCACAGTTACACCTACAACCACAGTTACAACCACAGTTACACCTACAACCACAGTTACACCTACAACCACAGTTACAACCACAGTTACACCTACAACCACAGTTACACCTACAACCACAGTTACAACCACAGTTACACCTACAACCGCAGTTACTCCTACAACCACAGTTACACCTACAACCACAGTTACACCTACAACCACAGTTACACCTACAACCACAGTTACTCCTACAACCACAGTTACACCTACAACCACAGTTACAACCACAGTTACACCTACAACCACAGTTACAACCACAGTTACAACCACAGTTACACCTACAACCACACTTACAACCACAGTTACACCTACAACCACAGTTACTCCTACAACCACAGTTACACCTACAACCACAGTTACAACCACAGTTACACAACCACAGTTACAACCACAGTTACAACCACAGTTACACCTACAACCACAGTTACAACCACAGTTACTCCTACAACCACAGTTACACCTACAACCACAGTTACATTGTTGAGCCAACAATATAAACATAGGTTAAATAATGTTACTGACTGTAGCTAAATATTTGCTGCTGCCTGTCTTGGATAGGACCCTCTTGAATGCTGTACCACATAACGACACCTGGGGTCGCTTGGGTGCGGATCAGACGGTCTGCCTGACCTCCACACACCCCTCACCCTACTCCCCCTCCCCCAGTCCAGCTAACACCATCCATCCTGGGCCTACCTACCTGCATGTTTAATCTCTCAATCCCCCGTCCCTTTCCTGGTTAAATAAAACAAAACAAGAAATCATAGAGGGCGAATGTCCACTGTCCCCCTCTTTAAATAAATAAACGGAAACATTATTACTAACCTGAGGAAATGCTGTCATCATCATCCTCAATGGGAATGGCGATCTCCGCCTCCCCCTCTCCGGAGGTGCTTGCTGCTCAGCCGAAGGGCGGGTGAACTTGCGCAAGCTGTCAAACACGGAGCACCCTTCTACCCTTAAATGTATCGCGTGCGTTGTCAGGTGTTTCATCAAGTTCGATGTGTTGCCTGCTTTACACACGAATGATTTAAAACATTTTGAGCACTTCGCGTTGTTTTCATCGAGCCGGGTGAAATGCAGCCACACTTTAGAACGCTTCATTGCGGTCTTCATTGCGGTCTTCGGCATTCTCGGTGACCTCGTAGCTAGGCTAGCTAGCGAAATTAGATAATATGATTATGATTATTATGATGATAATAATATCAATACAATAATACAATAATACAATCACTAACTATATTACTACACTTACTATAAACTCACTCTTCTTCTTCTCAACACAACTGCTCACCTCACTACCACGCACGCACTGATTGGAAATTGGAAACAGGCGTTGTCACTCACGTCACGACTCAAGTCACGTGTGGTTGACTGTTGCATGACACCGGACACCAGGGGAAGATTTTTTTTTTTAGAAAAGTACCGAAATGAGGAACCGAAATCTCCTTTGCGATTCGGTACGGGTACATACCGAATGTAAAGTAACCGGTACTTACCGGTACCGATTTTCGGTACCCAACCCTAGTCCTCACCTGTCCTCACCTGTCCTCACCTGTCCTCACCTGTCCTCACCTGCCCTCACCTGTCCTCACCTGTCCTCACCTGTCCTCACCTGTCCTCACCTGTCCTCACCTGTCCTCACCTGTCCTCACCTGTCCTCACCTGTCCTCACCTGTCCTCACCTGTCCCCTCTCTCTGTCCCCAGGTTTCGGGCAGCTCAGCCGGGTCGCCAGGCAGCTCCTCCACCCCCTCCCACGCCCGACAACGCATCACTCGCGTCAACCTCAGGGACTTCATCTTCTACATGGAGCAGGAGAGAGAGACGGCCCGCTCCCTCTTGCTCTACCGGGCCCTGCTCAAGTAGCCTCAACCCAGTCCAGCACTCCCCTCTCCATCCCCCCCCGCTCCTGAAATGTGCCTTCAATCGGGTGTTTTAGCTCAGTGTCTCTGTTGTGATGTTCTAAACGTAGCTTTTGATAAGGAGAGAAAAAAAACTCACAAAAATATAAAGTATGTATGTGTCCTCTATGTTTTAGCTTCATGATAAATACTGTATGTGTATTTAGTGTCGAACTTATTGCCATGCAAACTCCTTGGGTTTTGGTGCGGCCGGGTTTTTGAAGAATAGGAGTAGTGTGTTTTTGTCTACGGGCCTGAAGCCAGTACTTGTCCATGTCTGTTGGTTAGCTGTCTGTATATTTGACGTCCCAGGCAGTATACTGAATGAACCATTTCGAAGTCAGGGTTAACTGTATGTTTATTTTCTTTAAAAGAATCATATTCCAAACTTGATACAGCCTACAATATTCTTCAGAGCTTATTTATTGAACAAAGTTCAATGAATGTAGTTAAGTGAAAACTCAATGATGAACCAATAAGTAGTCCGATATTTCCATACCAGAGCATCTTTTTTGGGACATTCTATTCTATTCAGACAATAGATAATAGCATAACACAACATCGAGCTCACTTAAATGTAAATAGTTATTTTGAATAATTTTTAACAGCATGTATGATGTTTTTAACACATCTAATATTTTAGCTTTAAAAAAAAAGGAAAGAAATATTTTGTAAAATCATGTGCATTGAATTCGTCAAACGAACATTTTATTCTTTCCAATATTAACTTTGTTTTAATGCAATGCAGACACAAACAAATCATGGTCAGAGCTACCTCAGCCCGCCAAATAAGGCCCATCCTGATTGGTCACCCTTCTTGGGCGAGGCACAGTAGTCTCTGTACACAAACTCGTAGAGAGACTTTTTGGTCGTCTTGTATAACTGAAATATTGGCCATCTGTCTACTGTTTGTGCCCATTTCCCAAATGCTTTAGGTTGCCTGAAGAACCCATTCTCTGACGCTAGGCTAGGTCCATTCCTAGAGTATTGTTTAGAAAAGCAGCTCCCAGCCTGGGTTTTCCTCTGCTTCAGTTAAAGACAATTACATATCAATCAGAGGTGAGCTAGAGGGTTTTTGGAGCAGACAGTTTGGAGAAATTCCCTCATTTCAGCATAGGATGGACTTTGTCATTTTCTTGTGGTATTTATGTGTTTACGTTATCTCTAGATGGAGAGGTATGGGACCAATGCCTCTCTGTTAGTAGCTGGATCTTTGTCACAAGGGTCCCACTCAGAGATAGTGCTGCAAGGCATCAACGTTGTCACTGGTTTTGACCAACCCTTATCTCTATTGCCTTCCTGTTTTGGTTTGGTTTTTGAATCATGTACCCCTGCCTCTATGCAGCTGCTGCCTAGTGTTGCTTTGTAATTTATTTGTTGAACTGGTAACATTTGAAATGAATGTGCATTGAAGGTTTTCTAACAGTAATTATGCTTTGTTTTTTAATACTATACAATGAGAAAGCTATGTTACTGATGTATAGCAAGGGAGTTCCTGTCTCTTTTAACTATCAAACAGTATTGTCAATTGCTGTTAAAGGGAAAGTTATTTTGTAACTATTTATATATATTTTCTTTTCTTTCTTATTTTTATTTGCATTTATGCTTGCCACATTTCAGGCAATACAATTTTATCTGAAAGTACCATAGTGGAAAAAAGATGATATTAAAAGAAGCACAAAGTACTTATTTGTTCAGTGATTCAAACAATTTTAATGATTATTTGTATGGTTTCTGATATATACACAGGAGGGCATTTCTACTACTTCAGCTTTTTAGCCAAAATATTAGGACAATATTACTGATGTACACAGTTGGAAAATTAATGTTTTAATGTATGGATGATTTGTAAATATTGTTTACAAGACCATGTGTTTATTAGAACTACGTTATTTTTGGTAAACTCTGTAAATATCTGGAAAATTTCCTGTTTGTGTGAAAAGCATACTTCTGTATTTGTACCTATTTTGTAAAGGAATAAATCAGCTGTTTACTAAACTAAGCAAGTGCAGAGTTTTGTCTTGTTAGCACCTTTGTGAATATCCATTTGATTTAGGGCATGTTGTGCAGAATCCAAATGTCAGTCACACTCAATAAAATAGCTAACCAGAGTAGCTAAATTGAGGAGTGGCTTTGTTAAAAGTGCTTAGTGTACAATAGCTTAAATACTGCCCTCTCTAACAAGTAACTATGTCAGCAATGCAATATATCAGTTTCTCAGCTTCATTATTTATGTTTAACCTCACAAAATCAACAGTAATGTTTTTACAGGACAGTTGTATCAAAATCAAATTGACTAATGAAACCTACTTCATTACCATTTACCAGCATTACACATGCTAAGTAAAAATTGAGTTAAAGTACCACTGCTAGAACAAGAAAAGCCCCCTCAGGATTCTACTGCTAATTAAGTGGCAGCATTTTGAAAAGACCAAAACGTTTAACTTGGTGCAAAACACTGGGATTGGGGAGCAGATTTGTGTCTTTTTTTTCTAGATGCTAACCCATTTGTAAGTCCCTCCGGAGCCTTAAACAGCTGATCTTGATTTAACCCCTGAAGATTGTGTTCCCCTAGCAGGAACGGATGCACAGAGATACGCCTGGTCCATCAGAGTTTCACTATAATTGACAGTTCAGTTTAGGTCTTTTATGTTCCAATGGAAAAGGTAGACAGTTTTTGATGACCTCAAAATCAATCACACGAGGCATGAAGGAACAGTACATCCTTTTATTATCGCAAATATGCAAGAAAAATCAAATGGAGCCACTGTAAATGAACACATGCCCTTTAATACCACAGTCTAATTGTTAAAACATTTTAAATAATATACATTTGCACCTTTAGTATACCCTTTTGAAATGTTTTTAATCCATATGTACACAACATAATGCTTGCAAATTTGAGTTATTTTCATTCTTTTTATTTAGTAATGAGAGGACTTAGAGGTCTCTTTTTTATAACAGGAGGGCTGAGTAAAACCCAGAGTCCTGATAACAATTTAAATATACAAATATCTGTACAACTGAACGGCCTCTAGACATCACACCTCACACAGAAGTGGTTTGACTCCTTGTTTATGCTTGACCTGGCAGACCACATAAAGATTGAACTAAACTGAACTGAACTGAACTGAACTGAACTGAACTGAACTAGACACAAATTCATCAGAGTTGTTCACGGTAATGCCTCAGTAACGAGGCGTGTCAAGGTGTAAGAGGTATTGAGTTTGTCCCTTGAGTCATCGAGGAACGGACCAAGTGAGTTAAATTCTATTGAAGAAAAGCAAACGCAGTCCCATACATCATGTCCCCTCACAAAGACTAGAGCAGGCTACCTGCAGATTTAGAGTGGAGTCTAGTCCACACCATGGGACTGGGTTGCTAGTGAGATTTGACTCATCAGTTTGTTTGGTCTGTTGTGGCTGTCCAGTGAGCCATGGGGGTGTTCTGTACAGAAGGGGGTTAGAGTACCGGTATGTATGTTATGACGCAGTGGGGGGCATAACCCATGTCTGTACTGGCACTGCTGAGACTGGGAGCCCCGGGGGTGGGGGGGGGTCGGGGGAGCTCTGAAGTCCGACATCCCTCAGCTCATGAAAGGCCTGGTTGGCCATTCCCTTTGAGGCGACTGGATGCAAAGGCCCAGGCCAGTAGCCGGTCAGAACAAAGAGGGACTTGATTGGGTGTGTCCCCCAGGAGGTCTACACCAAGATCAGGATCTACACCGACCCCATCTTTACTACTACTCCTTGGGCTGGTTTAATCACTGGACATCCATAAGTGAGGACACATTAGGACCAAACGACAGTTGGTTCAAACTACCACCCATTTTTAATGAACATTTTCAGCTGTTTAATGAAAGCCCCGGAGGAAGGTTTTTTCAACCAAACTCAAATTAACTGCCTGTGCCTAGTGCCCACAACGATCAGAATGGGCTTCTTTTTGATCAATGTGTAGGGGATGGGAAGAAACAGCATCTGTAAGTTCCACACGCTGTATACACATAGTATGAAAACTTTGTCTTTCTTGTTTCGCTGTTTGATCCAGAAATGTTGAGAATAAGACCAGGGAATCGGAGCAGGATAGTGTAAGTGCCTCCCACTGTTTCTTTTGAGAACAATGCTGTGATGCTACGTTTACGGTTCATCTTAGTGTCTGCTGCAGACATGTGACGAACGATTGAAATAATCCCATCTCAGAAGTGACATCGAAAAAGGCAAAAACAACCAGAGTTTTTCTTTCTTTGTGTCAACTTGGTCTCGAGGTCTCTGAGTCTCCCTGGTACTCAACAAGACTAACAGTAGCTTCCTTCCCATGATTCAACATCAATTATTCTGTCAATACTCACACTATGTGTAACTTGTTTGTTCGTAGCCTTTTGTTTGTAAAATAGTCTGAAAATGATCAGTCAATTAGACACAATTATGAAAACAAAACGAATTATTTTCTCTTTACAATCATGAATAGGCACCTTTTATCGGTAGCTTTGACACCTCACGTTTACTTTCTTCCACTGTTTTGTCCGCCATTCTTTCTCAATGCTAAAAACATGATGCGATGTCGTATGGGCTAATTTGGCACAAGTCATTGGGTCACAATAATATATTTTGGGGGGGGAAGGTAGCTCGCTAGATGGTGTGTTATAAGTGCAAACAAAAGTTATCAAGCATTTAGAGTACATATCTTCACTGGAGATACACTGGTACAGTACCAATCAGCTTCCCGTGTTGCTTCTCAAGTCGTAAACATTCTGGCCAGAATGAAGGAATCAGCAACACATTTAGAGCTGTCAAGTACAATTTCACACACAGATTTTCTCATTTCACATCATTTAGCTTTTGACTTTGTAGCTCTTCATAGAAATCTTTGCTCTTATCACATGAATCGGATTTGAAAGGTTGGAGATATGTTTTACAGCTAATTAGGACAAAGCCAATGCACTTTTTTTTAGATGTGCTACATATGTTTCTATGAGAGATGTAGAAATACCCAGGTTGCCTTGCAGCCCCATTTAAACAATGATACTTTCTCCAGCTCTGAATGCATTACCAGCCAGACTGCTTTAGCCACGTAGCCTCCAGACATAACAGTGTTTCTACAGCCACTGCCAAGAAACGCCCTCTCTGAAGCTTTCAAACCTAATGACTTTTGAGTACAACGTTCATACATCCTTCATATAGGAGAAAAAAACATACAAAATAATCCTATTATTAATTGTTTACACCACAGTGTGATAAAACAGCAAAAGGACAAAAAGTCATACGTTATAAACAACAATGAGAAAAAAAATGAAAACAATCAATTTTGGCAAAACAACGCTGGTTTTGGCAGGGGCCCCTTTGCAAGCGAGGCCTGTCGGGTTGGCTGTGGCAGCAAGCTGGTGCTGGCGTGACTCTGTTTGCTGAAGGGCTCTATTGCTTCCTGCTGTCCGTAGTCCTCCGTTCCCTGCCAGCCCCTGTCCAACGTCAAGCCAGGCATCCCTAAATAAGACCTGTCCCCGCTCAGCTGCACTGGCGCATACAACACATGATGCCTCACACAGACACAGGACTGGACTACACGCCGCCAGGCGCTGCGCTGAGGAGGGGGGGGTCGGGGGGTCACGGGGGTCGGGGGTCACGGGGCGGTTTGGGCCCCTCTCAGTGGGATCAGGACACCTCTTCACAAGGGGTCGTAGAGCCGTACAGAGGGAAGAAAAAAAGAGATCGGTCACGGTGCTGAAAACGGTGTCGAGAGAGAGAGAGAGAGAGCTGCTGTTGTTCAGTCCTTTGTTCATCACAGTCCCATGTTCTTTGGGCGCAATTAAACAGAATCAAAGACGTTTGTTTTTTTCGCTTTTTTCGTTGTGTTTCATGTGTTTGATACTACATTCCCCTTAGAGCACTGAGTTCCGCAGAGCTGGCAACGTTAACAGGCGTCTGCTAATACTTAGGTGTTTCTTGCTGGGTTGTTTTTCTTTTGGTAGGGGGGGGGCTGGTTTAGGGACCGGGAGTTTGGATTTGTTCTGTGGTGGTGTGATAGGGTTGGGGGGTGGGGTGGGGGGTGGGGTGGGGTGGTGGCTGAGCCCCTCTCGGCTAGTCCCTCTTCCCAGAGTTGCTCTTTAGTCCAGGGGCTCCTGCTTTATCCTGATGGGGGTGTTCATGGTCGTACTCCGCCTGTCCTCACGGCACAGGACGTACTCGCTGAACTGGGAGGAGTCCACCCCGCCGCCGCAGGACGCCGCCACGCTGAAGCCCTTCTGGAACAGACGCTCCAGGACCTAGATGGAACCAGAGGAGGGGTTAATAACACAGACTTATCACTAGTCAGGACCATCCCCGCCACTTCATCACTCATCCACGGCCTCATCAATCAAACCGTATAGCTACGTGTCATTAGCCCCTCCGATCACACCGAGGAGAGGGGAACTGACCAGAGGGCAGGTAGACATCACACTGTCTGTCTATGTAATATTTATGGTGCTGGTTTGAGCTGGACGACGGACTGATCTGAGGGCACGAGCTCAAAGGGGGAGTTAGAGTGTGTGCAGGAGCTCACTCGAGTTCAGTGCGGGGAGATAACTGGGGCTCCTAATTTCAGTAATGAGGCCGGGGTGAGGACGGGTGAGGTCTGTTGGTGTTGAGTCGTTGAGAGACGCGTGGTGAATGAGGAAGAGGGGGGGGGGGTCTGGTTCTACTCTGCCTGAGCGAATGGAGCTGGAGGGGGGAGAGAGGCTGAGATGTGAGAGTCAGTGGATGCACGTTCGTTGAAGCTTGTAGAGCTGTTGTTTTTTTTATCTCCTGCAAAACCTTGTGGGGGTTTCGCGAGGAGTGCTGCGTATTTGCTTATTCCCCAGTCCTCTTAATAGAGTGTACAGCAGCATGCATGAAAATAAAAGGGCCGTCCTCGGGGCTACCCTACCCTGCACAGATATGAAGCCGGAGAAGTTCACGCTAAGCACACGAGGTTCTCCTGTTGCCCATAGACACACCAGAGTGGCCTCTCTACTCTCTAATTATGAGAGCGGGTGGCCCTATCGGAGGGCTAAAGCGGGGGCAATTAGGCCTCCTGGTTGAGTGCTGCAGCTTGCCTCCCCAGTGTGTGTGTGTGTGTGTGTGGGTGGGTGTGTGTGTGTGTGTGTATGTGTCCGGGTCCCTCCCTGGCTGGATTTGACACACACACACACACACACACACACACACACATACAAACCCAGTCCCCCCGAAACAAGACTAAGATTAAACGTGGAGGCAGTGTTTTGCTTGCACCCAGTAAGGATCATGTCCATCCATTACTACCACTGAGCACCCCAGTCTCCCCCCCCCCCCCCCCCCCCCCGTCGCCACGGTAGCCCACCATGACGATGATAAAGTCTCTAATTTGTTGGGAAGAGGCAGCAGACGGTTGATGGTGGTTGAGCTTAAGAGGAGTGCTAATTAAGAGACCTGCCGACGCATCAAACGCTCCCAAATCCACGACAGGCGATGGAGAAGACTAACGATTATGGAAATGATATTACACTCCCTGCTTTGATCATTGCATCACATTGCATTTTCTGCCCCATAATATTTGAACATATGCGGGACTCTGTCACATTAGGCGGTGCATTTGGTCACAGAGGAGAACAGGGTGATCAATACAGCTATTCCGTAAAAACCCTTTGCTAATTAAAAGAGCTTGCGGAATGCGAAACTTGGCGACATTATTGTAGAGAGTTATGTCGGATCGACGCCTGCATGCTCACATTTTTAGGCAAGAATGCTCACAATTTCATGTTTAATTCTAAAACAATATTTTTTACTACCCATTGGTGCCAAGGGTTCATATACAATTATATATACAATGGCAATCTCTTATTCAAATGACATCTAACCAAGAAATGTACTCATGTCCACAGTGCGGTACCTATAACCATTCTTGCTGCAATCAGAGATCAAGTCTTCTGCCTCATAACAGGCACGACTCATTGTCCAGGCGTTATGGCAGTTTATGAAAGTTTACTATTTCTCCATTGTACTGTGACAGCACTTTCTGTCCCCTTTCTCTGCCTCTGTGTTTGAAGCGGAGGATGTGAACAAAGGCATTGCCTCATCTCATCCCCGGTGTGCTACACACACACACACACACACACACACACACACACACACACACACACACACACACACACACACACACAGGCACTTAACTATTCCCACTGTTGCCGGGTTGACTTGGCTGCACAGGGATCAGCTACTGTCATATTCACCCCCTGCACCGCTCACATACAGGGATCTCACACAGCTGCCACTCAACCTGGGGTCGCCATGGGGATGAGCAGGGAGTGCCATACTGCGCTCCGCTCACCTCCCAGCGTCCAATCCGAACGCAGTGAAGACAGTGAAGACAGAAATCCTAGTGGATGAGCCTCATGGCTGGAAACGGAGCATGATGTAATATTGATGGCCACCCGAGTGCACGCACACACACACACGCACACACGCACAAACGCACACACGCACAGACGCACACACACACACACACACACACACACACACACACACAAAGACACACACACACTCATACACACCTCTCCACAGAGGGTTGAGATGGAGACAGTGTGCTCGTCTCTGAGTCTCCGGTACTCAGGGCGCATAAGGGCTGAGTGTGAGTGACAGGTATCCCACTCAGAGCTGCGTTGACGGGCCCTGCATGCCTGCTGCAGCGAGGGGGTGGGGGGGGCCTTTGTTTAACTATACATGAACGTTAATATGTGACAAGACACGCTGCACTCTTCTGACTCATCTCCTCCTACGAGCGTCGGCGACAAAAAAAACACCCGTCAAAAACGTGCGTTTTCCGTGTGATCGTAAAGAAGAGTTGTGACATTTCTGGGATGCCGCATCCAGCTGCCTTCTATCAGAGACCGTTTTGACAAAAGAGGGAAGCGGCGGCGCTGTAGAACTTTGACACCGGGGCTAAGGGAATATGTTGGCATTAACCACGGCAATATTTCATATAATAATCCGACACAGTTGTCAGAAGCGGCGCTATAGGTCTAGTTCACTGTGTGCCTCTGTGCAGAGGGGGATGCTAGGGCAGGATGTGGATGTGGGGCGGGGGGACGGGTGGACATGACAGATCCTGTTCTCCCTTGTTTCACCTGACCCCGGATTGATAGACTACAAGCTGTGTGACATGTCACAGAGAGAGAGAGAGAGAGAGAGAGAGGCTGGGTGCGTGTTGCGTCCTCAGCTCTGGCAGCGAGGACGTGGGGCCTCTCTCTCTCTCTGAGTGCCGCTGCTCCTGTCACGGTGATGGAGGACGGATTGAGTCTGGACTGATCCGCGTGCTCCATCACTGTGATGTATGGACGAACCGGCCCGCGCCTGCTCTGGGAGAACCTGTGTGTCGGTGTCGGTGTGTGTGTGTGTGTGTGCGTGTGTGTGTGTGTGTGTGTGCGTGTGTGTGTGTGTTTGTGTACATCTCTGTGGCTCTTTTACTAAATGTTTTCCCTCTCTTAAGCGGCCCCTGTGTTTTTTCCCCTGGCCCTACATCACAGAACAGGTGGTTTGCATTATTCCCTGAATTCCTCGGATGGCTAGGGGAATGGTTCACCAAGGTAAGGTTGTTTATTGGTTCGCTCTCACATTCGGGGGTTGGCAAGACCGATTTCTCCGACGAAACTAGTCAAGTCTCCAACAAACGACACTGTGTGTGTGTGTGTGTGTGTGTGTGTGTGTGTGTCTGTGTGTGTGTATGGTGATTAATTATAATTCCTCTGCCCTTATAAAATGCTTTAGGGGAACCAAATAACTGTCTCTTTGTGTCGGAGGAGCAAGAAATCATACGGAATCACGGCAAAACAAAAATACACTTTTCCCCAACACTATCTATCTTCCTATCTCTCCTCCTTCCCTTTCTCTTTCCCACTATTTCTCTCTCTCTTTCTTTCTCTCTAGGGCAGGGTGTGGTTCAGTTCCCCTGGGTCTGGGTCCAGGATGGTAATCAGATCACAGGCTCATTGTCTGGCGGGTAAGACAAGGATTATTCTCATAACCTTCTCAAACCTTCACGCAACAATGAGAGAGGACAGGATGAGTAAGTTGTTTAGAAAAATCTCCCCTTACACAGAAACACCTCCATATGCTCCCTTTCCATTCCCCTGCAGTGCCTGTGTGTGTGTGTGTGTGTGTGTGTGTGTGTGTGAGAGAGAGAGAAAGAGAGAGAGAAAGAGTGAGTGAGTGTGTGTGTGTGTGTGTATGTGTGTGTACGTGTGTGTGTGTGTGTGTGTACGTGTGTGTGTGTGTGTGTGTGTGTGTTTGTGTGTGTGTGTGTGTGTGTGTGTGTGTGTGTGTGTCTTAAAGGGGCCAACAAGAGAAAGAGCCTGCCTCCACCATCGTCCAAGCAAAGGCCCAGTCTTCAGACAAAAGCCCTTCAGACTCCCACTCTGTCCCTCATTCATTACCAGGACATCACAAACAGGAAACCCTTGAAGACTAAGTTGCCATTTGTGGAAGCGCGAGGTCATTCCCACGCTGTCTAAAGGCCTTTTCCACCTCAGCTCTGGAGAAGCCTCTTCCTGTGAGGAAGGCCTGTTAATGAAAACCTCAAAAGGGTTCCCGGATCCATTTGAGACGGATGCACACTCACCGCGACCAGACTCAGTGGTAAACAGAGAGGGAAAATGTTGTGTTAGTTGATGCGGCCAATTAATTATATTGCAAGCCATTTAAAAATCCATAAAAGAAGTATAAACCGGTTTAGGCTGTTTGAGAAATTGTAAGTATGGTATTAAAAAATGCAATACGTGTATTTCAATCGCTCCGGGCGCTGTTATATTGAAGTCTTTTTTAAAAGAGGAGCTGTGTCTTAAAAAAAGGAGTAAAGCGTAAATTATGCATATCATTTCTCCCCCCCCCCCCCCCACACTTCTCCCTTTTTCATTTTTGCAAGAAAACATGGCCGCAGTCGAGACATGCTTCGTCCCGCTGCTCGCGGATCCCTGGAGGTGGTCTGTCACATTGGCAGGAGGGTGGTGGAGGTGTCAGAGCGCACCCAGGCTGTCTGAGGCAGGGGCATACTGGGTGTTGGGTAAAGGCTCCTATGTGTCGGCCTGCACATGGCTACAGGCAGTGAGGTGTTGCTACAGTAGTCTGGTGTGAGGCTGCTATGTTCCCTAAGCCTGTTTTAAATACCTCACTTGGGTGGAGAGCGAAACCGTGTTTTTTTGTGTGTTTTTTTTCCAGCGGGAGGGCGAATATCATTGCCTGACAAAAGTAGCCACTATCTCTCCAAGATCTTTAACAAATTCGCTGTGCCCACATCAGACACATTACATATACACGTGATATCTCGTTCGAGTTACAGCATGATGAAGGGTTGTTGCTTCAGCCCCAATCATCTTGTCTGTGGCTAAGGTGTTTATACAGGCAGGCCTACAAATCATGTCGTCTGACGTCTTTGTGGTAACCTTTTCAAAGTAACAGAAATGATAGATAAACCTGGGGAAGGAGGAGTGGAGCTGGAGATGACAACCAACTAACTTCATCAAGCTGTAACTCAAATGAGATCAACCAACTAACTTCATCAATCTGTAACTCAAATGAGATCAACCAACTAACTTCATCAAGCTGTAACTCAAATGAGATCAACCCACTTCATCACTTTGTTCAAACTTTGTCACTTCATAAACAACAATGCAGTTGCACAAGAGGAAATCCAGAGGTCAGTGGGGCTCTCCAGGGACCTGACCTCTACCAGGACAGAACACAAAACACACAAAACACACAAAACACACACACACACACACACACACACACACATACTGAGGTAGAACCGGCATCTAATGATCGCAAGGTCGGTAGATCGGCGGTTCCAACCCCGACTGGCCACATGTCGAGGTGTCCTTGGGCAAGACACTGAACCCCAAATTGCCCCCAATGAGCGGGCCGGCGCCTTACATGGTAGCTTGTCGCCATTGGTGTGTGAATGGGTGTGTGTGAATGGGTGAATGAGAGGCTGTTGTAAAGCGCTTTGGAATAAGGCGCTATATACAGTAAGTCAGTCCATTTATAGAAGTCAGTCCATTTACACACGCACGCACACACACACACACACACACACACACACACACACACACAGGATGTCGTACGGTACTGTCCATACCTGCACAGAGTTGAGCCTGCAGTAGCCGTTGAGGGGGAACCGTATGACGTGCGTGGGATCCTGGTTCCAGCCAGCGTTGACCGAGTTGCACATGACGTCCCCCGTCTCGGGGAAGATCTCCTCGATGAGCACCTTCTCCCCGCTGAGGGCGATCCTCTCCCCCAGGTCGGGGCTGACCCGGACCACCAGGCAGTCGCAGGGCTGCCCCATACGCCGCTGCTCCCGCTCCAGCTTCCAGCGCTCCAGCTCCTTGATCATCGGCGACAGCTGGTAGAAGCGCGCCTCCTCGTAAAGTAAGTGGAAGTCCTGCACAGGTCAACACACACACACACACATACACACACACACACACACACACACGCAGGAACGCACACACACACACGCACACACATTAGCAAAACACGCTGTAATAACACCAACACGCTTTGTGTTCATTGACCTTTTACTGTACATTACTTTCAGTCGCACCGTTACCGAATTCTCTCGGTTGAGTTGAATATTCATACTTTGTAATATTCGAGAGTTATTCACACCGGTATGAAATGTCAGTCTGCGAGAGAGCCGACTGACTGTTTACAACAAATGTTGTTGTGGTGTTTTGCCTGTGTCTGACTCAGTCTACTGCTACTGCTAACTATGACCAGTGCTGCTGCAGTCTCTACAGTAGCTGTTGGCAGGGCGGCGCTAGCCTTTAGCATGTTTAAGTGGGCTGACTCCAGCGAGGCCGGCCGCCAGGGGGGTTCCAGTGATGTGGGGATGGTGCATTCCTGTGTGCAGACAGTCTGCAGCAGATTGCCTGCCTCTCCTCCTCTCTCCCCCCCCTGGGCTGTGCTCGCTGGGAGCCATTTGCCCCCACGCTCTTGCCTCTAATTTCCCACAAGACCAGATGGCACCATCGTTCAACACTACCGTAGAAAATACCATGAAGAAGAAGAGGAGGGCTAGCATATATCGCTAGCAGAAGGAAAATATATGTGCAAGTGAACATGAGGATAATCATAAGCTGTAGCGATGATTTAATGTATTCTTTGCATAGAGGGGGTTTTATGGTAATGTAGAGACTGGCCCGATGTTAAGCTCCCGTAGAACATGCTATAATCGTGTCAAATGAAATATGAATGCTGTAAATCTGTTTGCGAAACAAAACGGTAATTAATTAAGCGAGATATTGTTTTGTGTTTTCATAATGAATAATATGCCAAGCGTAATCATCACGTTGGAAGTACTGGAGAAGCTTTCATTGTCAGAATGTCATTCATGTTCCTTCATGCTCTTTCTGTTGTTTTGATATGTGGCCTAACTGTGTGAGATTTGGTTATGTGGTGAAGTATTCGATTCTCTTCTTGGAATTTCCTTCAGAGAAGCTACTACTAACTGTATTTCTAATTTCTCATTGATGGACACAGTACCCTGTGAAATAGCTCCCATGTATTTGGTCTGCATCAGGGCGATTGCCTGATCATTATTTTGATAAAGATTCTGCTTGAGGACAATAGTTGATGATCTTGGTGCATTACAGAATCTTGACTCTGAAGTGAGTTAGGTTTGTGGTGGAGGCTGGCTGTTTCAGTCTGACTGCATCATCGCTGGCTGTGGGTGTTGGGAGCTAAGGGGTGCTGGGGGAGACAAATCAAAAAAAAAAAAATCTAAAAAGAATTTTCCCTTCCCCTCTCTAGTGCACTGCTGGGTACAGAGTATGGGGCATACAGTATAGTAGCAAGAAACAGCACATTAATTAACTCTGTTTCAGTCAGAGAGGAATAGCCTCTATCAAATACCCTTATACATGAAAACCCTTAACCCCTAACCCCTCATTCACACCCCTCCACCCGCCCCCCTGTTTGACAAAAAACAGGAATGACACCCAAAACCAACTCCAGCTGCCAGGGCCCGGTGACGCAACACATCTTTAACAGACGTTCTAATATTTAAGATTGTAGAATGTGAAGGGATTGGTCTCTCTCTCTCTCTCTCTCTCTCTCTCTCTCTCTCTCTCTCTCTCTCTCTCTCTCTCTCTCTCTCTCTCTCTCTCTCTCTCTCTCTCTCTCTCTCTCTCTCTCTCACACTGTCTCTGTCTGTCTCTCTCGGCCTTCTCACTGCGGCTGACGAAATGCATACAGAGATGGTTCCCCCTTCGGGGTGCTCTCTGTATCAAAGTGCTGCTCCACGCACCCTTCACAGGTCTGGAGCCACGGATGGGTATGTTTTTAACAGGGGTCTGTCTGCGAGGCACTCTAGTCATCCTGAGCCACGCTTAGAAAACAACAGGACTAATCCTAAGCGCTGCAGTGTGGGGATGAGAGGGAGACGGGGCCTAACAGCCCCAACAGCTCCGAGAGACAATTCATCCCACAATCCCTGTGTCCAGACAGGCCGGTTGAGCTCCAAAATAATGATGCGACCTGATCGCCCACTGGCAAGGCAACAACGCAGAGAGGGATGGAGGGAAAGAGAGAAGAGGAGAGAGAGACACACACACACACACACACACACACACAGAGAGACAGAGAGGGAGCACAGACAAAGAGAGACCAATGACTTGATCTAACATGAGGAATTTAAACCACAAAATTGGAAGTTGCAGTTTATCAGAAGGATGCCTCTCGCAATACAGAACCCCAACATACTGTCATATGATGAGGACATGTGATGTGGCAACACCAAAGAGTGACAACACCTAAGAGGACCATGAGAGGTTTGCATTAGAACGTGAATTCAATTAGCCTTTATGCTACAGTGCGACACCAACACTGGCAACTGGATAGCACTGTAAAGAGCTTTTAATGGAGTGGCACAATGTGACACTGACACAAGTGTGAAGTGTTAGGCACATTACATTACACATGACCGGTCTAATGTCAAAAGCCCTTGTAAGGTAGACCATTCGATGTGTGTATCATTTCCACATACTGTATCTGTATCTGTGTCATCGGATACTCTTCACTGGGTAATCTAGTACATCTATGTCTGTGACATTTTGTGTCAGTTTTATGCCCCTTTAAGAGGGAGTGTTCCTTTAAGAAACATAGCATTTTGGGGGAAATGTTTGTTGTGAACCTTGAATAAATATGGCTGAGGGGAAATGAGAAGCTTTGAGCAGCCTATTGTAGAAATACAAGACAAAAAGAATAAAACTGCTAATTTTGTGGAATACAATCACAGTTGGTTGTGAGAGGATTCATGAACCCTGAGCCACCTGTCAGCACCGTGGACTCCAATGCCAGGCCTGAGTTCTGTCTTCCCTGAATACAGGTAAGAACTTTGCCTTTCACTTTACTTGAAACGTTTCTCTCTATTATTTGGATAGGTTTTTGGTTAGGACATCTCATGGGAGTCAATGTTTATGGACCATAATTGAATAATAATAATTCACCCTCTCTGCTAAGTGTGTGTTTATTTGTTACCACTCTGAATACAGTATGTACACAGTACAGCCAGAACTTAATTAAAAGCATAGCATATGTTTGAAAACCCAAGCTTATTGTTATAATAGGATACACAATAGCATGGTAAAAAAAAAAGCAAACTGGAATGGTTAAGGACCATGGCCTAATTTGACTTAGCATTGCTTACACACACGTGTGATTAATTGTAGAGTCTGAATAACAAAAGATGTAATGAGGGGCATATTAATGACTGATACAGCGGTTCAACTGATATATGCGGAATATTTAGTTCTCTGTTCTGCTCAGACTTTCACATTGATTTAGCTAAACACACAGTGCCATGGCTGCCAGCGGAACAGAGCGTCGCCCGGGGCGACGGCAAGCCTGATTGTGTTCAGATAGGGACATGCTCAATTCCGCCCAACACTATTTGCATTCCCCCCCCCCCACCCCCACCCCCCCGTTCACGCCAATTGATAGGTATGCAGAACAACACAGAGGCTGATCCGAGGGAATGGAATCAGTTGAAACAATTAAGTCTTCTATAATGTTCTGTATGATACTGTGTGCATTTGTATTTGGCATTCAGTTGCTGCTCGGGCTGTGTTGTCTAGAATGGGAGTGAATGAGAATGAGCTTTGTTGTGTAAGCTGTACACAAACAGTAAGCTGTAAGCTGAGTCGAACTGGCCCAACCTGTCATTTGACCACAAACGTGAGGCTTTAATTAAGCCCACAGGAAGACAAGACATGTACGTTTGGCTATAATAGGATAAACGTAAGGGATTCGGTTGAACCATGTTAGATCGATGTCAATCAATTAGAACTGTACATTTTTCCTAAATGCCCGAATGCTCATTTAGTTATGGAATGCTTCTTTGTCAAAGATAATGATAGAGTGTTTTGGGATCCATTCACGCATTAATACATCACAGGGGGATGCAGCATGACTCCATGACTGCTGATGAGCGGACAGTTCTGTGGCATTCAAGTAATAAAGCGCTCAGTGTGTGTACATCACAGAGGGATGTGGCATGATTCCATGACTGACTTGCTGACACCAAGCTTTTACTGTGCTTGCAGGACAATAACTTAGTAGCAATAATATGTGTGTGTGTGTTTCCAGGGCCGGTTGTTGTGCTAAGCGGAGCGCGGGAGTCTCCTCATGCGCACACTGAAACAGGAGCCAGGTGTGTGCAGCCACAGTGGTCTAATATGGACCAAAGTAGCGCCAGTGGCCCAGATAAGAACACTGTATACATAAACTGTGTGTGTGTGTGTGTGTGTGTGTGTGTGTGTGTGTGTGTGTGTGTGTGTGTGTGCGGGCACACGTGTGTGCGTGTGTGCGTGAGTGAGTGAAAGAGAGTGTGTGAGAGAGAGACAGCGAAGGAGGGATGCACTTTGGACATCACCTGCACTTCTCTTCTGTGCGAGACCATGGAATGACTTCTTCTTGATCTAGGGAGCCTTCTTCTTGCCTCCACTTATTATTGTATTTGAGTTCCCTTCCCAGTCGGCTCCTTGGCTGCCATCCTTCCACAGTCCAGTACCACAGGTGTGGTTCAGTGTACCCCGAGCAGAGCGGCTGTCACAGGCAGACTGGGTGGAACTAATGTCAGAGGCTAGGGAGTGTACTGACTATTTCACCTGAGCCCACCTCTATAGAAATCACTTTCAGTGAAAAACAAACAGCTCTGGGCTTTAGCGCACTTCACAGAACAATGATCCATTTAGCCAGGGTTTTCACCTTTCTCCAGTTGTACAGTACCGTACTTGACGAAACGATAGCTCAGGTTTGTTCAAATTCGGATCAATTTGTTTTTCTTCAAATAACTGCTGATTCTAATCGCAAGGAGCTGTTAAATATGAAGAGGTTAGAATTGTATTGTGGCAACAAACATTGGAGAACGGCCAGTGGAATGTGGAATCTGCCAGCATCATATACTCATAAAAAACAGCAGCAACAGTGACATTCTTCTCTGATGGGAGGGCATTTCACCTCTTTTCTGCGTTTGGATCATTTGTTCTATCTCTTAGTTTGTTGAGTTGATACAGTACGCAGTACCTACTGGGTGTTATGGTGTGCAAATCCAATCCAAACGTACCTTGAAGTCGTCAGGAAGGAGAAGTTTGCAGGTCCTGAGGAAGCTGAGAATGAAGCGGAATATCTCTCCATCCCGGTCAATGAAGTAGTGCTGCTTCAAGCTGTCCAACACAATGGGCTCTGTGCCATTAAACAGACGGCTGATTCTGAAAATTGAAACATACACATATACACACACACACACACACACACACACACACACACATACACACACACATAATGGAATGAGGCCGGGGCTGCCTTCAAATGCATGAAACAATTACCCTCCATTTATTTTTCAATTTTATTAGCGCTAAAGCCTGAAATGCATTAGCATCCAGGTTGAAACAAGGGGCTTAAGGCACATTTCCTGTATTCCAGACCTGTTTGAAGTGTCCCTTCTGCTGGGAGATTAGAGCTACATACACAGTCTGTAGTTGTACTTACAGAAATTAATGGCAAGAGTTCAGCTGCACAGCTCTATTACTGTAGTGTCTCAGGTGTGTGAAACAGAGGAACATCACCTTGTACATCTCAGGAACATAACCAGAGACAAGGCAGCAACATCCATATGTGTCAGGGACAAGGGTAAGGATCCATTAGAATTTCAAATTGACTCAATGCAAGAGGTGAACTGAAATTCAATTAATGGATTTCCATGATGATTGTGAATTTAGATAGTAAACGTATTCTTATTAACTGTATGTTGTTTTTCTTGTCTTGAGTATCTTTCACTAATGACAATTCTATCCATATGGTTTGTTTTTGAAAACAGAGACCACCTATACAAGTGTTTTGTGGCTGTGAATGGCTGATGAAGTTCACTTGAATTGAATCAACATTCGC
The DNA here is from genome assembly GCF_963989245.1 of Nansenia antarctica. Taxonomy (NCBI): domain Eukaryota; kingdom Metazoa; phylum Chordata; class Actinopteri; order Argentiniformes; family Microstomatidae; genus Nansenia; species Nansenia antarctica. The sequence continues at coordinate 35,742,772 of NC_137679.1, read as the reverse complement.
CTTGTTCAGTCCCAAAAAAGTAATCCCTCTCTGCATTTGCATTAGAATGCATGACAACAGATGAAGCGTTCATGAATTATTGACAGAACTTTGATAATAAGACACCTGTTGCCAAGTATCCCATGGTTGACCTCTTGCTGAGTGAGTAAGGAGTTAGCTGTGAAATTGGCCACAGGGCCTCATCAAGGCAAAGACTGGAAATTGCAGTAATCTAGTAGCTTTCATCCTAGCATTTCTGTACGATGCCGGCAGATATTCTCGGACACCTCATTTCTCTCATCTTTTGTGAGGTAGTCCTACCGTGCCACGTACCTTTCCCAACCACTAGTTAATGAATTGCCCCTCAGACTTGCACTGTGTGTGTCAAATTGTAAAAGATTTGGAGAGGGAGAGAGTGACACATGTGTTGATCAAGACGTATAAGATTGACATGAGGTACTATTGATACAGCACTGTATATGAATGTTTTACTTGTGTAGTTGCAGGAGTTTCTCAACAGGTCTCTGTCAAGTATCTGTTGAGAGTAACCTTGATAGACGTTTTTCGAAGCCCACCTCTGTCCTCTCTCACATTAACAGCACTTGGCAGGAGAAGGCATCGTTGTTAGTATCACGTTGATGTAATCTGGGGGGTATTCCATCAATGTTGCTAAAGGGAAAGATTTATTCTGATTACTCTCACGAGACATATACAAAAATCCAGGCTTATTTTGATAAATCTCGCGAGAGTTAAAAAAAAATATGCCCGAATTTTCCTTTCGCAACGTTGATGGAATACCCCCCAACTCTAAAGCCCCACATTAGTCATTGTTTATGTTTTTGCTGATGTATGACATGTCAAGTCTGAAAATTGCCATTTAGGTCAAATCATTTTCTTAGCTCCTCCTAAAACGATTTCCCACATGCCGTGACGTATGGCATTTCATACAGCATAGAGTGTGACATGGTTAGCCTGTTTGTAAAGTTGGCGCCCAGAGTCAAATATCACCTCCGAACGCTTTTTATGACCGAGTAAAACAACCTTTTCGACACATTTTATTGAGAATTGCTGCTAGCTATATCTGGTGTTACTTTCTCAAATAGCTCTGTGAATGACTAACTTCACCACTCTGTGTAACTCAGAGTATGTTTTTCAAGAAAACTGGGCCTTTTAATCATGCTAACACTACTGTTAAAAAAAAAACACAAATTCACACAAGCCTTAGCGTTAAGCCTTAGCCGTAGCGTTAGCATAGCTCGCAACTGTCAAATCCTGTTAAAAGATACTGTACTGACAGAGAGAGAGTCGCAATGGGAATCTCAATGCACACACAGCTGTCCTGACTCTACAGTCTAAATCTCTGAGACGAATTGCATTGAATTTCCATTACAATCCCTTGCCTTGTAAAGGAACAGCCCCTGTATCAAAGGGCTTCATCAGGTATAGACTGAATCCTATCATGTAGAATTTGCCCTGTTTTTCCTTTCCAGTTAACTATATCAAGAGCCAGTGCAAAGATGCTCTCCCTCTCTCCTCCTTCTCCTCCTTCTCTCTCTTGCTCTCTCTCCATCTTTCCCCCTCTCTCTTACTCCCTTTCTCTCTGGAAATCGATGCAAAATGCTTTATAAAAAACCAATACTCATCTCCCTGTTATGCCCAAGGTGTTCCTTTCTCATATGGTCTTGCAATTCTTCCAGCTAGAATTTCACCATACCCCTCCAGGCTAAACTCTGTTTTTCATCTCCACTTTTTTAAAAAGCAATTAAAATGCTGCCTGTTTTTCTTTTCTCCTTTCCCCTCTCTCTCTCTCTCTCTCTCTCTCTCTCTCTCTCTCTCTCTCTCTCTCTCTCTCTCTCTCTCTCTCTCTCTCTCTCTCCCTCTCTCTCTCCCTCTCTCTTCTCCATTTCTGTATCTCCCTCGCTCTCAATGTTTCCTTTGGTAAATCACTGATTGGGGGGCCCCTCAGCACCTGAAGACGGACCCCCTTCTGAGAGAGAGAGAGAGAGAGAGAGAGAGAGAGAGAGAGAGAGAGAGAGAGAGAGAGAGAGAGAGTGAGAGAGAGAGAGATCTTTCATCCAAGAGAGTGGAGGCAGCAGGCGGTAGGTAGACCTCTCATGGGTACACACATGTCAGACAGGAGATGTTCAACAGCAGCCAACAGTTTAGAGCTGACCTGGGATTCATCAGACTAGGGGTATAGGTGACTCAAGTGCAGCCTCTGAATCACTCTATCAGCACTGTGAAAGATACTTAAGCCATCTTACATGGATTACCAATGAGTTCTGACTTGATACTATAGGACGTCCAACATCTGTCAGTGACAACAAATACCCAGAGTGTGTTGGCATGCATTCATCATACATTGGCTCTGTTCAAGAATCCCAAGAAGGGAGATCCTGATTGTGCACTGATTTCTAAAATTAAAACTGAAGGTTCAAACATGACTTGACTTTTAAACACTATTGATGAATAATGTACTGCTTATGTTAGAAAGTGAACACTTGGTTGCACATTAGATTACAGTGCCGAAAATTACGCGGTAATTACTTGGCAAAATGTTAAACAGTAATAACATAATAATTACTTGTTTGTTTGTTTGGGAGTCATCCTAGTAAGCACCACTACTGCAGGCACCATTAGGTACCAACAGTTATGAATGGTGTTGAATTCTTTAAGTTAAGTTTTGGAAAGTACCCACTGTCACCACATCATTCCCTAGCAAATACTAGGTCAATACCAAAACAGTACTGTAAAAAAAGTGCTAACCCGCTACACAGTAGATTCATAAAAGGGATAACTAATGAATGTGATAAACTGAGTGTAAGCAGATCAACACAAAGGACATATACACATATGCACATATACAGAAATATAGCACTGTTTCGCATTTCACATTCGTAATGGACACCAGAAAAAAGTGTCAAGGGGTCATTTCAAAATAGCTTCCTTGTCTGAGAAATAGTTGGCCAATTTCCCCAGCGTCTGTTCTAACAGAGCACCGAAGCTGCACTCCCTAAGTATGAGCTACACAGAGTCCACATCAATGTTTCATGGCCTCTGTCCCTTAATGTGAGCTGTACAAGAGAAGATGAATGCCCCGACATTAGTTACTAGACTAAGTTTCTTTTCGCATCCTACATTATTAAGGGAGCAATCTATTAAAAGTCATCATCAACTTAAAATTCTTTAAACTTAAATCTTTTAATTGTCGAGTTTCGGTGTGAACGAGGTCGACTAGTTCTGCTACTCTGCCGGTTAGTGTCTAAACACTCCATATACTCTGGCTATTGCAGTGTAATTGTTTTGCTTTCTGTCAGCCATTATCCTAATTCACACAAAAGGGCTCCTCCTTCACTGGCTCCAGTGGAAAGTGCACCCCTGAGGCGAACTGTAGCAAGGAGGCAGAAAGAGCTCCAACATCCACATGGTATCCTGTCATTACTCTTACTGTAAAAGCCCTGTTTTCTGAGCTCTGTGCATACACAGTGTGTTCCTTTTGCATGGCTTGTTGGCCTTATGTGTCCAGTGCCATATCTACAGTATGTTTTGTTTGTAAAGTGTCACATGTTACATTAATAATAGTATGACAATAACATATAAAATGATCAAAGTATCAGAGGAAACATCGCCTATTTCTGAGAAACATCTTAAACATCATCTAATATTGATTCAAAGAAATACACATGTGAATGTACTAATACCAAAATGCTTGTTTGAATTCTGTTGATAACACACATTCAGTACTAGTAACCACACCAACATCTACAATGTACAGTAACCTGCTGTGTCTTGAATACTCTTAAATATTTCAAGTACACAGCTGCATATTGGCAACAATAAACATAGCATCATAAAAACAATCATAATAATTAGCCTATTATAGGCTTACTGAATTTTTCATGACATGACAAATCATGTTGCTTATGAATAAACAGAGCAAAGACAGCTGACACTGACTTCCTGTCAGAGCTGTGTGAATATCGAAGAAAGGCTTATGTGGATAACATTTTCTCAGATTTTCCTACAAACTGATCTATGTTTACTTTGGCTTACATGGGAACCTGTGCCTTCTCAAGTACAGACACTGACAAGAGCCGTTGGCTCTGGGTACAGTACTGTTGCATTAAGAACGTCTCCTACAGCCCCAGCAAGCTTGAATCAATACTAAGCATGCCACGCACTTTGGTTACATTTTAGTTGTGTATCCTTTAGACATGGCTTAGAGAGGGTTTCCGTTACTGCAGTGACTAATCATGCTGACTGCCCATCCAATAAAGTGCATCAGAGGTCAAGTAACCAAGATAATTAACCTGTAGCATAATTTTTGTGAATGAGACAGTCAGCCATCATAAAATACAATGTAAATATGATCATAGAAATACTGGTTAGGCTATTCAAAAACATCAATCCAAGAGAAAAACAAATCATTTAAAAAAATGAAATATCAGTGTATAACTACAACTTTTGAGGAGGTTTATGAGGGATATTAAAACAAAATAACATTCTTTAGTATATGAATTAGGCTGCAATCACATTATATATAAAGTAATTGAAATCCCAAAAATATTTGTGTTGCCTTCAAATATTTTAACATATTCTGAAAAGTGAATATTAGGCATCGCTTTAATACCCCTGAGCGGTCTTGTCTTGACATTAGGTTAATCAACAAGATGAATACAGTTAATTAAGCATGCCTTAAAGACTTAGACAGAACCTTACCTTGAGTCTGGGTATTTGGTAAGAGTCGCAAGGCTGCTAGTGTACATGTGTCCACCGACGTCAATGTGCACCGGAGCGTTGGACTTAGTCAGTTGAGCCGGTAGAGGGATCCCTTGTGAGGCCAAAGGAGAAACCGGGGACCGGGTCAAAGACAGACGTGACATGCTTCTTCCTTCCTGAAAACACGTAAATGGAAAAGCCATAGAAAGAAAATAAATTACTCGACTCATAAGACAGTAGGTATATCTTCCACCAGCGCGCTCTGACTCTTATCAGATCACTTCCACGACTGTCGGGTCGCATATTTAGCTTACACATTATTGCCACCGCTCTAATTAAGTATGTTTGCATCTTTTCCTACAACACCACCGGAGGGGAGGATAGAAGGAGGCTTATTAGGGATCCAGAAAGAGGAATGCTAAGGTGTCAGCCTCTAGGGAGATAAAAACAAACTGCAATATTCTAATTAAAGGTCGTGTTATGTGTTAGACGTGATATGCCCAGACACACCAACCACCAATCTGAGAGCACGAAATCGAGGGCATTCTGCAACTTTGTTCCTTAACCATGCATTCACATTAACATAGAGTCCTGTACATGATTGTCATGTTAACCCCCCCCCGCCCCAATAAAAATACTATACGCTATAACAAACGTTAGGCAATATATATGCCAAAATATAGAGTATGAAATAGGCTGTTGATTCCAACACAACATAGTGATGTGATGTAAATGTAATGTAAGCCCCTTAATTGAACTGTGTATGTAAAAGTTACAGTTGTTGTAATATATTTGCTCGGATTCCCCCTATGACCTATGAGAAACTATCCATGTTGGTGAACACTTTCGTGGTTCCATGTTCTCCAGGCTGTTGTGACTATAGCTAGGGGGGTTACTGTAACTGTACATAGGATGGGGAGTTGAGAAGCCAAATAACGTTTCATGCATGTGGACTTTCATATCCATTAGACTAATCCCTCCCCAAACTACTCCAGAGCGTCTTGCAGCTCCTCTCAGGAGATCACAGAGACATTGCGCTTCAGGCCAGGCCACCGACCACAAAGCACAGTCCGACGCGCAAGGTTACACTTTGATTAAGTCATGCAAGACATGTCACAAGTTTCTCAAGTTGAATAACCAATCACTATAATTGGAGTCAATCAATCATTTAAAAATAATAATAATAAATGCCCTATAGGCCTGTATTGGTGAGTTTGGCACACTTTTTTTCTTTTTATTTACACAAATTAGGCTACAAATCTGCAAATGATAGCCTACGGACGACTAACATCTCTAAAACTGTGCAAATAGTTAAACAAAGTCAATGAAAATATAAGGTAGTTTGAAAACAACTTACAGGGTGATAACTTGGATTAAAAAAAAATCTATTCAGTCCGTACTGGAAGTCGCGGGAATAAACAAAATCTTTGTAACTTGAAAGGCGCATTTCATCGACTTGTCCTTCCATTCAGACGCATAATTGCAAAGCCCGTTACGTTAACCATAGAAGGTATAAACAGACGGCTGTTGTTAGGGCTCCATTCAGCCCTGTGCTCCAGGCGGGATGCCTAAGGGCAGAGAGAGGAGACTACAGAATTTTCCAGGGTGTTGCCCGGCCGCCTCGCTGTATACGCACGGAGCCTTCAGGAATAATGTTCATTTAATACGCACGATGCTGGATGATACATTTCAGATCCCAGTGAAAGAAAGACTTCAAAAGACTTAAGAAGAAGTTTTGGGCGTATGAGGCTATCCCCACCTCTTCATATAGCCACGGGCCACAGTAACCAATACTGATGATAATGTTGGGGAATATAGCCTACCAGAGCTCTCTCTCTCTCTCTCTCTCCCTCTCTCTCCCTCTCTCTCTCTCTCCCTCTCTCTTCGTCTGTCTCTCTCTCTCTCTTTCACTCTTACTCACACACACACACACACACACACACACACACACACACACACACACACACACACACACACACACACACACACACACACACACACACACACACACAGGGTAAAGAACGGTGACAATGGGAGGAGTTGACTGAGTGAGGGATACAGGAAGGTAGATGATTATGATCGATATGGGGGGTAAATGTGAAAATAAAGAGGCCATACAAGTCAGGAAATGCGACGCACTCATTGTGTCATGAAAAAACCCAAATCAGAACGTAGTAGCTTACCATTGACTCCTTTCAATGATGTCAGCTCTGACATCTGTTCCCTGACTATCTGTATTGCTTCCCATTTTACCAAATTATTTCGTATAGCCTATGAATAAACCCGAAACATCCACACGAGTTTGCTATATTTACAGCCATACCAAAGATAATAGGTAACAAAGTTCAATCTTTGCAATAACGGATATTGAAATGTGCATGCATGAATTATTTAGAAAATAGTCAAATGTATTGTAGATCAGAGAACGCGCGACCGTTTAGATATACATTGGTTCAACACTTTTGCCCTCTTGAGCACATAGTTGACATTGATGCCTACGGACAGCCTTATTCTAGTAATTCTACCAATCGCACAATATGGCGTCTCACTGTACCAACACAAAATTATGACCAGAGACGTTTGATTCAAAAGCTTACAGAGCGGTAAATTGAACGCGTCAAATAATGAGATCAACCTCAAACGAAAACAGGGAAAGCCAACAGTCTAAACAAGAATTCACACGTTTGTCCACACTGGACAAAACATCCCTAATGGTAAAGTTATATCTCATCTAATAACCGAGACAGAGCACTGAGCTGGTAGCCCATGCTCCCTGATTATTATTATTATTATTATTATTATTATTATTATTATTATTATTATTATAGGCTATTTTATAATCATGTTTGAAATACTGTATCTTAATATTAATTGTGTCATACCGTTTCAAACATTGTAGGGAGTCCGAGGGATTCCGTGCCAGTTTCAATCAGTCCCAGCTGATGTCTGCATGCGTCCCCACTTTCAAATGCCCCGAGTTTCGTAGAACTATCGTGCCATCCAGCACCCAAAGCATTCCTCAAGTCGAACCCGCTCTCCTCGAACGAAACTCGAACCACCGTATCCACAACCCGTTTTAAAACATGAATCTATCATACATTCATTGAAAAGGGTCGCTGTGGCTTTAAAGATCTATCTAGAGTAGTGTTGGCTTGACTTGTTCAGACCAAGCTCTTTCACAGGATGCAAGCAGCGTTCTTACCTTGTACATTAGATGAGATATCTCCTTCCCCCTTTCTGTTCTTATTTCTATACACTTTAAATTTCAGTCCGTCAAATCCTGCTTCGTATTTTAGCTTCTTGACTGCCTTTTTGCTTAAATGAAACTGCCGGTCTGTTATGAGAAGAAGAAAGCCAATAATCCGTCTCTAAATAACAGAGCAGAGCTAAAAAAGAATTCTTGCTCCGGGCTGCCCAAACGCCTCTGGGGCAAGGATTAGGCTACAATTAGCTCGACTCCACTCGCGCCCAGGCACATTTTTAGAACGAAAAACGTGATACTCTCTCTCTTTTTCCCCAAATTATGACAACATCTGAGTATGATCGTTAATGTTATTATTTTATTTTTTGGTATTTTCCGGCAAAAGTAAAAATAGAGCACTCCGCGTAACGGTTTAAAGTTCTGGTTTACAGGGGGGGTAACGGTTAAATGCAGTTCACTATCAGGCAAGTGTCACGTCGCTCAATAGATTTAGAGCAGGAAAAAAAAGCTGATTTTAATCATTGTCATTTCGTCTGATGTAATATTTCCCCAGGCATTTCCAGCTAGGCACAGATTTCCATTCTGTGGCTAAATAAGTAAAACATGGCACGATTCACTCCCTTCACTTTTATAGCGATTATAAAGACGCAATATAACTTGTTGATAAAGTGTCAATAAAATAAATTATGTTGAAAATGTAGATATCTCTGAATACTTTTCATGCGGCGATTTCCCCTGTTCTCTCTCTCCCCTAATGTCTCCAGTTGTAACGCCAAATGTCCTGTAGGCCATTAAAACCAAATGACGTCTATCGACATGCATTCTGCTATTGCAAAAAGCGCCCTCACAACCTGCCCCGAGCGAAAAGCGCCATTTCAATTATAGCACACGGCGAGATGTCTGCCGTGAAGATCTCCCATGCAAACAGGGAGGCAGACTGCAAGCCCCGCTAGTGGATTTGTTACTTTAAAGATGCAATGGGCCTCTAATGAAATACCGCTATGGCTAAATATATATGGAATACACACATAATATATATATGCTTATAACCATATGCCCAAAATTGTAAATCAGTGTTTGAGAGTGAGACGCAAAGTCAGTGTTGTTCTTTTCTCCCCCTTCCTGTGCAGGTGCGCACTTACCCTTGATGATTATTTATTTATTTGCATATTTGTTTATTTGCGTGTAAATAACTGTTAATAATTGATGTTGCATTGAACCCAGTAATTACTGTACTTTCCAAATCAGACCCTGCACATTGGTGAGCTATTTGGTTTCTTGATATTTGGCGCCAACCAGTGTGAGAAATGATTATTGGTCAAAAGAAAAATAAATAGGCCTTACTGAAAGAATAACAGGTGAATTTCAGAGAGCTGCCTTAGAACACCAAACAAGTCCACACGATTGACTGCCTCAAATTAAAACCCGCCAGGTGCATGGGGTTGTTTCCTGGTAGTCTGATACTTTGTTTGACGTCGGACAGGACGAGATAAACGGGTGAATGCCCCTTTAACGGCCCTCAGAATTGGGCACACATCAGAACCATAGCCCCCCTTACCTAACAGGGCACGAAACTCGCCCTCTGGCATACATTTGTTGTCTTCAGGAGTACAAACTGGAGGGTAGACTGGTTTTTTTTCTCATTAAAGTAACAACCCCGGAGTTAGTTCAATTACATGAAGTATGCAGGGATGTTGTAAATTTAAAGATTTAAATAGCTTACAAAGTTGCCCCGGGGCCCATCAGTTAATTTCCTTAATTTATGGATTTTAGCGGAGTGTCTAATGTGAAAGGGAGAAGTAGGTCATCTTGAGGATTTGCATGCAGCGCAGACTTAACAGACCTACTATCTGGCCCTCTTGACCATTTTGACAGGTGAATACAACGTGGGAATATGCAGCTATCATTAAGTCTATAAACGTTTTTTTTTTTTTTTTTTTTACAAACATGATCGAGTCGAGACAGTGAATTCGTGTTCAATTCAGAGCCTTCACTTAAACGAAAACATCTGATAGTCACTGACCCCCCAGGATAATGATAAGTGTGTATTATTTTCTTTTCTTAAATAAGTGTGTATTCTTTTCTTTAAAATTCTTATCAAAATGTTATCCAAATAACAGTATGCTATGTAATTAAACACAAGTAATATTATATTCAATATACATATTAATATGAAGAATTAATATTATATGTATTATATCCATTGTAATAGTAATGATATTAGTGACATGACAATACAATCAATATGACTGGATTCGTTATAAATTCAGAGGCATAATAAATGCAGTGAAAAGAGAATCAGTCTGAATTTCCAAGGCCGGTTTGAGATCATATGTTAATGAGGTGTATGCATTAATGCATGACCCTATAGGAATAATAACTTAGCCTCCAGGTTCAAAAGCAGGTGTCATTAACAATGAAGGCAAGAGCGACACGTTGAAGGGTCCAATATTGTGGTTTTCTATTTACCATTATTGTTTGTTCTTTTGTAAAGGCTGATATCTGTTTATATAATCTCCTTAAACCAATAACATATTCATTTGATAAAGTGTTTAAGCATGGCTTCTTCGACATGTCAGTAATTTTAGTGGTTTTATTCTGGAGTTCACCATCCATATCACACTGAATATGCCATTGCTCTTGAGATCCATTTGTATAGCCTACTACTGTAATTCCATACAGTCCAATTTGTTACCTCTGCATTCAGTGTTGTTTAAGCATGTGTTTGATGAGATGACATTTAGATATTATGTACCAGCAAACATAAAGGGCATTCCATTAGTTCAAATTAAATGTGTGTCATAAATAAGAAAAGAGGTCGTGGAATATGAGGAGTCTGAGAAAAAACACGTGTTACTGCACATGAAGTTAAACCATTGCAAATAGCTGCCAATAAAATATTGTCTTTTGAGTGAAACTTGTTTGCCTACATCAAACTTGACTACATTAACCTGCCCTGGGAGCTACCATATGCTACAGGTTTCAGACAACATTACTCATCTCTTGTGTGTAGTTTTGTAAACCGCGTCCACAACAATTCCTTATATGACCTCCAGCGTTGCTATAGGTCACTGGGCCACTGGCACACAAAACATACGATACCAACACTGTGCTCTTTAGACATGTGTTCTGCTCTTGTGATATGGTAGTGACTTGAGAGGCATCACACAGTACCCCCTACTGGATACTTGAAAACATTGTAGTGAATCAGGTTCAGCATTTAGATAATCAGATTCTTCATAAACACATTCTGTCATAAAGCAATATGTAAAGTTGCAACCATTATACGACGTTCAGTCAAATGGCTGATGTGGCACATTTGTGTTGATGATGTAGAGAGGTGGGGCTGGGGAAATGTGATCTCTCTCCAATTCGTTAGACAGAGCTCTGCAGGCAAGGACATCATTTAAAAGCTTTAGGCCTACATTGTTTGCTATACATCAAGTCATTGTAATGCATGATGCATCATGAGGAAATGACCATTGAACAGCAGAACGAAACCCAGAATGTGCCTTTAATCTAATATAGTCAAAGATATTTTCCAGGTAGCCTATATAGCAGGCCTGACTGTGTTTACAATATTGATTTAAAATGTTTTTGTAAATCACAGACCACATAAAAACAAGCCATAAGTCCTACACAGATTTAGTGCAGATTTATTTCTGTTCTATTGGTGCTAAGATGAAGGTTCTATCTTTCCTTCCAATTCCAATTAAAATTCAATTAAATTCCAATTCAACATCTTTTCTCTCTTTGCCTGGGGAAAAAAATATTAGTTTACTGGCTCGAAAAGTGAGTACACTACTTCATGTATATGTGATCCTCCTCCACTCACCTGTTTTTAATTTTGTGTTTCACATAGTTGTGACCATAGTTTCTCACTCAAAAGTCACTGTGGTTCACTGCCAGAGAGCTGGGGAGATCTATAGTGCACACTATCCTGCCCCTATGGAAACGCCTGCCTTACCCTTAACAACAAGAACTTAACCCGAGCACCTGATCAACATTCCTCTTTCCTCTGGCAAGTGCAGTAAAGTTTTTTTAAAAGAGCATTCAGACTTGCTTTTAGTAATAATATGCCAGCTTTATGGAGTCCCGTTCCTGTCAATCGCTCCATTTTCTCAGTCATTTGACATTCTGCTTGATGTTGGCATGTGTCTGAGGTGCAGCAGTGGCGCTTATTGTTCGTTATTTCAGAGACAGCACGGGGGTGCCAGTTTATTAATAGAATGTGTGGGACTGTGCTGCAGACAGACACCTTTTAACAGGCACACAACAGTTCCCCCAAGTGCTAAATACTAGCGATGAAGTTTGAAAAAGTATGCATAAAGAGGGCATGTGTATGTCGACTGTTACTGTTGAATATCGACCCCCCCACACAACTATGAAGTCAGTGCGTTTGTATTTGCAGTTTAGAATCCGTAGACTAATCATACTAACAATAGTATAATTATATGTTATTATAATTAATTATATAATAATAGTTTTTCTATCAGTCAGAGGCATAATCTCAAGTTAACTATAATACCTTTTTTGAAAGCATCAAGGAATTACAAACCAAACAGGCATAATACTATAACATACTATACAAAACTGGACCCTTCAACATGTCACTTGGCTTCACTGTTAATGACACCTGCTTTTGAACCTCAAGGGTAAATTATGGTCACTCAAGTTATGACTAAGTTATGGTTAGTCAAGTTATGACTAAGTAATGGTTACTCAAGTTATGACTTGTTATGACAAGTTATAGTTATTGTCACACAACTAACTATCATCCTATATGTATCACCTGGGTTTCAGCAAAGCTCACAAAACTAAAGTGCAACTTACAATAACATTTAAAGAAGCAAATATATGCAAAGAACATATTTGCCATTGGAGGAAGCAAATAATGATGCCTAAGTTACACTGTGTCTTAATTACAGTGTAATTATCCAATATAAATCAATAGTGGAATTGACAATTTTGTAAACATGCTATCAAGCATCATCAGCTCAGTGTCATTCTACAGTTGAATGAATGAATGAATGAATGAATGAATGAATGAATGAATGGTCTTTATTGTCATTGATATAGTACAGGTACCAAACAACGACATTTGGGAGGGGGGGCTCCCCTGGTGCTAGGAAAGAAAAAAAGAAAAAAAAAAAAAAGAAGGGAAAGGAGCTGGTTTACATAAATAAAGGCTATGTACACTATCCACTATACTATACTGTACAAATAAAACACTGTGCTGTACTCTATGCTATGCTATACCTATTCTAACATTTCCTATTCTCTGCAACCTTATGTACCCTAGGGTTGTCATATTGCACATAGTGTTATTGCACATTCCTTTAAAGTGTCGCAGTTTGCAGGCTTGAAATGTACACATTTGTGCCTCAGCACTACACCTGATTTTCAATCCAGCAGCTGCCATCAATCCGTCCAGACTGTCCAGGGCCCAGAACCTAGGTCTTTGCTGTGTTCAGGGCCTGAATGGCCCTGGGGTAGAAGCTGAGCTTCAGTCTGTTTGTCCTTGCGAACATGGTCCTGTACCGCCTGTTCGAGGGCAGCCGAGCAAAGTGTTCGTACCCAGGGTGGGATGGGTCTCTGGAGATCTTGGAGGCCTTCCTGAGGCAGCGTGTGTTGTACAGCTCTTCCAGAGAGGGGAGGGTCATTGCCTATAGTATACTTGGTATAGTATATATTTTAGAAGGTTGTGTTTGGACTCTCACATCTACACATTGTTACTCCCCAAAAGGTCCATCCATCTATTAGGTGCCATCAATTGTGCTTCACAACAAGAACAATACGAAATACTATAAACAATAAGTACAATACAAACAATGTGAACTAACACAGAACTATAGACCGTCCCAAAAAAGCAAGCCAAGCAAAAAAACTGAGCACAAGTCAAAACTCCCTGGGAGGAAGAAACCTTGAAAAGAACCAGACTCCAAGGGTGACCCATACTCCCGCCTGATTGGGTGCTGAACAGTAAACTAAAATGGAATGTCATGTAGTGTGGTGCATGACTTCAGGGGTCCACAATTTCCTAGTGGGTTTGTGATAAAGTGAATCATTCACACATTCACACACCTTTGTGTTTGTTCCCCTTACCACAACAGATACCACACAATCCTCATCTTATTTTGGTCTTTAACAATTCAAACAGTTATTCATTTGTGTTTGTGCTTGGATATGAACACCTGCCCCATATTATTTAGCCTATATAGTTATCCGAATGAAGTGCTCCCTTATTTTTAGAACCTCTACTTCTTCCATCTGCATTGAGTCTTCAAGATTTGGATAGAGAATCATTTTACTTTCACTTTCTGCTGCCATCATGTGGTCTAAGATACTAATTGCAGAGAAGAACGTTCTTGGTTTCTGTCATTTATTCCCCAGGTATAAGTCTATACCAACAACTAGTATACCAACAAACTACTGTTCTTCTAGTGTTCTTAGAAGACTCATATCTCATAACTAACAATTGGGATTTATCAGACGGTGGATAGAGACATTTGTATTATTTGTTATTATTTAGAAATTGTGAATCAATAGTGGAGTTTTGGTTCACTGGTGTGTATATATAATTATATTCGTTTTGTAATAACAATTTGAGCAGTGTGATGCTTCCAATCACACTGAATATACATCACATGTATGCATCACGCCCAGTTAATATGCCTAAGGGGGGAAACCCAGTAGGGAGTACCCAGAATTCTCATTAGGGTGCATGTGTCATAATGACATGAACCCCCCCCCCCACACACACACACACACACACACAACCTTGACTTATGCTTTACATTTCTGATCATCTATCACACATACTGTACAGGTCTTGTCTTGGGTGGTTGTCAGAATGGTGAGCTGATACGACTCATGTTTGTAATGGGAAATATATGTCCCCTTTAGGGCCTTTCTGTCTGTAGTTGTGTTGTTGAGCCTGGTAAAGGGGCTGAGACTGAAACTGGAGTCCTGTCCTTTTGTTGAGTGCTGAACCCCTAACAGCACTAGTTTTTGATGGGTCTTCTGAAGGCCAGCTGCTTTGTCAACACTGAGGCCTCCCTGACACTATGGGAGCTGAGGGCCTGGGGCCTTGGTGGGATGGGGGGGGAGTCGCTGGGGCCTGGTGAGAGAGAGAGAGAGACATAGAAGGGGGGAAGGGTGCAAGTGTGGCCAGTGCCCCGGGGCGAGCGGAGAGAGTGCTATGTGCACCAGACGGGCGGATAGGGACTAGGACTGTTGGCTGATGACATTTTATGGTCACAACACGCAATCCCACCATGCAACTTCTCTTGGTAAAACTAGATTTGCACTGTTTTTCTGTTTTGAATTCATCTGTACTGTACACAAAGAATGGTATTCCGTAGTACTGTATGTCATCATGTACTTTGAGTCATGCCTTTGTTATGAGGAGAGAGAGATGGAGATTTTAGACTAAATAAAAAAAAATCTATAAATGCATTAGTGTATTGGTAATTGGCTAAATCACAAGGAACTGGAATTCAGCTTTATCCCGGAAATGATGTGCTTGTGAGTTTGAACCACTCTGACATCATGTGATAAATGTTTTGCGATAACATAATCTGTTGTTGAACTGTGTACTAATCTTGCCCATGACAAATCTACAAAATCATAAAACAGCTAAATATTCTATTTTTGGTAAACAAAGACAATGGCAGCCTCGAACCATTCAACCATCAGAAGCACACAACCATACAACAACAGCACATCTCAATTATTGTTGTACTGTATGGTGTGTATTTTCATGGGCTTGTGAGCCTGTGACATATCTCCTTTTGTGCAGTGAATCACTCTGTGAATGCAGTGATCCAGAGGGTTCTCCCTCTATACCAAATCTCTTGGCATGGTAATTTCCGCACATGGTTTAACCCACCACCTCAAGCTCAACCTGAACAAGACCTAGCTGCTCTTCCTCTACACAGGAAAGCATGCCCTCTCCAAGACTTCTCCATCACAGTGAAGAGAACTCACAGAGAACTCTACTGTGACCTCTTCCCAGACAGCCAAGAACCTTGGGGTGATCCTTGACAGCCACTTATCCCGTGCGGGCGAACATCACAGCGGCAGCACGCTCTTGTAGATTCTTCCTCTACGACGTCAGGAGGATACGTCCATATCCTCACCAGAGAAGCAGCACAACTCTTGATCCAGACACTTGTGATCTCTTGCCTAGACTACTGCAAACACAGTCCTGGCCAGGCTCCCCACTTCTGCCATCAGATCAGACCTCTGCAGTTCATCCAGAATGCTGCCGCCCGTGTCTGGTGTTCAATCTCCCCAAATTCTCCCATGTCATCCCCCTCCTTCGCACCCTTCACTGGTTCCCGGTAGCAGCTCAGATTCACCAGATTCGAGACCATGGTGCTAGCCTACTAGGCGGCCAAGGGAACAGCCCCTCCCTTTGCTTTGGATAAAAGCGTCTGCTAAATGCCAACAAATGTAATGTAATGTAATTTAATGGCAGCAGCCTCTGTGCAGGGCCTGACGTCAGACTAAAAGGGAACCAGACAGGCAGGCGAGGCTGCGTTTGCCGGCCTCTCTCTTTACCCCGCGGTCATGGCTTTTTCTTTCAGTAACACTTTGCGTTAATTGGCCATTAGTTACGCCGGGTTTCCATTGTGTGCAACCATACCGCGTGTTCGCTTTGCACATCCCTAATGATTCACTCATGTATGGCTGAAGCTCTGCTATCCACTCTGTTTCAGCCCTGACCCCATCCTGTCAGGTCCTGATTCCGATATGCATTATTAGTCTACTTCTGTGAGTCCAGATTAGACCAACCAAGCTGCAGCAGAGGACGCCTCAGTTGCAGCCAGTGGACTTGGGGTTTGAGAAAATGCATGTGTTATATTTGTTTATATTTATATCACTGTAAGATACTCTCTCTCCCTCTCACCCCCCCACCCCCGCCTCTCTCTCTCTTTCTCTCTCTCTCTCTCTCTCTCTCTCTCTCTCTCTCTCTCTCTCTCTCTCTCTCTCTCTCTCCCCCTCTCTATTTCTCTCTCTCTCTCTTTGTATAATCAGTATCTTAACATTGCTTTGTGAGAGGGAGCACACAGCACTCTATCTCCTGCCCTGGAATGAGCTCCTGTGTATCACTGTCAGTGTACGGGGCTGCACCTGCCCTCTGCCAGTCATCCATGGCGCTGATGCACAGAGCCCACCCCATGGGCGCTCCTAGATAACTCCTGTGTTTGATTAGCTCCTTTAGGAGGACATTGTTCCAAAAGCAATTCACTACACTTCCAGTATTAATTTAGTCCCACGAGAGAGGCCCATCCATCGTGAGTGGGGGCAGGCCTAGCTCTGGGCCTATCTGGCGGCCTGCTAATAGCGTGGCAACCTCCTGGCCTGTCACAATAAGTGATAGTCTCAGGTACTTTGTTGCCTCCTCGTGCGGTCCTCCCATCAGGCAGTGCGGTGGCAGTAGAAGCGGTGCTCTCACTCTTTCTTCTTTCCCCCTCTGTCAGCAGTCGTTCAAGCGCCAGGTGTCTCTCCTCCGTCACTCTCATCCCTCACTCATTGCTTGATGGGCGGAGACAGGGAAGACAGTGTGGTGCATGTTGGGAATGGGAAATGATTAATTGAATGCTCAGCTCTCTCCTTGAAAGGAAGCAGCGGGGGGAATGGAGCCAGGTGTTTTGTAGGTGTGTGAGGAGGTTTGTGAGCCACAGGAAAAAAGGAGCCCTGAGCGAAAAGTATTCTAATCTCGTTAGTGGGCTGAAGGTGTTATTTTACAGGTTAAGAGTTTTATCCCAGTGTGATACCTTCTCTTAAATAAGAGAGCTTGAAACACAGTCAGATCTGCAATGACTGCTATAGGATCAAAATCGAGAGTTTTTCTTTTTCTCTTTTTTTTTTAATTGGTAAAGGAACCCTGCTGATTTCAGCAGTGCCATACTGACAACTACTTGTTTGCTGTTGCTTGCAAGGTGTTGAAGTGCAACATGTAATTGTGTTGTGTTGAAAAGGGAAAAGTACTATAGCACAGAAAATATATTTTATTATTATACCATATCTTAAATAAGAGAGCTTGAAACACACTCTGATCAGCAAAGCACTGTTACACGTATGATCAAAATTGAGGGAATCTTTCTTGAATTGCCAAAGGAACCCTGCTGATTTCAGCGGTGCCCTACTAAGCACTACCTGTTTTCTGCTTGCAAGGTGTTCGCAGAAATCAGAGGACAAGCTCATAGCGCTATACAAATAAAAATGTATTATTATTATTATTATTTTTATTATTATTGTAACACATGGAATGGAATGGAATGAGAAAATAAGCCCATCCTCCAATTTCTACCTCCACCAGCCTCCCCTGCTCTGTACGTAAGGAAGTATTTATAAAGGTAAATCTGAGGGGATTCATTGCCTGCCCACTGATTCATTGCCCCCCCGACCTACGCACCCACCAACTACCATCTTGCCTGATAACTGACATAAACACAGGGTCACATAAACGTAGGATTTGTTTTCACCCGTTAACATCAAATCAATACTGTAACAACACTACCATTCAATACAACCAACATCACCAAGCATGCCGTATAGCCAAATGCTTGTAAATGGCATGTAGTCTTTAAGATGAGAAGTATAAAAATAAAACTAGAACAAAGTATAGCTAAAGACTACTACTATGAGAGCCAGTTAATTCCTGAACATGTGTGTAATAATAGCTATACACATACAGGGGGGAAAAAACATCTGCCACTTGCCAATATATTATCTTTGTCCTTTCCTTGTCACTTCCCTCCCTCTTTTAAGTATCTCATTAGGAAGATCCTTACTCCTGTCCATCCTCATCATGGCACAGATGTTCCTCCCGGACTAAATTTGCTTCTACATTAAAAATACATCTGCAAAATGTTTTCATTAGGGGGAAACTACTGTTCCCTGGGATATTAAAAGGCACACAGGAGTGTCTTTTTATCACCCAAACGTTGCAACGATCCAAACATGCTTTATGGACCCTGTGGTGAGAGAGCCCCAAGGTTAGAGCAGCTCTCTGCCCACCAGCTTGCATGACTAGCTTAATTATAGATCCTGTGTTTATTGATTCAAGTTCATTAAAGCTGTTGCATAATTCATGTCAATGGCAGCATATAGCTTAATTAAAAGTGTTGCAGCCTATTTCATGGGGCATGTTTGGATCAAATCTGAGCTATGACAACAGATATGACAGGAGTTGGCGATCGTTCGATAACACAAATGCAAATTTCACACCATGTTGCGTGTGTATGAAGTTGCGTTGTGATTATATCATATTCTTTGACAACCGTTTGATGGTTAATGGTTTTTTCTTTGTTCAGTCGAATTTACTCATCATGACATTTTCTTCTGATCAAGTGCTGCCACCCTGTGGTCATTCTGGATATGTCCATGATGAAAACAAAATCGAATTTAATTGATGTTGGGCCATTGGTGCCTCTGAACATTGATTGATATCAGGGGAAAGCAACACCATGTACATTAACAGAAATGACCCACAGATTGAGATTATATTTCATATTTAACATAAGAGAAGTTCAAGCTTTATCCAGCTCCAAGATTACATCCTGCCAAATTGTGAACTCGGCCAGTATCCAGGCTAAACAGCTTGTGGATGTCCTTAGTGTTTGTATGATCCAATAGCAACATCTAACATCCCTTGCGCTTCGCTTTGCCTTGAAAGTTATGTTTATTAATAGAGTCCTGGCAAATCATTTTAATGAGCTTTCCTCACAAATATTTCAATGTCTTGAGTGTGTTCCAGCACATTGTCAAAACAAACAAGGAATTCAAGTGAAACGGAGAAAATTACCCTGGCATGCATATGAATCAGATGAGCTCACCCACATCATCAACCTTTGATGAAATATTATTTAGATAGATGTCACTTGAATGCATCCCGCTCAATTGAGAAGTGAACGCCTCAAATTGGTTTTGTTATGTTAATAAATGGGAGAGGGTGCCAAGGTGCTGACGTGATTCAAGCTGTCATTCTGTCACCATGTCAATCTGTGTGTGTGTGTGTGTGTGTGTGTGTGTGTGTGTGTGTGTTAATAGGCCTACTCAACAACTATTAGAATATTATGTTACTTCCCAACAGACACATTGACACCTCTTTCTTCAGCCGTGTTAATGTTGCCCTAGGAGGCAGTATTAGAATGTTGTGCTGTGGGCTTATAATAATAATAATAATAATAATAATAATAATAATAATAATAATAATAATAATAATAATACATTTAATTTAAAAGCGCCTTTCTCAGACTCAAGGGCACTTTACAAGAAAAGAAAAACACAAAAAGATAATATCGTAGTCAAGATCAAAAATGGTGGAAGTGCTCAGGCAACTATAGGGAATAGTGTTCCTCAGGACCCATGCCATGCTGTAGGAAGGGTTAGGGTTAATAGTGTTACTCAGGACCCATGCCATGCTGTAGGAAGGGTTAGGGTCAGGGTTAATAGTGTTAGTCAGGACCCATGCCATGCTGTAGGAAGGGTTAGGGTTAATAGTGTTACTCAGGACCCATGCCATGCTGTAGGAAGGGTTAGGGTTAATAGTGTTACTGAGGACCCATGCCATGCTGTAGGAAGGGTTAGGGTTAATAGTGTTACCCAGGACCCATGCCATGCTGTAGGAAGGGTTAGTGTTAATAGTGTTAATAGACTTACAAAAGCCACTCTCGTCAAATGGGGATACCTAAATGACGGGGACGTTGTGTGTGACTG
Source organism: Nansenia antarctica (assembly GCF_963989245.1). Lineage (NCBI taxonomy): Eukaryota > Metazoa > Chordata > Actinopteri > Argentiniformes > Microstomatidae > Nansenia > Nansenia antarctica. The sequence continues at coordinate 35,722,140 of NC_137679.1, read as the reverse complement.
TGGCACTGAACCACAGACCATGCAGCACCTCCTGATATGCCCTCTGCTGGAACAGCCCTGCACATCAACGGACTTGGCAGAGTTTAATGAGAAGGGACAGCAATGTGTTCAGCTGTGGTTGAACCACATCTAGCCAAGCCTTGTAACTGACTCTCTTGTGGACACGAAAAGAAGAAAGACCCAGGACCCATGCCATGCTGTAGGAAGGGTTAGGGTTAATAGTGTTAGTCAGGACCCATGCCATGCTGTAGGAAGGGTTAGGGTTAATAGTGTTACTCAGGACCCATGCCATGTTGTAGGAAGGGTTAGGGTCAGGGTCAGGGTTGGACTGGGACAAAAATTAGGCCCTGCCATGTGGCTCAGACCGGCCCAACACAATCGGTCCGACACCGCCGATCAACATGCTGGCAGTCTGTTGAATATACCATTTGTAAAAAAAAAACTATAGAGCGGAGTAAGTGACATGGACAGCAAGTATACCAATGCAAGTGTGAACCAGTGTACTCACTCACTGTTGACGTACTCCACGGTGACGAGACTGCTGTATCTGTAGTAGGCCTAGCCCCCACAGTCGATCCAGAGAACATATCTGTCAGTTTCTGACATTTTGAGGCATCCTCTGCTAGCTTCTTACTTTTTTTCTCCCTAATTTTCTGGGCACCCCCTTTCACTATCTTATCTACGAACATGACACTGCACTTGGGTTGGGGCGGCCCGACCGGCCCAAAACTAGCGCGGCCCACCTGCAGGTAGGTTGTATGGCCAGTCCAGCGGTGGTCAGGGTGAAAAGTGTTACTCAGGACCCATGCCATGCTGTAGGAAGGGTCAGGGTTAATAGTGTTACTCAGGACCCATGCCATGCTGTAGGAAGGGTTAGGGTTAATAGTGTTAGTCAGGACCCATGCCATGCTGTAGGAAGGTGAGTCTAAACAGATGGGTCTGGAGACTGGTCTTGAATGTATTGAAAGTATTAGAGCCTCAGATGGCTGGTGGAATGGTATTCCACAGCATGACGTTAATATCTTATCAGATATTAGATGAAAAATAGAAATCATATTGTGTTTTGATAGTTTTCTCTCTCATAGTAGAGCGTGTTTATCCATTGATACATGAGTTGTTTCGTGTGCCCTCCAGCCGAATAAATGTAGAAGTTCTCTCAACTGCATGTCAAGAGTTTTCTCTCGCTAATGAGGGAGACGGATGACTTTTGGTTTTCTGAATGAATTTAAACAGAAGCTTAACTTCCCCACAGTGCTCTTCTCATGACTAAAACAAAAGCTGTTGTGGAAATCAGCCTTCAGCGCTTTATTCAAATTCTCCACTCTACAGTACATATTGATCAATTTCAGTTGAGATATTCATCACTTCCATTATTTAAAAAAACAGGCTGCTGTTTCCCTCCCTTTGAAATCATTTACTGGTTGCCATCCAAAAACGACACGGTAATAGATGAGTTTAGTGAGGGTGACTCATCCAATTCAGTGACATTTAAGAGGAGCCTTACCCACGCCCTCATGAGTCTTCCTTATGGGCCAGATGCAAATAGGCTCCCCTCCATTATGTGCATTCCTAATGCGAGTGCCATAATTATTTTTATGAATTGTGGGAGATAACTAGAACCAGCACGGCCGTGGTACGACTGAGGAATGAGGTTCACCTTTGAAGTTAAAGGTGCAGCGTCAGCGTGTCGTTTTGCGTGTTGCTGTGCCTCTGCCCCACGGTGAACAATGTTGAAATGCATCATGCTATGTTTTCTAATAGCGGCAAAGATGTGCATATATGTGCTTGTAAACAAACCAAATGTAAAACGGTCACGTAAAGGCCAGTGTCATACCACGTTTTGTTTGGATCAGTACAGCACTCTTCACTGAACAGTCTTCGTCATGTGATCCCATTCATTGATGGCCATTTACTGTAGTGTTATTTTAAAGCTAAAACCTACATGCTGGACCTTTAACTATAAAGGCAAACACACTGCAACTATAACAACTTCTTAGTCACATTATGCTTTAATGACTCTCTGTGACCCTATGGAAAGCATGCTAATATAATTGTGGGTATCTCCCTTCTCTTCCCACTGTCAGGGAGATTGTTTGTACTTTCAAATAATGAATACAGTATTGGGGCTTATAATGAATATAACTTCTACCTTTATGAGACTTGAACACCTGTCAGACCCCATAACCAAAAGCAATAAGGTGTTATTACTCCATGGTTTATTTTGGATTTTATCTATCATGGTTTAAGAAAGTAATGCTGCTCTCATGGAATGACATTTTCAGTGAGCACAGCAGACATTTCATAGAAAGCAGGTGCGATATGCATATACTCTATTGTTTTTGGTGGCCCTGCATGCAAAATTCATTTTGTTGGAGTTCCTGCATGCAGAAATCACTGACAGTGCCTTTAATTCTTCTCACTGGTTTGCTGTTGAGGACGTTAAGCATGAAAAAGAACCGTGGTGAAAATGCCAAAGACAGTTTATTAGAGACACTCAGTATGTCTTCCTGAAATACACCTTTTTGATTGGCAGTGTAAAATAAGGCAAAGGGTTTCCGACCATGTATTTATACACTTTTGTACCAACAATAAAACAGTTATACATTCACTTTGTTACCGTAAATACTTTTTGATATATCTGTGTTGTACCCATACACCCCCATACAAACCTCCAAGAACAGGGCTATAGAGTGACGGAGCATTTTGCAGGTTAAAAGTAACATCATAATATGCTATAGCTCTGGGACAGAGTCTGGCTACCACGTAATGTAGAATCAGATCACCATCTGAACAACAAATAGATTTCGGAACTGCAAAAGCCAACACGCTACAATTGACACAATCCTATATATTTGCCATCATAAATATGTGTACTTTGTTTTTCTTTTAAAAAATATATTAAAATCCGAATATACAGTATATATATGTCAAATAATGTACATTTGCTGTCATCGGTCACATATATAAAAAGGAAAGATAGACATTTGTCTCTGTGCAGTATCCTTCAAGACACACTGAAAACACAGACTAGATTGTCTTGTGTTTTCATCTCTCCACTTCTTCCCTTTCTTAAGTCACAGATCAGAACACAAAAGAACACGAAGATCATAGTCTACCAACAGATTGGAGACTCAGGGCTCTGTTCAAAACTGGTGATCAGGTTTCACTTATGGTTCATGTCCCAAATATGAGTCTGTTTGCAAAGTATGAAAACATACAGTATGCAATTGAGTTTCTTTTTTTGTCTCACATTGTGCCAACATGTCATTGAGTTAGGGATAAATGAATAAAAAAGAAGCATTCTTTGCAGCTTTCTGTGCGCTTGGCTCCCAGAATTCCTAGCTTACCTCTGGCACTGCTCTGGGGTACAGAATCAGTCTTGCTCCTAGTGAATGAAAGAGGACTTTACGCTAAAGGGGTTATTTTGAAGTACCTTTCCAATCTCTGGCTTCTCTGAACTCCTCTCTCAGATCCTAAACTGCCTGGCTGTACAGTTTGTTGGTTAGCTCTAGATTGTGTATTATATGTGATGTAACTTGTTACCCTGTTGAGAGATGGTGTCTCGTAAAGCACAGTGGCTGTCAGCGCTTTGCGGCTGTGGAGCGCTTCAAGCAGGTCTATGTGTGTCTGGGCTCTGGGCCAGGGCTGCTGATCAGTGCTGAGACCTACACACACAGCTCTCAGCAGAGCAGTCTCCTCTCTCTCTCTCTCTCTCTCTCTCTCTCTCTCTCTCTCTCTCTCTCTCTCTCTCTCTCTCTCTCTCTCTCCCTCCCTCCCTCTTCCTCTTCCTCTCTCGTACACACACAGACAGAGATGGAGAGGAGTTCTGTCAGTATGAGAGTGGGTGACAGTGTACTGCTCTCTCTCTCTCTCTCTCTCTCTCTCTCTCTAAAGCTGCAGTGATATCGCAGGGACATATTGGCGAATGTTTTTTCTACATGTCGTCACGTTAGTTAGCTTAGCGAGGAAACGCAAGTGGTTTTAGAGGGTCTGATGGGCCTACAGGGAGACCTGACAGTTCATGTAGGTAGGGAGGGATAACCAGTTATTCGACAACAATGGCATTACTGATAGAACAATCAATGACATCAGAAATGAATAACCCCACAAAAAAAACACTGAATATATTCATTATAGAAATACATAGAAAAATATATATAGTCATCTGAATGCCCTTTGTACAGTTTTCAACATGAGTGTCAGAAAAAGCCTTCATGACAGTGCTGGGAGTGAATATTCTAACGGGTCGTGGGTCACTGATGGTGTCGTCTACGATAGCTGGTGGGCTTGGGGAAAGGTCCATGCCGGGGGAGGTAGAAATTGGAGGACGGGCTCATCGTAATACATGGAACGGAATGAGGAGTTTGATAGCATTCCTCAGTGCCATGCATTACAATGAGCCCGTCCTCTGATTTCTGCCTCCACCAACCTCCCCTGGTCCACGGTTAGTATGACTGCCCAGACACGGACGTCTGTCGTGTCATAAGAAACTCAGACTTAAGCTCAGACTTGACTGCACCAAAGTATTTAGGGAGATTCAAGAAAATGCTACACTTAAGTGCAAAAAATACAGGCGGGCAGCCGTTCACACATTGTTTAAGAATTGGACGGTGTCCTTGCATCACTCGTTTGTGAAGTCTTGAATTGTTTGTGAGTTGACTGTGTTGAAAGCAAGCATTGGTCCTGTATAGGTTTACTACAGAACCCATGGAGTTGTCAGTCAAGGTGTCTGGCCAAGTGACCTTTGACATTTTTCTGCTTTTAGAATTGTAACTGATGGTAATCTTGAACTGTAACCGTAAAAGGGAGTTTTATTTTTTATGGTCCAGAGCTCCTCGTTTTAAAGCCAGAGGAGGACTAAGATAAGTGTGTTTAGAGTCAATTAATATAAATCTTTAAAAGGCTTGGAGTAGTTAAACATCAGGTAATCCATGTAGTAAAAGTCATAGGCTCTCTGTCTCTCTGACGCATTGAGCTGTGCAAAGTATCTCTGGGTGATGTGTGTGGACGTTCTCTCTGTCTTGGGGTTCCTGTCTTTGAAATTGGGGAAGGTGAGGTTGCGCGGGGCGCCAGTCCTCAACAGGACGAATTTGGGCTCCTCCTCCATGTTCTCGAACTTGACGATGAAGTCGTAGTCGACCAAGCAGGGGCTGCAGAGTTGGCTAGCGGGCTCCCAGTGGATGTCCATGCCCACGGGCCTCTGCACGTCCAGCAGGTACTGCATGAACTCCTGGAAGGTCACCCCGCTGCCCGTCTTCAGGGCCGCCATCGAGGCGTTCACCCTGTACTTGGAGATGATGGGCTTCCCGAACACCGGGTGGTAGTACGTGTTGGGGCTCTCGAACTTGTCCCGGAAGGCTGACACCAGTCTCTCCAGGGGCTCGCGGACCGACAGGACCTTGGTGTAGGTCTCCAGGCGCCGGGTGATGCCCTGGCGGTCGAAGCTGTCCAGCCTCTTCAGGTGGTTTCCGTAGTGGACGGTGTCGTGCTTGATCTCGCGCGTGGACGACGCCTGGCCCGCCAGCACCATGAGGATCCTCTTCCAGTTGGAGCAGCCCGCCTTGGGCACCTCGCAGTACAGCAGCTTGTACTTGTCCTCCACGTAGATCCGGGACACGTGGTGGGGCGTGATGGTCCTGGAGATGCTGCCCTTGTACTTGGCGCACATGTCCTTCATGAGACGCCGCCTAGCCTCCTGGGTGTGGGACAGTCTGCGCCAGATCTCCGGAGGGAGAGTCCCGGAGGAGGAGGAGGAGGAGTGGGAGGAGGACGAGGGGGAGGCGTTATGGGGGGAGTGACCCACTGGGCTGGTCTTCAGCAGCTTCCTGTGGCGCTTGGTGATGCGCATGCCCTGCTCCCGTGAGCTGGGCGTGGCCGACTGTCTGGTCAACTCCAGAGGGAACGGCATGGGGGGTATGGGGCTGGATAAGGCCTCTACAGACAGCCGCTGATCCTGGCCTGGGCTGCTCCTCACACCATCAACATCCTGAGTGCACAGAGCCTGGGGAGGGAAACAGAACACACCAAGTTCAGACAAGGCAGGACAGTTAATACCTAGTTATCAAATGTATGCAGAATTAAGACGTGATGTTCATTAAGAAACTGCTCTGCCATTCAAACAGAAGCCCATTCATATCATAATATCAAAATGAACATATTCTCAGTGGTTGATTTGGCTTCATAACCAACACTTGGTTTGAAACTTTAATGAAAAAACAGAAACACATTTTGAACATTTCTCTAAGGTGATTTCGGCAGTAGCTGGATTCACCACTTGGTGGCGCCATTCCATCACTGTACAGTATTTTGTCCAACTGGCAGCTGAAATGTCACACACCGCCAATGACTCCAGTCAACCACCAATAAACTCAGCTCTAATGTCATATAAATGTCTTATAAACACTTAATGGGGAATCTAAATTAGAATCATCTAATGCCTGGCTGCCATAGGAAGATTCCCACAGCCATCATGCATTCTGACATTTTATTTCAAACCAAAGTCATTATAGTGCCATAAAGCCAATGGACTGGATGTATAATCCTAATTTGACAATGAGTAAGATGATAACACCATTATAAATCTTGGTTCATCTCTTTCTGACTGCCCAGAGATTCTGCCATATCCCATGACGCATCTCCACGGGGGAGAGGGTGTGGTTCCGTGCCTTGTATCATGCTGGGCGAAGGCGAGCGGAAACGGAGCGTAACGTGCTATAACGGGCGCGTCAGACGCCCACACGCGAGACTCAAACTAATGTAAGGCTCTCATCCCCTATTGACGACTGCGGAGGAGATGAGAGCAATTCGAGGTCACAGGAGAAGCGGGAGGAAGCGTGCCTGACATAGCAACCAGCCCTGGGCTCCGCTCCCCTGCAGCCTCCCACCAAGACCACCCCCGAGCAACAGCCTGAGAACCGTCGCTCTGCTTCTCTCTCTCTCTCGCGGGGGCTGCAGAGGACTAGGCCACTCATGGTTGACAGGAGGGAGGTCAGCTATCTTCTGTACACAGATGCTATCGGCCTCGGAGAGCAACTGGACTGCCACTCAGATTGTAATGGATACAAAATTAGACTCTCTCTCTCTCTCACTCTCTCTGTCTCTCTCTCACCTCTCTCTGTCTCTCCTTTCTCTCTCTATATGGGAGGCTGGGGAGTAAATACGTACCTCTCTGGACTGCTGAGGAGAGTCTAGCAGCTTCCCGCCTGGGAGGAGAGAGAGAGAGAGAGAGAGAGAGAGAGAGAGAGAGAGAGAGAGAGAGAGAGAACAAGAGAGAGAACGAGAGAGTGAGAGAGGGAGAGAGTTGAGAAAATAAGCAAATGAGACAACATGTTTTGTTAGCCCTGCTCGTTGAAGCGAGCGAGCCATTTTGATGCATCAGAAACCCAATATTTTTTCGAGCATTGAATTCCTGCTGTAATAGACAGTGGGGGCTAATGCTGAGTCCTCTGGCAGCGTGTCTGCACACACCAACTATCACACAGGGGTTAGACAGACGGGCAGCTCCAATTACATAATGAGGCTCCAGCACCATGAAAAGTTGGTTAAATGAGTTGTGGCCCCGGTAGTGGGGGAGAGAGAGAGAGAGAGCAATGGGGAGTGAACTATTTCGCTCGTTTGTTTTTCATCGCCCCCGGGCAGCCAAATAGATGTCTGTGTCGCGGCAGACAAGGAGAGCGGCTGAGGGGCAGGTGGCGTGCGTTATTGGCAGATGTGAGGCAGCGAGACAGGCGATGTGTTTAGTGTGTCGTTTCCTGCTGGACATCTCCTTTTTCCAGGGCTCCCCCCCCCTCCACACATGCCCCCCCCCCCCCACCCCAAGCCCCCCCCCCCCCCCCCCTCCCCCAGCTGATGTGTAATCAGGCCGACAGCTCGGAGCACGTCTGCATTGGTAGCTGATGGGCGAGCGCAGACACCTCTGCCTGAGTGGCCTGTCACTTCCAATCTGAGCATGGGAGTGATAGGAACCTGCAGAGAGTGGGGAGGGGTGGGGAACCGGAAGGTGGAGGGGGCGAGGTGGGGGGGGTCACCCAGATGCGGGCCTCGGCCCTCCCTAAGTGATGAGATCTACAGGCCCCTGTCTCACATCTCTAAGCACATCTCCATGGCAGGGTAGTGGACGGCCTGATACAATGTTGTTTTAAACGGGGTATGCACTGGAGAGGGCTTGTCTCACTGTCTGGGTTTCTC
>NC_137679.1:35681453-35708953 GCF_963989245.1 Nansenia antarctica | reverse complement strand
GGTCTTAGACCTCTCCTATTTTCTCCTACATTCCCGTCTCGTATTTTACCTCTCCACCCTTTCCTTTTATTCTACGCCACCCCCCCCCTATCTCCTCCATCCCCCAGTGGTTAATATCTCTGCTCCTCTGAAGCAGACCACCTTCGCTCTGCTACGTGCCCCCAGGAACAACAACAACAACAACAACAACAACAACAGCAACAGCAATTACAACAGTAATAGTACTGTTTTACTACTACTGTTACTACTACTACTACCACCACTACTGTCACTACTACCACTACTACCGATAATAATAGTAAAAACAATGCTAGTAATAGTCAACTCTTTTCTCAAATGCTTTTCACACACCCTATTCTTTCTCTCTCTCCCTGGCTTATACCAGGCGGCCTCGCTGTGACAAGCTGAACATCAGAGCAGAGCAACGTTTTATTCAGCTCCCCCAGAGCTCTGCGCTAATGAGAGCAGGGGTGTCTGTGCACCATGCAGCGCTGTCTGCCTGTCTGTCTGTCTGTCTGTCTGACTGTCTGACTGATGCTCTCAAAAGCCTGAAATAACTCTCACACGCGTCAGGTGGCTCTTGCCCCTGGGTCCCCAGAGCGGAGGTGTCACTTGAAATGTGAAACACAGCTCCTAGTTTCCTGTGGATCCTTACTTTGTTAGGGAATGCATGCTGACTGCCAAGCCAGTGCTCTATCAATGGCAGGGAAAACAAACAAGAGAATAACTCTGCCTCCACCGCCCCCCCCCCAAAAAAATCTAACACTATGGGGACCTTAAACATGAGAAAAACAGAAAACAGACAAGTGTAATCAGTCTGTCCACACACACACACACACACACACACACACACACACACACACACACACACACACACACACCCTGCACCCCCCGCCTCCCCATCCTCCCTCTCTTTGTATCTCCTTTCTACTTGCTGTCACCGTAATGCTAGGCAGGTGTGGGAGCGATATTCCCTGGGACCATTTGACAGAGAACAGAGTGGACATGCTATAATTGGAATATTATTTATATGTCACATGTGACACAGAGGGAATTTCTCAACGACATTTTTTGTGTCAAGCAGTAACAAAAGGCACGTTAAAGACGCATACTTTAGGCTTCTCACTAGATGTCTGGCCCTAAACTAAACTGGGCTAATCATATAAACGAGACATCTGGCTCTTTGTCAGATCAGTTTGTATCTGACGTGACGGGGGAATCCGCCTCAGGAACGCAACGGAACAAATATGATTTGGCCTGATTGTGGTCCTGCGAAGCGGCACAGTGTGTCGGCCAGTGCTGTTGTTGTCGGTTTCGGTGAGCTAGTTCAGCGGTTCCAGCTGAGCACAGGGATCCAAACACATTTGGGTTGAGATGATGGCCTGGTTTTCACTGAACCTCCGTTCCTCTTCAATAGACCACATGAACGTGTTGGTCTCAGTAAACACAGGGTGTTCTGGAATTAATTCTGTTTTACTGAGCAAACTCGGTGAGGGGGAAAAAGGGATCTTTAATCGGCATGCACAATCCCCAGTACACAAAAGAAGGCGGCCTGTATGATGCAAATATAATATAATCAGAGAACACACAGCAGCAGGACCTCGTACATTATGGATTATACAACACTATAACACATGGGAAAATACATTTATGACATTTAAATTATATTTCATTTTAGATTATGAGCAATAATAATTTCCAGACGCCTGACAACAACTATTCTTGATGGTCCTGGGTTCATGGCCTACGTCTGGCAGTGTGCCCTGTCCCCTCTCTAGCTTGTTCCCTTCTTAACTGTCTGTATCATTGTCAATAAAAATACGCAAAGAGAGAGGATTTTTTTACGGAGGGAAAAACAGTAAAGAAAAATAATTGTAGGCTGAAAGAGTGGCATCGGGACTCCTACAGTACAGTGGTTTCCATGACAGACTAGGTTTTATGTGCCACGTTAATCTCTGTAATATCTGTCGGGTGTCAGCTTTGCCAGTTACAGCAAGGCACCATGATCACCGAGTGCCAGGGTTGAGTTTCACTCAAGTGAAATAACAAATAAAAAGTAGAAGCCTTCGAGCCTGCTCTCGATGCCAACTGGGATAAAACTCCCTACTAGTTTGGGTCTTGAAACACCCGGGTATGAGAAGAAAGTACACCTTAGCTACTGTATGAGACCAGGAATATGAAATATGAAAGGGAATCCACTGAGCGGGTATTCACATGGCAGCAGCCTGGCCTCGTATTCATCAAGTGTGACTGGACTATGACTCAGCTCAGTCTCCTGCTGTCAGGCCTGTCATTATCCATTAGTGTTCACTCCCCACCTGGACCGGGCTAGGACCCGCTCACTGATGGTGTGTATGTGTGAGGGTGTGTGTGTGTCTCTCTATTTTTGTGTGTGTGTGTTCGTGTGTGTGTGTGTGTGTGTGTCTGTTTTTGTGTGTGTGTGTTTGTTGTGTGTGTTTTTTGTGTGTGTGTGTGTGTGTCTCTCTATTTTTGTGTGCGTGTGTGTGTATGTTCGTGTGTGTGTATGTGCGTGTGTGTGTGTCTCTAGTTTTGTGTGTGTGTGTGTGTGTGCGTGTGTCCGTGCGTGCATGAGCTTGACGTGTTCATATTAGTCTGTGGTGTCATGACATCTACACACGCATGCATCAGCTGAGGTGAAACGATACTATACACTTAAGATGTGGTGAGCACAGTCCCTTTTTCTGACATGCCCGCGTTCGGGCCTGCTCACTGACAGTGTGCGTGTGAGTGAGTGTGCGTGCATGTGATTGGGCTTGGCGTGTTCGTACAGTATTAGCCTGTGGTGTCCCGTCACGAGCTGAAGAGACGTGGGGACTGGAGGTTCTGTTCCAGTCTGACGCTTGTGGACTATCAAGTCCGGGGTGAAGCAGCGATGTGCGTTTGATTAGAGCTAAGGATCCATTAGGGATATCGAAGTGGATAGAGTGGCTCAATCACTGGATGTGTGTGTGTGTGTGTGTGTGTTTACGTGTGCGTGCGTGCGTGTCTGCTGTGTAGAGAGCCGAGATAAGGCTCAGGGAGGCTGGAGCCCGAGGCGCTGCTCGGCTCTGCTCTGCTTCCCTCCCTGAAGAGGGTAGGCAGCGGGCCAGAACCTCCGCTGCTCTCTGCTCTCAGACCCAGACCCAGGCTCAGGTAGGGCAAGCGTGCAGTCAGCCGGGGAGAGAGAGTTGTCCGTCGGAATCACGCCAGCAGACCTTCTGTCAGCTGTGAGTGTTTACCTGAGGGGTTGAGTTACTCTCGGTCCATCTGTAGCTAGTGCTAGCATACGGGCCGTGCCTACATACACCGGAGCACGGGAGGACGTCCTCTCTGGCACTTACATAAGGCACTTTCCCAAAGGAGGTAGATTGTGTATCGCGACTCACGCAAATGTGTGTGTGTGTGTGTGTGTGTGTCCCAGTTTCTCAAGTTCATAGAGGTTAACTTTCTTGCTAACTAGTAATACAAGGTCAACGCTAACATGTTTTGTCGCTACGGATAGCGATGTTGTTTTCCAAATGTGGAGCGTCTGATAGCAAATACGTAAGCGCTAATGCTCCGCATATTTATCCGGTTTTAATTCCACTGATATTATCAGACTGTAAATAATCCTGCTGTGACTTGACTGTGCACGACAATCTGTTTGTTTATCGGTTTGTTTGTTTTTTGTTAAGTGACTTGTGTTATTGCGCCCGTAGCGGGACTCTCGGGCAGAGGACTGATCCCTTCCCTTAGCTTGTGGACGGGTTTGATGTAGCATAACAAAACAGGTCCCTAGTAAAGTGGAGCATGCCCGTCAACAAGGGCTCTGTCACAATAGGAGATCTGTAGTATTGAATGGAATTGTCTTTGAAGGCAAACCTCCTCCCTGACTGACAATGGACTTCTGACAGTGTTCTGCTACATGGAGAGAGAGAGGCCCCATAGGGTGCGCAATACAGCACAACAACATCAGAGAGAGAGAGGAATAGAGAGAGAAAGGGAGAGACGGACGGGACGGTCGAGTCAAGTGGATCAAAAACAAAACCTTGGACTTTGTGGAACAAGAAAGAAAATCGAAGTGAGAATAAATTGGAAAATGTATGTTGTTGACACACTACACTAACTGTTGCTGCAGTTGTTTACGGCATCAGACAGGTGTCGATGCAAACTTATTTTCTAACATAGAAAAGTCTTCGCTTGTTGGTGGTGGACGTGAGAGTCAGCGGCTTTAGTCCCACCGAGTGTAAATAGCCGGGTGAATTCTGAGGCCGGCATGAGGAAGCGTCTCCCCGCGTCAGCTGCGGTCATCAATCTCCTCCGTCTGCCCGCCGTGGTAATATCTACCCGTCTGACGCTCCCAAAGTGAACAACACTGAGACGTTAAGGTCAGCTTCCCCGGCGGAGGAAGCTGTCAGGCCGGTGATTGACATGCCCGTTGACGACTGCAACGGCTGCTTTAGATAATGGGCCAGGAAGGAACCTATTGCTCTCCAAGGAAGTTGGCCAGCTAATGACAGCGAGCCACAAACCCCCACACACACGCGACAGCCAGCACCTTCTCCCCTTCTAGATGACAAATGGAAGTTATTAATGACAGCTACTTAGGACCTTATTACACCTTCAGCTCATGGGCCTTCTCACCACCTGAGATGTATGGCCGGCTAGGCAAGGTAATGAATAACGGGCATGCTTCGCTGTACTGCTGAAATAATGTTGCGCTACTACATATTTACTGGGTTTCAAATGCAGGAGTTTATAATCGCTAATGCTAGATAGGCTAATCCACCCAAGCCTCTCTGCCTATTACGAACGGCCACACTGCAAGTAACTCACTGGCTGCCTATTAATAAAATGCTGGACTGATATGTAAATATTCTTCCCATGGGCAATACTGGTATCCAATTGATCTAAAATATCTGGAGTGAAACATGACTATAATATCCATATTTTTAATATCAATCATTAATCTACCGTGGCTTCAGTGGAGCTTTTCTGGCAGTACAGCCACAGGTTTCAGAGGCTGTCAGGGACGGTTAGTCTTGGATTTCAGCCATTTTGAAAAATAGAGAACGTGGTAGATTACACTCAGGACAAGGGTTTTACGCATTTGGAAATTGAATAGTGCCAGTGTCAGGGTGTTAGGTTGCAGTACTTTACTAGAATGATCCCCCACAGTGTTGTATAATAATTGCACCGCCTGTCAGCATAACATTAGTACCTCCTATCGAGTGTTTCCATCATCGTGAAAGATATGATGGAACGCTAGCAGCTAAATGTGAATCATTAATGTCATTTTGTCTCCCGAGGTTGGCCTCAACAGATATCTAGGCTGAACAACTTTTTATTTTTATTTTTTAAATGCACCCAATAGATCAATATCAGAGCTGTATGTTTACTTGTTCCTCTGTAATATGTGTTGTTTTTACATGTACCCTTCACTGGGATGTGGTTCATCGCCTTGACATTCACACAGTACAAGTTTAAGATATCAAAACAAAGAATTTTGCACAGTCATACAAATGCAATTCTTCACATTTCAAGTATATTTTTGCACCAGTATGTAGAATGTTATATTGCTCCATATATTTATTTATTTATGTTGTATTATTATTATTATTATCTGTATTCAGACGCTAATTTGGTGGAATGTTTTCTTTTCAGAGAAAGCAAACATGATTTACTCTCCTTATCAGCTTGCCTTCATTTTGTTTGTCTGATCAATCAAAGTAGGTAATAGCTGTGATTCAGAGGGTGTATCTTTGTCAAGTCTAGAATTAATTAGCAAGCAATGCTAATTAGAACTGAGGTGAAAATGGAATCAAGAAGAGACATGTGAAGAGGCCGCCCCCTCACAATACAAACCACACACAAACACACGCACACACACACACACACACACACACACACACACACACACACACACACACACACTCACACACACTGCAATAGGGTTCAATTAGCAGCAATTCACCTTGTATCCTCATGCTTTCGCATGTACGCTATAGGGATGCATCATCCTAACAAGCCTGATTGGCGAACAAGCCCTAAACCTATCAAGACACAAGACCCGTCCATGTGTCTGAGAGTGATGGGGAACATTCACCCTCGCTGAACAATGTGGGACACAACAGAAGCTAATTACTGCAGTCTCACATTAGCTCACCTCAAATGTGTGTTCAGTGCTGGTCCATTGGGTGTCCTTCTGTCGTAGAGAGCCTAATAACTCCACAGCCACAGAAGATTAAAGGGAGACTGTACATCTGCTAATTAACCTTAATTGCAAATGAAACCTGGGAGGCATCATTCATTATGGGGCTCCACGTTCAGGCTGGCTCCACTGAGATGTTGTGAGCTGTGACTGTGGAGAGCGCTGCTTCTTTATTTGTCGGCTAGCTTTCCGCATTTAGTTCCAATTTACCCCCTCGCTAAAAAGCAGTGTTTGAAAAGAAAAAAAGATTGGCGCACTGGGAAATAAACTCTATTTTTTTGTACGTACCCAGGGAAAGGGTCACGACATGAACATGGGCGAGGATGTGGCGTGCCACCACAGTGGAGTTTCCAAGTAATACCGATAAACAGAAATATGAATATTTTCATAATTGCCAATCTCAAACTTGGCTTTATCAGTAGTCACCTGGGTAACTTAACACCTTGGGGCTAATGACTTGTCATATAGTTATTGGCTCCTGCTTGTTGTTTCTCCAGCATTTCCATAGGCCTATGTGTTCAGCATCTCTAGATAGATATTTCCCAACTTCCCCAAACAAGCGCAAAAAAGTTGAGTTAAATGAGATGTAGTCCAAAAAGGAAGTCACATCATTCCCTGAGGGTTAACATTAAGCAGATCGTGTCACGATCAAAGCTGCTGGAGACGCAGCTCTGTGATATCTCTGTAATGCTGCGTCTAGTGAAAACTAAGAGACCGGACAGGAAGGGAACATTAACATGAAAATGATGCCATCCGCTTGTTGACAAACAGATTTTTGTTATTGTGGTATGCGCACTACAGGAGGAGCAGTCTAGCCCACACAAACAGAAGACAACGAAGGTAATAATTAATCAATAAAGGGGGGAAAAGGCCCGGGGGAGGAGGAGGATTCTCACCGGTGTGTTGTGGCCTTTCAGAGCTTATGTCTTGCAGCTGTACTGCTGGGAAAGGTCAACCACGGGAGGGAGAGAGAGAGGGAGAGAGAGAGGGAGAGAGAGTGGGAGAGGGAGAGGGAAAGGGAGTGAGAGAGGGAGTGAGAGAGGGAGTGAGAGAGAGAGAGAGAGAGAGAGAGAGAGAGAGAGAGAGAGAGAGAGAGAGAGAGAGAGAGAGAGAGAGAGAGAGCGCAACCGGTGTGGAAACAACCAGTGGACGACCGTGCCACGCAGCCAGCCCTCCCGAGCTCTTGACAAACACCTGAGTGGAGGAGTGGCGGATATCCATTAAGTAATTCTTCCTTCTTCTAGCATTGTAACCGCCAATGGCCCCTGGTCATAGCATAGATTACTTTTTCTTACGATGACTGATGGATAAACGATTCACTTACTGAGACAAATGTATTTGTTGTTGATGTCTTTGGATAAAGGCGTCTGCTAAATGCCAAAAATGTAAAATATATGTAATGTAAAAATGTAAACATCCACAGGCTGATTAAGTGCACACTACTGTAATAACCCCCTTTCCTGGATCACCTGCTCCGACTTCTGCACCCTTCAACCTTTCTCTATCGAATACACTCATAGAATAGTCATCTGGCTCTTGAAAACTCTTCACACCAAGAGAGGCTGGTGGAGGTAGAAACAGGTAGGACGGGCTCATTGTCCTGATCCCGATTCTCAGCCTTGTGCCCTAAATGGCTTTTAACAAGGGCAGTGCATTGTGCGGGAGTCTGGGGTGTGGGGGACAAATGCTAGTCTCACAAAGGCACCCGCTCCCTTTCATGCTGAGCTGAAAGGGCCTTCAAATATTCATAACATTTCCATTAATACAGGAAAAAAAGCCAACCTTTGGTTACATTGTCAGAGAGAGAGGCTCACGGAGGAGTGGTAAAAGGGAGAAAGGTTGGGGATCGTACCCCTCTCTCCCTCCATCTCCTCCCTCCCCTCCCTCCCCTCCCTCTCCTCCCTCCCCTCCCTCTCCTCCCTCTCCTCCCTCCCCTCCCTCTCCTCCCTCTCCTCCCTCCCCTCCCTCTCCTCCCTCTCCTCCCTCCCCTCCCTCCCCTCCCTCCCCTCCCTCTCCTCCCTCTCCTCCCTCTCCTCCCTCTCCTCCCTCCCCTCCCTCCCCTCCCTCTCCTCCCTCCCCTCCCTCCCCTCCCTCTCCTCCCTCCCCTCCCTCTCCTCCCTCTCCTCCCTCCCCTCCCTCTCCTCCCTCTCCTCCCTCCCCTCCCTCCCCTCCCTCTCCTCCCTCTCCTCCCTCCCCTCCCTCTCCTCCCTCTCCTCCCTCCCCTCCCTCCCCTCCCTCTCCTCCCTCTCCTCCCTCTCCTCCCTCTCCTCCCTCCCCTCCCTCCCACAACAGAGGAGGAAATGGGTTCTAAAAGTTACCGAGCGGACATCGATTGTCAATGTCCGTGTGATCTATTCCCAGAATGCACTGTGTATATCGGCTCTGTGCAAATGCGTTCCAAGGTAGTGCTGCTGTAGTCCCGGGGGAGCGACCCACGGTTCACTCCCCCAAGTCTGCGGCCCTCTCTGTAAATCAGCAGATTGAGTAAGTGTGATTCAGTGATTAAAGGAGAAAGTCAGGACTCTTCCCCAAAAGTCCCTCAATCAATAGTTCTTATGGGTCAACAGAATAAAAAAGGATTTCCCAGCGATTTCGTTTTGGCCACGACAGCCCAGTGGAGTGGGTGTGTGAACAGGGATGCGATAGATAGTGTAATCTCTGTGAGAGGGAGTTCAATATTTCATCAGCCTTCAGACAACACTTTCAGCAAGAAGTTGCAGGAGAAAAAAAAAAAAGGAGAAAAAGGGGTTGAGCTATTGGCAATGTCGCATTTTGGGAAATAGAGAAATGTTTTCATGTAAGCGTCCTGCTGCGACATCAATGCGGTTGCAGGCGTGCGTTTGTAATTATGCATTAGATAATTGATGCTCTGAATGCTTTAATTCTGAGACAAAATAGGAATTCGCGAGTAAACATGACTGAACATGAATGCAGAAAATTAGACATTAATGCTAGGATATTAGAGCGAGATTGAATTTCACACACAAGTAAAGTTATATGCTCAGAATTATTCCTGTCAAACACACTTGAAAAGCCATCAAGTTAAAAGCTCCAGTTAATATATTCTGCCTTTCTGATTGGATATTATTTAAATATGCATTTGCAAATAGCTCTTCACATCATCGTTGCTGATGTTGGTTTTCAACTGTTTATTTGTACTTAGGATTCAAGTCAAATGTTTAGTATTTGCTGAAAGTGATTGAAAAAGATTGTCTATTTGTGTGTGTGTGTGTGTGTGTGTGTGTGTGTGTGTGTGTGTGTGTGTGTGTGTGTGTGTGTGTGTGTGTGTGCAGGGGCGCCGCTAGAGATTCTGGGCCCCATGACAGAATATCATTTTGGGCCCCCCCACCTAAACCACCCATCAACCTAAACCCAGTTGAAGTTGATGAACTATTGATGCACTGCAAGAAATCCAATGATGGACATCTTTTGTAAATGTAATTTAAAATTACAGTTAATACAGGAATCAACAATTCAGCAAAGAAATCTCAACATTCTTTAACTTATTAAATGAAGACTTGAACAACACAAGGACAAAAGTATAATTAAATGAAGATTGGAACCCAATTATAAAAGTATAAATCACACAAAAAGTAAAAAATATAATTTTAATGGGGTGGTATTGTGTCTAAATAAATGTAGATCTTGTAAAGATCAGTTGGCCATAATACTGTCAGGATTAGATCAATGAAGAATTACAGCAGAGAGATATTTACTGACTCAGCATTGCTTGTTTCACACAAAGACAAACGTGTCTTATACAAGAGGGAGCAACACAGACATGGTGCCAGCGAAATTGAATGTGAAATGGGAAGATTTTAATTTTTACACTGCGGCAGTACTGTGGAATAGTATACCTGGAGAGCTAAAAACTATATCTAGCCTAATGCACAACGATTCAAGATAGGAGTAAAGAGATCAAATCAAATCAAAGCTAAACGCTGGGCCTTCTTAGTAGCAAAATCTTTAATAAGATCCTTGAAATCTAGTGATAAAGCCAACTTGCTGTGCTGCTGTCATTGTCCTTTGTTACTTCTTGCTCTTCTTCTTCTGCCTCTTTACGTCTTATTAACATTTTTATTTTATTAATTTTGCCATTTAGCAGACACTTTTAATCCAAACAATTACGAATTACAGGGACATTCCCCCTGGAGTAACTGAGGGCTAAGTGCCTTACTCAAGGGCACACTAGTAGTGGTGAGGTTTCAGGCGGGATTTGAACTCGCAACCTTCCGATCACAAGTCCAACTCACTATCCACTACTAGACCACCACTACCCCACCACCTCTGCTCTCCTCTCTGGCTGCCTTGCTTGAAGAGGGCCCTGGCATGGAGTATCCATAGGTACATAATTCATCATATGTCCTATAATAGTATTAACATAATAACACATACATTACACCAGATTAGCTAACTTAAATGTTATCTAGCTAGCTAACAATATTATTAAGATGCCAGTGGTCAATGTTATTGCAATTACTGGAAGAACTATTAACTAAATATGAATATTAGCTAAAGTTGTATTCAATGCTTGCATGGTAATGCAGCATACATTAAAATATTCAAAATATGTTTGTTAACCCCAAACTCCTACTGCCCACCCCCTTCTCCTTCAACTGGGAGGCTGCATCTGTGCATGACGTCATTAGCATGTAACATTATACTAGTTAGCTAGCTATAGCAAGAGTGCATAGCTGCTGGATACAAATTCACTGAGCTCTAATAACCTATATTTGGACCAAAATTGCCCTCATCTCATACATTTAACTGAAATTATACTGACAGTGCACTGTAAGTTAACTATACTTGAAGTTAATGTTAATTAGCTATAGCGAGCTAACTAGATCATCCACGCAGTGATTAGATCACTAAACCACTGTTTTTAGTGATTTTTTTTACTTTTCTCTTTTGAGACCCTGACTTTGGCTTTGCCTTTCACGACATCGTCCACGCACGCACACGCACATTTGATGCATTTCCAATCTGGCTGTCCTCCATCTGTCCCACACACATACTACAGCAGGACATGTTGGTCATGGAAACCTTGTCAGAATATTTGCGGTAACGTTCCTCTCGTCTAGCAGCTCACGCGCGGTGGACTGAACCATGCAATGACTAAATAGAGGGGTAAATAATAATAAGGCTTAATTGTGTTAAACATAGAGAAAAAAAACTCCAGTTTGTTTCTTTTGTGACTTTTTTTAATACATAGAATTATAATTTGAATTCGGCTACATTAACGTCCTTATGATAAAAATAATAATAATATTATTTATAAATATATATATATATATTTTAAAGATTCTCATGGGCCCCTGTCAGTGCTGGGCCCTTAGAATCGTCCTAACTTACCACCCCCTAGCGGCGCCCCTGTGTGTGTGTGTGTGTGTGTGTGTGTGTGTGTGTGTGCGTGTGTGTGTGTGTGTGCGTGTGCATGTGTGTGATGTCTGCTGTTGTCAAAGACGAGGCATGCTGTGGTCCAGAAGAGAGAGAGAGAGAGAGAGACAGAGAGAGAGAGAAGGGGGGAGGGGTGGGCATGCAAAGATACGGCTCATTTATTCTCTGTCATGCCCCAACCACAGCAGATCTGATAAAGAAGATATTGTTTTAGATCGGCAGGGTTACCCCCATGGCATATAATTCATTTGACGCCATGGATAATCTCAATGCTTCATCTCATTTCAGCATGTTATCTGTTGCAGCAGTGCATCTGTTGTTAACGGGGGTGGTGTGTTAATGCACAAGGCGCACAATAAATCGCCTCCCCCGGTTATCAGGAGATAGGTTATAGTGCTTCCATGGGGGGAAAATCACCTATATTAGCGAATGCAAAGGCCGCTGTAATTTGCAGCACAGACCCATCCAGAAAAAAAAAATCCTGCTCATTCCCGGAGTGTGTGTGTGTGTGTGTGTGTGTGTGTGTGTGTGTGTGTGTGTGTGTGCGTGCATGTCTGTGTGTGCGTGTCTGTGTCTGCCTGTCTGTCTGTCTGTGTTTGTGTGCGTGTCTGTGTGTGTGTGTGTGTGTGTGCATGTCTGTGCATGTCTGTGTTTGTCTGTGTGTGTCTGTGCGTGTCTGTGTGTGTGTGTGTGTGCATGTCTGTGCATGTCTGTGTTTGTCTGTGTGTGTCTGTGTGTGTTTGTCTGTGTGTGTCTGTGTGTGTTTGTCTGTGTGTGTGTGTGCGCGTGTGCGCGTGTGCGTGCGTCTGTCTGCAGTGCTTGCAGGAATGTGAGAATGAGCCCGTAATGTAAACCTACATCTTCCCTGGGTCTCAGCCTGCCAGCCTTACTCGGCGTACACTTATAGCTGCAGGACCGGCGAAGATTGCCACCACCTGCGGTTCAGCTGGGAGGTGGCTGGGGACTGAGAGAGCGGTGAGAGGAGACGGGGAAGAGGAGGCAGGCCGTGCCCGGGGGGGTGTGAGAGGGGGACATAATTACATGGCAGAGTAGAGGCTCATCTCTGGACGCTCCCGGCCCCCCCCCCGCACACCGCCCACCCCCCCAATCCCAACCTCCCGCCCAGCCACCCCCAGACTCCCACCCTATACATCTCACTCTGAGAGAAAACAATCTATCACTCAAAGGTCAGGCCACATAACACACTCAACTTGGGAGGTAAAAGTAATCTGTAATTGCAAATGAATACATCTAGTCAGTCAATAGTGAAACACTTCATCCCATGATTATTGAGATAATGATGGTCTGGCTCTCCAAGGTCTTATGCTTCCCAGACAGAGTTTATTTAGTCATTTCCTTTGGTAGTGACTGTAATTGATGAATACTGTAGCTACATATTACGGGTTAGAATTCTATCAACGTTTGAAAAGATGTGAAGTGTATACGGAGGTGTGTGCCCTGAGAATAGCAAGGACACATTATTCTTCATGCAAATGTGATGCACTCCTTCACATCCGTGGCACACTAATGAAGAGAAACTCACTTTCCAAATGTCACTTCATTGAACCAAGATGCATACGGAAGCAATAAATAATTCTCACAATGAATGAAACCCTGAGAAAAGAAGATCATTTCCGTTTTCTATTATGAATATCCAAAGCAATATTTTATTGTTATTAAAAAAAGCCCTCTGTGTGCCCCCATAGACAGTGCGTCAAATTCCCTGGAGGGGGTGTTTTAATATCCTTATGATTTTAATATCCACAGCAGGATTCCCCCCCCATGTGCTGCGGATGCAGATACAGAATTCAGTGATATCCGTATGATATCTAAGTCATATATGGGCCAATATTGAATAATGGTGCTATACATTTTCGTATCAACAGTGGCAGGTCGGTAATGATTCATACTTTCCTGTTCAATTGCTGTTGGAAATTGCATGGGAGAGAGCGGGAGTTTTGCATAATAGTTTTAGAGTTCACTGCCTGCGTAATTTCCCCAACAGAGTGGAGGTCAACAACAAATTTGATCTAATGAGATTATAATTCCTGCATCAACAGTATTTACAATTGATTAAACTCTCCTTTTATGTTACGGTAGCTCAGCACTAGGGGTGGGCATCGACGATCGATAATTGATCGATAAGGATCTTGGTATTTATTTATTTTGTGATCGACCAAGATCCTTATCGATCAATTATCGATCGTCGATGCCCACCCCTACTCAGCACCATTTGTCCTTTATCGTGGCGAAAGAAACACCCTTCTCTTAACAGTAGCTAAGCACTGCTTGCACGTCATACCCCAGGTCCCTGTCTCCTGTGCTGTTGTCTCTAAGCAGACCCGTGGGGTGTGGCTCGAACAAAGGACTGCTGCTGCTGAAAGCCTCTCTCTGAGCTCGTCTCCCGCTCTCCTCTCATCTCGTCTCCTCTCGTCTGGCTGGCTCTGCTCACCTCAGTGGCCTGAGACGGTAGATAGCCCCCCAGGGTGTGTGTGCGCGCGGCGCACGTGGAGCTGTTTGTCTGAATGCGCTGTGACAGGCCCTCTGCCACCCAGTGCATCAATATTAAAGCCCTAGCAGGCAGGCTGGCGGGGAGACACACACCTCCAGGTGCCACCCGTTGGCCCCCTCGGCGATGGTTCAGACTGCCAAGTAGGACCAGGACACCTGCAAGGTCATAGGAGGACGTGCCCGATGGGGAGCACTGTTTTACCCCACTCCAAATAAGTAACACTCCAAATAAGTAACACTCCAAATAAGTAACACTCCAAATAAATACATGAGTACAAAAGGAAATAATAGGTAATAATAATCTTCTCTGTACTGTAGTTGTAATTGCTCTTGGGCCTGTTCGGACAACATTGCTGAGTCATGGTTATCAGTGTGAGGATAGGGACAGAAACAGCAACCTCCAGTCATCATATCCCTGTATAGTTTACAATGAAATGTACCGTAGATACTGCAGGAGTGCCCTCTTCTACACTAAGTACATACTACAGTATATAAATAATCAATTCTAAAACAGTTTATCTGACTGTGAACATAACTCTTGAGGGACAATACATTATTAAGAGATGTTTTGAATATCATTTGGAAAAGGCTTTTATCCATTAACGTGGAACTACATTTAAATTATTGACAAGCACTCAACTTGACACAATTGAACCAAATCCCCATAACAAAATGGCACTAATATGGCACTGATTGAGTGTAAACAAACCTTCCTCCCACTCCTACACCAGCCTGGAGCACAGTGAAGCGGCTTTTTCCCACACAGTACCTGTTCTCCACATAGCCCTGGGCTCCTAGCGCCGCTGGTCTCCGGGCCGAGCGGATCATTAGGTGCTCATCTCAGCATTCAGGAAGTGCCCCCTCTCTCCTCTCAGTAAGTACATCACTGGATGTCTCATTAAATCACACAACAGAGCACTAAACAGCGCTCTCTACACCCTCCGCCCAATAAGGTGCTCAGTCAAGCAGTCCTCCGCGCTGCGCCACCGCATCCCAAAAATATGGGGGATCGTCTGTCTGGAGGACACGCCTGAAGACCTAGTAGCCACTCATGGTACCATTGTAGTTCTGCTCAAAAAGTACAATTCCCCAATGTAATCCCAAAGGTAGAGTCGGGACTGGTCCTGACCAAAATGAGGTGGATTCCACCTTGACATTCAGGTTCTACAATTACTTTCAAATATACAAATTCATGCCTTGGCCATCATCATTTTTTTCTTTAGCCCAGATCGATATATAATATATGCCATTTAGCTGACGCTTTTATCCGAAACGACTTACATTACACAATCAAACCCACAACCTAAGCATTGGTAGTGCCCTGCTCTACCAACTGAGCCACAGAAGACCAATATCAATATAATACCTCTATATACAGTTATATAAAAAATATATTTAGTTCTATTTTTTAAGAAATAATGGGCATGTCAATATTTGATCTTCTTTCAAACAATATCTATAGGTAAAGGGGATCTAATTGAACCAAAAACAATGAACATTTTACTTTGTTATAATTTATTTAACAAGGAAATTAACATTTAACAAATGACCAAATCCTACTATGGAAAAAGTTAGGACACCCAATGCCCTAATAGCTGGACGTTTCCTATAACTGTCTACCAGTCTCTGACATCGACTGGGAAGTATTACCCTCTTCTCCGGTGGTGTGATGTTTGAGGGATGCATCTGAATATTATTAAGATCCAGGCTTTTACTTGGCCA
The DNA here is from genome assembly GCF_963989245.1 of Nansenia antarctica. NCBI lineage: Eukaryota > Metazoa > Chordata > Actinopteri > Argentiniformes > Microstomatidae > Nansenia > Nansenia antarctica. The sequence goes on along the minus strand of NC_137679.1, from coordinate 35,693,133 downwards.
TTCCAGAACATTCCATTTCTTTCTTTTGAGACATTCCTTGTTGAATTTACTGGGATGTTTTGGGTCATTGGGTCATTGTCATTGTCTTGCGTGATCCACATCCGCTTTAGCTTACATTTTTGGACAGATGATCTCACATTTTCCTCAAGCACCCTCTGATACAAGAAAGTCATTCATAGTGGATTCTATGATGGTGAGCTGACCAGGCACCGCTTCAGCAAAGCAGCCCCAAACCATGACATTTCCACCCCCATGCTTCACAGATGATATGAGGTTCTTGTGCTCAAATGCTGTCTTTGGTTTGCACCAAACAAGACTTCTGTTACTGTGCCAAATAATTCAACTTTGGATTCATCTGTCTATCGAAGCACATTGTTCCATAAGTCCTGGGGCCTCATTTATTTATTTTTACTGTAACTTGCACGTAAGCACATTTTATTTTTATAAAACGGGCTGCGCTTGTTTAAAATTGCGTACGTCTGTCGTACGTACTTCCGTCTATAAATAACAAATCAACTTGAAATTGAACGCAGGTGAATGAGCTTTGTATTTACGCCCTGTGATAGCGGCTCAATTATAGCGGCTGAATTAAGCCAAGTGCTATAAATAGGCTTGATTGAGGTGTTGAGCAGCACCTTTGACGAGTTAGAAAATTCTCAGAATTCCCCCGATCACATCAGGCAGGATGCGGCTGAAGGAGGGCTGGCAGTCGGGTCACTGCCTTTATCACGCCTCAATTTAGAATGATTACACCATACAATAGCCTAATGGCATAAAGGAAGACTGAAATACAATCATAAACATCGGTTCTCTTTAAATCTTGAATTAAACTCATTTTCTCGGCTGATAACAACATCGTTAATTTTATTACGAGCCACTTTCACTTCGCATGAATTACAGTAGTCATTAACGTGTTCGGGTGCAGCTCACATGCCTGTAATAACTCCGCATAACCAGTGTGCGTACGTCAAGTCAAGACCTGACGTAGCACTACGAGTCAAATTGACTCACGTTGACATTTTATAAATCACTACTTTGACGTGGTTTTCTACGTACGCCACGGGTAAGATCAAATTTGATCCAAAGTACTTTCTATAAATGAGGCCCCTGGTGTTTGTCTAGGTCATCGTTTCTCAACGGGGGCGTTCAGACAACATCGGGGGGCGCTGGAACAAATCTTTTTTAAAGGGGGGCGTTGAGGTGTTCTTGGGGGGCGTTCACGCATAAAGTATTTTTCTCATGAAAAACAGCTGTCAGCAGTGTTATTACGGGTACGTTCGTAAATGCACGAACGGTCAGTTCGCTCGGACAAACCGTCTTTTCAGTCAGAGCACCCATCTCTGAGCGCTCCCAGAGCGCAGTGTTCTGAACTTGGCCCCCCTCGCAGGTTCATCACAGTATATTACATAAATGTATTACTGTTAAGTGTTGTTGTGGATGTTATCCCTAGTGCCATTCTGAGGTTAGCATTGCGATGTGTTCATCTTAACGTTTACAAACTAAAATATACGATCGCCTTTTAGTGATATGTTGCTCCTCATGTGATGCCCTGGAAACGAACACATAAGCACTCCGAACAGCTGTCAACGTCTTTTGTTGCTATAGGAAACCACTACTCTGTCTGCTTGCGATTGATCAGCTGTCAGCAGTGTTATTGTAGGTACGTTAGTAAATGCACGAACGGTCAGTTTAGTTCGCTCGGGCAAACCGTCTTTTCAGTCAGAGCACCCATCTCTGAGCGGTCCCAGAGCGCAGTGCTCTGAACGTTGGAACTTTGTTAACAAAGTCCAATCAAAAATTAATAAATATTAGCATCATAAAACAGTCTGTTTGTATTCTCTGATGTTAGTTTAACACTCATAAACAGCATTTTTATTCACATTCACATGGCTTTTCTGCTCTCTGGTAAACTAATGATAATGATATTCCAACTGCCCAGTTAAATCAAATCTATTATTTGGCATTCAGTGACATGCTTTTTAAATGATATAACACAGAATATTAGTCAACATTAATATTCAGGGAAGAAAAAAAGCCAACTTTTTTTGATGGGGGGCGGTAAGAGACCTGGATAATGGACAGGGGGGCGCTGGCCCAAAAAAGGTTGAGAACCACTGGTCTAGGTGTTCTCTGGCAACCTTAAGTCTTGCCCTGATGGTTTTTTTTGACAGCAAAGGTTTCAAACTTGTGCAGACTCTGTGATGGTAAATGCATGTACTTGTTTTACTATGTATTATAACAGTACACTATCCTGCCCTTTTACTGGTAGCAACTATGCACTAAACTAGAGTGACCTGTAGGTCCCATGATGACATTCTAGGATAGTTGGAGACTTCTTTAAGGATCTTGCGGTCTGCTCATGGGCTGAACTTGCTAGTTAGTCTGACTGGCAGTTGTTTTAAAGGTTTTCCACTTAGTATACATTATTTTCCAGACAGTGGAATGGCTGATTTCTAATCTTTTTAAATCCCTTCCCATCGACAAGCTTCTTTCTGAAGGCCTCAGAGTGCTCTTTTGATCATCGCCACTCGCTTCAGCAATCAAGAGCAAACCTAACTAAATGTTCAAATGAGACAGGCTCCTCCCAGAATCCTCTCTAACAGTGTTCTAATCATCTGCACATTTGCACCCTGCAAATCTTACGCATTTTAAGTAGTAATAAATGTGGACTACCCTATGACTTCAGTGCTTTATAGAAGTCAGAGAAATGCTTCCATCGTCCGATCTTATATTGGTAATCAGACTATAAAAGCATTTCTTTTACTTCTATAAAGCACCAATGTCATAGGGTAGCACCCACACCAGCCAGGACGGCCATTTATTTTGTATGTTCTCAACAATGGCTCTAACTCGCTACTGCAAGATCATGCAAGATGGTAATGTGGTCTAATATAGATTCTGCAATGATGATGGAATGATGGTATAAAATTACTACATTTTTTGTTGATGAACAGAGTTGTCCAACTATAAAATAGGGTAATACAATCATTGTGATGACTATGATGCATTACAAGTTGTTACTGATTACTACGATGCATTACAAGTTGTTCCTGATTGCTATGATGCATTATAAGTTGTTCATGATTACTATGCATAATAAGTTGTTCATCATGACAAATACATGATGTTGAAAGTGATGACTATGATGGCATGTACTGCAGCCATGGTGCACAACGTTGTTTGTGATAATGAGTTATCTTTAATCGAAAATTAAATATTTCTAATGACATGCATAGGACAGCTTCAGAATGAATGTGATAAGCTATTCAGATTCATAACAGGCTTAGAACTGAGAGACACTTTTATGAGCAGACATCGACTGATGTAATAATCTTGTCAATTCATGGCTGATGGAAGCTATTTAAGACCTTGCTTGAGGCCAATGGAAAAATGGAGGATATTTGGACCATTAAGAAATGGATTACTTTGCATGATGATAATGGATTATCACCTGTGGGCTCATACATGTGAAGGTAAGGTATGAGGTTTCATATGATATTAGACTCTTTCTACAATGTTGCCTAACCTTTACCATTCTCTCAATTATTGAGAAATTATTCTAACAATTATTTCTGAACAGTAGGCTATCTGAAAATGGTAAAAACAGTGTCACAAAAACGTAAGTAGCAGCATAAATTAAAGGCTAGTCTATAAATATGTGTTTTAAGAAGAGATTTAAAAGAAATTACTGATCTTGCTAGCCTAATATCCTCAGGTATGCTACTTACTTGTAAATATGCTACTTACAATGTAACTATTACTATTCTCTTGCAGTTGACACCAATTGGCTCAAACTAATGGGCACCTACAGGCCTATAGCTGTTTTATCAAATACATACCAAATCATTAGGCATTCTGTAGTGAAAATAGGCTACTGCTTTACTTGGAAACTTGTGTTACTTGGGCAATTAATTGTTCATCACAGCCTCAGACCAGAAAAATAATAGATGTTATATCTTATTCATAACCTTCATAGAACTGAGGGACGCTTTCATGTGCCGATCAGTTGAGATGAATAATCTTGTCAATCATGCATGTGATGGAAGATACTTAAGAAGGTCTATTTGGCTTTTAATAGTCAGTGATATTTCGACCATGTTCTCTGTGTAATGCTAATTTATTTAATTAATAATTTGCTTACAGAGGATGATAACACATGGATTATTACTGTAGATATCATGGCTGAAGGTAAGACTTTAAATAATGCCACTTCTACCGTTCTCTCACCATCAATATGCTTTGGATCAAAGAATATTCATAAATTTTTCAATCTGTCTCAACTTGCAGAATGCAGTAGGGTCTACTTGAGTTCCTCACATTACCTAACTCCTATCCTTTTATGAGGATGTAGGCTAGATTGGATTGACAATGCAGTTGGTAGATGATGATGATGATGATGATGATGATGATGATGATGATGAAATAACATGAAATATCCATGCCATGTTGAAAACAAATCATTGTATATTCTTAACAGAACTTCTCAGAAAATTGTATTTTTGCATTTGAATAATGTGCTTGTACTCAATGGTTGAGACTGTGTTGCTGTTCCTGTGTGCTTCTCACATTGGTAAGACCCAATATCGCGTGATCGTAAAAATGTAACCCAGTGCGCATCCTGGATTGGCAGAGATCTTCCCAGGGGCTGCCTTTGGCTCTCGTGTTGTTGTAGACGAGATCGGATATTGAACACGTTAATGTGGGCGGACCACTCAAGATGGCGCGGAGGAAGTACGCATGTCATTGTTGGATTAGCTACACAAGCTACTACCATTGAAATTAATCAACGATGACGTTGACGTCAATGTGTCCATTCCTTCTACAGCCATTGCCAACACAACAAAAATGAATAGCAATCCAACTGTCAGTCCATTAGCAGGCGACCACAGTGTTGCTCAGTGATTGGCCAAGCTAATGGGGAGTGACTACCTCTAGAGGCTCTCCAGTTGGGGAGGCAGACAGAGGAGGGTAGTCAGCGAGCCGAGCTCTAATCCAAAAAGTCTGTCCGTGATGAGGGATGATGCGGTGTGCACATGCATGTTGTTCCCTCATCACCGGCTGAGTCTCAGGACTTTAATCTCCTCTCCCTCTAGGTTGTTGAGGTGGGGGGAGATTACACAGGCAGGGAATGGCGGGATTCATTTCCTGCTTTTGGCATGGATTCCCGGGAGTCTCCTCTGGGACTCTAAAGCCCGTATTATGGAGCTGCTCACCGACTCGCTGAGCCTCAGCTGCTAATGAAATGAGGAGGTCCTCTGAGCTTCTGTTTCACTCCCTGGTAGTGCTATACCAGTCCAAGCATAAGGAGGAAGCTTTAGCTCTTATGACCAGGAGAGAGTGTGAGTGTGTGAGTGTGTGTGTGAGTGTGAGTGTGAGTGTGAGTGTGAGTGTGAGTGTGAGTGTGAGTGTGAGTGTGAGTGTGTGCGTGTGTGTGTCAAATCAGTTCCTGTGCAGTAGAAAGTATGAATATGGGATGGTGTTCCACCCAAAAGTTTTGAGACAGTTCTGAGGCCTGCTCTCTGCGGGCAAGGCCTTTAGGACCGCCTCTCCTCCGTTACAATCAGCTGCACCATACTGTCCTACAGTCTTAGACAAGAGGTTGTGACTGTACCTAGGGGTTCTTTGGCTGTCCCTGTGGGAGAACCCTTTGAAGAACAACTGTTGGGGTCCATGTAGATCCGTTTCCACAGGAGGTTCTAAATGGAACGCAAAATGGTTCTCCATGGAACCCCCATAAGGACTCTTCAAAGGGTTCTACAACAAGCACATCTTAAGAGTGTAGGGCAGAGTAAGGAGAGGATGGAACATGTAGCCTACGTACATACAAAATATGTAACCATCCTTGGAGGCTGGTGGAGGTAGAGATTGGAAGACGGGCTCAATGCAATGAATGTAATGAGGAATGTTATGTGTGTTTGATACCATTCCTCATTCCCTTCCATGCATTACAATGAGCCCTTCCTCCGACGTCTACCTCCGCCAGCCTCTCCTGGTAACCATAGATTGTACGGCACGATACCACACTGGAACATGGAGTAAGTGGGGCCGGGAATAATTGGCCAGATCAGTAAACACAGTCACATGTCATAACGCTCGCTCTCTCCTCTCCCGCTCTCACAAACTTGTTTGATCTCCGCAGACCTGGAGCAACCCAGTGGGGTGGCCATTACAGTCGTTATCACATCACACACATCCAGCACAGAGGGAAATACAGTGTGATGTTTCAGTGTGCCAACCATTAGTTGAAATTACCACCTCCCTCTTTGACAGGGGTGCGGGTGGAGGGAATGGGGGGGGGGGGGGGTGTCGGTGGCTGACCTGTCATCAACATTACTACAATGCAACGACGGGTCCTGTTCGCTGGGACCCTGGCTCATGACTGCATTGGCGATAGAGCTGGAGAGAGAAATATCAGTAAAGCTTGATATGGAGCATGGAGTTATAATGTGTTCATAGCACATGACACTTGATCTCATATTATGATTGTATTACAGAGTCATTATGAGATTCTAAGGCATCTTACATGCCTATAATGAGTTATAATGTGTTATATGTGTGCCTCATAGAAAGTGTTACCACAAATTCAATACAATACCACTGGTTACCAACATATTGAAAATGTAAAAATATTCCTAGAATCATAATGATCACTGGTTTCAATCTTGCAAGCCTGGCACTCTGATTTCAGTCTCCCCACATTTCATAGTGTGTAGAGCCCGTGTAGAGCCCATCTCTCCCTGGTGTTCAGTAGCTCCCCCCCTCTGGTCCAGCCAGCGCAGGCCTTTAATAGTGGCCACAGGTCCTGTTTACTCTGTCTCAGCTCTGTCCAGCCCCATGCCTCCCTCCTCCGGTGCCTGCCCTTCTGTTCACAAGTACTCGGTGTGTGTTTGCTCATCATTTTGGCCGACACTCTGTGCTGCCAACTGCTCCCTCTCTCCTCTCCTCTCCTCTCCTCCTTTCTTTCTTTCCTTCACCATCCTTGGATCCAGGCCCAATCTTCCAGAGCTTAACTAATGTGCAGCGCTCCCCTCCCTCCCTCTCTACAGTACCTCCCTCTCTACCTCCCTTCCTCCCTCCCTCCCTCCTCTCTACCTTCCACTCTTGCTCACTCTCTACCTTCCTCTTTCCCTCCCTACCTCCATGCTTCCTCCCTTCCTCCCTACCTCCCTCTCTACAGTACCTCCCTCCCTCCCCCCTCTCTACCTTCCTCTTTTGCCACCTCCATGCTTCCTCCCTCCCTCCCTCCCTCCCTCCCTCTCCCTCTCCCTCAGAGCAGAGCAGCCTCGTCACCTGGAGACAGAGGGGGGGTCCGTGCAGTCTGTCACAGCCAGGCGCGAGCCAGCCGGGGCTCAGCCCTGCTGTTTTATTTACCAGCCCCTCGTTGTATTATTCATGACAATTTAACCGTACTCCAAGTCAATGGGAGGAAATGACAAGCAATATTATAAGCAAGGCTGAGCTCGGTCTTAGAAAACCTAATGAATAATACACCGTGAAGGAATTAATCTGTTTAAATAAACGTCCGTGTATGATTCATAGGGAGCCGCACTGCGTGAGGCAGACAAATAAACAGGTTAGAGCCCGGCTGTCCTTTGTCTCAACACAAGTTGCTCGCGAGCTCAGTGGAGAGATGGGGGGGAAAACCTCCCAAGCTGCATTGTCTGCCTGCTAAATGAGGAGCCCTAACTCAGCCCACTCCAAGACATGGGAGGGACGTGTCAGTACTGTACTGTGTAAAAAACACTAACACTTACTAATAATATTTAACTAAATGTAATTAAATGTAAATTAAATATTGTCTCTGTTCATTAGGACTTCGTCATAGCCCTGGCTGGCTCATTAATTTGGTGCAAGGTGTTCTGATGTTTTCACATGGAAGAGTGTGTCTGTGTCAGAGCCTCATCAGATGGGTTTCACGTCTTCTAATCCGGGCCGATGTTGCAAATGTTATGCATGCTCTGGGATTGTATGTATAATTGAACAGTGCCCTCTTTATTATTGCAGGTAAAAATGAATTCTTTATCGCATGCCTCCCGGCATTGAACCAAAAAGCACCTCCCCGAACAGTTGAAAGGTACCGCATGATCCAATTTCTTTCCAACAAGTCTCCCAGGGCCGTACCTAAAAGGCAACCCTATCCATCTGTCACTCAGTGCGGGCGTTGGAGGGATAATTCCTTGGTGGTGACTGTGGTGGAGATGAATGTGCCGTGAGCTGCCCTTCCCACGCCTCTGCCCACCATCCAATATATAGCGTGTCTAATTGAATATTCATTCTTCCGCACCATAAAAGTGTAATATCACAATTCGGATGATTTCCTGGTGGCACGTGTGAGACCCAATTCACTCTGCATTAGCTCACAACTGTGACTCATCATTGCAAACTCTTCTTGGAAGTCTTGGTCCCTCTCTCTCTCTCTCTCTGACCTCCCGTTTCCTCTCTCCCGTACTCCGATGCTACGTTATAACGGGTGGCTGGACTACAGTAGCACTCCTGAGACAGGTTATTTACCGAGAACTGAACAGTGAGCGAGTGTGACCGAGCATCGGGTTCAAGAGAACTACTGCAGCCAGCCGCTCTCGGAACCAGCACATGCACACGCACACACGCACACACACATGTGCTAAAAATAGCCACTCTGTGCCAACCTCCCAGGCTTTGTGGGTCAGTGCCTGCTTGATATTGATCTTTTCGAAATTGCAGGGAATAGAAAACACCTCTGCCCAGGCGGTGTGGTTTGTGCGCTCGACGACAGGGGTTGACCTTAAACTAATTCTGCGTGAACGCAGCGATGTGGAATAGGGGCCAATGGCGCCATCCTGTCCTTATTTATATTTGCTCCCTGCTTCAGATTGATTTATTCTTCACTTAGAGCACATTCTCCCCCAAGCTGCACCCTAGCAATCTTCCTCTAACAGCCCCTGGATGGCTTCATGAGGCTATAGCACTCCCAAGGGCGAGGCTGATAGGGAGCTTAAGGGACGGCGTGAGAAAACTTTGTGTGTCCAATCAAGGGGCGAGGTGTTAAGGGTACCAACACCTGACCTCCACACTGGCGCGGCGAATCATATTTCTAGACTTATTTGTGAAGTGCTGAGCCTGTGAAAAGCTCTGAGCAGCATACAATGTGCGGCCTTTGTGTCTGTGGTGGTGTGTGTGTGTGTGTGTGTGGGGGGGGGTGTAATAGGATTGGGTGTGTTGCATGTATCATGGTAATCTCAGAGCAGAAAAGAAAATGTGATCGGTACAATCTTCTTAGGGTCTCTCTTCAAGTTCAATATATAAAAAAAGATCTCTCTTTTCGGCACACAGTCCTGGGATGAGTTCTTTTTGTCCATGTTTCTTTCATTAATTTCCCCTTGTCACATTGTGAGCTATGTTCCTGTGGAGAATAGTACGTCCAAGCGCCCTATAGGTTATTTCATTTTCAACTTTCTGACAACACTGTGCGTAGAACCAACATCACCATATCATTCTTATCAGACCTCTTGCTTGCAGGCTCTGCCTCTCTGGAGTAGAGACATCATACTGTCTCTATAGCTACAATTACAGAAACAAGCTATGAATGATGCCATGAAATGTGCAATTCACACTACAGCTGGCATCTAATACATTACAGGGGCATTTTATGAACACTGCTATAAAAATGTCTCCAGATTTTAATTTAACAACAACCTGAAAAAAAAACAAAAAAACTCCCAAATCTAGTTATTGAAGGGTTTTAAAACTAGACAGATTATCAATATGCAATGACACCTGTCTTACTTCCTCTCTTACTTCCTGTCGCCTGTGTTGTTTCTTGCCACAGTACACACAGAGAACAGGACCATCTGTTTCAAAAGCTTTTTCTCTCTTAGCAGGTATCCTTTATCCTCTTAACTGAATTAATGCAGCTCCTCTTTCACACGCACACACACACACACACACACACACACACACACACACACACACACACACACACACACACACACGCACACACACAAACACACAGAGCTTGCAGCTACAGCATCTGCTCACAGAAGGCTACTGAGCCATTGGGTTTAAGTAGAAAAATCCGTAAGAAACGCTAGCCAGGTAGCACTCATGATTAGAGAGGTTTGATTATGGTCTTTTATCAAAAGCATTTATAAAAATATAAGTGCTTACAAAACACCATATGTTTCATCATTTATGATGAAAGTCAACCACCATAAAAGAGTACTGTGTTCAGATAGCATCCTGTGGGCTATTGGCAATGATGCAGCTATAAACCCAACCATGCCAGCAGAGGATTTCTAAACAGGCATATAGAATTCTGCCATCGGTCGACACTGCAGCGATGAGTAAATCCTCTCTGACATCGCTAGTATGGCTAGCTCTGACCCCCCCACCCCCCCCCCCCACCCCCCCCTCCGTTGTATTCAAACTAGACATTATATGCTGCGATGGCTTTACAATAGCAGGACCACCAAAAGGTCAAGAGGCAGTTATAGTGTGGATTGTACAGGGCTCTCTCTGGGTAGAGAGGCTGACATGGTGGGTCAGATCCTTTGGGACTGCTGTCGGAGGAAGGGAAAGGGACAACGACGGGAGGCCTGCTCATGTTAAAGTACCCTGAAAGGGTCCCGTAATGCAAAGCTAATGGCTGAGGACATAAGTAAGACTGTGATAGCCATGATGACCTGTCTGTTTGTTTTTACTGTTCATGTAAAAACTTTTTTCAAAAGAAAAGTATTAAAAAAACATGTACTGCACTGTATACAGAAAGCATGGAAGACATATAAATAATGAATACTGTACTGTACATATTCCCCAGACTGAAAACACAATGTTCTGTAACATTGTTATTGAATCTCGGCTTATTCTCCTGGAGAAACATCGTCCTGCAATCATACCCGTGTACACAGTTGAGTGTCTCTCTCTCTCTCACTGAGCCTCTTTGATTTAACAAACTGCATATCATATGCTATTTGAACTGTTTCTAAACATTTTCCCACTGTATTACGTAAAGAGGAAAGTATCAATTGCTGAGGGGTATATCGAGTGAGGAAAGAGGATGGTAGTAGAAAGCAGAGGAAACCCCAGTGCTGGGCCTCCCGGTCCAAATTTAAATGCATTCTTGGAAAGTATGTAAGACGTGGGGCACCTGGGAGCGGAGGTAGCAGAGGAGATTATGAAGGTTGCCTTACTTATCATGGCATGTTTACAAGAGGAGAGGGAGTCGTTTGGTATTCTGAAGATTGGAGCTCTCTATCACTGACAAGGGACCGGATGGACACCAAAGCACACCTCTGTCAGGGTCTTGATTTACCCAGAAAGTATTGACCAGGAAACACTGGTCAAGAATAGTAATACACACACACACACACACACACACACACACACACACACACACACACACACACACAGCGTTTCAAGGCCTGTTCATAGCTGAAGACTGCTGTTGTTAAGGTTGTTGTTCATTTTCTCACAATGAAAAAGAGACCCGTTCATCAAGCTGTTTAAAGGGATAGTTCACTCTAAAATCACATTTCTGTTATGAACCACATGTTTTTGTATTGAACTGGAACTGTATTGGGCACTTTTACGGTTAAACCATAAACCTTGGTTCAAAATAACGTTTTTTGTACAGTCATAAAACTGTCATAAATTGAACATGCCATGAAAGTGATGACAAAACTTCGTCCCTCCTTCCCACCAC
>NC_137679.1:35596453-35676453 GCF_963989245.1 Nansenia antarctica | reverse complement strand
CAGTGTGTTCACCCGGGCCTGGGTGACCCGTGATTCAACGCTGAGTCATGGAGTGTGAATCGGGATACTAAGTCAGCTGCTGCTTGATGAGATCTCTCTCCCTCTCTCTCCCTCTCTCTCATTAGCATTCGGTTCCCATTCTAGTAAACATAAGCATTTTCAACAGCAGGGGGGTCAGGACTCAGGGGTTGCAATGTGGGCTGAAAGATGCTATTAACTTTTCTCGGTTCGACAGCAAAAAAAAAAAAAACTATACAAAAAATAGCAGATTTTACCAGCCCTAACTTGATCCAGGCACTAGGCAAGCTTCCTCCTCCTTCTTCTCCATTGGCTAAATATTGACTATGCTGGATTGCAGCAGATGGCCTGAGCGGGGAATGTGGGCTGTGGTGGAGTGAGAGTGTACCAGCGACATCTGGTCCCTGTGCCCAGCGGACCTGATTCCTACATCAACCCGCCTCATTAGAACTAGCCTGGGCATTAGGACTGCTCCGCTGCCGGGGTCCGCTGCTCCACCGGTCTGCTCCTCAAATCCCCTAATTTCCAGAGGAGGAGGACGGCGGCAGACCTCTGTGTTACTCTGGTGTTGTGGCAGTGAAGCTCCACAACACCATCAAACTACTTATTTTTCTTCTCTCTCTCTCTCTCTCTCTCTCTCTCTCTCTCTCTCTCTCTCTCTCTCTCTCTCTCTCTCTCTCTTTCTGCCAGGGTCGGTCTGTATAGCTGTCTCACAGGGGGGGTACCACCACCTCCGCCTCACACAGGAAGAGGAATGGCTTATGTCAGTCTTGTGTTAACCTCTCTGAATACAAAATCACCATACAGTTGGCGCTCGATAAGCTTTTAACTAGTGGGAGCTGGTCAGGCCACAGTATAACAAATAATTTGAGGGATAACATAAAATAGGGTAGCAGTGATACTGCCCATTTTCCTTGTTTAAAGTACAGTATACTGTGAGCTGGGTCAAATAGTATTTGTTTTCGTATGGATGTATTTTTTAATACAGTACTACACAACTATCGGAATAGTCCCAAAAGTAGTCGAGGACCCCAAGTATATAAAAAAGGAATCAAAATGAAATACTGCTTTGACCTGGGTCTATTGTGTGCTGGACCATCATGAGAGCATGCATCTATATTGTATCTATATATCTATATTGTATGTTGTTGCTGTATTTTAAAATAATGTATGTAAAGCACTTTGAATAGCCCCTGTTGTATGAAATGTGCTATACAAATAAACGTGCCTTGCCTATGTCAGTGGAGGCTGGTGGTGCAGTGAGCCAATGGAGAAGATGATTCTCTGATTGTCTTAGAGAGTGCCCACTCTGGCTGCTTCTAATGCTACTGGTGATGAGTCTAGGAGGCTCTGGTTTGCTGGCTCACCTACACCCCTCTCTTCAGGTTTAGCAATCACCTACAAGGAACCTATCCACTCCATGGTGAGCTGTTCAGATTTCCACACCACTGGTCTTGGCAATGTGCCATATGGTGATTACCTAACACACACACACACACACACACACACACACACACACACACACACACACACACACACACACACACGCACACACACCTCAACATAGTAAATCTCTAGGACTGTATGCTATCTGGGAAAGCAGTACTTGTTTTGTACAGTATTGTAAAAGCCCTGCCCATTTCAGGCTGATTTGAATTCTGTCCACTAAAGAGCATTGTGCTGTTTTGCATGATATGCCAGTGAGTAACAGTTCCCCTGTCAGTGCAAATGAATCAGCCTCTATGGGAGAGAATCAATAACAATCAGAGGAGGGTTGTTTTATTTATTCCCGACGATAAATACAAATTTACCACGCTGTCACGAAAAAGATGCATGTTTCCGGATTCAATATCCACCATTACTCCAGACTGTATTAGCCTCCTTGCATGCTTGTTTTCTCCGTTCTTGACCTTTAAACCCATAGAGGTTGTACTGTACAGTACTGTTAGTCTGCTGAAGGACACGTCTGGGTTGTATAATGAGCTCCTGTATCTACTGTCATCAGTTTCCTTTGTGCATTAGTCAGGATGTAGTCCCCTCTAAGTGGTGATTTCATGATGACCCACTAGAGAGCCAACACGTGTTAATCTCAATTGCTATATGCATAATGCCCTAATACAATATTCTCTCTTAGCTTATGACAATAACTAGAAAAAGAAGTTCCTGAAGAAGCTTTGTGGGCTTATTTTGGCAGTGGAAAAGGTTTAAAGATAAATAGATAAGCTGGGTAATTGAAAGAAAGTGAGAGAGTCCTCATCAGTATCAAAGGTGATTCCTGATTTCTAATCGGTCATTTCAGACATGGATTAATTTTGAACAGTCTGGCCTCTTTTTAACCCAAAGGCAAGGTTCTTAAAATGTGTCAGATTTCCTTTGGGAGTTGTTACAGGGAATCCTCATTTAAAAATAGAATGTAATACAAGAGAAAATCTCTTTGCCCGAGACTGCTTTATATATTTATATTTCAATGTCGTTGAATATTATGAAAATTGCTTCTAATCCTCATGCCTCCATTCTGAACTTCAGATATTTGCCATTGCATTAAAGATGGAATCCAGTGAATCCTTAAACAATGTGTGTGCCACAGATATTGTGATCAATTATTTTATAATTCTGAGGTTTGTGCATATAAAAGCCAAGCAAACTAAACTGTATTTGCACTCATTAAGTGGGGTTAATTATGTTCAATATAATAATCTCCTGGGGCCTCATTTATAGAAAGTACTTTGGATCAAATTTGATCTTACCCGTGGCGTACGTAGAAAACCATGTCAAAGTAGTGATTTATAAAATGTCAACATGAGTCAATTTGACTGTGGAAACGATCGTAGCTCTACGTCAGTATTGAATTGACGTACGCACATTAGCTACTGGTTATGCGGAGTTATTACAAGCATGTGAGCCACACTCGAAGACATAAATAAAATGAACGCTATTGTTATCAAGAAAATGAGTTTAATTCAAGATTAAAAGGGAACTGATGTTTATGATTGTATTTCAGTCTTCCTTTATGCCATTAGGCTATTGTAAGGTGTAATCATTCTAAATTGAGGCGTGATAAAGGCGAGATTCATTGTGATTCCCCAGGATTCCTCTGTATTTAGCCTTATAAGCCCTGTTATAAGGTTATTTACGATCATATGGTTCCATATCAACATTTTGACATACACAATGGATCTGGATGGGCATACAGAAAATCTTTCAAAAAACACCATAGACTCATTTTCAAAGACGGGAAACTCACCGAGTAATCACTGGGCGTAAATACAAAGCTCATTCACCTGCGTTCAATTTCAAGTATATTTTTTATTTATAGACAAAGTATGTACGACAGACGTACGCAATTTTAAACAAACGCAGCCCGTTTTATAAATAATGCTTACGTCCATTTAGAAAAATGTGCTTACGTGCAAGTTAAAGATGACGTTCAAGTACATTTTTATAAATGAGGCCCCTGATCAAATTGACTCAAATCTGATTACCAAAAACGCAGTGCTAAAACTTTAGAACGAACTGACTTGTTGATCTGTCTTTTTAGCTCAGACATGTATCCATCACAACTTAAAATGACTGACGATATGTACAGTAGAAAAGCACACCCATGACTTCAGTACTTGACATGGAAGCCTATCACATGGCTGTCAACACACTGACGTCGCCAATGGCACTCTACTCAATCCAACAAAGTCCCACGAGCGATACATCAGCATCTGACAGGAGATGAGTCACAAATGTGAGGTCTTAAGGGTTGTGAAAATGTGCCGGGCACTCTCTCTCTCTCTCTCTCTCTCTCTCTCTCTCTCTCTCTCTCTCTCTCTCTCTCTCTCTCTCTCTCTCTCTCTCTCTCTCTCTCTCTCTCTCTCTCTCCAATATTAACATGAAGAAACCCACTCTGATGGAATATTGATAAAAATGCTTTTTGTCCTCCACACATTGCTTGGAGAGTTGACGGCTCGCTGCACTAAATCATAAAGCACACTTGGGTGTTCTTCTTGAGTCGATATCCAGTTCTCTTCTATTCTAAGAGCCGTTCCAGCTCTTCCAAAGGAACGCGCTTCCTCGTCACCAACACTCATGTAAAACCGCATACATCTTGAAAGGTACCTCTTCTGGGATCGTCAATGCTTTTTATGGCCCACTCACATGACCGCATCGTCTTCTTAAACAAGGTCCTCTGATGGCGTTCAAACATGACATCCGTGTGCTGGTTCATCCCTTCCATGAGATAATGTACCGTACCATCTACATCACACCGACCTCAAAAGAATATTTCCCATGCTGAGGTAATACACGATACAAAATATTATTTGAAGCTATCCCAGAGACAGCTGAGTAGAGCAGAGTTGAAACTGCTTGCCAATGTCACAGAGAGCTGGTGACATCTGCCTCCAATATGAATGAGATGTTTTCACCATATGCTGACAGCTAGCTGTAGGAGAGCTTCAGCAGCCTGTACACCACTGAGATGAGATGGAAGCACAGTAGAGCATCTGCAGACAGGCAGGCAGGCAGGCAGGCAGGCAGACAGACAGACAACCCTTCAGTAGGAGGAGAAGGGTTCAGAGGATGGCACGGGCTGTTGTATCATTAGAGTGCTCTTCCTTTGACCATGCATTATAGATCAGGCTGTTGAAATGTTAACTCTACAGCGCTCTGTGTCTCCCACTGATTTAGACATCACCTGAGTGAATCGTCACGCTGACTTGAGCGGACTCCGTCGCCTTCACAGGGTTTCCTCAGCCGTAGTGTAATTTGGTGCGAGGCAGTGATGACAGAACCCCATTGAAACCATGGTAATCTTATACTAATTTCATGTCACAGTATGTTCTTTATATGGCAGTTGCATTAAATATTCATTATGGATGAGTTTATTTATTTATAGAGATTATGTAAAGCTTTAATATATATCTAGACCGAAAGGTTAGCGATGGCTTTTCTCAATATGTATTGCTGAAAAAATAGTTCGGAAAGGCCTACCATATGTTTAACACTTAAACAGAGATGTTTAAACAGACTTTACACTCAAACTTCCAAAATCTAAATCCCAAAATGTTCGATTTTCTTAAGTCTAATGATAATAATAATAATAATAATAATAATAATAATAATAATAATAATACATTAGACTTATATAGCGCTTTTCTAGACACTCAAAGACGCTTTACAAACTGAAAAGATTGAGTAGTAATAATAGAAAGAAACAAAAGGTAAATAGAAGAAAGTATAGGGGCCTAATTGAGGTAGTGCTGGGAACACATGGGAAGGGGAGGGGGAGAGGGTTAACTTGAAGAGGTGGGTTTTGAGGGCCTGTTTAAATGTTGGGAGGGTGTTGGCCTGTCTGATGTGGTTGGTGAGGGCGTTGGAGGGGCAAGGTAGGAGGGGGCCAGATTGTTGATGGCTTTGTAAGTGGTGAGTAGGATTTTGAATTGGATCCTGGATCCAATTGGATCCTAAAGTCTAACTTAGATTGTATTGTTATCATGTCATTATGAGTGTCTTTGCTCCTATCTGTGTCCAAAGTCAAGTGCTTGTGTGTCATACAGTACTCTACCAGCAGCACCAGGTCGATGTGAAGTGTTTGCCTGTGCACTGATTGTCTGCCTGCTTGCCTGGAAGCAGAGACTACCATCCCGGGAGAGAGAGACAGAAAGGGAGATGTGTTTATTTATAGACAATAATGAGCCTAATTGGTAAATTGGTCCAATGATTGATTCAGTATTGAGTGTGGTTCTCTTCTGTCTGGGCTCCAGAGTGAGCGATGTCTTTAAATAGCAGGGATGACAAGGAGGAGAAAGTGGAGCCAAAAGCTAGTCCCAGCGAGCTGTATCCTTCTAACAGTTACTCAAGTCCTCTTCAGAAGGTTCCCCCATGCTCAGTCCACAGTCCCCAATTAGACACAGTCTAACTGTCACTGTAAGGAATTAATGCCTACTTTTTGAGACAGCTCTATTTTCCCTACAGTGTGTTGAATATTAAATATATTTTTGCTGAGATGTCCCCCCCCCCCCCTCCCCACCCTCCAATCCCTGTATTTTCAATCAATGGTGATTCATAAAGGCTTTCAGATCTTCTAGGTGGTGTATCCAACACACAATGACACACTTAACGGCTGATATGACGGTCCTCACATCCCGATAATCAAAAATGCATGTGGTGGTTATTAATAGTCCCTGCATCTAATGATAACATCCTGTGTTCAAGGGGCACATTATTCTGGTATTTCAAAGCTCGCCGGAGACAGCTCTGCAAATGGCACGCCGCTCAGGTTCTACTGCTTGTGTAATTAAATGTGTTCCCCTGCCCTCTTCACCTTCCGTGGCAGCCTCAGTGATGAACTAAATATAGGCCTTAATTCAATAATTGCTATCTATCTGTCAATCTATCCGCTATATATTATTTTCAATTTGGCAGTGTGGTTACAACAAATGGGGGTTAGGTCTCTCCGTGGCACAAAGCCCTCATTACGGGACTTGAGAGGCATAGATAAATTATTACTCACTGCATAACAATATTCCACCTTGCACAGAGGACTTAGCTCAGGGCCCTCTCCGCTTCCTGGCTCCAGGTTTTAAATTCAATTATCCAGTGCCTTGGGTTGCTGCTCGCTGGAAGCGAATCATGGATCTGAGGTAACATTTAATGGATTTGAAATATAATTTGGTTCTAGGTTGGCTCCCTGTGAGACAGGTCACCATTACCCATAACCAAATTAGAGGTAATCAAAGATTCTCCTGAATTCGTTACCCAGACACAGGCACATGCACTTTAAGCGTTCCTGTGAATTCCATTTATTTTCCATTTAAGAGGCATTAAAGGGCACATCATGAAAAAAACTGGACAATCCATAAAAATAATAACATAGATTGCATTCAATGATATATAGCTACAGTACATATTCTGGCACCCGCTAAATGTAGTTTATGTATTCTAATCAGCGGACAATCTGTCATAGTTTGCAAGCTTGAAAGGAAGCTACATACAATACAGAAATCTAAACAAAGAGAATAACCTGCGTCTCTCGTGACAGACACTCAAAATCCATTTTACATATACTTTTACTGACAGAGATATTTAACCTTATTCTTATTTTAAACCAAAAAATACTTCAAGTAGGCTACTACTGTGATATGGCTGTACACAGCTATGGGCGAGGCTCTGCTCACCATAATGCATGCGACCAAGCTGAAGTGACATAGTAAACAGCCTACAGGACAAGGTCCCTTTTCATCTAATTGCAGTTTTTAGGTTATTGCTTGGCCTTTGTCCTCCCAAGCAGCCAAGTTTTTTCAGGGAGACTAGTCTCCTTCCTTCCAGGCACCTGTTATTAATTCTCCTCTGTTTAATCTGGGACCTGGGAGGTATCTGCTGAGCTTCAGGCCGGCAGAGGATGACAAATGAATTGCCCGGTTGGAAAAATTGACTCAAATTCATTCTCTGCTGGAATTCTTGTTGCACATCCATGAGATGCATTGTTCTTCCTCTGGAATAATGGATGATACGGTGCAGGGAAGCGCAGTGCAGAATGTCAATAAATAGTTAATGTTGTGAAAAGGCACTTGTTACTGTGGCTGTAGTGTTGGTATAGGAGTAATACCATACCTGGGCAGTGAGGATACGTTATGGAGGAAAGACAAAGGGAGAAAAAAAACAATAAAAAAAAGACTACTTAAAACAAACTTTCAGGTAAAACATTCTTTCTTTGCTGCTTCACATCTGAGAATGAATTGATAAAGACGGGAGACATGGAGAGAAACATGAGATCATTTATAAAACTGACATGGTGCTCTTTTAAGGCACTTTTTAAAGCCCTCCTTTGCATATAAAGTGGTTTCATTATAATCAGTTTTAAAATCCTTTCATCTTGCTCTCTGTCCTCCGACAGTGAAGCTACCTACCTAGAAATGTCACTGTTGCTGCCTCACATACAAATACTATGCTTCAACCTCTCCATTGCTATGCATTATGGGTACAAGACACAGGAAACCTATGCTATCCACTGAAGATATCCACAGAAGGATTGTGTTTCAGTGGAATCAATTGACAGTGAATTTGGTTGGAATTTCATTCTTTGTATGTCTTGTGTGCCCCACTGTGACAAGAACAGTTGTCTGTTTAGCCTAATGGTTGAGTCCAGGTTGTGTTTGATACCATTCCTCATCCTGTTCCATGCATTACGATGAGCCTGTCCTCCGATGTCTACCTCCACCAGCCTCCCCTGGTTCAGTCCAGATATTTGATATGAGTGTTAAGGGAGTAGTTTGTAACATGCTTTATGTTGTCATTCTATTGGTATTATTCTATTCCATTTGCTTGATGATAAATAATATCCTGGTGAAAGAGGCATTTTGACCTCAATAAGACTTCCGTTAGAAATAAAGGATAATGCCTTTCATGATGAATTTAAGTCACATTCCCCCCAAACGTGGTTCACGAGTTTTCTTGGATACAAAAGTATTTACTGGTAGTTGCATCACTTGGGGAAAAGGTAACAGTGTGCTCAATCTTTGACTGGTTTCTCTTTCAAGTGTTTGAGAGAGGAGGGCATGTTTTTCTTGTCAACTGGCATTTGATATGGAGCAGAAAGCAGGTCACCTTGTCCTGTCAGACAGGGTGACGGGGGTGGTTTCATGTCTTAGAACTGTCCCCGCATTGGGCCGTGGCTTTAGACAGCGACAGCCCAGTTGGATATGGCCTTGGTTGTTACAGTATATGCTAAATATACCTTGCTTACAGTATATCTTTCCAGCTAGCTTTGTGTTCAAATAAATGTTACCTTGCTGTTGAATACATATCCACATGCAAACCATGAATAAAATGATGACCATTTAAATGCATAAAAACAGGGACAATATATTCCAAATCCCTTACAGATTTGTTCTCTTAACATCCCCTTCTCCAGGGACGGCTTCAATACTTTCCCATCTGACAGCTCGCTAATGGACTGTCGTCCTATCTCCAAGACAGCGGTGGGATCTGATAAAACAATGCCAACCGATTTGAAATATTTTGACTAGATTTCAAAGACTTCAATTCTCACTCTAATTCTGTGTTGCTTTGAATGTTTTCTAACCAGGCTTAGAGGGAGTGTAGGAGAGATACTATGGGCCTGCTTTATGACACACAGAACGAGCTTAGCCTGCCACAAAGAAGGTCGGTTTACTCTTAAAATGTAATGGTGGCATTACTATTGATCGTCATCGTCAGTATTACCATGTTCAGAGTATCATGTCCCCAAGGTTATACGTATGGTGATTTACTGTGGGTGTGTATTTCAGAAAATACAATTGTAACCTACAGTATGGTCGGTCTGTCTCCAACCTCGCTCAATGTGATCTTGACAGAATCGAACAAGAGCCCTTTGAGGTGACATTCTGAAGCCGAGAGAGTGCGTCATTGAGTGTGAGACCGGGCAGATATTCTTTGACACTGAGAATCTAATGGTCTCTGCTGTCTACAACATGAGCCTTTCCAGCCCTCTGACATAGCCTGAGCTTCTCGATGCATAAATCAACGTTGTATCCCTCATCGCAGAAAACTAATACCATTAACAGGGTTCCTGAAGCTCAGGGAACAAAACTGTGAATTAATTGCATTTTTTTAATGAGCCGACATGTTAAGTCACTTTGAGAGTCTGGCTCAAACAAGATAATGTTTCCCTAATAGAGAGGAGTTTGACTCCCCCCCACCGTAATGAGACTAAAGGTCTGGGAAAGTCATTTAACGAGCTATATCCGAGAGGACAAATATTTGATTGAATGACGGGGCAAGGTAATAGAGGAAGAAATAAACAAATAACATGCAGGAATGCTGATGCAGTGTGGGCTTTGGTGAAGACAACTTCAAAGACTTTCGGTCCGTGTTCCAGAGAACCAGCCCACGGTCTGGTGGTACAGGGGCAGGCGGAGCAAAGAGCACTAACTGTAGGCTTCACAGGCAGCGCTGCTCTGAGGGGCTGGTGGGCAGGTGGGTGAGTAAGCTCTGTGTGGCCGGCTGTCCTCAAGCTAGCGTTCACTGTGGGAGGGCTGAGGACAGTACTAAGGTTGACGAGAACTATGGATTAAAATGTAGCGAAACAAAAACACTGACACTGACTGTAAGTTTCTTGGCCTTTGTGTGGTTTACAACGTGTTGATATAAAACAGAGTATGTGTGTGTGTGTGTGTGTGTGTGTGTGTGTGTGTGTGTGTGTGTGTGTGTGTGTGTGTGTGTGTGTGTGTGTGTGTGTGTGTGTGTGTGATAGTGTACTGGCGCCCGAGGGCCTTGTGGTGGCAGAACATCCTTCTTGTTCTAGGAAACCATAGGCAACATTGACAGGTAGGTAGATATGCAGGTAGTGTAGGAGACTTTACAGGGATTGGGTGCTCTTACAGGGTACATCTGTGTGTATGTGTGTGTACCGGTGAGTTGTCGATCAATGCTTCCCATAATGCATTTTGTGATTCTGAGAGGGGGCATTGTCTCCATGTAATTGACAAGCTGATGAAAGCATCTGGGGCCAGGCCCTTTTGAGTGACATATTTGAGATGTGGTAGCTTCTAATCCACTGAGCTGCCAATGGAACATGGCCTTGTGGAGCCTTCGGTTCAGCCGCCGCTACATCTCCCCTTTGAAGAATGACTTGAGGCTGCCTAAGCTTCTGAAACCTTTAATACAGTTTGAGAAGCCGGGCAGATTGAAGCAATTTTTCCTAGACTTGTATTGTTTTATGAGGTCACGGTCAGTCCTTGGCTTAGATTTCTCACCGTAGCTTTTGTTGTTGAAGCATCAGAGCGGCAAACAGCCATAAACCACAGCCATATTTTCAAAACCATGCTATATGTAATATGAATAAATGAAAGGGTTATTTCTCTGTGACTATCCTATAGTTTGTCCATTCAGAGATTGAATTATTAATAATAATTATTAATTGTGTCTGTGGAAAATGGAAAGGGTCTGAATAAATGTAAATGCAATACTGTAGCACTTTCAACATATTTATATGTATTAAAAGCGCTTTATAAAGTTGTTATATTAATAACTAATCATTAACTAATTTCATTATTAATACATGTTAATATACAGTATGACTTGTAAATCCCTCCTTTGAAATCGATCTGGCAAAAATAATTCTAGCGGGCAAAAAATGTCTGGTTTTCACAAAGATGTCATCGCAGCACATTAATGTTTTATGATATATATCTTATTGTCTGTCCTCATCAAAAATGTCCACAAAGGAGACCCTCTGACTGCAGATTTATTGATTTGAAAAGATTACCTTTCATTTAAAACCTTATGAAGATGCTACTCTGTCACCGGGCATCGATCCCTGAATACAAACAAGGCACAGCACTCCCAACCAATTCCATTTCAACATTCAGTCTAGACTGTGCCCTCCAAACCCCCCTCCCCTTTATGAGTCAGTGTATCCGCCCCACCCTGTGGAAGTGGATGGATGGAGGGATGGAGGGATGGAGGGATGGAGGGATATCTGGGGGCGGCAATAGCAGGATTATGTGGAGGTCTGGCTGGTTCCCGTCTGAGCTGTGGGAGTCTGATCCCGATAAATCTCCGCCGACTGTGAGGCAGCACGGACACGTTTTGTAGCGACAAGCTCATGGTATGAGTCCCAATTAATGTTGGGAAGCCGTCGCCGCCGCTGCTCAGAGTATTGAGATGGGAAGTAGAGCAGGCAGCACATCAGCCCCGCCCGTCTCTTCTTTGAGGCAAGCCAACGACGCAAACTTCTCCCACTCTGACAGAAACTTCTCTTAACAATTCTCTGTGTGTGTTGATATGCCATGACGCCATCTCAGGCGAATCGAAGAACCCATCACAAATGCAATAAACAAGCTATGGGGGTGTGTGTAGTGTAATGGGCTATAGACGTGGTAGGGCTCAGTTCACACCCCTGTGGTGCCCCTGCCCGTTCCATTATCATCTCCTGACCTTTTATGTAATTGATTTAGTATAATAACATAACATAGAAATCATACGCTACAATATCCATCCAATACATTTCACTCTCTCTAATCCTCTCTCACATGGCACAGAAACCATACACAGGCTACATTAGACTGTCAAGCATGAAATTAGTTATCTAAGTAATTCATGGCACACTGTGTCTCGGCTTGGCTTCGCGTAACCAAAACCATTGATAGAAAATGTTAATAAAACTAGCGGAGCACAGACATCCTGGTACTTCCTGGGCATTGACTAAGTCCTCCAAAGGGTTGAGGACAGTGTCATTGTGTATATAGTGACTATGTGTAATTCAATCTGACAGTAGTACCGTGAGTATGTGAGTTATTGAATAGAGAGTATTCTACTGATCGTTTTTAGCTCAGTATTTAAATGTATGTCAATCATATCCACAAAGATTACTTTTATTGGGGGCTTCATACATACATTGATGCCTTTTACATCTTGAAAAAGCACCTTGAAATAGAACACAATTCACAAAAAGAAATTTCTTGCTCAAACAAGTGAAATTTCTCCAGGGGAAAAACAATAATTGCCTTGATGTCTTCAAACGAATGCAAGCTTTGCTGAAATGTCTCTGCTATTCTGTGTTGTGCACAGGGACGTACTTTGCATTTCTATTATGCTGTTTTCTGTGAACAAGCAACCTTGTGGAACTTGACCTCAAAAGTTTGTTGTGTGAAATCGACGTATTTTAGGTTTCTTTGGGAATCAACATTCAGTTTTGTACCGTTCTTTTCTCATCACTTCGACTTACTGTTTACTTGGTGGTCTAGTGGATAGTGAGTTGGACGTGATCGGAAGGTTGTGAGTTCAAATCCCGGCTGAAACGCCACCACTAGTGAACCCTTGAATAAGGCACTTAGCCCTCAGTTACTCCATGGGGAATGTCCCTGTAATTAGTAATTCGTAATTGTAAAATCGCATGTATGTTAACTATCAGGTAACATCTGGGTTAGGGTTAGACGCACTGAAAATATGGGCCAATTCTTTTATCGACAGGTATCTTAACCACAAGACGTCCTACTGTAAATGACGAATAGTGTTGTTGGGTAAATACAAATGTTTAGTCTTACTGTCCCGCACCCCTACTGAGGTTTTGTCTCTCTGAGGGACGTTGGTCCAAGGTGAGCTTAAGCAATGATTAGTGCAAGGGTTTCGAGCAAAGGCAGGGGTAATCCTCTCTACGGGGGCTCTCCTTGTTCTCTCTCTCATTGGTATGGTGGTATAGTGAACTAAATAGTTTGGGACGATAGATAAATGAAGTTTGCTCTTACCTGTTGGAGGCACACATGAGGGAGGGAGGGAGGGAGAGAGAGAGAGAGAGAAAGAGAGAGAGAGAGTTTTGTTAGTTTCTTCAATATTTTCATTCATTATGATTTTCATACAGTCATTTCAAGGACATGGCACAGTAATAGATGTACTGTTGTGTTGAGCGGTCCAGCATGTATTTTTCAAAATGAAAGACATGCATTTTTGATAGACACAAGAAGACAGGAGACCTTCCCTGCTCTTCTCATGGACGTCATTGGCATTGGGAACAGGGCTACTCTGGCAGAATGTACAACTGAGAACTCTCCTGAGTGCATTCAGGAGAGAAAACAACCCCTGCAGACTTTCCCCTAAAAGCAGTTTTTCCCCCCACAAGCCCTAATTAATGCTACACAACTGCCCTCCAGCATGCGGCCGGCCCACTTCTCCTCAATGCTCCCGCCCACGGGCGTCAGCCCCAGGGTGTGTGTGTGTGTGTGTGTGTGTGTGTGTGTGTGTGTGTGTGTGTGTGTGTGTGTGTGTGTCTGTGTGTGTGTGTGTGTGTGTGTGCGCGCTGGGCATCAGCCCTGAGCCCGCCTCCTCCTCCTTTGCGGCCAGTCAGCTGCTGCTGCGCTCCCTCAACCAAGGCCTTGCTGGAGGCAAGAAACCCACCAATCAATACAGGAGCGAGGGAACAGCAGTGAGGGGGAGGTGAGGATTTCCAGCCGAGTTTAGAGAAAATAGGAATGGTTTAGAGATCTGTGTTAGTGTAAATCCACCAATACAGTTTGTTAAGTACTGCAGATAATAGTCAATCATATTCACACTAGTGAAAAAACTGATTTCGCATAGATATTTCAATAGGAAAGAGATTAGATTCAGTCAATGTTTTGATGTTTAATCCCAGGAGAATTCACATTATGCCATTATAAAACAGCGACCGGTTCTAGTCCCACTCTTTTTTATTCTCCAAAGCCTCTTCTATTGAAATACCATGCTGGTGCATTAATTAATTGAAACATTAATATTGCATAAAACATTACGGAAATCATATGTCATTAACTGAGTCGTCCACCTTTGCAATTAATCTACACGGAGTAAAGCTTGGCCTGCTTTAATGTGAAAGAGCACTCGTCAGGGGTTGCATTTTATAATGTGTACCTTCCACCCCATAGTAATGGAATTGAGACATTCCTGAGGGCATTCACTTTTCTATTCAAACACTAATTATTATAAGTGTTCAGTCAAATTCATAGTGGGTGGGGAAATCTATCTACTATTAGATTGTGTTAAACTCCCTTATTTAACACAACACATCTGATACACGGTTAATGTACTGTACCTCCATTACTGCTAGACATGATGATCTGTGAGAAAAAAAAGACTGATAATCTATCCATCTTAATTACTCTCACATAATAGAGAAATATCATTCTAATTTTTGTATTTTGAATTCATAGAGCGTAGTCATAACTGCTGCTCATCCTTTGAGCAAATGTATAATCGCATGATGAGATAAGCCTTGTCTGATTAATGGCCCTGATCAAATCGGTGTATTGTGAACAAACCAAGGTACAGTACCTTAAGTGCATCACCCAGTGTTCGTCGTACATGTACACGTACACCTCTCTATGGGAAGACATGGGTAAGTAGATTATTTCGTTCAGCACAGCACAGCACAGGCCCTGGAGGTCGCTGACTAACATCTCATTGTGGTGTTATATTATTGAATAAACAAGAATAAAGAATGGAAATGTAGAACACGCCTTGCTGACGCAGGAAGCAACCTTGAGGAGCACTGCACTGTGCCACAATAATGAGCAACAGGAACATGGAAAAAGATGTGAGGAATGAACAGATAAGCCTTCGTTTCTACTTCTACCGGTTAATGTGAAACCAAACTGAGGCTGAAATCGAAGAAGTGAACTGATGTTTGTTATATTTTTCTCATCATTGAACAAAATGTTTATATATATATTTTTTTATGATACCCATAGTTATATCTTTGTCCCTCTTCATGTCAAATTTCACTCTCTCTAATCCTCTCTCACATGGCACAGAGACCATAGAGAAAAAGAGAACATTGTAGGCTAACATTATCTCAACCTGGAAAACGATGCAATTAAAATTGTGATTTAAATCTGAAATGAGAGTAGTAGTACTATATGGTGGAATAAGTTGACAGCTCTCTGAAGTGTTCTCTTTATTAGAGAGCTTTACAGTCGGTTCCTTCCTGCCATAACTAAACTCCATTAAACACAGTGGGGTTTAGTTAGTCCATGACAATTCCATCGGGTGTGGAAGACAGCAAACGCTGCAGCTCGTTATGTGACTACGCATCCGAATCCCAATCTTCCACAATCGGCCGAAGAATAATTAGGTGTCATATTACAGGAGTGTCACATCTTATCAGAGAGCGAAGAAAACCTGATTGGCATCAATTGCGTCAGTGGGGTGGGGGGAAGTAATGAACAGAAATATGCTTTTTGGTGCTTTCTAAATGGAAGTCACATACCGTGACTGGATCGCCTGTGAGGAAGCGTGCCCATGCAGAACGACTCACCAATTACCTCAAACCATAGCCAGATTGTTCCCCCCCCTGCAATGGACACCAAAACATAGTTTCACCGCCCCTGTTGAGCATCATTGCGCATCGCTTATTCAACATTTCCATCTAACATCCTGCTCATTAAAATGTAGGCCTAAACAGGTCAGTGACGGAGATCCCTCTCCCAACAGATGACTGCCCTGCACCCTTGGCCAGCCACTCTTGTTTAGAGGGAAAGAAAGGGGAACACTTGTTATGATGACCCCCCAATGACCCTACACTTTAGTGTGGTTGTTTTTCCCCAAGCCCTAATATAACCAGCTTCACGCTGCCGTTACACAGTAGCTTCTTCCCTCACGAGCTGGCAATCAGCCTCGATCTTAGACCCTCTGAATTGCAACCGTCTGAACATGACCGGCCACCTGAAACAAACAACGCTTTACAGCGCTTTACAACGCTTTACAACGCTTCACGGTGACCCTCTGAAACAGCACAGAATATCAATTGAGGAGAGAGTTTTGTGGTCCTCAGTTGGTAGAGGATGGCGCTAGCTGCAACTGTACACAGCACTCGAGTTGAGGGTGGATGGCATCCCCCCCTGAAATAAAAACAGTCAAAATCATCCCCCTTCTAAAACTGCCATCCCCCCTTTCCACCCCTTATGTCATTTTGATCAATGAACGTGGTATTACTGCTATTTCAACATTTAGTTTTGCGCATAATATACTGTGGGTGAGGGGGGCACGCACACATGCAATGACATTTTTACCAAGTCACTGACACTGAAGTCACTGATACTGTGGGGATGCTAAAATTGTCCCCATATGATAAAATCCACCATCCCCCCTGATTTTCTTTTACAACTTGAGTACTGACCGTACATCATAATAACGTATGCACTCACTGTACTGTAAGTCGCTTTGGATAAAAGTGTGAGCTGAATGGCATAAATTAACTAACCAATTCATCTCAGTTACACTAAGATACACTTACTCCAACACAACAGTGTTTTTGAACTATACTGTATCATCTACATACATCTACTAATGGCCATTTCTATTTGAAGCAGTGTCTTCAGCACTATATTGTTGCTCTGCACGCAGGCAGGCACACACACCCACTCTCTCTCACACACGCACACACACACACACACACACACACACACACACACACACACACACACACACATACACACACACACGCAATCACACAAGCACGCACTCACACACACACACCCTCTGACATACATACATACACACACATGCACACACACACACACACACACACACACACACACACTCACACACACACACACACACACACACACACACACATACACACATACACACACGTCCACGCACACACACACACACTCTCACACACACTCTCTCCTTCTCGCTCGCTGATGCATGCGTGTGTAGATGTCATGGCTACACAGACTAATATAAACACGCCAAGCCCAAGCACGCACGCACACACACACGCATGCAGGCACACGCACACGCACCAGCACACACACACTCTCTCCCCTCTCTCTCTCATGGAAATACATGTTACAGAGGACAGCTTTAAAACTCTTCTGTCCACGCATACAGTAATGGTCACCAGAATGTTGTGTGGCATACAAAACCCTATAAGTAAGTGGGAGGAATAATCATTGCTTTGATATCAATCAGACAATCACGCAGCGATGTCATTATGTAATACATGAGATTATTAATGTAAACATGCTCTTTCATCATCATCAAGATACACTCGGCCTCTAAACAGCCAATATTCCTTTTGTGCCAAATGTTCCCTATTTAATGCTGCTCCCTGTTTTGCAATGCCATAGTTATGTACTGGTATCAAACACGTACGACACACACCGCCTTTGAGCACAAGGCTGTCAGAGTGAGCGGTTACTCTCCTCCTACTAAGTCAGATGGGCAACAAACATGTGAGAGCAAACAAGTTTATGGTGTATCTGTACGCATAGAGGATTCAGAATTAAAGCCTGATTATTATTTCACTATTCCGCTAAGCTGAGAGCTTCACATTAATACTGAATTAAAAAGTAATTCACACATTTCAATGCCTAAATAATATTCTCAGCCATCTTAAGCCACTTTATTATTTGCATTTAATGGAGCATGACTCATTGAAAATATGAAATAACTATTTGGTTTAATTACACAAAGTCATTGAGGACAATGAATCTTGCTAATGCACTTTAACGCAAGCCCTTTGGACAGACGCAGGACAGCACAGCACAGCACAAACTGGCGTTTTGCATAACCAGTAGAGAAAACAACTGCTGTTATATACAGTATACTGTATGCTACTTAATATTCTACTTTCTACTGAGTCTTCTATTAGCCTGCAGAGATTTAGCAGTGTTCAATTTCTAAGTGTGCATTTCAGTGATAGAGCTATCACTGAGGAACGGATCGCTGAAAGGTTGTTGTCAAAGGACAGTTTGAGTTCCCTCTACTATATATTATATCGCCTCAGAGATGTTATTTCTTCATTATGATAGCTCTGTATCAGGTGTGAACAGCCCAGCAAGGTGCCTGACAGCTGAAGCAGAAAGGAAGGGTCTCAGACGGCCGTGGATGAGTGGGTGTCAAGACCCCTCTTCTCTGTGGCTCCACCCACCACTGCAGTGTTGCAGAGAGAGAGAAAAAGGTAAATCACACTGGCATATGTCCTAGCCTTCACTCACACATCACCGATACACTCTCGGGGGGGGGGGGGAGAAGGGGCCATGGTGCCGATGTCTTTGTTCAGCTGCGTTGAGTTGAAGGTAAACTATGATTAAGATGGGAAATCGCAGGTTGCTCACAAGGACGTGTTCATTCAGGTCTGTGAAGGTCTGTTTACTGCTGTGTGCGCTGGCAACAGACGTGACCCTGACCGAAAACCTTCAGAATATTGTTTGCTATTATTGTCAGCTGTATCGAGGCATTGAACCAGTAACTTGACAACAGGAAATTGGGTGCTTTCACCTCTATGCTGTCCAGTAGCTTCTGTTAGCCGAGCTAAGGTAACAAAAAAATAACACTTATATTTATACTTATACAGTATATTACTCCGTAGCATCAGCTGCATTCCCTACTCTGTGACACATTTCCTTTACATCTGAAGCCCCTAAATGTCAGCCTCAACCAGATATACCCCCCGCCCCCCCCCCCCCCTCCCTTTGACATCTAACATGATTGCACATTATTATTGCATTATTTATTACTCTTAGTGTTGATTGTTGTTGACTGTTGTTGTTGAGCGAGGAGCAAGAACCCAAAGCATTTCACTATGTCAATTATGGCTGTACGTGACAAATACGATTTGATTTGATTTGACATATATAGCCAGCGTACATGTAAAACACTGATACTCCCCACTGTGAGTATCACTCTTGTCAATCTGTTATCTTACAGTGCCTACACTATCTGCACCAGTGAACCTGCCTCAGCTGTGTGTTTGGACTAATAGCCAGGTTCTATCTGTTCACCCATTACATAGACCACATCACAGCATGTTGTGATGGTGATGGTGACATATGAGAGATCAGATTGCCGAGCGTGAAGACATTTCCGCCAGTGCACAAGGCAAAACATTTCATGGCAGCGTGGTGAAATGAATGGCTTTGCTCACACTTTTATTTATTTTTATTTGAAATGAAGTCTGTCATAAAAATCAACATGGTCTCTGGCTGTGTCTCGTAAACCAACCCCCACAGTGACTGCAGGCTTTTGACAGAAATGCCCAATCAAGATGGCAAGGGGGTCAGCTTATATAAGCCGCGGGAGAAGCGTGAGTTATGACTCGGCTCAGAGTGTTATTTTAATGGGGCTCCGAGCAACCGCTGTAAAATCACTTGGTGCTCTTTTGGCACTGTTAACAGGCACCATTCACATGTGTCTGTGTGTGTGTCTGTGTGTGTGTGTGTGTGTGTATCTTTCAGATGATATAAACCTCTGTATGAGGTACTGTATATGGTGTTAGGGGGCGGGGGGATTTCAGCTTTATAGTGGCCTGCCAAAGATACAGAGAGTTGTTGGGTGCTGCAGCTAGCTAATGACCCGAGGGCGTAATGTTAAAAGAGACAGACATTGTTTGAGACAGACTTCATCATTTTGCCTAAGGTTTACTTAAGTTTGCAGGGATGCTACATTTAGTCATTTACTGGAATTTACCATTAATAAGATGATTCTCTGATGACACACTAACTCTCTTTTGCTAGCAAACATAACATTGATGCCTATCTCCAAAAATGATGAGAACCTCCAGTTTTGTTTACATTCTGCAGTTTGTGACAGATGGATATTCAAAGCGTAATGATGTATAATCAATTAAATATTTGGTGCTTTATAGTGACTCCTACAGTATGTCTCTACATGGGACTTATGAAGGATATAAGGTATGCCTTGTTCAATGTTTTTCCATAATTCCAATGGGGATTTTCATCTCATTAACCTTAGGGTCCCCGAGAGAGACTGGGAACAATGTATACCTATGTAAAAACTATTCAGTTGTTTTTCCATGAGAGAAAAGGGTTTGATAAATCTGCACCGGTCCCCCGCCTCATCTCACACCCACAATATGCTCGTATGAATTATGCGTGACACCTCTCCCTATCTCTTTAATTTCTCTCCAGATGGCACATTGCCTGTTATTTCGCTTGAAAATATGAACCTGACACATACACTTTGCTTTGGAGTTGAGCAGAACAAGAAGTGAACAGTTGAATTGTTCTATTATGTGGGGGACTATTGTAATGGGCATATTCTAACCCACACACGAAATGTTCCACACAGGTTAAACTGCATAGCCCTCTGTTCTGGATTCACAACAAAAAATGTTACCAGGCAGTATTCAGGCCCACATTAGAGGGAGGGCTCAGTATTCATAGGAGGAAAAAGCATTGTCTTCATCATGAGATAATGTGCTGTATGATTATTCCGCCCAGGACTAAATCCAGTTTGGAAATGGATTTGTCATTGTGACCACCGTACATTGATTCTCCTCTAGACATCTCATTCCATCATTGCACCGCTTGCTGTGAATCTGCTATTAGATAAACACACCTCACAAGCTAGACCACAGGGTTACATGCACGCACACACACACACACCACACTCGCACGCAGGGCCGGCCGCTGACATAAACAGTCTATGCGGTTGCTTAGGGCCACAACCGCTAGAGGGGGCCACACTTTTCCTGTCGAATTTACCCGTCAATGAAAAAGTCAGATAGCACCCAACCCCCCTCCCCATCACCGAAATACCCGCCAATCAAAAACTGCGCCAACAACCCCCACCCCACCCCACGTCGACGATATGTATTCCTAAAGGAATCTAGGATCCGATATGACTGATTGTCTGTCACACAGGGACGAAGCAAAGCATTGTCAATCATTATAAACCGTGAAATGTCTTCTGGAGTCAGATATAACGTAACGTTAAGTTGGTGTAAGTGGGTCATGTGACCACTTGTGTTGAGTTATTATCTATCCTTCAGTGTATTTTTATTTTCATATTCTATACACACACACACACACACTGCACAGTATGCATTTGTCATTTCACTATTGTTGCAGAAAGCAGATTTCCAAGTTGTAGGCATCAGTGAAATGTAGCGAAGGCATAGAAGGAGTGGGAGGAGAATATAAACGTACGGCTCAATGAACTCAATGGCTCTTCATAGGCGCCTGACTGAGAGGGCGGGCCCCCCTTGTCATTCCACAGCACATGCAAATTGATTAACAAGTAATAGCTGGCAAACCAGGAAATCATGGGAGATCATTGAGACAGTAATAAAGTCAATACCCATATACACAAGCTCCTATTAGTCTAAGCATGGCTAGTAATCTGAAGTAATTTCCCAAATGTAGCGTCCTATTGTGTTCATCGCTGAGGGAAGCAAATGGGGTTCATTGATACAGGCTGTGCGTGAAGCCCTATGATCCCACAGCGGAGAGGTGTGACTCCATTAACATCGGGCTCTCACTGGGCTCTCTCTGTCTCACACGCACACGCGCACGCGCACACGCACACGCACACGCACACGCACACGCACACACACACACACACACACACGCACACACACTCTCTCTCTGTCTCTCTCTCTCTCTCACACACACACACACACACACACTCAACCGCACTCTCTCTCTCTCTCTCTCTCTCATCTCTCTCTCTCACATGCTCTCTCTCTCTCTCTCACGCTCTCTCCCTCTCTGTCTCTCGCTCTTTGTGGGACTCTGTTCTCTGTGTCTTAGCGTGGCATCACAAGGGAGCTCTCTCATGGCCTACTTCAAACAGCCTGCGTGCAGATAAAGTAGAAAGTATGAGACAAGAGGATAAAATGCTGCACAGGCCATTTAAGGCCTATCTACAAGATTCAGTGATGCTCCGGTTAATCAGATAAAACTGTATTACACCAGGTCTGGCTGATATGGTACCCTGGTGTCATCAATGCTCCCTGGATATTTATTCACTGTTCAGTAGCATTCATCTAGGTTCATTGACTAAGTAATAACATATAATAAAATTAAGCGAACCATGGATTAATGGAAACCAAACAGTGTATTCCACAGAGTTATTTAATGCAAAATGAATCATTATGTAGTAAAGCTCCTATCAAGCTATCAATAACCCCCCCCACAGTAATAATGCTGACGGGACGTTCATTTGTACCGTGCTTAGTCAGCCGGTCTAGAAAATAATTTCTTTACTAAATTAATATGACATTTTAATTTAATTAGTGTGTATATGTGATTGGGTAAAATCAGGCAAGCGTAGCTTTTTTGAATTATCTTCATGTGCCAGATTTGCAAATAAAGACTTCTTGGGATTGCTAGAGAGGCTAATGATCGAGACTGACAACCTGTGGACAATCTCACATACTGTGCTGCTGAATGCTCGTCTACACTGGCCAGATTACACAAAGATGGATGAACTAGAATTAAGAGTTATAGTCCATTACTGTGCTGCATAACATTATCAAAGTTATTCTATTCCCCCGCTTTTAATAATCATGAGGGATTTGGGCATAAACTCCTAATAAATGTGTTCAAAGCAGGCCAGTTATTCACCCTGTGGCCAGTTATTCAGCCTGTGGTCAGGACATAATATCTGATGAGGAGAGAGTCTCCACTGAGGGTGCACACTGGTAAAAAAAGGAGAGAAAAAAGAAAAGAAAAATAAGTTGCTAGGAGTCTTGGGTAATTTGATTAATGGCTAACCCCTTTTGCTCAGCTCCCAATCTCCCATGAGTGTGTGTGTGTGTGTGTGTGTGTGTGTGTGTGTGTGTGTATGTGTGTGTGTGTGTGTGTGTGTGTGTGTGTGTGTGCTTGCGCATGTGTGTCTGTGTGTGCGCTTGCGGGTGTGTCGTCTCATAGCTACCTCCTCTGAGTGTTTAGAGAATGTGGTGGCTGTTGGGCTGATATTTACATTAGCATACTAACAAGCACAATTACCATGTCTATCTTATCCCCCCCCCCCCCCCTGTTCTCCCCCACCCCACCGTTCTCCCCCCACATGTGGACAGTCGAGAGTGGCGGTGAGACATGCGTTCCTGGAGAAGCGGTGTAATGAATTGCGTTCCACATATGGCACATTGATAAACGCAACTTCGTCCCATTAATCAGTGGCGGTGGGAGATGGAAGCGTATTAGGTGCGTCAGTGTGACTGACAGGCTCATTTATTGCGAGGAACAGCTTTTCATGGGATGAAAAGGGGCTTTGCTTCCATTGCCTAATTAAAGGTGGATATTGAGAAGGGCCTGGGGGGGCGGAGGGGGGAGCGGTATGAGGGTCAGGGAGGAAAAGGAGGATTCGGTTGCAGGTGTGTGTGGTGTGTGTGCGTGTGTGTGTGTGGTGTGTGTGTGTGTGTGTGTGGGCTGCAGCCTGTCAGGAGAGCTAAGTGTCTCTCTATAGTCTGTCCAGAAACCCTGCCAGTGTTCAGTGGCTGGGCGGCCGCTGCTGGCTGGGGCTGACAGTGGCTCTGCAAATATCAAATATACAAACACGATGTCGATCGACAAATGTCCATGTGAGATATGCCTATTTATCAAGCACACTATTTATCCAAGGGTTTTTACAGTAGTGAGGTATTCCTTTGCATCCCTGCCGCTGATTTGACTGATGTAAATCTCTGCATCGCCCACGAGTCGGGCGTGGTCTCTGAGGTTCCGTGCCTCTACTTCCCTCTAAGATCAATAGCATGGTTGAAACAACACTGGACGTCGGCTTTGCCTTCAAGTCTCAAAATAATGGCTTATCCCCCCCCCCCCCCCGCCTGCCTACCTTCCCTGTAATTTTTATCTGAGGGCAATCTTCTATTCCATTAACATGGCCTTACACATTGCATTTGCTCACATTACATTTATGCGCCAAGTCGTGCTTCTGCTTGAATGGCAGAATAATCCAATCAGGAGTGTACGCTGGCGCAGTCTGAAGACATCTGACCTCTATTGAGGATATTGAGGATAGCATAACTGCTCTTATTTCAAACAACAAAACAACAGGCTTCTCTTGCTTAGCGTATGTGCTTAATGGACAGTATGTATGCTTTGAAATACATGCTAAGAGGGTTTGATTGTTAAACATTTGGGTTTGCATTTGGTAGAATAGTTATCTCACGGAGCTGGTGAACAATCTGAATAGTATGATGATGGATAACTATGAATTAAGTGTTTTGTGGTATATTTTGATTGATTGATTGATTGAAAACTTTATTAGAAGATTTGCAGAAGTAGGTACATGAAAGTACATATTACATACAAGGTCAACTAACAGGATAAAAACCCAAGAAAGCCACTGGCTTATTTCAATTGGGGTCCTTGATTCTCAATTCATCGTTACATGTAAGACAGACAAAAAAGCTAGTACTATCTACAAGATAATACAGACACACACACATCAGGGTTTCCGTTAGAAAAATTTGCCGCCGGACATCGTGTCCGGGAAGATTTCGATTTACCGGACAAACGTGAATTATTCCGGTCATCATATTAAAATATAAGATTTTTTTTTTTTTTCAAAATCATTTTTTTTTTCTTCAAATCTAATATAGCTGTTTGTCGCGGTGATTACTGTTGTGTAGCGGCCTATATATGCCATTTAATGTCTATTTCTCATCCGATACGATTAGATGCGAGCTATATAATATATAATAATATAACATGATTCGCATGCGCGCTATGCCATTATGTCCAGCGCTGAACGGGCGCCTCACTGGGAACTGAACAGACAGCATCGATCAATGAACGGACTCCACATTACGTTAACTGAAGTTTGTTAAATTGTTTGGGATTAATGTGAGTTTTCTATTTTCTCTTTCCAGTTTTACCCTTTTTTTTTAAATCAATAAAACAACGTCATTTCTATAACCAGGGGGGTGTTCCATCGACGTCGCTGGAGGAAAGTCTGGGCTTGTTTTGACAAGTCTCGCGAGATCTATCAAGATATGCCTGGATCTTTTTAAGAGTCTCGCGGGACTTGGCGAAGTAGGCCTAGGTTTTCCTTTGGCGACGTTGATGGAACACCCCCCAGGTTTGATTGATTGATTGATTGAAAACTTTATTAGAAGATTTGCAGGAGTAGGTACATGAAAGTACATATTACATACAAGGTCAACTAACAGGATAAAAACCCAAGAAAGCCACTGGCTTATTTCAATTGGGGTCCTTGATTCTCAGGTCTCGCTGGTTGGGAAGGCATTTCGTTTAGCTGCCTGTCAAATCATACTTAGGGGATAGCCCTGTAAGCTCATACGGGTCTGTATGTCGTCCTGAAGACCGGCTGTTAGATCATATCGCTGAAGTTTGTCTTCATCTTAGTGTAAATGTTGTCCGTTTCGTTTGTTATCCTTGTTATTGTGCGATAAAGTTAAGGCTTTCCGCTTCGGGCCACCATTTTCAGCT
The DNA here is from genome assembly GCF_963989245.1 of Nansenia antarctica. Lineage (NCBI taxonomy): Eukaryota > Metazoa > Chordata > Actinopteri > Argentiniformes > Microstomatidae > Nansenia > Nansenia antarctica. The sequence continues at coordinate 35,650,771 of NC_137679.1, read as the reverse complement.
GGGCACCGGACACACACACACTCGTGCACGCGCGGCACTGCCCGAGAGAGAAGGACCCGCCCCCTTTGGTTAGCCTATAGGCTGGCTGGAGGGGGCGGGTCCTTCTCTCTCGGGCAGTGTTGTGTGTGTGTGTTTGGTGCTCAGCTGAGAATGGTGGCCCGAAGCCAATTTGAATACAAAATGTGAACTTTAGCGAATTGTATTCAAATTGTGCTTAGAGGGAATTATTTTCACCGGACATTTTGTCCGACGAGTTTTCAATTTGTCGGACTTCAACAAATTTTACCGGACAATTAACCGGGAATTACCGGTTAACGGAAACCCTGACACACATAAACTGTATATAATGTATAGACCTGTAGAATTTGTCTTGTTGCACACACATCCATAGACCTGTATAGTTCTGTAAGGATTCTCCTAACAGGGGGGGGTTTATGAATTAGCATTCCTTTGTCTTACAAGTCACATGATCATTCCTTTGTCTGGGCACATGTTCAAGATGGCCTCCCTTCCTGTGACCTGCCCCCTGACCTTTAACCTGAAGTGACACTAACCCCTTTTCACACCTTGACCATCTCTAAGTAATGTGATAGGCCTGTATAAATGCCTTGCCATAGACTACCCCAGGGCCATTCAGGCCCTGAACACAGCAAAGACCTAGGTTTTAGGCCCTGGACAATCTAGACAATTTGATGGCAGCTACTAGATTGTAAACAAGTGCAATACTGAAACACAACTGTGAACATTTCAAACCTGCAAACTGCGACACTTTAAATAAATGTGCAATAATACTATGTGCAATATGACAAACCTCGGGTACATAAGGTTCAGAGATAGGAAATGTTAGGATATTTATAGCATAGCATAGAGTACAGCACAGTGTTTTATTTGTATAGTATAGTATAGTGGATAGTGTATATAGCCTTTATTTATGTAAACCAGCTCTTTTCCCTTCTTGTTTTTAGTTAAAAAAAAATCCTAGCACCAGGGGAGCCCCCCCTCCCAAATTTCGTTGTATGGTACCTGTACTATATCAATGACAATTTGATTGATTGATTGAAGACTTTATTAGAAGATTTGCAGAAGTAGGTACATGAAAGTACATATTACATACAAGGTCAACTAACAGGATAAAAACCCAAGAAAGCCACTGGCTTATTTCAATTGGGGTCCTTGATTCTCAATTCAACCTCAATAAAGACCATTCATTCACTTGTATTAGCATATCATTGTATACAAATAGTGCGCTTTTTCCCTCCACTCAACACCATTGATTTAATAAATAGTCTTAACTCAGAAGTTTTTACTCATGATCTATTTCAACCAAATTCTTTTAAGTTAATAAACCTCAGTTTGATAGCTGAAGAAGCTAGGGAATGCATTAAACATAATATGGCCTGGGGTGGTCCAGTTGTCTAGCACCGCGGTCTACAGTGCACACAGATGCCCATGTCGGCATGGGTTCGAATCCGTCCCATGCCCTGCTGACATGCCCTCTTTCCTGTCTGTCTTCACTACGGTACATCTGTCCAATAAAATGAAAAATATGAGTGGGACTGCCCCACAACAACAAAAAAACAGTGGTCACGAATGTAACCAACGACTGTCATCATTATTACAACCCAGTATACAAATCAGTCTGTCTCTCTACTGTGTTATCTGCGTTTGCCACGCATAGAACTTGGTAATATGATTAATTTGCGCTAACATTTTTTTAATGCGTTATGGTTTCCAGATTAAGCGTTAACATTGACAGCCATAATTATGACACTGCACTAAACAGAACAACATAACCCCCCTACTAAACGTAGTTTAGTTCAGTGAGTGGTGAGCATCAACTCCAGGTAATGTTCACATACAGCCCAGTTTTCAGTGTAATCACATTCTCTCTGAGGAGAAAGTACAACAGCAGTAGGCATTGTTTGGTGACCAGCAACGTGTTACCAACAGGTCGTGCTGCGAACCAGCGTCTTTGGTCGTTAAATCACATTATGCTTATGGGACTCTGTATGACTAATCCTGGGGAAGGCAGAATCAGAATGAGATGTGATTCTGACTGTCGGTTAGTACGTTGTTCTGTACTGTGCTCGCAGAAGACAGCGACTAGGGAAAAAGAAACATTGACGTAACGTTGTAGGTTAATAACCCTGAGACGACCCCCTCAGAGCTCGTAAGTCTAGCTTCAGTAACTTATCATCTTCAGCACAAGACACACCAGCGACGAGGGGAGGAAGAGAAAGGAAACCAAACGCTAGCCGCAGGGAGGGAGAGAGACGGAAAGATGGACAGAGAGAGAGGGAGAGAGTGAGAGACAGAGAGCGGGAGACAGAGAGACAGAGAGACAGAGAGACAGAGCGACAGAGAAACAGAGAGAGAGAGATTCACAGCGGGCATCCTCGCGAGCCCGTCAGAAGCCTAGTGTTGGTACCTTCTTCCAAGAGCTTGTATTTATTTGAATGAGGGAAAAGTATGAGGAGCCTGAATCTTTCATTAAATGAGAGCTTATTTCATTATTTAGAAGGTGTTATTTTCTGCTTCAGTTCACAGGCAAGACGCCAACTGGCAACTGGGAGACCTATTTAAATGAGTTGGATTCTGGTCCCATCTGGCTGCTGGTTTCTCCTCTCCCCCTCTCTCTCCGCGGCGAGTGAGTGTGCAATGACTAGCTAATTCAATCACCCTACAGGACGCTGGGACGGCTTCCGCCACGTCGTCTGCCATCCCCACTCACCTGTCCCGTCGCCATGACCTCATCACTAGAGGAGAAACAGCCACAGGTATCTATAATGTGCTCAGATCAGCTTGAGTGCTCACACACCACAACCGAGCCACGCGTTTGACTGACACACACCACCACCAGCGACATGCCGGTTCTTTCTATGCACCATGTGGCCTTTATCAATGGTCTCACTGCAACTGGGGACCGCTTCAGTAGCGAGGCATCTATTTAGAGGATTCCCTGGCAAAGAGCGACTTGTGATAAGCCCTGCTGACAGCCCGTGAATATCTATTGGATAGTCCTCTCTCGATGACATGAGAAGCATGCATAATCATGTCATGTATTTGAGGATTTTTCTTTGCCCCGAGAATGAATGGGGTGTCTTGTTCACTGGGGTATGACTGAGTACTGTGGCATCCAATGAGTTAGCATCGTGATCCCAAAGCTAGGGGGGATATTAGCCATTCTATTGCATTGTATCCTTCATTAGCAGACAAACATTGTACTGGCATTATTGGTAGTAAGTATACAGCATAACGATGAATCCCTTGTATTTAATGAGTTCCGTCTGGTGTGATGCTGGTCGTCTCAATGGAGGGAACTATTATCTCCTGAACAGTTAGATGCTAACCACAATCCTCTCTCTTTCTCTTTCTCTCTCTCTCTCTCTCCGTCAGAACATTCTTCAGGCTTTTCAGCTAGCATAACAGCCTTTCTTTTCTTTCCCTTAATTTTGCAAATTACTTAGTAAATAAATCTCCGGTGGGAGACGGAGGAACTGCGTTCCACGTTATTTATTCGAGGATTTGTGTTGCACAGAGCAGTAAGCAGAAAAGCCAAATGAAATAACAAAAAGAGTCAGCACGAGCCATAACGGCCAACTTCTGTTGACATCATCACTATTAAGTGAAATATGACCGCGGCATGCATTTTCATTTAGAAAGATTTTTTGGTTTCGTACTTCGTTTGATTATCTCCAGAGCAGCTTTCCTGCTCCATGAAAATCTCGGAGTTAATTAGACGATTTAGCTCCTTCCATTCTTGTTTCCCTAGTGAGCAATGTGCTCTCTTGTTACACTGATGCACAAAATAATCCCCACACTTTGGCAGACGTCCTGTTATCTTGTAGTATGACTTTATCATCCTGTACAGATGCATTGGGGATATATTGCAACAGTATATCCTCTGTCACACACAAACAGAAAACCAATAAAACCTGGATGGTTTCTTCTTCTTCTTAATTAGATAATTTCTGATATATCTCCTTTGTGTTGTAGTAGTATGAGTGTTTTCTGAAGGTAATGGAGAAGGTACCCCCTAAGCAGTACTCAAGTTGTAAAAGAAAATCATGAGGGATGGTGGATTTGATCATAATGGGGACAATTTTAGCATCCCCACAGTGTCAGTGACTTCAGTGACTTGGTAAAAATGTAATTGCATGTGTGCGTGCCCCCTCGCCCACAGTATTTTACTCAATATGCGCAAAACTACATGTTGAAATAGCAGTAAATTAAGTTCATCGATAAAAAGGGATGGAAAGGGGGGATGGCAGTTCAGACAACAGACACTCAAGAACAGACACATGGTCTCCAGAGGTTTGCCAAATGTAATCTTTTTTTCAAATTAGCTCATAACAGCTGACACATTTCCCTGCACTGTCAATTCTGCAATATAGAAGTACCGTAGGATTTTCTCTCAAAAAACCAGTTTAAGTCTTATGTGTATAGTTTGTATCCCACTGGCTCTTTTTCAGGAAGCAATCTCGAAGTTGAGCAGCACAAAAAAAATTAGACAATCTGCAGTGTAATTAGAGTAATTAAGAAACCACAGTCCAGGCAGTTCTCTGGCTTCTGTCAAACACTAAGCACAGTCCCTGGGTGGTAATTACATGTACACACAGTTACCCGGCTGTGAATTACCTCGTCTTCGGACAGATTTAAGATTCACTCTGAGAGTCACTCAAGGTTACCGACAGCCTGAGGAAACAACCAAAAACTAGCATAATTCTAATAGCTCCTAAGCTAAGCAATTCATATGAGGACTAACAGTATATATTGGCTTTAAAGGTGCAGCACATCGTTTTGCGTGTTGCTGCTCCCACTGGCCACACTGAAAATGTGAAAAACCTGCATTATGCTACATCAATGTTTCTCGTTATGATCTCATTCTGTTCTTCATCTTATGATCTCATTCCTTGATGACTACTGTTGTACAGTAATAGGACCATTCAGAACTATTTTATAGCTAAAATCGGCTCGCTGGACCTTTAAAGTTGAAACAATGTGCGGTGCTGTAATACAAGTGCAGCAATAAGCACCAAACTGCACACTATAAAGTGTCATGCATCTTGTTACTGTAACATAAATAATAATAATACATTTATTTTATAAGGCGCCTTTCATGGCGCTCAAGGTCGCCGTACAACACAGTTACAAAAATACAGTCAAACAGTTAAAAAATGACAATCAAACAATTACAAATTACAATATAAAAAGCAGCAGCAGCAGGGCATTCAATAGTCGGGAGGGTGGCTCAGAGATAAGATAAACATGACTATTGAGTATATACGTAACTCCTCTTGCATGTAAGACATTACCAGGGAGTGGATTTACTGTACAATAACTCTGGTATGAGTAGTGTGATAATGTCCAGGGTGATAACGCCCATCCCTATATCCCCCTGTCATCCCCTCCTGTCTGAGGATCATTCGGGCAGCGAGCTTTAAGTAGGCGACAGAAGTGAGCCCCCCCTTCTGACGGTGACCTGCTTGTGAACTGCTCCAGTGAAGACACTTCTGTGAGTGTAGTGTGAGAGACCTGGCAGGAGACAGATAAGACCAGGCTCCCTGATCTCTGTGTCTCTGTCTCCGTGTTCAGGCCGGCCGGGGGAAAGCATGCCATTGATACGCTCTATTTCAACACCCTGTCCAGTGTATCCCACTGAAGCCCTCACGCTGTGTCATTGTGACCCTATTCAGTATCACTTCCATACAGGGACCAAAGAAAATCACACATTAGACAAGAAAGCCTTCAATCCACCCTTTTGTCCATTAAAGTGACTCACCGCTGCACAGCAATTCAGACCCGTGACACACATCAAAAGTACAGGTAAATGCAGCTTTCACAATGTCAACCATTGTATGGTTTAAATAAAATACCGCGAATGGCTCTGGTTTCTTTAAACTGTGAGGGCTTTAAAAGAGGCAGTGAGAAGAACTCTGATGTTTAATATATCGAAAGGAATACACATTTTTTAAATTGTACAAATTATAAACAAACTATGGTACAAGTTATGCCTCATCCATTTTCGGAGAGTATTAGCCTCTGTCTTTACAGCAACCAAACATACTACTCATAGAGAAATCAGAGGATGGGGACATGGTAAAGTGGAATGAGGAATGGTATCAAACACGTGTTTGATATCATTCCGTATTCCATTCCATGAATTACAATGAGCTCGTCCACCGATTTCTACCTCCACCAGCCTCCCCTAATAGTCCTCATATTCCACTAGCAGGATTCTCATTCGTAAGTTGTCGCCCACTTGTTTTACACCCCATAAAACTGATCATTTTCTATGAACTCCCACTACTCGTATGGCACTGGTACACTGTCATCTCAAATATAAAATGTAGCTAGAATGGGTGTTTATAAAGACCTTCTCCACAGATTATTGTAGTGTATTGTTTTCCCCCTGTGGATAGGAATGTGTTGAAAGTGAGATTTTTTTGGGTTTAAAGTAATTATGCTGTAATATTGAATTGGGTGTCAGGTTGGGGGATGTTCATTGTGCTTCTCTCCAGAAAGCATATGAAACAGTATGCTCTTTCAAGGTCAATTACCTCTGTGAATATGTTCATTGAGTTTGTTTACATAAGCCAGCATGCTTTTTGTCCTTTTATGCATCTTTGAATTTAATGAGTTGCTTTGGCAACAATGTGCGCTTTAATAGCAATTTTCTTTGTCAGACTTTGTTCTTCGACATCACCTCCGGAAATCTCATTAAATCCGGCTTAATTACCATTGCTTTTCATTGGGTGGATGATGGTGAGGCGATAGCTCATACGATACACATCTCCTTAGCAAGCAAATGATCCTGATGTATTCTGGGCAATTAATCATTTACATACTCTGAGTGTCACCTGCTAGGTCATCCCGCTGCGCTCCTCTGTGTCCCTGTTATTAAAATGCTAATCTAAACCACTGACCCATCCTGTCAGCGAGGAAGCTTCCTCATTATGAGCACCTCCGCTCTCCCAATAGCGTCGTCCTCTCTGAGGAGACTTCCTTGCCCCTCAGGACCTCTGTGGCTGGAAGCCGGAGAGGTGCCGGGGGGCCAGAGAGGGAGAGATCTCCAATAGGGAACACAGATATTAAAAGTGGATATTCATTCATTCAAGCTTGACCTTGGCGGATACTGCGGGAGTAAAGGCCTCATTAACCAGATGTGCTTTTTTAAACAGCTATTTCCATTATTCTCACTGAATGGATTTGTGGTTCCCATTTACATGCTTGACCTTAAGAGTGAGATAATATGAACTGCTGGCAACTCTGCTGCCAGTCACAATGACATGACCAGGTCCATGACCACAAGGTTCCATGGATGATGAGACAGCGACAGTACAATGGATGAGAGGTGAATGAATTAAATGCCAGACATTTCGAACATGGCGACACATCATTCACCAAACTCCAAAGTCCTCTCAGTTAATCATGTAAGAGTGAAACTGAACAGTGACACACTGGTGACACGCTGGTGGGTGTTTTAATCAGTGTTTTTGATAGTATTCAATATAAGACAAAACAATCTTTGATAGGGAGGTGAGGTCCCCTAATACAATGTAAAGCCCGTTGGGTGTCTATAAAAGCAATATTTAAATCCATAACCTCAGTATAAAAGGTTATTCAATGATGTTATTATTAGCCAGTCTGAATTTTTCCACATAATGGTATTCCATTCCAACCACGGGAGGCTGGTAGAGGTAGAAATTGGAGGACGGACTCCTTGTAATGCATGGAATTGAATGAGGAATGGTATCAAGACAAACACGTGTTTGATACCATTCCTCATTCCACATTACAATGAGCCCATCCTCCGATTTCTACCTCCGCCGGCCTCCTCTGACTCCAACCCACCACCTAACCATTAGCCCCCACTGCTCTATGCAGAGATGAGACCTAATATGTTACCCCCGTGGGCCAGTTTGACCCGCAGACACATCCTGCACAGTCATCATGTCCACTAGCTGTAGTTTACTTACTGTGTTAAATGTCAGCCTCAGATGGTAAAAAAAATAAAAAAAGAAGCTCTTCCTCCCTTGGACGGGTGTGATAAAATGCCTGTGTAAAGTGGTGTGGTAGTTTGACTCAGCTCCCCAAGTAAGCAGGGCATGTGAGCACACACATGAATGGACGGCCGCACAGCTAACCATGCATACGGGCATCGCTGACTGAGCCAGGCGAAAGGGACCACCCTGCCTGGTTCAGTAAGGACATGGCTGCTGCTACTGTCCCACTCTGCACCAACCGTGGTGGGAAGAGATGTGTGGGCAAGGGAGAGAGATTTCGTTTCCTCCTGGTTACTTAGCAGATCTCACTCTAAATTCCTCCCTACCCCCCCTCATGCACGCGCATCAACACACGCTCAAGCAGGCATGCAGGAAGCACACAGGCAGGCACACACGCAGCCACACACACGCAGCCAGGCACACACGCAGCCAGGCACACACGCAGGCACACACGCAGGCACACACGCAGGCACATACACAGGCACACACGCAGGCACATACACAGGCACACACATGCGCACACACACACACACACACACACACACACACACACACACACACACACACACACACACACTCAAACACACAAACACACACACTCCCCTCTATGGGCGGTCTCTTACAGACAGCACTGCTGTATAACCCGACAGGGATCACACATGATGATTACTGAAGAACACACTGACAGCATGACAGTAATTACCAGTGAATTCCCTCAAATTCCCCACTCTTTGGCATAGCTGTTGAGAAACATGGACGCACAAAACATGATGCAGTCCTCCCTCAATAACAAACAGCCTCTCATCCTCTGCAAGGCATGGGCATTGTTTAGACACAATGCAAGTGGGTTGAGGGATGAGATAACAACTTATAAGTCGTTTTATTCTATTTCGTATTTCAATACCAGGACTGGGGAAAGTGGAGATTGTTTATTCCATTTATTATTTATTTGTCCTCTTTGATCCACACAAAAGCAGATGCTCTCAATTCATTTATTTGCGAAAGAAGGCTCTGCTTTTGTCAAGGGTTTAAAAATAGACTTTCATTAATACTGTCCATGACAATATTAATCATGTCAAACCTCCAACGGGGAAAGGATTTCAGCGTCCCTACGCATTCAGAAAACAGCCTCTACCACAGGTACTCTACATCTTAAGGGACTATGGCAAATGGCTGCGATATCTCCAGGGCTGAATTACAATAGAAGCTTTCCAAAGCTAAAGAATGAATGGAACAAGTTGGGCAGAAGCGATATGTCACTACTTGAGGTAGTGCTCTGCATGAAGCCTAGCCTTAGTTCAGTCAAGGCATTCTAATTCAATGTCCCAGCTGTGCGTCAGGTGACAGTACAGATGGTTCGCACATATTATGCAAAAACATTCCTCACATGTTCAAGGGACAAAGGCTTGAAAGCATGCTTGTTTACTTTTCTTCCAATAGCATCTGACAGTTTGGTTGCACTGGCTATGAGAGTATGTTTTGTGTGGTTGTTCCACCCACCATCCCCAGCCTCCACCCACTCGGTTTGCTATGTATTATACCTACCGGTACCTACATTGATATGTCATGGGCTTCATGTTGTATACTTGTATGTTGTGGTTGTTTTGCTCCAGGCAGGGAGCTATACAGAGCTGAGCCAATCAATTACGTCAAGCTTAAATGTATTACCATTTTCATGTAATAAAGGGGTAAACGGATGTGAGTGTCCTGACTGAACTTATTTGAACAGTGTTGGGGGGTTAAAGCATCTACGTCTATTCTATTGCTGTAATGCTTCACTGTCAGTTGGCTGCAGAGTGTGGCGGAGGTGGATTTACTAACGGTATTTATCTAACGGTATAATATAAGACTCACCTAGTCCATCTACAGTGCTGTGTTATTATACAGGGGTCAGTGTGATGATAACCAAATTATATTCCTTAACAAGATAAATTAGGATAATAATTTAGCAGCAGTAGAATGAATGAAATTACAGAATTTAGCCAAATCAGCTTTAAAGAAAGAGAATCAATAATCGTGTCAAGATAAGGGCCTTGGTAGATCAGGTGATCCCCCACCAACCTGCCCCTCTCCGGTGAAAAGGATGAGTATTCATCATTGTCTCAGTGGCACATTACTTATCGCATGCTTAACTCTTGTAGGGAGTGATAATCCCGGCTTGATTTATCGGCGGTCAAGAGAAAGGCTACTGATGCCCGAATAAAGGAATCTCTCCTCTTCATGCATTATTCAAGCCTATTTTAATCAAGGGTCTGGGAGGGGAAATGCTTATGTTTTATTTTCTTTCTACAATGACAAATAAGAGTGAAAAGGGAGTCGCTTTTGTTTTGAACATCAGGCATCTGAATCAGGTACATGGTAAAAGTAATTACCTTTTTGTCTGAGGATTAGGAACTCTGAAGAATACTACTGATATTTCAGTGGTAGATTTGAGACCACTGAACTTGCCTTCGTTGAACTGTGCTCAGCTTTTGACAGCTGGTGTTGTGTAGGTGTTGTTAATCATGCCTGTAGATCTCAACATCGAAAATTCACATCAAATCGTCTAATTTGATGGTGTCCATATTGTCACCAACTGACACAGAACCTATTGATTGGGACCTAGCAAAGCGATTCAGCTACTGTACATTATACGTCAGTGCACATTACTTCTACCGTTACCGCTATGTTAAAGTGCTAACGAGTGCACATTACCAGAGAGGTTGAACCCGAAGACAGTAGGAAGAGAGTGTTAATGAGGTGAGTAATTAAGGAGGAGATATTGAGCCTCCCGACCCCTCTGGACCTTCTGACTAGGGCACCACGAGAGAGCACGCAGGGTGAGCAAGGGGCCAAAATAAATTGAGAAGACCGATTAGTTGAGCTTGGCTACACAGAGAAACCAAAACCATCCTTCCTCATGATATAACTGAACTGAAGCCCTCAAAGCTTTGCTATTGGCTTCAATCTGGAGGAGAGAGGCCAAAGAACAGACTGACAGACTGTTCCTTTCACCTGAAGGGATGGATAGCTTAGTCTTTGTTCTCTGAAAGGAAGGAGATAAAGTGGAGGGAGTGACACTGAATCATACAAATACAAAAAGGTGTTCTATTGCCGAGATGATGTGACCAAGTGAATGCAAAGGTGTATTACAGTAGTGTAAGTAGGCCTTTGATTAAATTGATTCAAATAAGGGATTTTGTGCATAATCAGTCCATCGTCCAGGGGTGTTTTAAAGGAGGACAATTTGTTGGTCCCGACCACTTATGTTTTATAATTATGCTCTGATTAAGGAGGCAGATTCAGGGTAAAGCAAAGAGCTGCCTTTAAGGCTGGTAATGTGCATTTCTTCTAGACTAGCACAGTATTCAGAGGCTAGTTCTGAATCCAATATTTCAGCAAATAAGGCGTAGAGAGTGGGTCCGCTTCCTGGTCCTAAGTGAGGTGGAGGTGTGGAGAGGCTATGGAAGACTAGTTCTGCTCTTTTGTTAAAAAAAATAAAGAAATCTGTTTTTAGGGCATTTCTGCTTTATTAGGGATAGAGACAGTAGAGATTGACAGGAAGGATGGGTGAGAGAGAGGAGGGATGACATGCAGGATAGGTCGATGGCTGGAATTGAACCAGTGACCCTACGCTTAAGTGGCGTGCGACTAGCTTGGCTCTTGATATTTAACTGCTTCATTCCTCCTATCAGCAGCTCAGTGGTGACTTTGGTGGCTGACACTCCTCCCCATTAAGACGGCCTGGCTAATCGACTGTTTAAATTTGGACATCGTAATCACCTCACTGATGTGGTAATTTCACGGGTAATCCTTGTGGGTACTAGAGTCTTGTCAAACAAGAGATGTCCACAACACAGCTGGGTACATCACTCCTAGCTTGAGGCCAGCGCTAATGTATGGCCACAGAGGAAATACAGCTTCCCATGTTGACAAAAGTTCTTCAAATATTAGAGTATACAAATTAGAGAGAATCTATCACGGTGGCTATAACAGCACCAGCTAATTCTCTGCAATGTCAGCCTTATTGAAAGCACTTGACTAGGCGTTAATGATCCTGACAGTCACAAAGTTGCTGCTGCTTTTATTTCAAAGCCTGGTATATGGGAATGCATTCTCAGTCCCTGCTGAAAACATTAGCAAGAACCGATCAATGAATAGCAAGGTCCCGATTTTTCTTTCATGAAAATACATGAGCACCTCTGTGCTGCCAACATGTGGACATAAATATTTTAGTTTTTCTTACAAACAAGCTGTTTTTCTTTATTAGAAGTACTATAGGCTGCATTTACCCTGCCAGGTAGAAGTGACACAATTCAGATTTTTTGTAAGCAGCAAGCACATTGAATCTGATATTCTCAGATCCGATTCAGGCCTCAATCATCTGTGGAAATAAATCTGATACGAATCGGATATCTGTCATTTCGACTGTGATCAAAAGGATAGGTCGGATATTCCTGGTAATTTCAATTCGCACGTCATTGAAAATGCGACAGTCTTCGCATTTTGATGACGTTTGACGTTAGTTTCACTCACAAAAGTGAAGTCGTCTTTCTTCTCCGCCTTAAAATGTGCACAATATTTTGCCGACCTCTAAACATACTTCTGAAAGCAATGGCTTGGATTATAATTTCTGTCTCGTTTGCATCCATTGCAAGTGCGGGCTGTCTGTTTACTTTAGTTTCCTGTGACCAAACCCTCATGTACGCGTGCGGGTTGTTTCAAGTGTTACGCAAGTAAGCAAATGTAAGCACAGGTATCGGATATGGGTCATTTTAAAAAGTAGATGTAAGCAGGCGTTCCAAAAAATCGGATATAGACAAAAAATCCGAACAAGGCATTACGACCTGCAGTGTAAATGCAGCCATAGACTGTGAAAGGAATGCTGGAACAAGCCCAATGAGTGTCAATGTCATTAAATCTGTCCTAATTTCTGTCATACAAGAAGGCACGGTTCTTCTTTCTGGTTGTACAGTATGATTCCCTCACAATGGTGCTTGTGTCATCCTTCCTCTCATCTTCCTGTAGCATCGTGATGAGCCCACAATGCCACTCCCTGGGCGTTGTCGTGGAAACGGCTAGCGAGCGTCACTGGCTTTCCAGATGGAGCAGCTGTTGGCTTACTCCTGTGGAGTGGAGCGGATCCGGGCGCTATAGCTTTGAACTTTACACATCAACACGTTCCTCCTGCTCCCTCTTTCGACCCCCCCTCCCGCCCCAAGCTTTGCGGGGGTCTTCCTCGCTCTCTGCAAACAAGCCACGCTCACCAAAAGTGACACTGACACACCCTGCCTCATTAATCTTCATACCCATACGCACACAGTCAAGAGTTTCTCCTCCTCCTCCTCCTCCTCCTCCTCCTCCTCCTCATTGTCTGTGTGTGCTGGGTGGCATATTCTTCTCCTGAACGCAACCACACGTCACCAAGATAAGGAATCTTGTCACAACATAAGGTCGCTGCAAGACGGGAAATAGATGAAAGGCAAATGCATCGGGTCTTTGAACATAAGAGCCATGGCAGCGTTTACCGGTTTAACGGCTTAAATCTGTAAATGGGAAACCTGGGAATCTTCTCCATTATTGCCAATACCTGCGTCCATGACCCTGCATACGGCAGACCCGCTTATATTGCCAGGATAATGTGTCTGCATGCGCTCATGCATCAATGTATGCATACACATGAGTGTTTGAGAGTTGTAGAAATGTAGCTATTTATACAACTAAGAGGTCTTCTAAGTATTATGTTCATCTTTTTGCAGTGAGCTCTGGGATCTGCCCTTGTTCCAAGGATATTACGGATATTTGCACACACAAAAGGGCATTGGAAAGGTAGGCTGCGTGGTAGAACACAAGATGGTGCCCCAATTCTGTCAAAACATTCTCTCTGGTGAGTCCTCTCGGTGTTGTCTCTCGTGGTGCTTTATCGCATGCTTGTGTGTGTGTGTGTGTATGTGAATCAATCAGTTCTCTACACACCTGGTTTATGATGGCTCCTGCTAGCTCCTGTGTCTTCTCGCTGCATCACAGAGGGAGAGGGAGGCGTCTCGGTCTCGCCTGCTCCCCTTAATATCCATGACCTTCCTCTACTAGATCAACAGCAAAAAACATCGGTTTTGGCTAATGATGAGCGTCACTCAACCAGGCCCCTACACCTTTTAGTGTCGGTGAAACCATACTTGGTGACCATGTCAGAACAGGGTCACACAGTACATCCACACACCAGACTAGTGTTGTACATTTCCAGTCCAAGTATTACCACCAGCACTCGAGTTGAGGGGGGAAATAAAAACAGTCAAAATCATCCCCCTTCTAAAACTGCCATCCCCCCTTTCCATCCCTTATGTCATTTTATCAATGAACGTGGTATTACTGCTATTTCAACATTTTGTTTTGCGCATATTGAGTAAAATACCCTGGGCGTCATGCAATGACATTTTTACCAAGTCACTGACACTGTGGGGATGCTAAAATTGTCCCCATATGATAAAATCCACCATCCCCCCTGATTTTACTGATTACCACTGTCTACAATCTAGGCATCACATTTACAGGGTTCATTGAAACAGTCACACACAGTGTGCAAATGCAGTAGCCCAGAATTCCAAAGGTCCAACTGGGCCTATAACTGGTCAGTCTGGGGTCAGAGATAATCACTACTATTTCATGTTCAGGATGGCGAGACCAAGTGAAGTGTGAAGTCTTAGCAGGAACATTCACATGTCCGCGGGCCGTAGCACTTTAATCAGTTCCCACAGGGACTAGTCAACAACCTCCTGAAGCAGATTGGCTGATTGCACCCAAAAGACGGAAAACTTTCCTGGTGGTGGCTTACACCCAAATCCACATGCGCACACACACACACACAATCACACACTCCTCCATGGCCCTACAGACCTCAGCGGCCATAAACTGTGACGGCAAATTACCATTAGTCTCAGACAGGCAGCATGAGCAGAATTTCTATTGTAAGATAAGGGTCAAGAGCTGTGACCTGGCTCCAATCTGGGTGGCAGCTCCAAATGTCTCCAGGAGCAAAATGACAAAGATTAACTGTCGCTCACAGCTCAGCGGCTCATAATTAATGCTGCCTCACTTCCCTGTGCGTCTCCTCTGGCAGAGGGATTGACACGCAATTGATAGATTTGCCATTTACGGGTCAGTCATGTGATGACAGGACAGACAGCGAATCTGCACATATTTGCTGGCTCTAAGTCTACATTGATCTGTTAGCAGAATCGTAAATGATCTGTTACGATCCGTAATCATGATCTTATATGGATATAAGACACCTTTTGGATCTTGTGTATGGTGATGACCTTCCTCATAATGAGATATGAAGTAATCTTTTCTTATCAAGTTCATCTGTAGGGCTTATATAATAATAATCATAATAATCATAATCATAATCATTATCATAATAATCAACAACATCATACATAAGTACATAAAACAGTACATAAACCAAATGCATGGATCATTCCATTCCATGCATTACAATGGGCCTGTCCTCCACCAGCCTACACTGACATGAAACCGAGGATCTGGAGCTGTCTCTACTGCAGCGGCAGAGACAGGGTGCCTACACCAATTTATGGAATTGGAAACCCGGGGATATACCAGCTTTTACCAATTTTGCTTGCCTATTTCCCAAGCAATTTCGTCGTCTAGACTAGAGGAGTTGGTGAGGCCATTAATACAAAGACATGACACCAACTTCAGGGACTGCATTGTTATAATTGTTAGGTCTGTGAAGTTTCCTGATTGGCTGAAGAGAAATCGCTACGTTCTTATGTTCTAAAACTGCACTTGGCGATTTGACACGGTAGGTCTTTTGAGACGCCAGGCAACGGCTACAGCCGGCCTGCGATGGGGTAATTCAGACCGCTGCAGTTTTTCTCTGCAACGTTCTAAAATGGTTTTATCTCGTTGCAAATCTTTGATCTGAACTGGCCTTAAAAGAAACCACAAGGTTTATTAATATGCAACCATCAGGTAATAACACTTTTACCAAGTAAGTAAGTACCTGCTGAATTCTGGGCTGTAGATTAGATTAGATTAGATTAGATTAGGTTCAACTTTATTGTCATTGCAGAGTCCAAGTACCAGACAACGAAAAGCAAATGTCCATCTAACCAGAAGTGCAAATAGTGATAGAGTGCAAATGATGATAGTGATAAGTGATAGGTACAGTAAGTGGCAAGTACGGTATGCACAAATGTGCAAAAATAGTATGTGCAAACAACCTGCCCGCCCCACCAACTCTTTCTCCCATGTACATACACACACACACACACACAGACATACCGGTACACACACACACACACACACAGACATACACACACACACTATTTAGAGCTGAGGCAGAATGCATTGGTCGTGGGCAGAAGAAAACATGCTGAGTGGTTGCAGCCAGTCAGAGTACAGTACAGTACACCACAGCCTTGGAACGGGGCGGCTTTGAAAGCCTCCCTCCTACCTCTGAGTGGGCTTTACAAATCCCTCCATTGAAGTAGGATTATTTCTTAACGGTGCTCTAGCCTTCCTTATAGAGCCTCCAGAATCCTCTTTGCACATAAACGCCCACAATGAAGTTCTCAGGGAAAAATAATAATAAAAAGTTCCATCATAGAATAATATTTCAACTCATAATCGATAGGCTGAGAAAAACATTTTACTGCTGCCTGGTGTAAGGGATATCCCCACAAGCCGAAAGGCCATGACACATGTAAAAACAAATATCTATAATGTGGGTATGAATAGCCCACTTTTATCATGGCTGGTTAGAACTGCAAGTGAACATGGAAAAATCACTTCTACACTACTGCACCTCTGATGATGTATAGGTACTGTATGTAAGCCCTTTACCCTTTACCGGTCAATTCCCTGAGAAATACTAGCATGACTATTTTTATGGTAGTGGCGGACAAAAAGCCTCACACGTACATCTATCCTGATCCAGATGTACAAAGGAGATTGCATTAACCGAAATGTGAAATCGGTAAACTGAATTTGTGACGTAATTTAACGGAATGCCTTCTTTTATGGGCTCCCTTCGTCTAAATCGAAAAAACCCCACTTTTGCAAATGCCACTGACTCTGAAAAGAGGATATACGGCTGTCTCACAGCTGTTTTTGAAAGCTTTTCAATTCACCGTGGAAGTGGTGTTAAAGCATGGGGATGTATACAGCCCTTAGAACAACCACTCAGACACCACAGACAAACCGCCCCCTATTCATCCTAAAGGATGCCAGGCGAAATACGTTCTGATAACAATGTCAATGGCAAATAGGATATGGAGACAGGAAATGAGGATTGTAATGGTTGGTAGCAGCCTCGGAGTCACCGTTAATGGATAAAGAAGCTGCGCTTTCTCATTAAGTGAGAGGGAATATATGAGGTATTGTGGGAAGAGGTGTGTGTTGTTGGGGTTGGTGGAGAAGTTCCCCCTTGTGTGTACTCTACTGCATATGTGTGTGTTTGTGGGGAGGGGGAGGGGGGGGGGGGGTAATTGATGTAAAACATATGTTCTCTAATTGCCCAGTTGCACCTGAGTGAATTTATGGCAGACACCCCAGACAGAGTGACTGTGGCTCATCCTCAGAAAGAAAGAGAGAGAGAGAGAGAGAGAGAGAGAGAGACAGAGAGAGAGAGAGAGAGAGAGAGAGAAACACAGAGAGAGAGAGAGAGAGAGAGAGAGAGAGAGAGACTCCTTATTTCCACTCTTAACTGAAGAGTCGTGCCTGATGGGGTGATGAGATTCATTTTCCCTTCGGCCGCTGTCAGCCAGGGTGGAGAAGGAACAACACAAGCAGCAGAGGATGCAGCAGCAGGGGTAACAGCAGCAGGGGTAGTAGGGGTAACAGCAGCAGGGGTAACAGCAGCAGGGGTAACAGCACAGCAGCAGGGGTAACAGCAGCAGGGGTAACAGCAGCAGGGGTAGTAGGGGTAACAGCAGCAGGGGTAACAGCAGCAGGGGTAGTAGGGGTAACAGCAGCAGTGGTAGTAGGGGTAACAGCAGCAGGGGTAGTAGGGGTAACAGCAGCAGGGGTAACAGCAGCAGTGGTAGTAGGGGTAACAGCAGCAGTGGTAGTAGGGGTAACAGCAGCAGTGGTAGTAGGGGTAACAGCAGCAGTGGTAGTAGGGGTAACAGCAGCAGGGGTAACAGGGGATAGCCCATCTCTGTGACCGCTGGCTTCATATGAACCAGCAAATCTGCCTCTCAGGTCCCCAGTACACACCATGGAAGGCTGGTGGAGGTAGGCATGGGAGGACTGTACATTACTCATTGTAATGCATGGAATGGAAGGAGGAAATGTATTAAACACACATGCTCATTGTAATGTAAGGACGGGCTCATTGTAATGCATGGAATGAAAAGAGGAATGGTTAGACACAGGTGTTCACAGGACCTTTATGCCAACCATCACCAATACCCTCCAGGTGGGTTTACGTCAAAGTCAATGCATGTTTTTTTTAATACTGCATTAACAACAGAAAACAAGAAAAATATTGCTTTGTAAATGAGAGACAGATTTCAAGAGAGACACTTTATACCGCACTATCCAATGCACTATCCAATGCACTGTTGTCTGTCCTGTGTTGTTGTTGTTGTTGTTGTTGTTGTTGTTGTGTTGTCCTGTTTTTTGACACGTGAAAAAAAAAAAAGTATAAACGCACTTACTGTAATGACGAAGCAAATTCCTATATGTGTAATGCATAATGGCAATAAACGTTATCTGAATCTGAATCTGAATCTGAATCTGAATCTGAATCAAGACTAAATTATTGTGTGCAAGTGATTGTTCAGTGTGCAATTATCAGCTGTGCTTTGTGATAGCTTGTCTAATGATGTTCTTTGTGAAGACAGTTAAGCTCTGGCTTAAAATACTCAAAATTATCACTCTCAATTCAATTGGGACAATAATCAACCATCTATTCCCTCACAGCATTAAGAACATGACACAAAAGTTCTTTCCATGGTGGCTGGCTATCTTGTTTATCTTAACAGGATTGTTTTCCAAGGAAGGTGTAAAGCAGGCCTAGACCTCCAGGGGCTAGTTCAAGACCCTTGCGTGCAAAAGGTTTTATGGCCCACAGATCTCACATGTTTTTCTCTGTGTCCACCATCTAAATGGTAAAATGGTAAATGGACTGCACTTATATAGCGCCTTATTCCAAAGCGCTTTACAACGGCCTCTCATTCACCCATTCACACACACATTCACACACCAATGGCAGCAAGCTACCATGCAGGGAGCCGTCCTGCTCATTGGGAGCAATTTGGGGTTCACTGTCTTGCCCAAGGACACCTCGACACGTGGAGCCGGGGATCGAACCGGCAACCTTGTGATCATTAACTGGCTTTACCACCTGAGCCACAGCCGCCCCACATCTATAAAGACAGTACATTTTCCTCAGGCGTTGCTCATTTGTTGCTTGACCACAGACTTGTGAAAGTAAGTAGAGTGAACCCAGATCAATCCGAATAAATTCAACTTGATTCAACTTTCCATTGAGCATCAACTTTATTCCTCACCCATTTGGATTTTATACTTCAATATCTGAAATCATCATTACACAAGCAATCACCAAAGTGGAAGGTCTTGTTGCACCCCATGGTGACAGCATGGTTCTGGAACCAACCTTTAGGACACTACACACACACACACACACACACACACACACACACACACACACACACACACGCACGCACGCACACACACACACACACACACACACACACACACACACACACACACACACACACACACACACACACACACTCACACACACACACACACACACACACACACACACACACACACACACACACACACACACACACACACACACACACACACACACCTGTCAGTCCTGTATGGGGGCTCATCCATAGCAGGGGAGGCTGGTGGAGGTGGAAATCAGAGGACGGCCTCATTGGCTTTGGAATGAAATGAAGAATGGTTTGTTACCATTCCTCGTTCCATTCCATGCATTACAATGAGCCTGTCCTCCCATTTCCATTTCCACCTCCACCAACCTTCAATGATCCACAGCAACCCAAAGGCTCCACTCAACCGACTCTCTCTCACTAGCCAGGGAAGAACATGGCTAAACGTATCCATTTCATAGCATACGACTGCTACTTATGGATCGATACCGCCCCCCCCGCAGATCCTCCAGGGAAAACCCTTGGCTCCAGTCTGACATAAAACTGTAAACACCGCCGCCCTGCGATGTGCTCTCTGTGACTAATTCATTATCTGTGCCTCTGCTGCTGAGACCATAAGTGGATTTTTTTTTGTGAGGAGCAGAAAATTCGATTCTGTACCCTATTGGAGACATAAACCGCCAGCCAAAAAAGACCAATGCCTCCCCCCCCCAACCGCCCTCTTCCCATAAAAAAAAGCCTGGCTTGTCAATGTTAATAGCTAAGGCGTCCAAAGATGTCTCTGTTCACTTTATTAGCCGGATGGCAGCTCCACATGGGTCATTCTGAAGCAATTTTCAAGTTTTGTAATTTCGGGGAGAGAAACAAAGCGAACACAAGGTCAACGCTTTCAGAGGGAGGTTGGGCTAATTAACGCCATGACAATCCCCTTGTTAAAGCGATGGCTAATACAGTACCCATGCTGAATTGATTTAGTAGCTCCCAGTTATCCACATTATTGTGTGCTTCTATGCCACACTGAAGTGGGCACGCTGGTCTGGCAGCATTATGGCAGTTTGCATTTGAACAATATCTGCACAGAGATGGAATCTGAGCGCTGCAGAGAGCAGAGAATCGTCTCACTGACAGAGCGGAGCATCCCCACTCCCAAGCCTGTGTCATTACCGTTAAGGCCTAATACCCTATTATCGGCAGTCTATCGGTATCTCTTCTTTCATTCATCATCAGATCCTGTATCCCTTCTCCTTTGTTGTCTTCATAAGCGAGGAGGGTGGTTCTACAGATATGGGTTTATGCTTTTAAATGGGCGGATGATGGATCCTTTCGCATCGACTTTGCCTTTGTTGGGCTTTCAGACGCCTGGGTCTGTGTATATCAGCCAGGAGCAGAGCTCCCTCTCCATCACGGCACACCATTCAGAGATAAGCATCAGGGCAGGAGGGGTGGGTAGGCTGGGGGTTGGGGACAGGGTGTGTGTGTGTGTGGGGGGGGGGGGCAGATTACATTTTAGAAGTTGACAGCTTGTTATCACTCTGCTTGGCAGGAGGGCTTAATCTTTTGTTCTTTCTTGGGGGAGTTAGGAGCGGTGGGGGGGGGGGGGGGGGAGGAGGGGGGGGGAGAGTCAGGGGCGGAGGTTCAGGCCACTGACTCCTCAAATTATCTCCCTGTAAAAATGGCCAGCTGAATGGAAAATGTGAAAGTCTCTCTCCTTTGTAGCTGTTTCAGATATTGTAGCTACAATACTATTCCTGTCATACCCTGGTGAGAGGTACTTCTTTGTGTACCTGTTAAAAACGAGACGTGAATGGTCTTTATTGTCATTGATATAGTACAGGTACCATACAACGAAACCTGCTGTTCTGCCTTTGATTGCCTCTTAATCAATGCCTTTGATTGCCTTTGATTGCCTCTTAATCAAACTCTCGTGCTCAAACCGAGACGTGCGATAGTTCTGAGAAATGAACGATAATACAATTTAATAGCATTTAATCGTCGGTGAGGAAGGCTTGCACTTCAACTCATCCTTTGAGGTTGGCACACCTTACTGTATATACACATCTGTTTGTTGAACAATTGGGCCTCAGACGTAGGTTACCATGTCAGTTTACTATGGCAACCAGTTACCCTGCAAGCAACTGTCTTTTGTTCCTAGTAACTAGGCTTCAGGCTCGTCTTAACCACGCTGTGAAGGTTTTTAAATGAGGCTGGTTCGTTAAAATATCCAGCCTGTCATCATTCACACTTCTTGTTTGTCTGGAACAGCGTGTTAAAACATTTTGTGCAAAGGTCGTTCAATTTGACAGAAAGAGCATATCAGTCACCATTTCCCAGCTCTTATTTTCATGGTCCAAACTAACAATATCAGAGCAACACAATAAAGACCTGTGTTATTATTGTTGTCCACAGACGGCACAGGCTTTGCTTTCAAGACCCAGGATGTCTCCTTAGTGAGAGCAGTGGTTATATAAGTGTATACTCCCCCCCCCCCCCCCCCCCACCCTCTCTCTCCCTCTCTTTGTGCACATCTCTGTTTGTGCCTCAGACTGGTGTTCACAGGCTGTCTTCAGCCTGCTGGGAGATGCTGGCTGCAGCCGCTCCTCTCATTCGCGTTTGACTGCGAGCGCTAGGGAAGGCTTTTTCAGCGGTGAAGACAAGGGTTCTCGCTGTGAGCCTTTTCTGATGAAAGCGCATGCGACGGTGAAGACAGGCTCCCTGACAGGAACGAAAGTTGGGAGAACAACAGCCAGTCGAAGACGGTCGCTCCTGAAAGCCTCGGTGGTTACACAACAGGCCCGCCCTCCCTTATTAATTCAGCTCTGTGGGTGT
This sequence comes from Nansenia antarctica, assembly GCF_963989245.1. Classification (NCBI taxonomy): domain Eukaryota; kingdom Metazoa; phylum Chordata; class Actinopteri; order Argentiniformes; family Microstomatidae; genus Nansenia; species Nansenia antarctica. Next base: position 35,628,288 of record NC_137679.1, on the reverse strand, counting down.
GCTCCTTGTGACTGTCAGAACCGGCACACTGCTTCCCAGACCTAGTTTACCTGCTGTTCTGCCTTTGATTGCCTCTTAATCAAACTCTCGTGCTCAAACCGATAAACAAAGGGGGGGGGGGGGTTATATGACCTGTACAATGCATTAGTATTCTCTTTAAAACAGGCCAATTATTTGTTATCGGAGAAAAAAGCGATTTGGTATTTGCTCCAGTCAGTGAGGTCGGGGGAGAGATCTGGGGATGTCAGTTCTGGCTCCGTATTAGACGTGTATAAGCATGTTGCTGCTCATTAAGCCGGCCTTTGATAACCAATCCAGTCCTGATTAATTGGTGCTCCCATGGCGAGAGAGCTCTCTCCCCAGACACGGCCGAGGATTGTCGGCAGACAGATAAGGGAATGACAAGGGACACTGATGGCCAGGACCTTGTCATATTTAATAAGTGACAGAGAGGCTGCCTTTAATCAGCGTGGCGGAGACTCAGACAGAGGCCTCAGTCGGCTCACCTGTTCATATTAATTACAAAAGATAAAAACATAATCTCATTAGTCCTTTTGTGCAAGGGGATGTCAAATATCGTCTCCCAAAGGTGCTATGGATAAAGAAGATCAATGGCGAGGGCTCTATATATTTGAGCTCGTGCAGACTCCCAGTTTGGTATTGATTCCTGTCAAAGGCCTCTACTGTACAAGTGGAATGATAAGTTTGTAATAATGCACCACGGGGATACTGAGAGAACCGGCTTTGTAATGCTAGAGAATGGCTGATGCTAGTGAGGTTCACAGTTCAAGGCTAAAGACTGAGAATTCAGGAACCTCAGATTTTAACATGAAACTCACATTCAGATTTTACATGAAAAGATGACAAAATATGCTACTGTGCGGGTGTGCGTGCGTATTGTCCCTGAAGGACTACACTTTGTGCTCCAGGAAGAGCGCACTCTTGGCTGAGTGCTGTGAGTGACACAGCATGGGGCAGATTGGGTATGTTGAGTGGCACGGTCTCTGATAGTGGTCTTCAAAGACATTTCAAAAAGCCACCTCTCTGTTGGATCCACCTGGTGCTCAACCCACGTCCTGTTTTGATTTATTTCTCCATTTTTTTTACACACAGGCAAGCCAACGTGGCCTGGAGAAAGGGCAGTCCGACACCCCCCACCACGTCCAGGGCAGCCCTGCCCTGCTGTTCCCCCCAACAGGGGTCCTAACCCTGACTGATTGTGGGGAGCTCAAAAAGATGCATGTCTTCCCCTTTACACTCAGTTGAAAGGAAAGATCAGAGCGTTCTCTTTTCGCTTTATTGTTTCCTTCTCGGCTGGTAAATTTAGCTTCCTCTTGTCTCATATGGATGCTTCCTGGGCTACATTTTGATCATTTTTATTTCATGGCTCACTGGATTGCACCAGATAAGCTGTTTTTGAAGTTTTTCATGTCCAAGAGTGAGAAATGGTTCAGGGGAGGTGCAGCGTGTGTGTGCCCAAGTTCTAGTTCTGTACTAATGTGATTTGTGGCTGTGTCCAACAACAGAGTGCGTTTTATAACAGAAGACCCCATTCCATGCAGTTTTTCCAATAAAATACAACTGACTAAATACCCAACAACATACATTACTTCTCTTGAAACTAGTGTCCACGCCTCGGTCAGTGACAATTATGTTCCGATTATAGTTACTATATGGAAAAATACTGTAATCCCATTTGAGATAACTTTCAGAACTGGACCTATTCACTGTAAAAAAGGAAAGTGGGAAAGAGTAGAGAGGGGGAAAAAAAATCTATTTGAAAACAAAGATGGCCGCCATTTATGGTGGGATCAGATGGCCTGGAAAACAGATTATGTTCTGAGAGCCTGCAGGATGACCCAGGGCATTGATGTTAATGGAACACCACACGACCTTGGCGTTTCCACGGAGCCGCCGGGTTAGAAATCCAATTGCGATACCCTGAGAGAAGACAGAGAGGGCTATGTGGGGCACTGGATATACCAATCCTGGGTGGTTAAAGTATTCTGAGATACTTTCAAATACTGTACTTTGAGTGTTTGCTCAAAGTACAGAGCCAGAGCCAGAGAGCCAGATGGGAAAGGTTTGTTTTTCCATTGTGCCAGGCAAATTCAATCAATCACAGCTAAGTATTTGAAAGGACCCAGGTTCTGAAAGGAATCCAGGGTGTCAGCTATCTATGCCACATGGACAGATCCGGTGTCAGTATGTTTTACCAGGCCTTACAGTCATTGAAGTGTGCAGCGGAGAATAAAGACCTGTCATGTTCCAAGCTTGGCGTGAACACAGGTTGCCATGACAGTCGCCCAGCCAGTCATGTGATCCGCACAGACTGAACTGGGCGGCGGTCTCGACTTACACAACACTGTTTCAATCAAGGTCTGTTTTCCCACCAATGCCCAAGAGACAAGGGCTCCCCCTGTTCGAAAAGGTCAGGGGGTATATTGCACTTAAGGTTGCATAAAATGATGTGTGATGCAGCTTCGCTATGCATTGCTCCCCAATGAGGCTTTCGGTAGTGGAAGGGAATGGATGGACCAGGGCCAGACACAGAGCAACACAAGCAGGCTTTGTTAGGGAAGCTTTGCAAGGACAGGATGCATACAGGATGGAGAACCAGGTAAAATGAGATCCTTTTCCCACAAACATCCATGGGAGGATTTTGCATAGCAGTGTTGCTCAGAACCCTCTGCTCCGCGCTAGTCTTCAGTAGGTCATCAGCACAATTTAATTACATTAAGAGACAGCTAAATTAGACTCTGCAAACAGAAACGGATTAAAGGATTACTGGACCTCTGGCGGGGCAAGATCAAATTCTACCTTCCAGCTTGAAACAATACTGTTCCCCCGCAGGGTCAAAGTGAAGAGGTGTGGATGGAGGGAGGGATGGATGGAGGGATGGATGGAGTTGGACAGTGTGTTGGGAGCCGAGCCCAACTAGAAGCATGTGGAAAAAGACTTTCATCAAAGAGAGTGCTCGTTGCGACTGTATCTCAGGATAAAACACACACACACACACACACACACACACACACACACACACACACAGACAGACAGTGTGGTACATATTTCGAATTTTCTCACCAGCGATGTATGAATAAATTCTGTGTTGACATGATGCTGGATATGAAAGAGACAGTAGCAATGACACTTTCACTCTTACCAGATGGCTTTTTAACCATCTCTCCAGATTGCTGTCCAAGTGATGGTATATGTCATGGACATTTAATAGGATTTTCTTTGCAAGGTAGAAGTGTAATTAGAGAGCAACAGCAAAAGGTGAACTGTGCCTTTGTCCAATTTGTGTGATTCCATGCGCCACTCTGAGGTAAACAGAGCATCTCCATGGATTAGAGAGTGGAACCAACGAGAGTTTAACACGGTCGCCTGCAATGCAATGATTAACAGCGACGAAACTGGATTAATAAATCTGGATTTGCGCTGTGTGACCTGGTCACCTCAGAGGTGCGGCCCTTACTGTAAGCCCTATTCGCACGGGACTGGTATTACCTGGGGACCTCATGTGATTTAAAAGTACCCCCCCCCCCCCCCCCCCCACGTCTGTGTTTCGTGTGGCGCATTTGCACGGGATAAGCGAAGCCTGTATTTTACTAAGATTTACTGACATTATCCCCCGGATATGATGTCAAGGCTCTGTGTAACATCCAATACACTCTCCAGCATTATAGAAAATATAATTAATATCTCCACCTTGAACAGATGTTAAGTACATTTAAGTACATTGTGCTAATACCTCTCTTTCACCCTTCACTTTTAAGTGAAACGTTGAATGCAGGACTTTACAGTACTTTTACTGTGCAGTATTAATAGTTTTACTATTGATAGTTTTCCTTAAGATTTTTTTTTTGAGTACTTCTTCTACCACAGCCAATACCAACATTCCCAGTTAGAGAAAGGGTGAAAATAAAGCAGAACGAGGCAACAACAAAAAAAGCATGGAGAAAACAAAAAAAACGTGCAAACGACCCCAAATCACAGAGATGCCGATTCACACTAGACCATTATCACATGACCTCTGTGTTTGGCGAAATATGGTAGGTAATTTGCGGTGGTATTTTACCTTACAAATTACAGACATGGCAGATTCGCACGGGATTAAATTCACAGACGACCTCCGTAATTATTACAAATGACTAGAGGTCACCAGGTAATACTAGTCCCGTGCGAATAGGGCTTTACAGTATACACAAGTCCCAGTCTAAGATAATGGGCCCTTGTATAGTACTGTACCAGTGAGATAGCTGCTTGCCTTGTTTCACTACAGCGATTTAAGACCTATGCTGCCTGCACCACACAATCCACTTAGCAGCTGCCCCACACTACATGTAGAGTTCTCTACACTTTGGAAGAAAAATGCCCACTGGTCAAAATGTGTGTCAGCAAATTGATCTCAGCTGCTAGCACTTTGAGCATTTCTATTTCCAGAGAGGTTGGTGGTGGTTTCCCTTAATTGTCCTTTAAACAATTACTTGGTATATCAGGGGAGGCTGTTGCTTGCCGTTAAACTGCTGGCTCTTCCATCGCCATTGTGTGTGTTATCTCAACCATGGGGGACCAAAGCACTCCAGTCACTGCACTCACTCCCAGCCCAACAAAGAGGATAAGCAGTAGTGGGAGAGAAGTGGATAGAAGCTGACATGTATTAAAACTCAACACTAGAATAGAATAGAATGAGGCACCATAGCTTAAGGCAGTGATACTGTAAGGCTCAGCTCTGCGTTATTTGGGATGCAGTAGCTACTGTATATGTAGCATTCAATACTTCATATTTCGTACATTATTTAAGATACAGTCTGGCATTCTATCTGCTTTCAATATTGTAAAACTCTCGAATAATGTACACTGTAATACTGGACGTCCTCAACATTTACATTTACAAAGCGACTTACAACAAATACATTTGTCTAAGTAAGTGAATCATCTATCCATCACAAGAAAAAAATAATCTATGCCAAAACCGGGGGCAATTGACAGTTGCACTGCTAGAAGAAGAAATAATACATTAAATTTAAAAATGTTATTCAAAGAATTAAAGTGACAAGATATCCTTAAGGAAAATTATTCTCAAAATTAACAGTATGCCAAACGTCAACTTATTTCTGATTAATAACCTGCCATCAAAAAACCTTCAGTCAAAGATACTACAGTACATCCTCAATTAAACAAAGGCAAGATATCACTCTATTCTTGTCTCTTGCCATGCTGTTAATCTTGGCATTGTACTTCTATCAAATGGACACGCGGAAGACCTTGCCATCTCTACAGGCACACTATCACTGCCGTTGCCAGATTGGCATAGAGCAGACACACACTCGACTGCTGTGTGTGTGTGTGTGTGTGTGTGTGTGTGTGTGTGTTTTGGGGGGAGAGGGGGCGGGGGGTAATATCCCAGAGCGCTTCCGACAGTCAGTGGAATATTAGAGCCTGGAGAGATCCCACTCTCCGTAAGTGCCACTTATTGATAGAGGCTGACACTGTACTCATGGTGTCTGATAGTGAAGATGACACACAGCACGAATGACACATGATAGACCCACACACAGCGGTGGAGCCTCCCCTTATCTCTGCCTCTCTGTGTGTGTTTGTGTGGCCGACCCGCCGTGCCGGGGGGTCCAGCTAGAACAGGTGTTCTCCAGTGCCCTCTGCGATCCAACCAAGGGCACAAACAACAACAACTTGTTTCAATTTGACTTAGTGTTAATGGTCAAGTAAGTCTCCCTGTTACTCATAAACAATCACTTCAGCTGCGCAGTGTGAGACTTTACAGTTGGGGGAAGAAACATGATCAGACTGATGTGTGTCTGGTCTTTATGACTCATAGGAAGTGTTCACAGTACTGCAAATGTGCTGTTTACTGGATTGTCTAAGGATGTATGTGTCTGGGAACACATCGGTATCCCTGGGGACCTGCTTGCTATATTGTCTGCCTGTATTGTATGTCCTGCACAGTACAGACAATACAATATTATGTGTAAGTGCAATGCTAATGCCTCTGTTTAAAACATTTTAGGCCGGATTAAAAAGGTTTATTATTATTATTGTTATTATTAGCGTAATAACTATTAGCATAATAATAATGTTGTTAATAGTATTATTAACATATTATTATTATTATTGTTATTATTATTATTATTATTATGTATTTATTTGTACAAATTCCATTTGGTTTATTATTATTATTATTTACTTATTTAAAATTCCATTCCATGCATTACAATGAGCTTGTGCCTTGCCTGCTATGCACTTAGTGCAAACTCATAGTAAATCTGGGAGTTGTGTCAAAGCTGGTTAGCCCTGTCCGTTAGCCCAGTCCAGTCAAGATCAGGGCAAGTAAATATCAAAGTCCCTTCCACTGACCTGGAGCCTGTAGCTGGACCATCTCAGACAGGTCCTGAAGGTTGATGAAGAGCAGTAGTCCCCCGGCCCCGAACAACAGCAGGAACCAGAAGGAGCACGGGAGCGTGACCGTCATGGCTCTCATCCGTCTCCTCCAACGCAGAGCGTCGACTATCATACACTCCACCCACAGCATCGCGTCTCAGCCTCAGTCTGCTCAGTCCCTTAGAGAGAGACAGAGAGACAGCAGGGACGGTGTTAGACTCACATGTGTTTGATACCTGTCCTCATTCCATGCATTGCAATCAGCCTGTCAATCTGCAATATACCTCCTCCAGCCTCCACTGACTGACAAATAATTTCGCATTTGCGAAAAAAAACAGTTTGTTTTTCCTGAATAAAAAAATACAAGACTAATCCTAAACCTCTGACGAGTTTGTGTTTTGTTTACGATAATTTGTTGAGTTTCTCTGAAGAGATGTTGACATGTAATTCAAGCAATGTCATGTTAGGGTGCAGTGGAATACAGCCTGTTGGAGAGGGCACTGCTAACTGTTGCTGCTGCTGGTTCAAAATGAGAGAATGCATTAACATAGAGGACTTCACTACGAACCTATGACTTCACCTTCACTACGAACCTATGACTTCACCTTCACTACTAACCTATGACTTCACCTTCACTACTAACCTATGACTTCACCTTCACTACGAACCTATGACTTCACCTTCACTACTAACCTATGACTTCACCTTCACTACGAACCTATGACTTCACCTTCACTACGAACCATTCCTGGACCATTCCTTAAGTTGTATAGTAAATTACTATAAAAAAGTATAATTTTGGTGTGACATACTACAACTACATTGTTGTTGTTTGTCTCTTGTCTGTCTGTATTTTGTCATAATTGTACTCTTTATTATTTATGTTGTTATGATTGTGATATACTGTATGTTGGGACCCTCTCTAAAACGAGATGATACATCTCAAGGGGTTTATCCTAATAAAGAAATGTAAAAAAGAATAATTAACGTGAAGCTCTCAGATCTAGGCTATCCTCTTTGTATTACATACACGAGGTATTATTGTTATACATTAATAATGATGAGCTCAATAATGACAAACACAGGCTTTCTGATGTTCATTTGTAGAGAACATCAAAGAACATTATGTTCTGAATCTGTTTCAGTATATTGTGGCGAGTTTCAGATTAAGTCCAAAAGCCATAATCTTTTTTTGTAAGCAATATGACTTAACTATTGCCAGGACTTTGGAAGGAAACCAACAGTAGTCAATCAAATGTCAAAATGACTTGGCACACCTTCAGACAGGAGCCAATCCAACAGTGAAATGGACCAAAGGCATATATACATTATGCTTCTGATGTAAAGAAAGTATTGCCATTGTTTGTGCCGGGAAAAATGCCCTCTGATCCGAACCACATCTCCCCACCATCAAACGATTGGAGGTACTGTATATGTATCATGTGATAAATTAATTAAAGAAACAACTGTTGTTTCTGCTATACTGGATAGCTTGTTTTTGTTTGATGTTTGTCCTCCAAATATTCCCAAATCCCTCTTATGGTAATATCAGTCATCATATCTGTAAGTGGATTGTACAGTATGTTGCACAGCATGCAGTGACTATATTATAATACACAATAGTCCAGTGACTTGCTGCATATGTAATAGAATTCCTATGACAGAGAAAAATACAGGTGCTCCAGAATAAATGGACTGCACTTATATAGCACCTTATTCCAAAGCACTTTACAATGGCCTCTCGTTCACCCATTCACACACACATTCACACACCAATTGCTGCAAGCTACCATGCAAGGCACCAACCCGCTCATTGGGAGCAATTTGGGGTTCATTGTCTTGCTCACATGGCCAGCCAGCGATCGAACCGCCGACCTTGCAATCATTAGACGCCAGCTCTACTTCCTGAGCCACAGCCGCCCCACAGAATAGAACAGAATATACTCCAGAGTGATTTTCCTCAGTCAAGTTTTATGTCTATTACCTCGTCAACAAAGAACGATGACAGCTCAAAAGCAAAAACAAGACTGAGACACTGTCTGTGGCCTCAGTGCATGCATTAATGATTACCTGACACAGGGGTTTGACACAGGGTAGAATGGGAGCTGGTGGGAGCATGTTTAGCGTAAGGCTAATTGTCCTTATTTATGATATCTGTTGATCTTTGGCCTAAATTAAGTTGTGTGTGTGTGTGTGTTTTTATTTTATTTTATTTAAAAATGGGGTGGTCAAAATGCCAGTAATGTTCTGATCCCTCCGTTCATGAGCACCCTCATCCCCTATTGCACAGGGTCCCTTGCCTCAGCTGGCAGCACCCCCGGCCCTCTCTCCCACACCCCCCGGCCCCCCCTGTGACAGTGTGACAGTTACCTGGCTGCGTCCCCCCAGGCCTCTCGCTCAGACAAAGGGGTGAGGACAGGCTCACACACAATCAGACATGTTCAGACACCTCTCCCACATGTCATATCACCCCAACACCTTACCATGGTGATTCTCTACTGCACACAGCCGTTGATGAGGTCATACTGTAGGTATCGTTCTATTTATAGACAGCCCCCGAGGTAGTGTGAAAAGCAGAGTAGAAGACAGCGTGGTTGAGAGCACCGGTGACTAGTCTGATTAACGCAACGCAAATAAAATCTGATTTAGAATTGAAAGTGCTAATAAGCAGAGGGGGAGAAACTAAGAAAATCCATTAAATATTTGAACATTGGTACAGACATTCTGAATTGAATAACCAAAATGTTCTGCAACACTTCGAGTTCTCCTGCCATTTTTTGCTTGAAATGCTGAACAAACATCTAATTTGGAGTCTGGGTAAACATAGCTATTGTGCAAAATGCACAATGATGTTTAATGAGCTCATTTTAGTCATATTCGAATTGCAGCCTGAAAGCCACCAGCAGCAACAACATGGAGCCTATTAAAGAGTATGTCACATTACGAGCCAATATTTGACTCAGGAGTGGGGAGGGTAGGGAGGAAACCCAGACAGGTTGTGGAGGCTAAACGATGCACACTACACTACAGTATAGTTGCTGTTGGCATTGTGAGCATGTCCAAGGAAAGGGATTTGTAGAAGTGTAAGCATTAGGCTCCCTCTCTGTGGAGACTGAGGGAGGTTACTGAGGGAACCATTCTCAGTACAAGGAATGCATTCTGCATTAAGGTCTTATGAACATACCAGGTACAGTCTGCATAGAAGCACAGCAGTGAATGCTTTATTCTCTCTCTCTCTCTCTCTCTCTCTCTCTCTCTCTCTCTCTCTCTCTCTCTCTCTCTCTCTCTCTCTCTCTCACTCACTGTGCTTTCTTCAAATGTAGTCTCTTTCTGTTCAGAACCTAACATGAATCATTTTCAGCAACTGGTATACTGAACATAAACATGTAATTTGCATAACTGCAGCATAAAAAGGTATCATTTTCTCATTTTGAACTCAAAGCAGTGTGGATTTGTGAAATTAATGAACCAGAGCCAACTTGGGTGTTTAGTTTGTTTGTATTTCATGGTAAGAGATAATGAATGCAGCAAATGTTACTCAGATGATGTTGCCATGGGGATTCGTACTGATGGTGCAAATCATAATCCTCTCAAGGCCTTTTCACCTTTAATTTATGTTTCCCTCAAATTCATGCAGCTTTATGCACCCTTAATAGGTCTACCTGTTGTAGATGTGTCGTTTAAGTTTGTTACATTTTTTTCAAAGTATTGAACTGTCCCTGGATTGTGTATGGTTGTTTGAGTCCAATGTGTGCTCCCTCTCAAGTCTCTTTGTCTGAGTAAACAAACACACTAATCAATACCACTAAACCTACTACTGAGCTGCCCCAGCCAAGGAAGGAATCAGCTCACGTGTTTCCTATTCATTACTGTAATCAACCATTATTCATATAAACCAGGAAGCAAAAAATAAATAAAAATAATAATATTATATATATCAGTGGAGGCTGGTGACTTCCAGAATTGAGGAGGCCAATTTTTTTCCTCTTGCTCGCTTCACTCGCGATGGAATGTTCCCTGTTCTTATAGAAGAATATTAAATTGACTTGTAATAAAACGAAATCGACTACATTAAAAATAAAACTGTTCAACAATAAATCCTAAATGTTGTCTACCTATTCGATGTATAAATCACGCCAGAATATATATATATATATATATATATATATATATATATATATATATATAAATATTCCCCTTTATTTAAAGACACTGGAGGGTGGTAAAGTCTTTACACCAAAGCACCAATAGGAGAACATCCATTCATTCATTGTCTGTGTTTCCCGTAATGCAAGGGGTCAATATCACTTTTCTATTATCCAGATTTGAGATTTGGGTCTGTAGATTGCTTTCCTCGTATGTTGTTTTCCTCGTCTCAGAAATTGGAGCTGATATGACACATGATAGCTAATTATCAACGTGACAGAAGTGGTGTGGAAGCCATATTGTCCGTATTGTCCCTAGGCTCTGTCCCGTAAAGATGCTAATTCAAACACAAAGGTTTGGAAAAGAGAGTGAGGTTTCACCTAACCTAACTGAGATACAGAGGAGTCCCCAAAGATGGGGTCCTTTGTTCTATCCTTTGGTGAATTATGCTCTCCACATTCAATGAAATAATTGCCACATTGAACATAACAATGCTAATTACAGTTTAATTAAATTGAAAGTTGTTTTTCCCTCACAGTTGTTTTCAATCAGCAGCCCTATTTGAGGGAATACATTATGTTGTAATGTGAAGCCTCCTCATCATGGATGGTGAAACCCAGACACGATGCACTTGATGGTCTTATTATTTATTTTTAGGTCTATACTCACTTTAACAAAAAACTGGGAGACCTTGAAAGTTATGCATCTATACTGTGAATGTGCCCTTAATTTGTGAATAAAGGGGCTAATCTAAATCTATTTAATAAGCAAGACCAAAAATAGGAAGTCCTCAGCGATCTACAAAGGTTGTCTTTTTAGTGGTACTTGGTGAGATACAGTACTAGATCAAATGTACTATGATCATTAACATACATGCGTTACAGGGAAACTACAGCATACCCAAAGTAAAAAAAACTACAGTGAACACAACCTTTTGATCCAAATCCAGAGATGCCTTTTGGCTCTAGCACATGACATACATGAGTTAGAAAACCAAGCATGCGGGACCCCAGTAGCTGTGGAGATCTTTAAGCCAGGATAAAAACAATACATGCTCTTATCTCTTTGCTGGCACAATAAATAATTGACTCATATCAAAGCTCTTAATGTTATTTGAAGGCGGAGGCTTGTGTTTTAACAACTAACAATCTTTGTAGGAGAAACTATAATGATTGATCTCAGAACATAGTAATATTAGCCATTACAAACATGTGCCCCTTGTGGCCCATACAGGGAGTTACAGCAGCATTGACTGATCATGTCAGAGAGCATACTGGCAGGCACCCATCCCACGAACCCACGCCCTTGGGAAAGCCCCCTGTGGTTACGTTTTGAAGTGCATCAAAAGCGGACCCACCAGTATGAGTGCCCTCCCACAACTCACCCTTGCTGTCTCAACCTTTCAGAAAATCAAATTGTGTTTTTAGCCCGTGGTGTGAATTACAGCCTGTCACTATATCCAAAAGCTGTTGTGAAAAGCTAATTTCAGCCAGGGTGTGTTTTTTTTATCTAAGTCCCTGTTTAGAAACAAGTCAATCGTTTGCAAGGAGAGTGCCGCCAACCATGCTGGCTACATGCTGCCTCAAATACGCTCTCACCACTTGGGTGGATTTTAAGATTTACATGGATTTACATGAAGAACAATGAGGAGAAACATGTTGCAGTGTGCAGTCAGACAGTCTAACAGTTAGCAGTGCAGACAAGGACAACAAAAAGCCCCAGTCCACCCCAATTTCAACACTCCCAAGTCAGTTGAATTGTCAGAATATTTTTTTCTTCAGCTTTCTTCTACAGTTACCAAGGCTATACACTTCAGCAGTATTGTACTGTAACCGTACAACACTAGCCATGGTGTTCAATGAAGTTCAGAAGAAGAAATGTCAATGTGTGGTTCTGTACCCTTTGCACAATCTGAAAGGTCTATGTTGACAGGGCGAGTCAATACCACTCAGTGAGCATACAGCAACTGAGGTTGTCGAATCTGAATCCCAACTGGCAGTCAGATCCCATCAATGCTTCTGGAATGGCTCAGAGTACACAAGTGCACACGTGTGGTGGAATTAAAGCAACTGTGTCAGTGATTTCTGCATGCAGTCACCAACAAAATGTGAGAAAATGTAATCTGTTGTGCTTTAAGGCATTACATTTCATAAGAGTAGCATTAATGCATCCACAGTAGCATGCAATTTAGATTATCATATGTTTCCCTTGAAACATCAACAATCTCAGGGATTGGCACCCAATAAGTAATACGGTGGCAGGAGTTGATGAACAAGTCGGCAACTGACAGACCGTTCAGGCTTTTACTCAAAATGTTTTAAATAAATGTCAACGTTGTTGAAAATCAATGACACACTCGCTAGTCAAGCCAAAATATTGCAATGCAATGGATTTGGTGAGTAATTCCCACTACTACCTAGTTAGTGTAGAGTAGTAGGGATTACTCACCGAATACATTGCATTGCAATGTTTTGGCTTGACTAGCGAGTGTGTCATTGATTTTCAACAACACATTTATTTAAAATGTTCAGACTAAAAGTCAGAACATTTTGATTGGTTGGCAACTTGTTCCCGGTTTCACAGCGGCTGTCACCACTGTGCCAATACAAGAGCACTAGTCTCACTTCTCGGCCACAGGGCCATCAAAGGTAAGACATTCAACAGAGACATTATAATGGTCTGCAGACAGCCAGGGCCGCCGGTCGACCTGAGATATTTGTGGCAGCGCCGGGTGTTTTTCATGGTCATCCCCTTAAGCCGGTTTGATTTAGAGCCTTAAATAAAGCAGAAGCGACCTTTCAGATTTACTAAGACAATATATTGTCTGGGTGTCCGGCATTAATGGGTATTAGCATGACAGATGGAAGACACACTGCGAAATCAATACCTCTGTCAACTCAACAAAGTCCTTTCTCTCTGAGAGGAAAAACAAACAAACACACAAAATCGTACACCTGACTGAAGCTGACTAGCGGTCCCTTCTCTCGCCGTCTTTCAGTTTTCTTTCTATAAAGACATACTGGAGTCAGCTCTCTGAAAACAATGATTGATATTGCACTTGTCTTGACATGTTATTGATAGCTAAGCCTATATTGTGAACATCAAAACAGATGAAGCCATTGTAGTTTATTGGAGGGGTAATACACTTTCTCTGTGAGGCATAAAGTAGGCTCTCCCTGTCTTTCTGTTTTTTGCCCCCCCCCTCTCTCTATCTCTCTCTCCCTCTCCCTCTCCCTCTCTCTCTCTCTCTCTCTCTCCCTCTCCCTCTCCCTCTCTCTCTCTCTCTCTCCCTCTCTCTCTCCCTCTCCCTCCCTCTCTCTCCCTCTCCCTCCCTCTCTCTCCCTCTCCCTCTCCCTCTCCCTCTCTCTCTCTCTCTCTCTCTCTCCCTCTCCCTCTCCCTCTCCCTCTCCCTCTCTCTCTCTCTCTCTCTCTCTCTCTCTCTCTCCCTCTCCCCCTCTCTCCTTTGTTAACAGTTGGAGCTATTGAAGTACCAAGCATAGTACACAAGCTCTCTCCATTTAATTCAGTGGGAAAAGCACAGGACAAGTGAAATTGCCTGTTATTTAGTATTTGCTCAAGTGCTGATTTAAAGGTCGGGAACAAGAACAGAAAGGCGGCATGGAACTGGCAATACATTCTTAGTAGGACTTCTACAGCGTTCAGACTGAAAGAAGAAGAAGACTGTCGAAAATGTCAAATCATTCACATCGATAACAAAGCAACGCACAGATTTATCTGGCATCTGATCCAGAGAACAATATTCTATGTAGAAAATTCAGGCATGGGGATTTATTATAAAGCACTGGAACACGCGCATGACCCTTTGACCCTAGAATTATAGTATTGGATTGGTAGTCCTTGACCTGTCTGACAAAGAACTCTGCGCTGCCTTTTCCTCCTGATTGCGAATGTTGTTGATGTCACAGATGCATCTGTTTTTTCATTGGTTGAACCTAGTACAACAATAAAGAGATGACCCTAGGAGGACAGACCTTGCAATATCGGGGAGGTGCTTAAATCCTTCTGAAATCACATTATGTTTCCTCCTGCAAATGGAGGTCCTTTCCCAAGGTAGTAGGTGGTATGCATAGGATACATAACATGTAGGCTATTCTAAGATAGCGATCTCAGTCAAAGATGTTCTTTAGCAATTACAATTATTGTTTCCATCATTTTTCCATCATTATCATTATTGTAACGTTACATAGAGTTTACAGTATGTGCTTGCTAAAAACAGTAAACCAATCATAGTTTTGTTCGCACCATTCGTACCATCGTGATACGATGATGTTTACAGACTCAACCTCATATATATATTGTAGATATAGTAGATAAAAAGTCATTTTTCATGGTAGAATCGACGTAGTATAAAGACAAAGATAGCTAACCATCTATAGTTGCTCATTAGATTTGACAGAAAAGGACAAAAAAAGGCCAACATCAAAAAACCTTGTCCATACAAAACTAAACAGTCACCACCTGTACATGCTTTTATGACACCTAAAATATAATTTAAACCAGAACATCAACAATCTTAACCGAATGGTTTCCTGCTCTAAGACGATAATGACCGTCCAAAAGAAGCTTCTCGAGATCCAGTTGACTTCAATTCACATGAAAGCCGTCCGAGGCGGCAGTTCTAGACTTCTGACGATTTGGGAAGGCCTGTGTGACCCAGATACAAAATACCTCAGACAGACACATTCTTCTAGAGCTTCATCAGAAAAGCCATGGTCAACTCCACAGAGAACCAGAACACAATGCTGAGGCAGGGAACAAAATGACCCTGGACTTTCAGCCAACAAACCTGGACTTTCAACTAACCCTAACCCCAACCCTAACCCACCGGGAATGCTTTCGATTGAACTTTGTCTTTACTTTTCTTTTGATACAAAAAAGTCTTCACATACAATATTTAACACCGACAGTACAACAGTTCCCAGAATATATGCACAAGTTTGAGCACGTCCCATGAATAGTTTCAGATGAAATATATTCTGCTTTTTTCAAATTCAATTAAATCTTTTGCAGTGGGGTTTTTAAATGATATGGACTACAGCAACACACAATTTCACTGGGCATTGGATAGAAGTACGGTTTCCTTTACACCAAAAGAGCAGCAGCAACATCAATGTGAACAACGATGCTTTGAGACATGGATAATAGAAAAGATTAAGTGATCCGCCATGAGACTACTACTGTAATTGATTCCAATTTCTGGCAGAAAAAAATGTGACATTTTTCGAGCCAAGTGAAGCGACAAACCACATTTCCCTTTTGTTAATATTGGAAAGTAAAGTCTAATCAGCCAAAGACATTCTGAGGGAACCTCTCTGTTCGTTTTAAATCAGAAACGGAAACTCATCAAGACACTGAGGAGGAGGGATAGAAAAACTATAAAAGGGAAAAGGGAAAAAAAGCAAGACCTAATCCATCCAGATCAGGAACGGTAATAGGGCCGTGATGTTATCAAACTGCCAGGTTAATGATACCTTTCCCCCTGTAATGATATCTTGGGAGAGAGATGATTTCAAACTAATTGCTTGTACCACCATTTCAGTGCCTAAATCTTCTCTCTAAGCTATTCCCACCTAACCTCCGTTGACTGTCAGATAAAATAGAGTGTGTGTATAGAGATGGGAACCAGATTTGATGTTGTTCCTGATTTATCTAATAGTCCTTTGTACTTAGCATAATTGTGCACTTGCTATCAAATACTTCTTTGTACTTAGCATAATTGTGCACTTGGTATCAAACCAACTTTGGACTTTGTGCCTACAGGGTAAGCAAAACTGATTTTACTCTTTTCTACCATCAGAGCGAGGATGCCTTTCAAATGTTGTATGCAGCGTTAAGCTTTCACAGACCAACTGATGTCATTTGAATCAACCAGAGGGATTTCCATAGTCAGGTCTCACAATGTTCTCTCTTGAGGAGTATGAGAGAATTAAATACTTCTGGATAGGGGATTACCTTGTAGCTTTGAATGAGAGAAGTGAGGGTCTATAGTGCCTCTTAGCTATGTACTCATATGATCTTAGGAATGCTACAGCCACTATATGGAAATGACAAACAATATATATTTTATATAATAATAAATAAATAATATCCTAAGCAGCCCAGGGGTGAACATGTTGTTTGAAGACCAACATGCAGCACTATAGCATGTATCAAAGCTGTGTGCTGGAAAACCTTTTTTGTGCTTTTAAGTTATGGGTGGTGGTGAATTTGAATTTTATGTCTTTTGTGGCTTTTGACAAGCCATCTCTTCTCTTCTCTGTCGTTTTTGGTCATTAATTACATATACGTATAGTCAAAATACGTATTCAAAACATTTTCTGAGAACCTAAATACAAGGGGTAGAAATATGCCTGATACGTAAAACCCTCTGCCTCAGTCTCATTCAACAATGGCTCAGGTATTTGCTGCTATTATTAGATTCGTATTTTTGGGATGTTTCAAACTCCAAAATCATTTCAATACAGACAGGCATATACTATTTATTTCCAAGGATGATAGATTCAAAATTGCAATGATAAAATCTGCCAGCAGAGAGAATTATCCTTTGAAAATTAACAATATGGCAATCTTGGATGAGAATAAGAATATAGTGTTATTTGATATTTGGCCAAAGAGTCTTACTGGGGCTTAAGTGGCTTACTGAGTCAATAATGAAGAAACCAATAACATTAATTCCAAAAATACAGATGTTATTGTAGATATTGAAAGGGAGAAAGGAGCTAAACAAGGTATACTGTATGTCCAAAATATTGACACCATGTGGCGGAGGGGGTGTTATGGTTTAGGGCATATTAGATTTCGTAATTAAATTTCATATTAAATTTCGTTGTTTGGTACCTGTACTATATCAATGACAATAAAGACCATTCATTCATATGTAGCTGCTTATCTGGCTAACGTCTTAACACTAGAACAGCCGTGCCTATTTTACCTACTATAAGAGCCGCCTCAGGAGTCAAATAAACCATAGTCTTTACAATGGGAAGCTGCTATTTACAGACAACGACCACTAGTTGGCCACCTTGTAAATTAGCCTGCCTCCAACAGAGACAAACTGCAAAATAGCTTTATACTAGCTTATCCTGATGTGATTTTGAAAATGTAAGGATACTGGGTGGTAGAACGCACATATCCATGAAAAGTCATGAAAGGAGGGTCCTGAAATTTGATCGAGTGCAAAGATATACCATTTTTTTTACTCACTTGGTCAAATGACCCCACCCATGGCTGTTCTAGAGTTAATTGATGATGTAACTGCTGACGGGAGCAGAAGAAAATATTCTGAAACATCTTGTCTGGTCGACTCATACAATACACCAAAACATACTGACATAGCAACAAAATAGTTTTTCAGTGGCAAAAAGTGGAAAGATCCTGAGTCTCCAGATTTAATTGAACATGCATTTCATTTTCTGAGGATAAGATTTTAGAAATAATGTCCTGAAACGATCAATAACAATAACAATAATAAGATGGCCGCAGTACAAGCCTCGCAGAGCAACACCAGAGTTTATACCCAGAGTCTAGTGGGGTCAATGGGTCGCAGTATTTCATGTAGTCATGTTGTATGTATTCCTCCTCACTGTATGTAAAGTTATGAAGTTAACATTTGCCAAGAAAGATGACATGACTAGCACATCCACACACAGAGCTTGTATACAGCTATATAATAAAAGCATTGTACTCGAAATTTCTATCGGCAATGAAAAAGTGGTATCAATGCATCTCTGGACACAACCATACAATGGCATCCGTAGGCTGATATAAATGAACTCAGCAAACATAAGGAATGTCAAGGACTTAACTTCAGTGAGGGGACCTCTAAATTACAAGTCACTGGACTGCAGCCAATCTCATCGCCAGATGCATTTAGACTCCCATTACCCTGGGCAGAGAGAAAACAATGTTTCTCCTTTCAGATAGAATTTGAATAGGATCAGTTCTTAGAGTGTTTTTTTTCCGTGATTGCTTTGCCAGATAGGGCACTGGGAGGAGAAGGCTGGCTGCTTGTGTCTAAAAGGACATGACTGACCTGCCGGAGATAGTGAACACAATACGAGGGCCTGAAATATTTATGAAAAATAGCACGAGTCGCTCCCCTACCAGTTATTGTATAGAGAGAGAAGGAGAGGGAGGGAGGGAGAGAGCGAGAGAGAGACACACACACACACACACTCACACACACATTTACAAATATGTTCAAATTTCACTCAAATACATGGCAGAGGCACACTGTGCCTTAGCGTCAGACAATGATAACAAAATAATGTATTATGCATCGCTTGTGTCCATAAAATCAGTTGTCAAATAGAACAACAAGTAACCGAACAGTCGCCTTTGGTTTCAGTTTAATCATAACCCAGGTACTACACATCTCTGAGCTATACTACATGTGTCACAATAATATCATTAGTCCTGTAGCAACATACAACCTTGGCTTTGTCGTGTCACACTGAAATGGTTGTGAAAGTGTCTGCTGGTGGTGATATCAATACTGTGTCATGTAACAGGATCTTGCCAGACGTAACCCTCTGGGGAATAGGACACCTGTTGTGGTTTTCCTTCTGTCTGTAACACTTTTTAATTACATATTAGACAACTCAAATGAGGCGCTGAAAATATTGACATGTGTGAAAGTCTTACATAACATAGTCTTATATTATCTTAAATATTTCTTATGTATTTAATAAGCACAGGAAGTCATAGCAAGGCAAATGTTACCGTGTCCCAACACTTGAACTTACAGTATACTTTTAGATACATTTGACATGGAATTGTATCTAGCACCAGTGGCGGACTCATGCTGTTTGGGCAGGGGCGAAAAGGAAAAAAGGGCACCTACTGCACAGCATGGGACCCCATCAGTGCACATGGTCATGTTTAGACCATTGGAAGGGCAGTCAATAGGGCACATCCTCTAATTTTGCCACTCAAAAGGGCACTTTAGTGCGACGTTTTTCAACTGTGGGGGCACATGGTCAAGTATAGACCATTGGAGGGGCACCAATAGGACACGTCCTCTAATTTTCGCCACTCAAAAGGGCATTTTCGCCACTCAAAAGGGCATTTTTGCTACTCAAAAGGGCACTTAAGAGAGACGTTTTTCAACCGTGGGGGCACCAGGAGGGGCGGTCGCCCCCCCTGCCCCACCCCCCCTGAGTCCGCCAGTGTCTAGCACAGTACATGAAAAGGCTTTCAATTCCAGGATTTAAATTAAATTAAATTAAATTTCAACCCTTAACTAAATTAATGTTGACATTATTGAAAGAATGTTCTTCGTGGTCCCACTGTATATTGTCTCAAACTTATGTACAACAGTGATTTCTGTCTGTTAGTTGGATGAAATAGACAATAGCCTTTCTAAATGGTACTCTTAGGTCTTACCAAGGGGCATGCAGCATGCTACCGGCTAGCACTGAAATGCTTAGATGCTGCCAGACCCGGGTGATTAAAACAGTGAGCAGCTTGGTAATTACTCAAATTAGTGAGAGTGGAGACTCATGCGAAGCAGCAGTTGAGGCACTACCACCCCCGTCATTTCTGCCCTTTGCTCCCAGTTGCCATTGTTTTATCCTTCAAACTCCTGCTCTGGGGTCAGATCAAAGTGGATCCGCTTGAGCTTCGGTGGGGATGGCCTCAAGGCTGAATCTCAGCTTTCGTATTGCTTTGACTTTATCAGCCAGCAGTCAGCATGGCTATTGCAGTGTACCCTCCCAACAAAGGTGTCTTTATTCACGTTTTTTTATATAAAGAAGTTGAATGATGATCATGCTGGAAATTGTGTTTGGTCTTCTGAGGTGTTTTTGTTCAGCATAACGTAGGCTATTTATCACCACTGCTGACCACTCTCCTGTTCAACATGTTTGAATCCAAGACATGTTCTCAATGCTTATACATCCGTATGAATTATGTGAATAAACAAAATGTATGAAACAAATGGAACTTGATGGATGAACGCAATGTGAATTGTCAAAATAAGGTTTGATGAACATGCAGGCAAAACCTCCTTAATTAGCTTTTGGACATTCATGAAATGATGTTGGGTTTGCAGCCATGAATACTTGACCATCCATTACTGTAACAGAAAGTAGTGTTTACAGCAATGAGCTGATCATTACTCAAGGCCAGCATCTCTCAAACTGAACTCCACACAAGGCCCAAGGTCCTTTCCAAATTAAAACCCCCAAGGTGTGCTCGCTAAGAAGCAGAACATCATCTACTTTTTAAAAGATGATTATTATTACACTGGCCAACGATGAGCTGTGAATGAGTAACTTGGTTGACATTAAACTCCCGTGGCCAGCTGGGATTACTTTATGGTTGATTAATGTACATTAATATTCTTAGTGGAAAGGGCAGTAGATATATCTGCCTGATTATACTTGGGTGAACAGGCCCCATATTTTAAATCATGGGATTTGTATGCATTATGGAGAATTCTACTCCCCTCATCCTCTTTAATTGAGATGAGCTGACTGGACATAACCGTGGCCTAACGTCTAAGGGCCAATAGTCTGGCAGCAGGATTATGGTGACACACAACAAACTATCAGCCAGTGGGGGGGGGCTTTGGAATGGTAAAGATTTTATTTTTTCAAGGTTGTTGTTTTATGCAGCTTTCTCAGCAAACCACATTGGAATCCATTTTGACTGGTTCACTGGTTCTGTACTTTTAATGTGTTATTGTGAGGCTCGTGTCTACAGTATGTAAAACATTGCAATGCAATGTCACAGGGGCACGAAATGGAAGGAGGCTAGACAACAATTACCAAAATCTAAGTAAATGCTGCTTGGTATGCAGTGTTCATGCCACACTACCAACAGATTACAGTTCAAGCTCAACCCATTACTTTCTGTAATAGTCTTTAAAAACTTTTCAACATTAGACAAAGCAATAGCTTTCACAAGTAGTAATAAATTCA
Organism: Nansenia antarctica; assembly: GCF_963989245.1. Lineage (NCBI taxonomy): Eukaryota > Metazoa > Chordata > Actinopteri > Argentiniformes > Microstomatidae > Nansenia > Nansenia antarctica. The sequence goes on along the minus strand of NC_137679.1, from coordinate 35,606,797 downwards.
ATGCAAAAAATCTAACAACCTTGAGGCGCAGCATAGAGCAGTAAACCCACCCCAGACACTTTTTGAATTGCACATTACCTTTCTTAGACAAGAGTAAATTCCAACAAAATGAATGAAAATGCACATGATCAAATTAAGAATTGCAGGCGGGTGGGGGGTGGGGGGGCCTTTACTGTAGCTCTGATTGAGCAGTGGGGAGCATTTTTTCAGAAAGCAATTTCCTCTCGCTTCTTTGCAGAGTTATGGTGGGATTTATTCAACCTATTGTAGGATTTACAGGTAAGACATGTTTTAAAATAACCTGCTACCAAAACCCATCAAGGAAGACAAAGAACACTCACAACAGGTGACAAACAGTGGACCTGGTATGACTTTCAAGACAAATAAAAAAAGACCATTTCACCATGGTTTGGAAGTTGCATTATGTTTAATGGTCACTAATAGAACATGTTGGTTTAGGGTTAGAGTTATGCCAATGGGAAATAACTGAAAGAGTGCATTTAGCCTGAGACCAAAGCATGATTCTAGACACACTGACCGGACAAGGGTGACGATGACGAAGATGAGGAGGAGGATGATGATGATTTTATCTGCAGGCTTAGTTGGCTAAACTTGTGAGGAAAGGTAGAGGACCTGACGGAACCTCTTTTCAAAGGTCTGCTGAGTGGAATTCTTACTGTGATATCTCACCTTTGTTTTTAATTGAAATATAGTCAAGCTACACAATGCATAGACATTAGTTACTATTGTAGATTGCCTCAGTTTCTCTGAGTCGCATACAACATTTTTATGGAGTTCACATGTCCACCACCACAATAACATATATTAGCTAATTAACATTATGACAGTAATTAAATGCTCCCAAATCAGCAATCAGGATTAACTTTAGGACTGATGGGGCAATAAGGGGCAACAGACCTATAGTCTATTGCGGCTTTTGACAAGCCATACTTCTCACATATTTTTGGGTCATTAATATTACTATGTTGTTTGACCACTAATTTGTTGAGATTAAATAGGTAGCTAGTAAGAGCTAGTAAACATTCCTCTCTGGAATGTCATAAACACTTCCACACCCTCTTATTATTCTACCCATCATTCATAGTTCCTAAGCCAGGCACTGTTGGTGTCTACTCACTCTGAATAAAACAGTCCCCATTTGAAAGCCGTGTGTACACTTAATTGACCGGCACTTTAGAGAAATGCGCGAGGCCAGGTTGGGGGCTAAATGGAATTTAGGCCTACCTTGAATAGCATGGAAATTGAGTGCAGACTACTGTACCATGTCTTCCGTTGAAAAGCATTTTCCCTGGTCTATACCCCCAATGTCTGTTCGGATCAATTATTTGTTGCAACAGGGCCTGCGTCTGCATGTTTTACAGATTTCACCAACCAGTGAATGCTAGATCCTATATGCAGTATGACTGTGGATCGATGTGTGTTACTGTATGCCACTGTAAGATGGAGTCAATGCTATCTTCATCAAATGAGGCTCAGTAGTGATGGGTTGTTTTTTCAGTGTTGAGTACTACTGTATGTAGTGTACTGTACATTCATTTAAAACCAAAAGCTAATGTAGACACTATAATAATGTCTTATGTCAGTTGCATCAATGTGAGAAATGACAAGAGTCATTAAGCAATAGCATTTTAAGTAACTTTAACACATGTAAAGCTGTAAATCATCCGGAAATCATAAAGTTGTGGTAACGTTCACCTTTCTCAGATCTGATGATTTCACACAGTAATAATGACATGGTATAGGCAGGCAGTCTCACTGACAAACTGTTAAATGTTTAGAGGTTAAAGAAGAGTAATTCTGTTGTTATTCTCAGCCCACTGAGATCAATGTAGAAAGGCATTCAGTCGGACTGACAGAGGAGTTTCTGTTCGTTTTGACTCGAGAGGCCTCTAGCAAGTTCACTGTAGTGTTTCGGTAGGCCATCTTGACAGACCTTGGCACCATAGACAAGCTAGTAGACACGTGTGCCTTTCCCTCTTTGCATCACTGTCAAAGCCATCTGTGAAGAGAAACTTGCTGGACCTTCAAAACAATGTCAATGCAGTGAAATATGATAATACAATGTGATAATAGTAGTACAGTTAACAAAACCCATTTGAAGCCTATACAGTAATTGAAGGAATCATTGACTGGGGCTCATCGATTGTTCTGGATACTGTACGTGTAGACACATGAGACATAAGTATTACATGTGCTATTGGCTGTAGACAGTCACACTGTTGGATAAAGAGGAGAGGCAGATCTGTGTGTGTGTGTGTGTGTGTGTGTGTGTGTGTGTGTGTGTGTCTGTGTGTGTCTGTGTGTGTCTAAGGGATCAATGAAACTGACATGTCATACTATTCTCAGCTGTCAATATTGTTACTTAAGTCGCCTGTCCTGTATGACAGACTGAAATAAGATTAGCAACTGTTTTACACTGATTGTACAGTAATGTAATGAATGTTTAATATCAATAGAGATAATGTGGATGTTAATGAAATTGTGTCGGCTTTATGGACTGAAGCAATTCTGAAGGCATCAACGTAAAGCTTGCAGTTGAACACTAATGCTTTGATACTTAATCTTAATGACAATCCTTCATTAAATATGAATGCAATGCACCTACAGTATGCTTTGGGAGTAATGTTCCAGAGCATACTTTGTTTAACCACAGGCCTACATTATAACCAAACACAGGAGATAAGGGTTAGTTGATGATGCTCATCTAAGCATGCATAGTTATTGCTGCATGGTCTATTACATTACGTAGATCCAGTAATAAGTACTGTACTGTAGGTCACATACAAAAAGTGGGTCCCTTTGTGCAATAGTATTAATTGAAGGGCCTGCACACTCAAATGCTCCAACTTTTATTACAAGCAAGGACAGATAATGTTTAGATCCTAACCGGTCTTCGTTTGCTTGAACCTCAGACATTAATATTGACATTTTTTACATTTAGCAGATGCTTTTATCCAAAGCGACAAGTATTTGTCTAAAGTAAGTGAATCATCTATACATCATAAGCAAAAATCTATGCCAGGTGCCATTGGGAATCACAATGCCAGAAGAAGAAAGGATTCTGGGTTTTTCTGGGTTTTTTATTCTATTTTTTCCCCCATTATTATTATTAACAGTAGAGGAACTGTACAGAGGGTCTTTGAGAGGGACAGTCAAGATGTAGCCTGAAGAGATGGGTCTTCAGTCTACGATGGAAGATAGGTAGTGACTGAGGTTCCTTCAACCTCAGTTTGGTCGATGGCTTGGAGGGTGTGGCAGAAGCAGACCTGCATTAAAATAGTATTTGAAGTCAAATGTGACAGGGTCAGGTGAACAAGTCCTCAAGTAGGGCGATATCATTTTTCAGTTCTTTCCAGAGTATGAAAGTGCACATTGTAAGCTTTCAAATTCAATGTCATACATTGAAATCTGAAAATAATTGAACAAGATATGCTTATTTGAATGTAGGTACCTCTCAAACCAAATACTGGAGAAACTTGCTCAGAATCAAAACACATGCAAAACAGCTGCTAGTAGCCAGCAAGCTAGCAAGGAACATCGCTATGAACTAACTGCATGTTTAGCACATCACAACTTGCTGATAGAACATCTACATGCTAAAACACATAATTAAATGATCACACAGTCCTTGCTTTTGCACATGTCCTAAAACATAAGTTTGTTTACAAGCCGTCTATCACTTACCCAGTAGCCTACAGAAGACTATACAGTGAATCCAATTCACACAAAAAAGTATTTAGTGATCCTGAACTTGTTGTTTGTTATATCGAGTGGGCTCTTCAACACTTAAACTTTCGTAATGTGCAAAAAAAAGATATGTTTTTTGGTCATTTGCGCCACTTGAGAATTGCCGACATGCGGACCTTTTCACCAGACCGTGTCACAATTACTTTGCCATGCGTGATTGAGTTTGCCTGGGATAATGGAGCCAATGGAATAGTCTGTCTATCTGGGAGTCCAGGCAGCCCCAAGCAAACTCTTACAATTAAAAAAAATGCATATGTTATGGTATACGGGAATACGGTACATGTGGGAATACGGTACATGTGGGAAAACTAGGGTTAGGGTTAGGTGCTACGTCGACTTGGTACATGCTGGCATGTCTAACCCTAACCCTAACCTTAATCCTAACCCTAACCCTAGTTTTCCCACATGTACCGTATTCCCACATGTAACGTAACACATACACATACTATTTCAACCCAGGTCTGGGCAGGAGAGGGGTGACTGTGTCTCTGGTATTTCAAAGGCTTGTCTCTAAAAGGGAGACAAGACACGGCACCATAGAGGCCCTCTGCTTTACATTCAGTCTTTGTCGGTAGATTCACTATGGCGGGCCAACCCCCCATCTGGTTTTCATCTCCAGATGAATCTTTGATCTACAATGTTCGCTAGTACAGTAGAGCAGACACTCTTTATGATAACAGACTCTTTTTTTTTTCTCAGCGAGGGGTTGAGCTCAGGTAGCAGTCATCAGTCACATCAGACCCCCTGCAGGGTCGAAGTGAGCAGAGATTGGTGGTAATTAAACGATCTGGTAAATGAATCACTGATTGAATGAGCAACCCACTGCCTCAAGTTCTTGTTTAATCCTGCAAAGGCACGGGGAGAAAAGAAAATCGTAATTCATTCAGGATGTAAGCTTTTCTAATTCAGACGTGCAGTAAATATTGATCAATTAATAATCAGCGTTTGTTTAATTAAAAACATCTGTCCCATGTATTTTGGTCTTTCCTGGGGCTGTGTTAGGAATAAATAAATTAATTATAGGGGAACTAAACTACCTACTGTACCTAGAAAGGAGTTTATGATACCACTGAACCACTGAATATATATATATATATATATATATATATATATATATATATATATATATATATATATATATATATATATATATACACAGTGGGGGAAATAAGTATTGTATCGTATCAACATTTTGTCCAGTAAATGTATTTCCAATGAACCTAAGTGAAATTTGCACCAGACTTTGGTATTAACTCAAACAATCCAGACAAAAAATCTAAACATTAAAGTCCATAATGTATATATATATATATATATATATACATAATAATTATATATGTATATATAATATTATAATTATATATGTATATATAATATTATAATTATATATGTATATATAATAACTCCACTGAAACAAACTTTACATACACGGATAAATGTTGAATATACAGTAGTATGTTCAAATAACATAAATTCAACTGAAATAATCTATAACAAGAGTTAATGAAACGAATATTGATTCAGAGACTATCTGAAAGGAATCTGTAGTGGAATCATGCTTCTGTCTGTCCAGACCTCCCAGTCTTATTAATATAATATAACATAATATATTATAAAACTGTTATAATATCATCTAATATGCCAATCCCTCCAGTGAACCTTCCCATCTGTAGATACTAGTAACATACGCCATAATTTGTGGCCAAAAATGTATCATTCACATGGAAAACAAGCAAATCTCCAGCTTTGAATCCAAACATTTACCTTTAGACAACTGCTGAACTTATAGGAATGCACCAGGTGATTGTGGAACAATCCCAATAATTGGAGACCTCAGTGAGTGAACAGACGAGAGCCCCTTCAGAGATAAAGTTCCCTTGATGAGGTTGACCCAGCTACAGTGCATTCTTGTCTGTCTGGGAGTGTCTCTGAATGGCTGGACTGGCTTGAATACAACGGCAGCTCCTCAATGACAGGCTTAGGCAAAATAAATGAGTGTAATTAACTTGGGGGCAGCAACACTGTGGCCTAATTGATCAACATCCTGGCACCTGGGCATTGGATTCCACAGGAGAGGAGTTGAGGCTTTGAAACAGCCCCACAGTGGAGTGAGAGCCCAGATCCTACGCCCCTGTCCGGTTCTCTGTTGGTTGTTCCAGGCACCATGCCATCCTCCAAACGTGAAGAGCACCTGGCCCTGCCTCCGCCTCAGAAACACTGACCTTGTCCAGCTTGGAGGAGGAGGCGCCTCCCTGACAACAGAGTGATTTTATTCTTCAGAGCAATACACACATCCTCCTTCCTGGTTATAGAGACACACAGATCAAATCTGCTTCCCCTCACCTTTTATTCCGGGGGCCAAGACAAATGAGCATTGTCATCACATTTTGCACACCAACATCAAACTTTGGAAATAAGGACACAGTATCTGTCAAAAACAAATACTGACTGCACCAAAATCCACACTCACCTCGGAGGTTCAGTGTCCCAAAATAAAAAATGTTGTCTCATATCTCAATTTATCAGCACCCTAATGCCTGATGTAAAATATATAATGAGGATGATAAGGAATGAGAACAATTTCTTTTTAAGAGCTCCAAAATACTCAGAAGGCAAGCACAAATAATCCATAGTTTGAGCTGTGCTTTCAGCCCTACCTCAGACAGAGACCAGTGCAAGTAAAGAATGACATTGATAAGATGTCCTAACCTTGTCTACAGCTCTCCAAACCATCACACTAAGCTAAAGCGTTGTGTCTTATACTGCAGCCATAACTAATCCCACCATACATAATCATAGAGCAATATTGATCATGCGTGTTCTATAATTGCAGGGCACCCGGGTGCACATAAATTAGCTGTCCTCGACTCTCACTGATATTGAAAATGTTATTATCCAGATTACTAGATTACCCTCATATTGAACTGTGTGAAGAAAGCAGTGGAGTATTAGAGAGATTATGGAAATAAGTGTTGGAAATACACCAATATGCATGGAGTACCACTAGACTGTGTTCAAATGATGGATATGGATTACATCTGAAATGTAATCCTCTGATGCTCCAACAGGCTTCTTCATTCTACAGCCCGATAGTCACGTATCTCTACATGTGCATCTCTGCATGGGTTAGGGTTAAACATAACAGACTGGAAGTAGTCTCCCTCTCTCTCTCTCTCTCTCTCTCTCTCTCACTCTCTCTATATCTATCTATATATCTATATATATATATATATCTCCCTCTGGATCCCCCTCTCTCTCATTTGAAGACTCCCAGCCAGACTCCTCGGAATCCACCATGCCGCCTACCCACTAATCTTCCCACGGTAGCGACTCACATTATACAATTCTTCACTTTAATGCACTTTAATAGCATTAATGTCTCGTTTTTTGCCTCTTCAGCTGCAATACACATCCCTTACATCTATAGAAAGCTGCTAAAGATCAATTGACAAGGGTAGTCTAGTAAAACAGATACATCAACTGAAAACCATAATGGTTCATTGAAGGGGAGTAATCAGCTGTTTTTAATGCGTTACCATTCTGCCTGCATGGTGTCTTAAGTACACAGACACAAGCCTCAAATGAGGAAGCCCCACAGGAACCCTCAGGAGAGCTCCATATTGTAGGGGGTTGTAAGAAGCCATTTTCCTCCTTAGGGAGGGGGGTCATGAAAACCATAGGAACAGCAGTCAAGTCACCTTCTGTGCCATCCAAGTTTCAGCAGGAATGACAGAGAAGGTCAGCCTAAAATGGACATGGGAAAGGGTATGGGCAAGGGGGGTCTCTAGCATAAAGACAAGGCTCTCAAAAAAATCCCAACCGCAACTGTGCCGCTTTTGGAGGAAAGAGAATCCTGCCACTGCATTATTCAATGGATCTAGTCCTCTAAATAACAGCCTATGAGGATTGTTTGACATCCCAGATGAATAATTAAGGGATGACCTTTTGTTCCCATTAGAGGTGATGGGCCAATAGCACTTCCTGGTTTGAGGCTCCCTCACACCCAATGTGCTGCTAGTCCTCTGAATGACTATGAGCTCAACGACCAGAGGGGTTCCAGGTTTAGAGCCACCTGTTATCATAGCTAATGTAGATTGCATATATTTTCATAGATGCAGGTTGATTTAGATTTTTTAGAAATGCAAATCATATTTTCACTGGGAAATGTACTGTACACAGTATTCATTCAATATGAATTCATATAATATATAGCTTATACAGTAGCTTACACTCAACGCAATATATATATCCCAGTAATTTCATTCCAATGCATTGTGTTGAGTATTTGGTAGTGTATAAGCGCCCGCTCGCAACTCAAGCCTTCTTCCCTGACAAGCTTAAAGCAGTAAACTCAACTGCCTCCACTTCCTGAAGACAAGGTTAGATAGAGGTGGCGCATGGGATATGCATGGGGTTGCAACGATTCCTGCCCTGAAAGAGGCGCAGTGGTTGAGGCAACTTGTATTTATAGCCAGGAGAGGAATAATTCATTGTGATCAGAGTGCAGATCATGCTCGCTTCCTTCCACAGAGCAGATGTGAATGAAAAGGGAGGAAGAACAGGATTCTTTTTTTTTTTCCATCTTCTTCTCTTCTACTCTCTAGCGGGCTGCCAAATGAAAACAGCGAAGAGGGGTTATCTCTTTGAAGGCACTGTGCGTGTTTGTCGTCGTGTTCTCCGCCCCGGTTCTCAGGTGGCTTTTCTCTCAAAGTGAGAGGCCTTGTAGATGTTGCACGAGCCACTGCCTCCGCACAGGGCACTCTTCTCTATCAGACTGAGGAGGGAAAACCAAATCCCTACCCAGAGACCAGGGCCGCGTACCTAGCAACTGTAACATGAGAAACTGTAACCTCCCGCCTTGACTACTACAACCCTGTATCAGCTCATAAAAAATGTATCTCTGTTGATTTATGAATATACAGAGTTTTAAGGGTTATTTAAAAAATTGATCATCTGAGACAACTCATGGAATATTCTGAAGATTCTGCTGTTTTAAGCAATGGTAAAGAAGATCATTTAATAGACAAGATTTGTCTTTACTCAAACATGCAATGACTACTTTATTTGGGTTCGGCCCTTATTCGAACACGCAATGACAGTTCAATTTACCTTTGGTTTCTAATCTTGGATCCTGCAGATCTTGCACACTAACACACACACTCACTCACACACTTCTCTCTTTCATTCTCACTTTCTCCCCCTCTCTCTTCCTCTCTGCCTAACACACAGAGATGCTCACACACACATACTCTCTCTCAGACCGGCAGTAAGGCATCCCTTTGCTCCCAGCTGGGCTTGGACAGCTCTCTTCCTCAGTTCCGAGGAACCGTTGCACACTCCACTGCCATCTGGAGTGCTATGTCCCAGCTCCACTGGTCTTCTGCCAACCACTGAGGCTCCCAGTGTGAGCACAGCGTCTTCAAGCACAATTTGTACGCGTCAAAGCTCTTCTGTGTCCAATGACCCTACTGACTGAAGCCATTCAGTTATACACGGATGCCACCTCAAAAGGAGGCCTCGGTCCAGTCTGATGACACCTGCATCCTGCGCCACTGGGTAGGGGTGATAGGGGATGGGGTGGGGGGGCTACTGTTTAATTAATCTAAACGAGCATGATTGTGATTGACTAATGAAACACATACAGAGTTTACAAGAGTGGCTTTCACAGAGGCATGCAGAATGTCTCACTGCATATCACATCCAAATGATATCCGGGTCCTTAAAAAGTAAATGAGTGAACTGCTTCTACCTTCTCTATTTAATATTACAGTATATATTGAGTATTTGGATAAAGATTCCCAGGTACAATAATTGTTTTACGGAACTATGAATTACATCTCCCACGGCCACAACGCATAGTCACACTTGGCCTACATGACTGTGGCACTTTTTAGAGCTAGCAAATACACAATCAACCTTGTGTGCTCTTTTTCCCTGAGAATGCTCTATTTTGTTCACCTGTGAGTCCCTGCCAGTAAAGCATAAAACATCAGTGTAACCATCCATGTTAGAGTAGAGCACCTCTGCATTAGCTTGTGCTGTAAGATTTTTGGCTATTGGGAAACTGGGCATTTTTGAATAGTTTTTTGTCACCACACCCTGCGCTGTTGACTGATCAAATGTGACAAGAACCATCAAACCAATTAACATACAGGTTGGTATGACATGAAGATGTATATAATTAGCATTATGCATCGGACTGGGTCATAGAACGAAGGGGAAAAACGGCTATAAGAGCTAGAACTGGATGGACTGGTATTAGTAATTGCTCTGCTTGCTACACAAGTAAAAGACTCGTAAAACTGATAAATGCATACATTGTTGCTGTCCTTCATCGTAAGCTCAAAAGGACATCTCTGAGTCTCTTTAGGTCAGATACAAACATGCCATTTACACAAAACTCTACATCCAGCAATGATAGAGCTAAGGCAGATCCTCCAACTGGAATTGGCCCACGGGTCCTCTACAGCAGACCAATACGCTCAAATTGTCACTTTCTTTTCTCAACACTTGCTTGTGTTTGTTTATAATTGCAGTTTTCCGTTTGTTTAGATTCCTCCATTAAAAACTGTGGAG